>NC_059487.1:8430291-9066541 GCF_018139145.2 Gymnogyps californianus | reverse complement strand
TGCAGCAACAGAAATAACCACAAGGATTCTCCCTCCTCCAAACCTGAGTGACAAATTTTGGTTCACATATGTGACACATAGGGTTGAGCTTGAATGTGACTTTTTAGAGGCTGACACTCCAAGGCATGGCATCCAGAAGCTTTGGCTCGTCAAAACTGTTGATCCTACCCCTAACAAACACAGATGCAGACCCATTTGTGGACTTGGAGCCCATCACGTGTTTGATGAGATCTCTTCTATGTCTGTGGGGTTTTTTGTTTCTGAAATAAGCAGATTTGAAACTAGCCAGGACTTCTTAGAAAAGGTGTTAGAGTCCTTCAAGATCCACACACATCTAGTCTGCAAAGAGCAGCACCCGAAGGTGGCTCACTGGCTCCGTCTCTCAGGAGGAGGTAGGGGTTGAGGAGCAGAACCACCTGAAGGCGATGAAGAGGCCAATTCACTTCTGCATGAGATTCATCTGTCAGGTGTTTTATAAGCAATCAGAGCCGGAGGCTGACCTGGGCAGGAGCTGAAAATTAGGCTTACCCATTCAGCCTGGCCATCACTTTAGCCAGAGCATTTTTCAGTGGTGAAGGACTCCAAAAGCAACAGAAATAGAAGAGTACTGAAATAGTATTTGTAGACACACCAATGAGAGAATGGCTGCAGGTTAAGATGTCTCCTTTGAAGAATTATGCACAGTCACATGCTTGTGACTATTTAGCAGGACAGTCCATCTGGTTATGCTTTTGAAGACATGGTGCTTTTCTAGCCAATAAACTCCTACACATATCAGTGTATCCAGTTTTCCACGTGGGAACCTAAGCCAGAAGACCCCCTGCATTTGCTGTCAATCACAGAGAAATCAAAATATTCCAAAATTTAAACATTTTAAAATTACAAAATTCCTTGGGTTTATCCAGCGTTTTTTCACCCACACAGCACAAATTTCTCAAGGAAATATTATAACCTTGTTTGTACAGATGGTGAAACTGAGGCACAGGGAAGGGACTCATCCAAAGTCCCAGCTCCAGCAACTGTGATGATAACTGGGGACAGAAATCCAGTTATCAGAAGTCTGAGCCCAGATCAATATCCATGCTCCCGCTCCCTCAAATTCATGAAGTTTGAGGTGGCTGCCAGCGTCTCTTACTGAGGAATGACCCCTGAGGAAGACTGCGTGCTGGCAAATGAGGGCTGGCTCACTGGAAGGTAAGCAACCGCCGCACTCAAGTCCCATAGAATTGTCTGGCATGGAAACCGCAGATCCCGTTGACATTGTTGCTGTTGGCACGGGGTATCTGGTGCTCTAGAAGGAGAAACACCACCCTGTTATTCTGCTGTCCTTTGTTTCTGATTTATGGATCCCTCTAAAGCACAAGTGAAAGGTATTCACTTCATTTATGGTATGTGGTAGAAAGTGGGATTTCAAGAATGGCCAAAAGACCTTCTACATTTGCTGCAAAGACAGCAAATTCCACGTTTATTTCCTCTTCAATGGGTACAAAATTTGCATACTAATAAAGAAGTCACAGAGTAGTTGTTATGAGTAGAAATTCAAGGTATATTTTCCACCCTGTAATAACATGGTTTTATTAATCAATGTTCAAACCCAGATCTTGCTATTTTAGAGGCTGGGATTACACTCCGTGTGTATTGACATTATACCTCGTCGATTGAACTGCTTCCCTCGCTGCTCCCCACTGGCTTGGGGATTACTTATTTCTTCTAAATTCTCTTCTGCAGGATGACAGCTAGCCAAATGGAAGCATGCACTCAGTATGGAAGATGCTTTTGCAAGTCTCTGATTTGGGTTCCATAACATAAACCAAATTTCAACGGGAGTAGTGGTACCCCATCACACTGGCACACTGGAAAACGTGGTAATAGGCAACACACGTTAGGGAGTAAATCTGTATTGGTGAGCTGATATGAGCAAGACAGGTCCTTACATGGACTTGGTGATTCTGATCCAGTCCATTTTCTTTAGCTCGCAATAGAATTTATCTGTCTTAATAATGCTCCATAACTTGGCATTTTGCACTTCTCCCTCTGTGGTACTGCAGCTGACCAAGGTGCAGAACCTCTAGATCTGGACGCTTGAGTTAAAACTCGTATGAATTACAGGGGTTTATTTATTAGTTTAATTGGATTCTGTCTCTTCACATGCTTAATGCCATCTCTTGGTTGCTACTTGCCTTTACACTTGTTCTAGGAGAGAGCACAGGGGTTGTTTCAGTTGCAAAATTTTATCCATCCTGTTGCCATGAACTCACTCATACAGTTTCCATCTGATTTAATTTTATTTCAGGCTTAACCATAGGAAGATTTTTCTTTTCTCTCAAACTATATTGCAGGCATTAGTCCAGTCCTTAATGGAGAAACATCAATGTCACCAATGCGTCAGTAACCCCAGACGGCAGCAATTGCAGGAGCCTTGGCAGCAGGGAGGAGTGACACCCAGAAGTGGGGAGTCTTGGCATGGTGAGGCTGCGTGAGCCTCTCACCTTGTTGCAGATCCAGCTTAAAACCTATCATCAGCACTGTAGGCAAATTGAATTTTGTCCTACTTTTAGGATAAGGGGCTGGGTCCAGCTGTGTTCCCACTGTGGGAAGGAGAGGAGAAGGCTGGGCGTGAGATGGACACGACAGGGAGAACAGCAGCAGAGCTGGCTGTGCCACCAGGGCTCTGGCACAGGCACTGGGGCATCGGGCAACCTGCCATGCTTGGCTTTGCCCATGCCCATGCCCATGCCCAGTCCTGCCCAAAACCATCCATAAGAGAGCCACTGCCACAGAGCCATCCACATGCCAGACAAGCTTCTCTCTCTGGCTGTCAAGCTGGGACCCCTCATCTGCGTTGTGCTTACCTGGAGCGTTGTTTAAAGCCTAGTTCATGAACCTGTCCCATTTTTTCCTGTTCATCTTTGTGCAATTTTAAATATCTCTCTAGAGCACTGCGTCTCTGAGATGTACAAACCCCAGGTAAACAGCCAGTACCATCTCCTCAGTCGTGGTGTTGCACATCAGCAGGCACAGAATCAGCCCGCTGATAGCATCGGGCCAGTGTTTTCCCAAACCTTTTTTTTCCCTGAGCTGTTAGAAGAGAAAAGGGGGGAAGAGGGAGAGGAGTTCATCCCATGAAGCATATTTCTTGGTTGCTGAGAGACTTCAAATCTCCCTAATGAATAAACACAGTGCACTTAATTTTGTTTATGAAAACAGACTTATTGTGATGGCAAAAAGCATGAGTCAGTGCCCTGAGTGAAGGGGAATGCAGCAGCTGGAGACACTCACCGAAAAGCAACGCCTCGGAAACCAGAACAACTCTCATCTCGACCAGCGCCAAGAGATGCAATTTCTCCTTTAACAAAAACCACCAGGATACAGGGAGTGGGAGAAGGCTTCCTCATGGCCTGGCAATTGGCTGTTGAGCAAGTATTGCCATTGCTATTAAAAAGCTGAGAATTTGTGAATGAGCAGTGGGTGCCAGCTGACACTGCACACCCTGCACCCATGCATCCATAAGGATGCTCCTGATGAAGTTGGCCTGAGCCTGGCTTATGGGTTTGGGCTCCTGGGTAAGAACTTCAGAGCTGCTGCTGGTCCCTCACTGAAATACAGCAGAGAGACACAAGGGAATGTATATATTTGAGCCCCTCAAGGAGGATGAACTGCTGACTCCAAGAAGCACATTCTCCATTCATCTCTGCATCCCCTCTGATATTTGTTGGCATTTATTTTGCTTGAACAAAACGAGCAAAGTGGGAGCTGAAACTATCACTGTGGCTTCCCGGCCTGGTGAAGGTCCTGAGGCTTCAAATAAGCAAGTGCAACAGGAACGCTATTTCCTTTAATTAATTTTACTGTCTGTACTCACCATTAGACTTACTTCCCATAGCATGCCTCATCTTCTGAAGGGGAGAGTCTAGTGTGCAAAATGCACACTATGACGTGCCTTTAAGGAGCCCCGAGTTGCCAAACACATTGTCCTCCTTGCTGCAGCGTTCGGTGGCGTGTCACCCTGCCACCAGCACCCTTGTGGAGCGAGGCTGATTAGATCTTCATCTAGTCCTCAGCACATTACTGGCACTTCATAAATAATGCCAGCCCTTCCTTCAGATCATGGGCCTTTTGTTTTTCTTCCTCAGTGTCACTGATGTAAATCTGCCATGTATGCACGAGGCCGTGCCATGGTGATGAATGATCCTGAATAAGGACCCACTTAGCCAATTTTCACTGGACAGAGTTTCATTGTGTGGAGGAGGGTTAACACACAGGGCTCTGTTCAAACAAAATGAGGTAAACAGAAGTTCAACGCTTTTCCTTCCTTCCTTCCAAAAAAAAAAAAAAAGAAAACCATTTTCTGAAGGCCAAGCATGGAGGAAGGGAAGAAATTTCAATTAAAAAACTAAAATTGCTCATCCTACATTCGTGCCTAGCTCAGATATGCAGGCGAATATACTGGACATAAGCACAAACCGTATCAAGGGGAAGGTTTTTAGGCACCACAGGGAAGGCAGCAATAGATGGCACTATATACATCGCAGAAGGCAGATCAAGCTATCCAAGCTCCCTAAAAATGTCCCCCAAAGACTGAAACAGGTAGGGATGTAAAATTCTGGGTGTTTTACTTCCCACATAAGGCAGAGAAGAGCCTGTCACTCTGCAGGACGGTGTCAGCCCCGAGCACGCACGCACAGCCACCGCTGCTGGCAGCACCAGCTGGCGCATCCAGCTCCCCTCGGTACTTAATACCCCATACAAACACGGCTGCCAACTTTCATCAATTGGCTGGCTAAACAAAAACACTGCAGCCTCATACTCAGCCTCCAACTGTTCCATATTTTTAAGCATCCAGTCCACTGGGACTGACCTAGAAAATTGAAGGCAGGTGAGAAATGAGCAGGTTTTCCATACAGATACTGCAGTTAGTATCTTTGATGGCTAAAAGACAACTAACGAGAAAAGAATGATAGATTTTAGCTCTGGGCTGTCCATTATGAAGGGACCTGTCAAGCTTTTGCCATATAGCAGAAGAAAGCGTGGACTACTGGAGGTTGTACTTTGCCCTACAACCACACAGTCATTTACTATTTTCAACTATTTAAGCAAGCCGGTTCTCTAACAAGCCGAAACTATTGCAGCGAACACATCACGCCTGATAGCAGAGGAAGGCCGAGGAGGGATGGCACTCGTGGATTTCCATCCCTAAAGCCTACACCTTTAGTCGAAAAATCACCAGCTATAGAAAACAGGCGTGAAGCAATCCGGAAAGAAAGGAGTGGAACTTCCACAGGCCGAGAAGTCAAATTCCTCCTCTGGAAAAGAGGCCGCTAGAGGGAGCAGGCCCAGCAGGATGCCGCCGCAGCCCGCGGCCCGCAGCCGGGCGGCAGCAGCGCGGGGCGGCCGGCGGGAGCGCGCCGGGGCCGGGGCCGGGGCCGGGGCCGGGGCCGGGCCGGGGCCGGGGCCGGGGCCGGGGCCGGGCCGGGGCCGGGGCCGGGGGGGGCCGGGGCGGGGCCGGGGCCGGGGCCGGGGCCGGGCCGGGGCCGGGCACCCCTCCGCTGGGGCACACGGGAGCAGCCGCCGGCTCCCTGACACTGCCTCGTTCCTAATACCCTGTCGCATTCCGGTGTTTGCACAGGCTCAGAGCTCTTGGCAATGTGTTTTCTGGGACCCCGCGAAGCTTCTTAGGCTTTCAGTGCCATGCTGGTGTGGTGGCAGAGGGTATAATACACAAACAGGCTGACCGAGGTAGATTTTTACACTGATTTTGCACTGGCACACATTAAAATACAGGTACAAAGCACTGAGATGTGAGTGTTAATGGTTCACAGTGCTACTGCTGTGTTATATTAGTTGCTTTTACCTTTTACGGTTTTTCTTTGTCAATATGATGAATTTGCTTTCCTCCTCATCCAGCCAGTGCCCCCAAACAACGTTCCCCACATTAAGAGGAAACTGTAGTTTCAGAGAGTTATTAGCTCAGCACCTTTCAACAGTAACCTTTCAGCTTAAAAAATTCTGTTAAAAGTGTGTTATGTATCAAACGGAGCCTTGGATAACTAAAGGACAGCAAGCAATACCAGAAGTCCTGCTGTAGACTGTGTTAGTTACAGGTCAGTGCTTGCTGTTACTGTAATTCACAGAAAAATTGCCATAAAAAAGTGAAAAATATGATCCAAGACCCTTTCCTCTTTTTGGTACCAGATTTGTCCCCCAAAGCTTAAGATGGTTGAATCACAGATGGATCCTTTTCCAGCTCCTTTGGAGTTTCTGATTAAACAGTGACTTTTCATGTATCTTCAATACAAAACCAATTCTTCATCTGCCACAACAGCAGCAAATGGAAGAGGATGTGACACCAGCCCAAACAAAATGCCAGAAGTTTCATGCAAAACTTGTGGAAATTCCTCCTGTAGTTCTCACAAAAGTCAAACTTTTCTGATTCCCTGGCTCCAGAGCACGAAGCTGGAGGCCCCCAGCTCCCCAGCAGCATCCCTGACACCACCAGGGCCTGGGTATCTGATTTGCCATTTTGTTGTGCACTGGAATGCACCTGGCACAGGAAGGTCTTGGCCCTTCACAACAATCATACACAAGATACTAATACAAAGAAATAATGGTGGATAACAACTTTCCCATAAGATCCATTTGAAATAGTCTGTATCCAAAAGTACTTATAATTCAGGGGAAAAAAATCTATTAAAAACTAGTTCTGTGGTACTAAACTTGGCTCAAACCAGCCCCTTAAAAACACACAAAAAAACCCCTAAGCACTGTAGATTAGTTGGCTTTTCACCAACCAACTCTTGATTGAAAATCAAATGCAGATGTGAACAGAAAAAAGCAGCAATTTGAGCTCTCACAGCAGCCGCTTGTTGTTGGCATGCTCCAGAAAAATATCATCGCAAACTGGTACCGTCTGGACCATGCTGTAGCCTTCGTGGCAATTATGCGGCCAGTGTTCTTGCTGTCCCCATTAAGATAAACAGTGCTTTCCGCAACAAAGAGAAAGGAGGGATTAAGGCAAGCAAAAAGAAAGAAGGACTCAGATGGGAAAGCTTAGTTTTCTTACAGCTAAGGGGTATGTGTGCAACTCAGTGCTAGGAGTGAAAGCATAAGCCAAGAAATTCATCCTCTGGGTTGTCCTTGAGAATGCCTGGATGGGAAGAGCCCTCCTGCACAGGGCAAATGGGGGCTCCGTCACCCCAAATTGTAACCGCCAGCCAGAGAACAGCAACAGGCTGGAAAAGGGGAAGACAAGAACACTGAACAGTTTTAAACTCCTTTAAAAAAGAAATGAAGAAGAAAGAGAGAGTGTGATGATAAAAGATGTTTTGTGCTGTACTGGCAGAGGAGCGGAATTGATGATGTGATGAGTCAGTTCCCTCTCCAGCATTAACAATCCTCAACACGCATCTTCCGGAAGCAGCCTCTGTTTGGGGTCCCTGACTCTAAGATCGGCAATTCTTTCCTTGGGACAAGGTTCTGTCTTCTCTCAAGCTTAACTCTTCTTTTAGGGGAAGGGAAAACTACCACCACACCATTACAAATTATTTTAGGGGTGGAGGGGCTGCTTGAGTAGCTGGTTGTCTTCAGGGCAAGAGAGAACGTTTTGTATCAAAATACATTTCATGTGAATGATCCTATTTGTCGTACAAATTTCAACCTATTCTAGCTTGCCGTACCCAGAAATACTAAGAGAATTAAACGTGAAAAATTGAAAATCATATCCATTTCCACATGCAGAATTGAACTTTTCAGGTTTCTTCTTTTTTTTAAGTTCACGCCACTGGATACAATCCCCTGCACTCCCAACACTCACTCCCTTGTGCAGGATGCTTGCAGTGCCTATCACACAAATGACACATTGTCTCTTGGCAAAAAGATGCGCAAAATGAGACTTGACTCAGAGACCTGCTCACCAACAGCAGCAAAAATTCCCCTCAAAGTTTCCTACAGAAGCAGAGCCAGAAGGTAACTCTCTCTCTTGATTAATTCTCTCTGGAGAGTGAGAACTTGGACTATCTCTGCAATACTGTGTAGCAGTGTGTTTTTTAAAAGAGTCTGTAATAATAGATAGCCCCAGAAGCATTGGTTTTACTCATTTTGTCCCATTTATCTACAACAAAATAATCTGAGAACAGAAATACCATTAGAGAGAGTGGAAATAAGATCCTTGCATTAGAAAACCATTCACCAACATGGCCACGGATAAAATATCAGCTCTGCTTCATGACTCATCTCTGAATCTATAACTATTTAAATACCAAAGTACTTTGAATTTTATGTGGTCATGATAAATAGCAACAGGCAAGTGAATTCACATCCTCAATGTGTAATACTTTATTAAGGAAAGCTCTCCACCTAGCCATCTGCTTTCTCTTCCCCCTTTTTCTTATTTCTGCATCATCTTGGATTCCTACCTCCTTGTTCTCCCAAAAGAGCATCCAACCCTGAAAAGCACTCACAACATTGCAGAACCATCTTGAAAGAAATGTGGAAATATTCTATGAATTTTTACAGGAGCAGCTTTCATACTCTTTACACAGCAAGATGCTGCCTATTTCTTATTATAAAGAAATTCTTTGAAGCTGTCTCCATATTGTTCAGCCATCACTGTTATCAGTCCCAGCAAAAGAAGAACAAAGATAACCCTAATTAATTGCTGTGTCACTCTGAAAACGAAGATTTTCTCTGCTTTTGATTGGTGTCTCCTGGAGTATCTTCACACAGTACAACCACAGCTCCCTGTGGGCTTGTGCTGGTGCCTACTGCAGCTACCAAAGCAACTCCAACCCCTCTGCATGCTTGAATCCCGCCTTGAAACTTCCTTCCCACCCACAAGAGGTGAATAATAAATGAATTCTGCTATCCAAAATATTGATTACAGTGGCTGTACCCTTAATTCTGCACTTAGAGCCACCAGCCACCTTGCAAGTAATTTGTTTAGAAACTGTCCAGGTTGAGATCGGCTCATCCCCAGATCTCCTGTGAAAGAGCAATTTGCTCCCTGTGCCCCAAGTGTGGGGCTGCCAGGTCGGTTTGGTCCCGGTACCAGGGTGCCAGGGTGTCCATGCCTTCTGCTGGCTGCTGTCAATGGCACAAGGACACACCTTTCCCCACATGGTACCTGGGAATGAGAAGGTGAATGTGGACATGCAGATAGCTGAGATGTAACTGCCCGGTGTGGAAGAGCTACTGAGATGGGGACAGGCCAGGGACAGCGTGCGGAGGGTGGTGGGAGCAGCGCTGCCAAGGTGACCAGACATCCTTCTCTGCACCCTTTGACTCAATTTTGCCTCCAGACTTAGGGCACTGCAGGCAGAAACTCAGTACCGTATGGTCCGCATTGGTCCTTCCACCAGCAAGGAAGCATGCTGGCTTCATTCTTTTAAGAAAAATAACTGTTTTAACATTGCACAATAAGCACAATCCTGCTGCAGAGAACAGTTACTAAACCAGCTTCAGATCTTTACAAGCCTACAATCTTCAAAAGAAAAAGAGAGGGAGTTCAATTTGCAGTTAGGGATCTATGAATACCCAGTTTTGTTTCTGCTGGGGAGACCTGCAGGACACAAGCTCCGTGACTGCAGTGAGGAGGTACTGCTGGATCAGGGCAGAGGTGGTTCACGCTGGCTGCAGTTCAAAGCAAAATGTGTCAGAATGAAAACAGAAAGAGCTGGACTTTTTTTTTTTACCTGTTAACTCTTCAGTGCTGAGCTCCTTCTCCAGTTTGCACTTATAAACTTACCCATATCCAGTGTTAATGTAAGATTTAACTCATCATCACTGACACCCCAAAACGCAGGCACTGTGGCAACATTCATCTGCGGGCCAGGAAGTCCTACACAAATATTATTTCACCTGCACTAACACACCTTAGTTATTTGATCTCAGTGAGATAGGATGGTACCATCCATTTTGAAGAGCAAATTGGTGTATCAGTAGGCAAGCCACTAACAAGGCTTGTTAGCACAAACTAATTAAAGCCAGGAATCCTGGCTCATAGTCCTTCCTCTTCAAACTGGCATCTCTGCCTAATCAGGCTCTTTCCCCCATCCTTGACACTGGAGTATCAGAGAACTTTCCCAGCCCTGTAAGCAACCATTACTGCGTGCAAACTGGATTTCCTAGTTCATTCTTTCTGTCCTATTGGCTTTGTTTGTGTGTGGGGTGTATTCAGACCGTTGCAGCTGAAATACTCGAAAAGCTCTCTTTCCTGCCCCACTGCACACCGGGGAGCCTCTCTCTGACCCATCCCTGAAGCCTGAGCTCGGACGAAGTGCCAGTGTCTCACAGGTAGCCCCTCAGATACCCAAGGGTTTAAACTGTCATCGAAAGGACAGTCTGGATTTCTAGCCCTGTGGATTATGAGAAAAATGTCATTCCTCAAAAGATGACTCAAGAGGACTTGATCTCAGAGCCTGCCTGCAGACAGCGACCATGTGTGTGATGAGCACAGGCAGATGGGGACAAGCTCCGTGAAATGCAAGTTTCTGTCCATTTGGCTAGCTATTGGCCTGGTGGTAATTTGGGTCTGGTATACATACAAAGTGTTTCAATCCAAGTTTGGGATTCGTGCTGGAAAACTGAACCCCTGTATGCACAGCCCTGCTTTTGTCTAATCCACCCAGGCTGCACTGGTGAGAGGCTGGGTCTGTACAAAGACACCCATTTTGCTCAAACCCTTCTCTCAAGACAGAGCTAGAGCTGGACTTGAGCCTGCACCAGAGTTTGCATGAAAGCAAGCTGCTCATGGGCAAGTCTGGACTGGAACATATGGTCCATTAACAGCATAAGCATATCCCAAAAGCTGGGTGATCTGGCTCTTCTGAGCTTGATGGCTGCTGACCCTGAAACCTAAAGATCGACCATGATTTCAATGGCAATAACTTTAGCAGAGCCTTCCAGCTACTCTGGACCTGCATTTTCAGCCTTTCTCCTGTTGCCAGAAAGGACTTTAGCACATGTGCTAAACCCAAAGCCTTTCAGTTCCTTTGCTGTGAAGCTCTATCCTGCACTGGGACAGCCTGAGCCAGAAACCACTTGCCAGCTCCCCTAGCATGGCTGGGGCCTCCACCCAGAGAGATTCAGGTCCTTTTCTGCAACATCTGCCAGTTCTTACCTGTTTTCTTTTAGACTCTGTTGTGGTTTAACCCCAGCTGGCAACTAAGCACCACACAGCCGCTTGGTCACTCCCCCCCGTCCCTGCCAGTGGGATGGGGGAGAGAATCGAAAAAAGAAGTAAAACTCGTGGGTTGAGATAAAGACAGTTTAATAGGACAGAAAAGGAAGGGAAAATAATAATAATAATATTAGTAAGAGAATATACAAAACAAGTGATGCACAATACAATTGCTCACCACCTGCTGACCAGTGCCCAGCCAATCCCTGAGCCACGGTGTGCCCCGGCCAACTTCCCCAGTTTATATACTGGGCATGACATCATATGGTATGGAATACCCCTTTGGCTCGTTTGGGTCAGCTGTCCTGGCTGTGTCCCCTCCCAGCTTCTTGTGTGCTCCCAGCCTCCTGTGGCAGGGCAGCATGAGAAGCTGAGAAGTCCTTGACTTAATATAAACACTGCCTAGCAACAACTAAAACATCAGTGTATTATCAACATTATTGTCATCCTAAATCCAAAACACAACACTATACCAGCTACTAGGAAGAAAATTAACTTTATTCCAGCTGAAACCAGGACAGACTCCGAGTATCTATCGAGGTCTGTGGCTCCACCATTTATCTCCCATGCGTCAAAGTGTGCATCCAGATGGAAGCATCTGCAGTATTCCTGATACCAAGGTCACTGTGAGAGAACATGTGTGGGAATTTGGATCAGGCAAGTGCTGTTTCAGCATTAGGCCTTATCAGTCATAACCACCCGGGTTGCATCCCTACCTCCTAGAGAGGGATGCAATGTGTACGTTGCTCCCTTCGTCATTCTCTAAGGGAATTCATGACATCTGCAATACATTACAGTCTTTTCAAAGAAACGTTGTCTACATTAAGTAGAAGTATTTAATTAGCACTTCATTTAGAGCATGTGGTATAGCTCACAGTTCCATTTTGGGCCAGAGATGATTTTCAAGGGTGGGTGGAAAACAGCTGAAAATGCCAGGAGGTCAGTGTAGTTTGCAACAGCCACTCACTGCTTATTTCTGTTTTCACATTATTGCAGACTTTGCAGAGAAGCTGCCATAGTTTGTAGCCCCGGTGAACTGAAAACGGACCCTGAAAGCAAATACACAAAAAAAAGTCATAGGAATGACTTTTACAAGTGCCACGTGTCACCTTGATCCTCCTTCTCACCTGTGGCTACTCTACAGGTGTAAGGTCCTTCAGGAGGGAGATCGCTCCTGGGGCCGCAGGTCTGTGGAGCTAGAAGTTCCTCCCCGATCCATCCCCCCTGCCTGGACATGCGGCAGGGCGGTGTGCCGAGTCCTGCCTCGCCCAGGGGAAGCCCCGATGATTCAGACACCCCTCTGAGTCATCATCCCTCCCCAGCCTCCCCAGGGAGAGGCTAATGTGTTGCTGGCCAAAGCTAGCAACATTTTGTAAACCCTGGGCTGTGGACAGTGCGTGTAGGGGTGGTGTCACCCCCATCTCCAATCCAGCAGGTAGCTCACTCACCCAGGCACACAGGTTCCTTACCCCCCTCTGGGATACCCAGCCCGAGTCCCACATGCACGACCTACTTCTAAATAATTTTAAAACCAAACCTCTCCAGTATCATTGAATGGAACTTGCCCATAATTTTATGAGTTCCTATGAGGACTGGGAGATTCAAGTGTCCGTATTGGCCTAAATATTCTTCCTTGGAAGGAAAGCCAAAGCCTCAAATGTGAGCTTCTTGCCAAAATCAAGAGCAAGTCGAAAGACATCTTACAGACAGACATGAGCAAAATCATTGCACTAGAACTGCTGGAGTGATCCAGCTATATATTTTGCACTTCTCAAGCTGAAGTCTTGATCTGGCCAGCCTCAGATTTTTGCATCTGCTTGAACCCAAAACCCACCTACCTATTACCTTCCTGGTACCTACAAAAATACCCAAACAAACAAACAAACAAACCTTGGTACATGTAGCAAATATACTGTAATATTATCAGAATAAATCTGTACCAGACTTGTTACATGTTATAGCAAAAGGACAAGACCAAACAGCTGTGGTTTTGTGTGGTTTTATGTGTAAATGCACACACATCTGCCTATTCATAGAGATATATAAATATATCTATTTTTATATATATATGATAAAAACTCTTCCTTGGCTGTGTACCTACAACTGCTATTAAAGTCAACATGACTCTGTGGTGAATACACACATACAATTGTTGATCATCACTTACCTATTTTATGTGCAGTGTTTCAACAATTTTCTATACTGTAGCAATATACTATGCTATCTCTTTGCAAAAGTTTTCACTGCTGCAAGCGACACTAGTAATCTATTTTCCACATTTAATTCTGTTAGCATATTTCCTTCAAGTATCAAACTCTACAAGAATATGGCCGTTATCATCCAGTTATCTCTGGGGATAGTAAATGACACAATTCATGGACAAACAGGACTGCTGTCATTTTGATGACAAGAGATTCACACACAAAATTTAAATGTTAATACTAGATGGAAGGCAACACACATCTCTGGAACAGATATCTGATTTCCAAAATATAGCTAATAGAATACTAAGGCTGCTGCAAAATCTACAGTTCAGGCTATAAAACAACCTTCTGAGACTCATATTTTATACCCTGGCCCTCATTGCCAAACATCTTATAACTGTCTCCATCCTGCATGTGTATATCCATACACTTCTGAGACCCTAGAGTTGCATTTGTAACGTAGACACTCTACAGCCTTCCTTTTTGCATGCACTGATGCTTGTCTATGCATAGCTAGACAGACTTTTTCTCTGGCAGGAAGTTCCGAAAACGTTATTATTGTGGGCACAAACTTGGATTTCCTTTGAAAATGGAGTCCATAATGTTTCATGAGGTAGAACTTCTAATATTGTATCTAACACAAGCTTTGTTCTCTGCAGTGGTATTTGAGCTTATGCCTCTTTGAAGACTGTTGTATTAAGGAGCTGTTCTGTGTCTCGTGGGGTTATGTATCTCATAGCAGCATGTAATTTATTGACTCTGCTCCAGCAAATTATAAAGCCCATGTCAGACTCTGGTCAGACATGGTGCAGTGAACAATGTATGCCACCAGGACGGCTCTCCTGGGGTCTCTTAGCAAATTCAAAGGTTGGTCCCAGTTTGACAACTGTAAATGCAAAAGGTGCTTGTCCTGATATTTGCAATTACTGCGACTATGTGTCTGCCACAGTAAAAGCAGTTGGAAAAGGCTAAATTTGCTTTTTAGAATTACATAATTCAAATTATGTACACACACTCCTGGGAAAAGCATGGCTGTTTGGCTCCAGCCGGCTCTTGCAGAAGTCAATAACTGAGTATGAATGTTAGCAGATGCAGGATCAGCACTTCAGCACTGAGCATCTCTGTAGCTGCTTCCTTGCAACTGCAGGACAGGGAGGAGTTGAGTGTTGGGGAGAAGCAGCACATGGAGCCGTCTTCTTGGGGAAGCGAGGATGAGGAAAGTGAATAGAAGGGCGAGGGGTCTCATGGGGAGGAAACTTTGATTTACATTCTCTGAAGAAACAGAGATAGGACATAATGAGGAGAGAGGAAAGACATCTTAAGCCGTGATTCTGCTGGCTTTCCTTCTCCTCTCCGCATATTCCCTGGAAGGTTTCCTGGTGGCACAAAATGCTTCATGTGTATCTTGTTTATTTTTGGCCTGGATAACTTCCTTTGGAGCCAGCCCAGCCTCTGTTGGGAACATAAGATAAATCTGGATTCATTTGAAACTCCCTTTTGGAATAGGCAGGGGTGTCCTTGTCAACATGTCAGATTAGGAATGCTCCATTTGGTTTAATGGAGCTGGCCTTTGGTTTAATCCAAAAGGCTCCATAAACTTCCATTGTCATTTATGCTCCAAAACTTGCAGTCTTCAGAATTACAGATTTTTTTTTTTTCCCCTTTTTTTTTTAAGGTAGTGGCTTCCTTGTTAAATTGTATTCCTTTGCTGTAAATCAGTTCAATCGTATCCGCCAGAGATGCTCCATTTATTCTGGCATAAGGAATTGTTTTTAACAATCTGAAAACAATACAATTTTAATGATCTGCAAAGTTAAAAAATGTGTCAAAGAGTGGAGGAAAACTGAGGAACTAATGAAGGATACCTGAAAGTCACTGCAGTACAGAGTGGAATCAGAATTATTTCTTCTAACACAGACTTCTCTGGTGTTATTGGCAAGTCACTTCAGACATGTGCTGTAACATCCACTTCTGAAAAGTTGTTCTAATTGTTATTCTCTTACCTCATAGAAGGCTAAACTCATTCATTCCTAAAGGAGATGAATGGGGTAGTAAAAATAGTCTTTTACATTAGTAAATTGTAGGGTTCTCTAAAGTATCCCTTTATGGCAGCCAAAATTTTTTAAATACTGAATCAATCAGAAAGCCCTCTTGGATTTTGAGAAGATGGATAACTGTGAATTTAGTGCGCTGAGCTGGCACCCAGGACATCTGGGTTTAAATCCCATCTCTGGCATCTACAGCATCTGGCACCCACGCATCTATTGTGTGACTTTCAATGAGTAACTGTCTTCCATTTCCCAGTCCATGGAACAGGGATAATGACCCTTCCTCATGCTCCCATTTTGTCTATCTGATCCAGTTAGGTGAAAAATTAATCAAATCGGAGCCTGTCCTTTCATAGACGCTAACCAGCCAGGGTCGACCAGCCGAGTGGGACCTGGTCAGCTCGGGACTCGGTGTCAACATGATTTGTCCAATAGAACATGTTTTTCAGAGATTGCTCAACCCTTTTGGAGGAGGCATCTTGCTCCAGTTTAAGACCCTATAAACGAAGCTTTGTCATGCAAAGGGCTTGCTCCCAGTTGTGTCACACTGGAAAGGCAGTTTCTAATGGGAACGCTGCTGCATCTCTACCAGAGTGTCAAAGTCAAGCTGCCATAGGGTGAGGAAATTGCTGTTGTGAGAGAAAGTAGGTCATACAATGGACAAAGCCAGTAAAATATAAAATTCTCTTAAATTTATCCAGAACCTCAGCCCTGTGTACAATAAACATAGAAAACAACAGGGTAAAAGGAAATTTTTTTTTTTCTGTTTTCAAGTTGCAGATAGGTAGTTTCCATGACTGCCAATTTTTAGTCCAAGGTATTTGAAATTTATAAACGCTGCGTTCTAGGTTGTCTGACCTAATTTTCATTCATAAATAGTAGGCTCAGGGTTCCCGGGGTGCTGATTCTGTGCTGCCCAGCCGATGAGCTGCAAGGCAGAAATGTTTGTTTTCCTTTTCTATGTACAAAAGTAATTTCTGGAAACCAAATCCAATCCAAAGAAACCTGCATCATGACATAGAGACTTCTATATCCTGGCTGACCACAGACACCCTACCTGGTAATTCAGCAGGATATAATGTGACCTCAATGTGAGCTGTGCCCCAAACCCAATACCAATGTAAAAAAAAGTGTAATCCCTACAGAACAACAGACTACAGAAGATGTTTCTATCTCTGTTTCTCAGTTCCTTGAGCCTGATACTTAGATTAATATCAACAAAAAAACCACACAAAAGAAAACCACCAAAAAAACCCCCCAATACAAACATGCATTTCAAATTAAATTCTCATATGATTGGCTCTCCAACAGACCAGTATTCAGCTGATGGTATTAATTTAGTCTTGACTGGTCATTTAGATGGTAAAATTATGTTTTGGTCTTAGCTGCAACACAAGCAAATCAAATACTGTACCCTTGTGCTAGCAAAGCAAAATATAGAAAGTAATTAGAAGGAGATCAAAAAAATAAATGACATACTTTCCCTACAATGTGAAGCTCTGTAGGCAACTTAGAATTTGTAAATTAAATACCTTATTAAGGGCAGCAAGATGGCTGATCATCTGCTTTCGTTATTGCAGAGGAATCCAGAGCAAAAGGCATAAAATTAAAGGTGAAATGCAAAAGGAGTTATCAAATCCTTCTAGCTCAAATACACAAATTCCAAACTTACTGGTAAGATAAGAATTAGGGGGACATTATCAGGAAAACATTATCCTTAACTTCACTTTTAAGAAATCCAGTTCCTAAAAAGACGTGTACTAGAAAATGACTTGGCTGTTAGCTATGTCAATGGAACAAGTTGTCACAGAGACCCTAAAACCCACAGTTCCGCAATTTTGTCGCTGCTATTTTTGCAACAGGCAAACGGACTGCATTCGCAGGGCACTGCACCCAGGTCTGCCTGGCAGGTGCAGCCCTGCATCAGGCTGAACGCCCTTTTTTCCTCGTTCAGCACTTGAATGATGCTGAGAAAGCTCAGCACATTCAGGAAAATATTCGCCCATAATCCTCGGAGCTGGAACAAATAAAGCTGTCATACATTTTTAATATTTCTCAGCTATTTAGAATGTGAATATTCATCATTCTTGCAAACCATAGCCTAATTAGATTCATAAATTATTATTGCTTAAATGTAGAGCAGAAAAGAAGCATGCGTTTCTGAAGCTCATTTCACCCGGAGGAGCCCTAGTTATCTTATGCACAATAACGAGATAGCAAGCACGCATAGTTTTTACTCTTTACAAAGCATTAAGAGGCAAATACAAAGCAGAACTCTACAAACCATGCCAGCCTCAGGCCTCCCTGCGGTCCCTGGCAGCAGTTTCATGGAAGTCACGGGCACCTCGGTGTCCGTTCACCCAAATCCTGCTCAGGTTTTGGCTAACACAGGGCTCATGCTAAGGCCTGATGTGTGCTGGGAGCAGCACCACTGGGTCAAAGTGAGAGCAAGATGTAGGCAGGACACGATGGAGAGGGATAAAGGTTATTATGCAGCTGCCATCACCTCCCGCATCCTTGCATATTAATTGTCTGGAAGTTTCTTCAGAATCTTATGGAAATGGTATAGACCAAACTTCCAAGATGGAAGGTTTAAATACATCAGCTCACCCCAAAAAAAGCTTTTGAAGCAGATGCTGAGCAGCAGGAGTGGGTGAGGAGGGATCTGCTTTGCAAGAGTGGTCTGTGTATCAGCTCTTCCCTGCACAGAGCAAGGAAAGAGCGTGGCCCTCATTTTAATCTCTTGCATCACCAAAGGCTGCTGTTTTCTATTTTCAGTGGTGATTAGAGAACTCTACAAGTTGCTTCTTAAAAAAAATAAAATCTGCAAAGGATCTGAAAAGCTCTTAATGTGGATGGCAGGGGATTAACAAGGGAACTTCGCAGCTCTCCGTGGTGAGCTGCAAACGGCACAGACAGAGCCCTCAAGTGTCCTTCACTCCTCATGGAGTGTTTGCTCAGATCAGACTGAGCAGGTTGAAATTGCCTTCTCTGGAATATATTTGTTTATCAGAGGGAAGAATAAATAGTTGGCTACACTGTGGTTATAGCTGCATCTCCTGAGAAGCCCTTAGTGTAGCTAAGGACATGCATAATGCATGCGGACTAAACACATCATATAAATTTGGGGATATTTCCAGCTCCAAAAGCTGCAGATTTTTTCCGTTTTGTAAATGAACAGGAATGCTCACTTCCCTGGTGGCACTGCCCTGCGAAGGTACCTCAGCTCCAGAAAGACACCAGTGAAAGTCAAAATGATATCGATGGTACCACGGTACCAAACGGTACTGTGCAGAACGTTGCCAAAGACAGGTCACAAAAATAGAGCAACCTGTATTCTCATCAGATATGAGAACTGATACTCACACAAGTGCTGCGACTTCTTCTGTTCTTGCCCTAACTCATAGACCAACTCCATTTCCATGCCGTTTTCAGGTCTATTTGAATAGATCTACTCAACACAGGGAAAATGACAGGGCTTAGTGTCACAGACTAATAATTAAAAGTGAACGGTTCTACTATATGTGCCAAAGTATTGGGCCAAATGCATCTCATTTTAAACATAATTCATTATTATTAAAACAATAATATTAATAATAGAGATGCAGCAAATTTGAAAATCATAACATAAGTCTTCCTCAATAGAAAAATCTACTTTAGAAATCAAAAAGGAATTGTTTATATTTGGATTTTCATTACATAAAAGACTTCCCATTTTAGCTTCTTTATAGTATAAAAATAGTACCAGGGTTAAAACTAAAATCTAAATCTGTTCTATTATATTTGTATTAACAACAGTTCTAATTTCAGGCTGCCTCTTTCCTGAGCTACATTTTTCTATATTTCCTTTTGAGAGTTGTCCAAGATCATAGCCTTGAATCTAAAACTTTTACTGTTTTCTTGTATGTCCAGTTCAAATCCCAGGATCAAATTATTTCCTGGAATTTAAGTGTCTCTACAATAGATGAAATACAGATTTAAGAAAAAAACCCAAATTATTTAACATGTGTGTTTCCTTTAAAAACAAACAAATTTTAAAAGTAAAACTGAAATAATAACAACTTACATTGAGGCATAAATTTAATGTCAGCTATTTTAAATTTTATATAAATTATTTATAGACTTTTCAAATAGCACATCATTGCTGCTGATATTGTAAAGAAAGTCAAGCAAGTGGCCTGAAGGAAGTTATTCTCCCAGAAGCTGGACAGTTAAATGAATGAATGAGCTCTACTTTGGGTAGTAAATGTTTCTTCTGTAGGAACACAGAGAAAAGAAAATTCAACGTATTTGAGTTTCAGTAGATCTGTGTTCAATGAGTAGGTCATTCAACATTGAGAAACCAGATAGGAGTTGAAAAAGCAAGAAAGTTTGTTTTCTTCTTCCAATTTATACGTACAAACGAGGTATGAGAGGCTACATCCTGTTAGCTCCAAAACTTTGGCAGACACATTGACGAGAAACAAGTGCTTCAGTTTACTGACTTTGAGAAAAACTTCCCTTTGTTCCTAAATGCATTCATTTTAATTTTCAAACATGCCTGTGTAAACTTACTGCTTTTCTTTTTGATGCATCCAAAGTATTTAAAGACAGCTTTTAACTAATAATTTTAAGCTGCTGCTTTTGTGGCTTTTAAATTAAATTTCAGGTTTTATTCAAAAGCAGTTTCACACCAACTGGAAGTGAAATCAGCCATCCTGTAAATAATATATGCTTTTCAGCATTTCTAAGGTAATAAAAATAGAAAACCTGATAATCTGAATGAATGCCTACTGAGTTACAGAACAGTTTAAATATTTATCTATAAGGTCTTCTCTCCAAGAGCAGACTTTATAGAGCAAAATAAATCCAAAACATAAAAATCAACATTTACTCAGAAACTATTTTAAAAGTACAAACTCAAAACAGTTAAATCTGTCCTTTAAATCTAATGTTTCTGACTGTTGATATAGATTATGACTTTTAGTTATAATTTAAATAACTTAAATCAGTTTCCCCCAAATATTTCCCTTTACCCTGAAGCAAACATGGCAGTTATTGAAGAGACTGCTAAAACACTGCTACAGCACACGACAAGTGGCAAAGCTCCGTGCTGTGGTGTAAGTGGAAGAGGAGTGGAATTTTATAACTTATTTACGTTTCTCTATAACTAAGAAAGTGGAGAATACAGTGCAGAAAATGTCATTTTCCGTCCCAGCCACAAGAGGGGAGCCTTTTCCTTCTGTAACTTAGGGAAAGTCTGTGAAACTCCTCAGCACATGGAAACCATTGCAACAGGGAAAGTCAGCTCCTTTGATTTAGCAGAAAAGTTTGGCGTCAAAGTCAATAAATACATGCATACAGTCAATTAAAAAGAAACCAGCCAACTTATAACCACACTAATTATTTATATATGCATCTTGAAGACTCATTGTTCTAGGGCTTTTACATGAAAAATTAATTTATATAGAAGTCTGCAGTGCTTTTCCTCCCTCGTGTGAGAGCATGTGTAAAACCCGTGTTGTTATTCAGCACGTTATAGTCACTGGGGGAATCCATGGGCTTCTGCTGAAAGGCCAAATAATTTGAAGTCAAATCTTCAGTGGCAAAGGATGGGCTTGCTGTAGACTGGGAGCTCATTAATTGTAGGCTCAAATGTCATGCCTGCTATTAAACCTCAGCAGTTTATTGTGCATGTTCTTCTTCTCTTATGTGGCCAGGTTAATTATTTGGCAAGTGAGACTTGCACTTATCTGCAGGAATGAGCAGGTGTTTTTCTCTTGTTGAGTCTTAATGAGTCGGGGCCAGCTCCATACCCACCAGGGCGAGCTGAATCTTTCCGTTAACAGCAGAGAGCTTGGACCAGCCCTCAACTGACCGCCGCTGCGGAGGGGCTCCCAGACACTAAGCCCCAGCATCACTGGAGGAGGCACCGTGGCCTTTGCTAGCAGCATTAGCTGGCAAATTCTGTGCCTATCCTGGACCCCATGAAGGTGCAGAGGTGGCCCTTTGGAGAGAAGGTGGGTGGCAAAGGAAGACTGGTGTCCAGCTAAAACCAGCACAGGCTAAAACTCAAAATGCACGGTTCAGGTCAGAGGGAGCCTTACAAGGCTGGGAACCAGAAACACGAGTGTTACTCTGCTTTCATCTGCAAGCTCACCTTTTTTTAAAAAAAAATCCACTTGTAGGAAGGCTCAGGTAATTCCTGCCTAACTTCATCTAGCAGTCAGTGCAAGGCTGTCCGTGCGAGCCTTCCCAGCTGCAGGGCCAATACCCTCATCTAGAGGGAGGTGAACGAGGATTAAATGGTGACTACCGGCTGCCCAGGAGAACGTGAAACTAAGGCCTGAGATGAGAGATGAAAGATGCTCCAAGGTGTGAATATAAAACTTTAAACATTAAAGAAGGAAGGAAAGTGTGAGCTATATTGTTTTTCTAATTCAGTAAATAGACTGGAACTCAAATACATCTTTATTTTCTGGATAGAAGAAAGCCCAGCTTGACATTCGTATTCCCAGAATTGTGCCTGTATCTCCGAACAAGCCTAAACTCAGTCTCTCAGGATAAAAAGCAGCAAGAGTCTGATCCTGCACTGGGTACTAGTCACATTGCAAACACGTTTCTTTCCAGCTACAAAAGAGCAGTCTATTTTCCTTGAAAATTGAAACCCTCAAATCAAATCAAGCACTACTCGAACAGGCTTCCGCGAGGCAGAGGCAGCAGCAGGGGCTGGCAGGCACTGCCCTGCCGCTCGGCTGAGAGCTGCCGCAGGTCCTTGGGAAGCACTTGAAGCCCTGCACCGTCCCCAGGAGTTGGGTCAAGGGTGGGACAATCTGCCTCCCGCTGTTTGTGTGCCCATCTGTCCTCCATGGAGCCAGGCAGAGGTTAACGTGCCGGAGCAAGGGACTGTTATCGTCTCAAAAGGTCTAGGGAGGCTCCGGGCTTCAGGCACGAATTTGCTGCCTCTGGTTGTATTGGGGCTGAATTTGGCCTGTAGTGTTTTCACTCCAGCTATGCCCCTGGCGTGTCCCTGTAATGGGATTATCTGCTGGCTATTCAAGAGCTCTAGGGTAAGTATCTGGATATTATATCCCTTTATTCTACTTACAATCAAATCTCTTGATTTTAAGGACAGCTTTTCTCTCTCCTCCCACTTTCCCCCTCCCTCCCGAAGCTGTGGAGTCAAAGAGCAGTTATGTTACCATAACATTTGATAAGCTCGGTAAAAAAATAGAACATGTAGTACCAGAAAGGATACAATGGGATTTTCATCTATTGCTCTGCCTTTGTACGAGGCTATTATCTATAGAGCACTGAGCACTGATCTAGCACTACTAGACGTCTCCACAATAGTCTGAGTCAAGCTGTGACAGGTTTCAGATGATACTGCCTCCACCATGACTATCTAATCCAAAGCCCATTACCTTTTAATATACACTGCTGGTTGCTAGAAAGACCAAGGTAAGGCACGGCTGGCTGTCAATGGTGAAATATCTGAGGCCTCTAGTTTTCACTGTCTGAAATTTCAAGAGCATAAATTATCTGAAGTAGTTTATGCAGTCTTTAGAAAGCCAGCTCCTAGCAAAAGCCGACTCAGCAGCCGTTTTGACGGCTTTCCAGCCTCTCATTGGGAACCCCGTTGTCTTCTTACTGCAACATCATTTTTATATAGCAAACGGGTGTGGGACATCATTCTGGCTGTGCACTGCACATGTACAACCCTTTGTGTGGTATAAACCGTAAGCCTGTGGATGAAGAAACAAGCCTTGATTGCTGGGTTGTCAGAATTCATGGATTAAAGCTTACCCAGAGGAAGGATTTTTTTTTTTTACCAATGTACTTTGTTTTCAGAGAAGAAACTGCATATAACAAAACACCTTCACTTGAAACAGGCCCATAGAAGAGAAAAATAATTGAGATCATGTTCTTTATTTATCACCAGAAAAGGATGAGCTTTTAAAGCAGTTTTGTTCTTCTTTACAGCTGCTATCAATTCTGACCTTCCCATATAACTCATCAGCAGTCTCTGATTCAGACTCTTATTTCTCTTTCTTTAAATAAAAGAAGTAATGAATTTTAACAAAGACCTCTTATGCCTCAGAGTTTCTCAGAAGTCTGAGTTAAAGTAGCACTAAGAAAAACTAAAGAGCTTCAAATAGTTTGAAAAAAGTTCTCATCCTCACCATGGATCAGCCTTTATTCGCACAGTATTTCTTGCTTCATCACCCTACCAGTTCTCCAGTCATCTAGGTAGAAGGGACCTGATATAAAAAAACACAAAGTGAAGGACTTTAACAAGTTAAAATGTTTGAGGCTTCTTCAAACAAGTATCATAAAGTAGTAATGAAATAAAAAAAAAAATAAAATCAAAAAACTTCACATGCTTTTCACCCTTGTGGAGTCCACTTCATCACGAGAAATATCTTTGCTGGGAATGACTGAACCTCTTCTGTTCCTGGTTTTATAAATGGCATTTTTTCTTTAACATGGTACCCACTATTTCCTACAACCAAGTGAAGGGACTTGGCTTACATATGAGATAACTGAGGAGGGGTCCAGCTCCAGACAAACTCAAATGGAAAGAACTGTTTTAGATACAAATGTGCTGGTCACACGGATTTACTCCTGAGAACCAGGTCCCCTTTCAGAGGCATAAGAGCACCTCTTTGCTATTTAGAAGTGTAACTTTATTTAACTTCAGTTACGGAAACCTTGGCCCTAAGACTTTGCCCACCTCACAATGCTGCAATTGATGATGACCAGCTTTCAGTTGCTCTCCTGCAGCAGCTCTCTCCCCCCGTGGCAATGCTTCTGAGCATCTCCCTTAATGAGTTACTTGGGTGAAAACAAGTTCAAGCCGTTGCCTAGTGAGAGGAGGTTAATCTGCTGTTAGATATCAATCCTTCTGCGTAATTAGTGACTGTCTCTTGATGATATAAATAGTATTATTAATTACACTGATATTAATACTGCCGCTAACATTATAAGGTTTCATTATGGATACAAATTGAGTTTGCTGCAGGATCACAGGTCATTAACAGAAGGAATTTGCAAATCAACCTTCTCTGCTTCCCTAAGCAGGACACGGGCATGGACACAGAAATGTACACTACAGAGTTTTTTTTAATTTTCAGTCCATCATCGCTTTCTTTCCCTGGACAAAGGCTCCAGGCAGACCAACATGGAGATGTTATGCCCCACCATCACTGTAAGAGGCTGCTACTTGTCTCTGTTTCGCCTGTTGAAATCAAGTGAGGGAAGGGTGCACTCAACACAAACTATGAGACGTTAGGAAAAACCAGAGTGCCAAATACCCAGTAGCTGTTTATATACATTGCTAACTCAAGATTCTATTTAATTTGCCCTCAAGACACTTGTTGGTCCTATTTATTTGAGCAGACAAACAGGCCAGCAGCTGGTGTGACAGAATCTCCCTAATTCACCTCCCTCCCTTTGTCCGTTTCCATATGTTTAAATTCCCCTAATAAGTTGGGTAGACACTGGAAAACTGTATGCCTGTCTTTCCTACCCAAGCAAAGCAATCTCAGAGCTTCAGTTTGCATAAATACCCAGAAGCAAAGCTGCACCTCACTCCTCTTCGGTCACCTCAAGAAAAAAAATCCCATTAAGATTACTGGTTTGTCACATTTACTGTCAGATCAGAAATTCCTGTTTCGAACAATATTTCACAGTTTCTGCCTGTGGCTCTAACTGGAACTAGGCACAAAGTAAACAAACTCTTCGGCATTTGCAGAGATTGGTGGGGTGGGAGAAAGTGCCCACCCTCAGAGAGAAACAAAGGAAATCTCATGAATATCCATGTCTGCAGGGAGGCTGGGGTTCTGTTTCTTTGGATTTAGTCATTAATCTGTTTTTATTACTTTCATTAATATTGTCATCTATGCTTCTGCTACTTTATACTTTACCAAATTAATTAATGCTAAAGATTAAAATGCAGCTGCCTAAAACATCTTACTAGGATTAAAGGTGAAAAAAAGATTCTAGAAATAAAGTTATATGAAAGAAGTAGTTCTGAAAGAACTGGTCGAGCAACATTCTTAGATGTCAGAAGTGAGCTGGTCTTCAAAAAGGACTGTGATCTCCAGAATTTCTCATTTGTGAGGCAGATTAGGGAAAACAAAGAAAAAACAGCAGATCTCTTTTTCTGCTTAAAAACTGTTTAAATAACATCCGTACTTGGACAGTATTTCATCTGGGAACATAAAAACGCAAAGGACCTCAGACCAGTATGCAATCAATGGACTGCTTTGCCTTCTGCCTGGGAGTAACAGACCCCCAAAGCTGAGCCGGCTGGAAATTGCAGATGGAGCTCCCAGCCTCAGGTTGCCGCTGGCTGGCAGCTTGGCTGGGATTAATCAGAGGCTATCACCAACCCTTCGCTGTTCCATGACTCAGGGGTTGGTATAAGCACAGACATTTGAATTCATGTGGCTCATAAAAATACAACCGTGCCTCTAATTACCATTTGCAAGCATGCATTTTGTCATAGCCTGTTAGGAAGTTGTAGATCTCAATGCAATGAACATTAAGGCAACAAATATTTTGGGGCTTTCAAAACCTTATAAAAACAAGGGTTTATAATCATACTTAATATCAAAACCTCAACCTTCAGAGATCAAAAATTGTGAGATGGGTGGTTAAATAAGGATAAACCCATATACTGCACTTAAAAACCAGTTGTGCCTAGGAAGAACCAAATGAGACCAGAATTTGTGAGGCCATTCTACTGGAAGAATTCACCACACATTTGAACTATTAATGAAACATTACAACCGTGAGTTGCTCAAGGGGGTGAGGGAAAGAAGAAGAATAAAACCAAAAATGCTGGGGGGAGTGCTAAATGCATAAATTGGCATATTTGTAGCTATTCCCATTCTTTTTATATTTCTGAATTAATTCAATCTTCATTTAAAAAAAAAATAATACCAACCTCAGAGAGAGCTGCAGACGTACAGAGGATGTCAGGCCACGGCACAGAGTAGGTGGGTATTGCCTGGGTGGTGTCAGCCTGTGTGAGCATCGGAGGAAGGGAACAGGGGGGACTGTCCTGCCGAGGGCTCTGCGGGAACGCCTGCGTCCTGCCCTGCCCTCCCGTCCCCATGCTCCCCTCGGACAGTGAAACTGCTGCATGGAAAAAACATTATTATCACCTTTTTCACCCACAGGACTGTGTTGCGTAGCCTGCTGTTGCACACTCTCTGACTAATTGGAAAACCACCATCCACAAAAATTAGCTGTTGCCTTTTCTTGCTGCCTTTTCAAGAGTTCACATGATGGCAAGCATTCCTCTGATGAAAGGGAGGCGGCTTTATTTTAGCTCACTAAGAAAGCTGGGATGCAACAAAGATGTGCACAGCAGGCTGCAGGTGCCCCCATCCTGCACACCTAATGCACAGCAGCAATACAGGGCACTGACAGCGTTAAAGAGATTTTCCATACTAATGACGCGGTGCCCTCTGATAGGAAAAAAGGGAAAAAAATGAAAACAGAGTAGGGAAGCAAAATAGGTGATTGAAAAAACTGTCAGAAACACTGGAATTCGATCAGTTATCTACTCAGGTAAAATTAATACTGTAAAAATGATCCTTTGCTTACAGTACACTAATTCCATGCTGTGGACCTCATCCAGAGGCTCACAAACAATGCTCTTGAAATTAACAGAAGATGCGATATTTATCTTTAAAGACAGAATTTAGTCCTGTCATATTAATGCTTTGGTAGAAGTAATTGCATAGTCTATATCTAATTGTGTATAAAAATGAGCAACAGTTTTTACTAATAATACACATGAGTGAGTACAAATGTTTGTGTAGGGGCATTTTGAACTGCAGAACAGCTGAGCTGGATGACAATGTTGTGGAGTCACAACCTCAGGTGTTTAAAAAAAAGAAAACAAAGATCAGAATTATGATCTTTGCAGCTTTAATTTAACAACTTATACCCTGAAATTACACTATTCCCACCTGGAGTCAAATGAGACATCTGTGGCATGGCCAGGCACAAAGTCCAACTAGATTTGTTTTCTTTTTCCAACTTTTTTCTTCTAAACACAAGAGAAGGCTCTTTGAGCTCCCTTCAGTTACGTACCCACCCTCAGGCACACAAGTCACTGGCAAGGTGGGAATCCAGTGCCCACAGATGTGCTGTCGCTTCTAGTGCAGCAGCTTCCCTGGACACGATCCAGAGCACGTGGTGCCCTGGCCAGGCTGAACACAGGAGTTCCTCCTTAGCCATCCCAAAAACTACACCAAAACACCCCCACGACCCTTTGTACTCCCAACAGAAGACAGCTGGCAGTCTTTGACTTCGAAACATCAAACAGCCTTGTGTTTGCTAGGATTTTACCTCCAGCTAATCAGTTAATTGGAGTTAAGTACTCTGAGACATTACTCATCCCTCTTCTCCTAATGAAGAGGCCACCGCTGCCAGCTGAGCTCTGCACACAGTCCACTCACAGATCCCTGCCCCTCCGACGTGCTCAGAATTATAAGCTGAGGAAATCAAGAGGACCTCAATTGAATCCAGAGGGTTTTCAAACCCAAACACTCAAGCACTGTGAAGCCTTTGGATGCCTGGGGCTGGGGAGTTGCAAAACTTTATTACTGAACCAAATCTTGGAGGTTTTATCCTGTTTGGTGCCTCTTGCCTATGAGCTGGAGTTTGGCAAGAGTGTGCAGCAAGTCGCCAAGATTTTCTTCATTACAGCAGAACCTTGCAGAGCAGGCATTCGCATAGAAAAGGACTGGGGGTCCAAGTGGCTGTTAGTAATAACTGATGGCAAGTGATCACTCTGGCATGTAATTATTAATAATAAAAAATAACACCATCTCACTGCTCATATATGAGGCTTTTCATCCACAGTTTAAACAACTCCACGCACGAGTCACGATTATTACTAGCATTTTCAAGGAGTAGGAAAATTTCACTGCTAGGTGAAATAATTTGCCCATCTGTTTGTCAGCAGCAGAGCTAAAGGCAAAGCCCCGGGCTGGCATTACTAAACCATGCGTCCTCCTTTTTAGGTTGTACCTCTAACCATGATTATCCCTCTGTGTAGACACACCTGAGCTGCATGTCGCTGTCTCTTAGGAGTGTTTTTCCTCCTCTCCCTCCCTTTTTATCTTTTCCTTCTTGCTGATCCCCAGCTGAAGCAATCTGTGTGCTTTGGATGGGGGCAGCCAGGCGAGCCCAGACCTGCGCACCGCATGCACAAGCTCGGCCGGCTGATGGTCCCCAGGAGCCTTTCGCCCAGGGCTCAGCGGGGAGCGATGAGGGGACAGGACTGGCAGCAAGAGGCAGTGACAAGCACCGGGGACTGTCACCTCTTCCACTGGTGAGACAGGATCCAAAAGAAGACGTGTCTATCTGCCACGGGAGCTTCTGTTCGCAGACCTTCAGTGTCACATTTTATAAATATTTTAAGCAGTGAGACTGTTAGCATACAGGGCACTTAAAGGCATTCAGAAGCCATCAAGAGATTTCCTTCCCCTCACTGCCTCCTCTCAGACTTGACTGTGATCTATGTCTTCCAGGAGGTTTTCAGCTGCTTTGATTAAATACTTACACTATCCATCTCTGCACCAGAACTGAGTCCTTGGCTAATATTTTGACTGTCAATTTTGCCTCCTATTTTTTTGCTATAAAATTTACTATCTTTTTTTATTGATTTACTTCATACTGTATTTTCAGTTTTCTTTTCCACTGTTCTTTTAACAGCATTATTGATTCAAATGGATGCAATAAATCCTTTTCAAAGGAATATGGTTCCTGTTTAAGACCAAGTCAGAATGCTGAGCCAAGTTAATTGTCTTAAAAGCTGTGGTTAGGATCACTGGACAAAAGTCTTTTTATTGGGTCAGATTCTGATCACAGATTTAATGAGACTTGCATGGTATGAGACAGGACAAATTTGGCCTTCAACATTTACAGTTCTGCAATAAATCTTAGCAATTAGTATTTAAATAGCAGTAGAAATATGCACACTATTACTTACTGTGAAATCTTCAGGTATCCTCAAACCTTTAACATAGGATAGTTTTCCTATAAAAATTATTTTTTAACCTTGATGGTGTGGATAAAAACCTAAAGAAAATACTAAAAATACCTTTCTGTGCAGAGCATCAATGTTATTTATTCCAAGCCATCCCATGTCCGAAACCCTGAAAGCTGATGTCTGTGTCTTTTAGAGTTATATAATTTCCATATATATTTGAATTTTATATACAAGCTCCATGAGATTGCCAATATTGAGCCCTGTGATGATGGGGCTACAAGATGAACCTGTTATAGCAAAAAGGCCAGAAGAGAGTCTATCCTGCCTCTATAACTAACTCATTTAGAACAAGCAATATCCACTGCAATGATGCAGCAAGCTTTGCTGGTAGGGAAAGAGAGAATAATCTGAGGAAGATAAACAATTTCTAAAATATCCTGCTTTGTTGGGAAGCAAACCCCTTCAGAACTCAGAAACTGATGTTCTGGGCAACAAATGCAACCT
Source organism: Gymnogyps californianus (assembly GCF_018139145.2). Lineage (NCBI taxonomy): Eukaryota > Metazoa > Chordata > Aves > Accipitriformes > Cathartidae > Gymnogyps > Gymnogyps californianus. The sequence goes on along the minus strand of NC_059487.1, from coordinate 9,036,619 downwards.
GTAAAACGGGATTTGCACATGACCCCACTCACAAAAGTGCCGTAGCGTTTCATTAACAAATACCAGGACAGCTCCTTGTTTTCCCTCTGACAGTGCCCAGAGGGAAAGTCTTCTAGAGAGGCAAAGTCAGGGTTCAGAAAAAATGGTTTTGAGAACATTCTCCTTGGAGAAACTCATTAAACCTGCAAAAACCTGCTAGCACAGTCTCTGTCAAATTGTTAAAGTAGCACTTCCTTCACTGAATACCTCTTCCAGAACAAAGTAACTTAAATGTACACCTCTCATCCCACATCAGGCTTGCACTGCATTAATTCATTGATATTACTCCCAAACATAGAATTCAGACTCTTGATCTCCTGTGCAGTTTAAACACTGACCTACATACCAAGTTTTACCTGGACTAATCCCAAACTAGAAAAACAATAGGGTTTTTTGGTAGCACACTTAACAACGTGCTCTTTTTCCTGTCTGATCTTCTCCATTTATCTATGTAAGTATGAGGTCTTATTATGTTGTTTATAAAGATTAATGACAGTAAAGATACTCCAAAGATATTTTCACTTCTTGTCTCATTGTGCCCAGGTACATCCAAGTTAGGCATATGCTTAAAATATTACGCACAGGGATCCACTGAAGCCAACAAACCTACCTGTGTGTGCAATGAGAGGCATACGGTAAATGCTTTGATGAAATAGGCCTGTTTGCCTTTTTTTTTTTTTAATAATGAAAAAGTTATAATAATGAATAAGCTTGCCGTTCACCCTCTTCTAGATTGCCATAACTCATCCTGTGGCTCAGTTTTGATTCTGGTTCCCCATGTCCTTGCCAGGAGCTCCTGTTGTGCAGCCTCAGAAAACAGGGCAAGCAAAGCAACAGGCAACAGCATAGAGCAATACACGCTATAAGGAGGAAGCTGGTATTGATCGTTAATGCCTCAGCAAGACACAAAGGGCCAACAATTTGTGGTTCAGTGAAAGTGTTCATTCCTTTCACTTTTATTCCCTGTGAGCATCTTCCTTTCCCCTCCTCCATTTCCTCCCGCTACCCACTGTTAAGGCTTTCAGAGCCATAAATTCAGTGGTATGTGTTTGAACCCATCATTTATACGGGGTGATAAATTGGAGCATCATCATTTGCAGATGCAAAAGTTCACCCGCAGAAATGTAGGCTGGGATTCGATATTTGATATTGCTGTGCAGAACTTTGCCTAATTTCTACTTTATATTGTACATTACTTGAAGTTACTTAGATGGTGAATCAGCTCCCCTCAGCCTTTAGATGTAGAATTTTATGGGTCAATGAGTGACTGTCTTCAGAGAGCCTAAGAATTCGTTTCTTTACTGCAATGTGCCTTAGCATAGATAGGGATGTTAAACTCTGAAAAGTAGTTGGGAGCTGGAAATCAGAACCACACAGCTCTATTTCTGTGAGGAGCTGAAATATTTTCTTTCTAAACGTGTGTTTTTAGTTATTTTGTTCTTTGCTACAAAGCAATAAACACATCCTTTTTGCATCCTGAGGTTGGGTAACTGCCAAACACCAAAGATCAGGATTTGATACAAAGCTAGATTGATGCTAAAGATTTTTAGGGGTCAGAAAATACAGTGCAAGCTGAATCCTATAAAACCTGTTAGCGTCTCTTTTTAGTTTCCCTCTTAAGATAAAACATATAGTTTACTAACAAAGCTAAGGTTTTATTCTATTTGGAAAGACAAGTGATATACTAGTAGGAAAGCAAGCTTTTCTCTTCACTCTCAGGCAGCAGCATCCCCAAGCCAGGCACAGCCCCAGCCCAGGTTCACTGATGGCAGGAGTGTTACACGAAACAGAGCAAACACAGCTTGAGTTACAAGAAACAGGCAGAGCAGGAAGTCATAAAGATGGAAAAAAACTGGTTTTGACTTGTAAACTGAATAAATTTGATACAGAAGTGGCAGCTGGAGAATAAGAGACAGAAGCCTAGTGTTGGTGCTTTTACACTCTGTGTTTTGACCATAAGAAGCTTTTTTAAAAATAGGGTTTAGATGTTTTATGATGATCTGAAACTTTGAGAAAAAGATCTGGAGGGAAATCACTCAGAATTGCAATCAAACCTCTCAGGCCTGGACTTGCACTATGTGGTTCAAATGCCAAGACAGATCTGAGATGTTATTATAAAAAGGTTTTCAAAATTTCCTTTTGGTTTCATGGAGTCTTCTGAAGATATCTGGAAAGGCAGTTTTTAAGACCACATTTTACTCCACGCTAACGCTCCTGTACCCAGAGAGACACCCCTCAGCTCTGCCATGGAGAGGAACGCAGAGCTGTTTGTCTGCCACTCGCTTATAAAACAACCAGTATTTTTAGAAATCTCACTCACAAAAAATGCTGCTCCTCAACTTGTGAGAAACCAAAAGATATCAGCGGCTGGAAGCTGCCCAGAAGGAAAGAAGGAGCTGACTTTCCTAATTCAAAGAAAAAGCTTCTTAACAATTGCATTCCAGTACAGACCAAAAGCCACCAATAAACCAGATCACATGAAATCCCTGACTTCAGGGTTATGCCTGCAGGGAGTACAACACACTGACTTTGGGCTGAAAATACCAATAGTACCTTTTTTTTTTTTTTTAATCTGAAGGAGACAGAGCGTAAAGGGTGTTTTGAGAAAATATTTTCCTATGCACTGGCAATTTAATTCCCTGACATGCAGATGTAGGGAGGGATGGGAAGGGTTAGGTGCAGGGAGATCTTTATCGTTTCCCAGTCCTGGATTCACGCCCACCCCAGGGCGACTGAATTACAAAATCTCCCATTTGTTATAAATTTCAACCTCCTGTTTTTTTCTGTCGCTCTGTAGCGCATAGGAGTATTTTAATGTGTGCAATCCTTAAATGTCAGTATAATGGAAAGCAGATGAGTCTTTTATGACAGCAATTTTTCACTCGCTTTTCTTGCTAAAACTATGCAGCAGGAATAAAAAAAAGATTTAGACGGTGAAAATTGTGGTTTAAATCAGACACCACACTAATTCTCCTTGCTTTAGCCATGTGAGGCACACAAGCGTATTAAGGCATCAGCCTCCTTTTAGACTGCTCTGATGCAAACAAAACTTACAAAGTTGAATGAGAATTCCTCGTTAGCGTTGCCCAACCTTTCTGCTAGTCAAGCTTTGTTATTAACTTAATTATGGGGTGCTGTTACATGCTACAGCACTTCCTGGGCACTGCACAGGACACTTCAGATGAGTGACAGTGCACGACCAGACAGTAATGCATCACAGGGTATAACAGTGTGAAGGAAAAGCAATTTTTATCCTGTTCCTCCTCCTACCTCGCTTCCAGAATTTTGTACGTGACACTTGCACAGCCTGCAGAAGGAGCCAAAGATTTAATGAGCATTTGAAAGTTAAATAATTTGTAGATGTGACTGTTCTGAAGCCTCTGTTTGCAGAGAGCCAAAAAAAGATACGTCTCTGTATGCAGATGAAGCTGAACCACTCTACGCTTATCCTAAAATCTCTTCAGAAAGTACGGGAAATGCCAATTGAGCCGGATGCGCACCATATTTAGGAAGGTCCCTGTCTAAGGATATGTTCTTGTTACATGTGCAAATGGATGAAGACATCTGAAATTACGAGGAGAGTATAAAACAGCATTTAAAAGGTGGACTGAAGTTATTGCAAGTATACAACAAAAATAAATGAGATGATCCCTTGTCCAAATATTTAAGAAGGTAAGCTAATGATCTTTCTTTGAAAATAAAACAAAGTAACTTCATTTTAGAGTAGTGTAATTCTTTAGTTTTGTTCAGTTTTGTTATTTAATGTTTTTTATCGAGGAAAAAAGCTGTAAACCACCACAGAGAAATTTAACAAGGTCCATTCTTCAAGGACACGCAAAACTTGTTTTGTGTGGAAAAAGTAAAAAAAAAAACCTCACACAAAACCCCCCACTTTCTTATGTGCATGCAGCAGAAATCTCAGTATGCATACATGTCTGCTTGAAACTTTGTAGTGCATGAAAGCTTATCTCAAACTGTCAAATGGCATCTGGACATCCAATGTGAAGGCTACCAATATCTGAATCTCTGTATATCATCTACCTACTGCATAAGTAGATGAAACATATTTTCTTTCCACCCTTTTGAAAACTTCTTTTCAAATATTTGGGTACTTTATCACAGTATTATTCAACTGCATCATAGTAAAACCTTAAGGTATTTCTCATGTCGGGCTGGAGGCAGCACAGAGCTCTAACTTTAAAGCAAACATGTAAGTAATACAATTAAAAACACCCCCCCCAACCCAAAAAAACAAAAAACCCCCACAACCCTCCAGAAACACATAAAGCCTGATATTGTCACCTTAGCTCTAATCACAGCAAAATGCAAGGTAACCTTCTCAGTAGGCCAGATGCTGACTTGTGAGCATCATCTGAGATGCTTTTCTTCTGGCTGGACTAAGGATCCACTCTTCTGGCGGATGCGAGAACGACTGCCCGTGGTGAGTGCCCACGGGGAGAGAGTTTCAGCTGTACCTCTCTCATATCCAAAGACGTCTCTAGCTCATCACAAGAGGTGAGATGCAGAAGGTAGATAGAGCTGCCACTATTTTAGGATCTAAACTTACATCCCTTTTTTGAAAGTTCATGGAACATGCCTCGCATAGTTACATTATCAGTAAAAACGGGAACTGGCTCCTAAATCGTCATGAGTAACCTTTTAAAATTCAACTCTGAGACTAAGACTGTTTTGCTGAATCAAAACAAGTGACCCACAAGTATCTGCACTAATGGGCCTTAAGTGTTTCCCTAGCTGATAAAAACCAGCTCCAGTTTTTCTGACTGTTTCAGAGCAAGACTGCTTTGGCCAAGGAACATGACCTCAGACTAAACCTGAACTTGTGGATGTTTAACATCTGTTAGAACTAGACCCAACCTGGTAATAAGCTGTTTAGGCTTTGTCCTTCTGGAGCTCATCTGGCTTTGATCAAAGGATACAAGACTACTGTCTAGGAGATGTCTAGTCTGTATAAGACAAAGTCAGAGACAGCTAATCCTGATTAAAGTGTGCCTCCTAAATCTACTGCTGGGGAGAATCATCTCTCTGTGATTCGGAGGGATCCTCAAGCACCAATAATGCACCAAGTCTCAGTTTTGTTCTCTTCTTCTTGCCAGGCCACTTACACTTACCACTGCTGTTTGGACAGTAAACTACCCATAAAGGGCTTCAGCTACAGATTTCATCACTGCCACACAACTACTGCAATCCAAACAGATGCATAAACACTGTAGGCTTAGCAAATATGATCTTCAGATTTCATACATGTTCTGAAATAAAAGCAACAGGATCAGGATTTGATCCTGGGTTTCCAACCTGTCTTTTCACCCACACTCGCCTGAGATTTCACGATGCAGAAGAGCAGTCGTGTTTCCAAGACTTGCTACCTTTTCAGCACCATAAGGTGAAATGACACAAAAATCATCCTTAGCTTGTCTACGTGCCTAGAAAGATATTTGTCATGAAGTTACGATCTTTGAGAAGAACCAGACAGGCGCTGCTTTGTCCATGCACCGCACGGGGGAAAACCTGCTCAAACGCCTCTGCCTCGCAATATTCACATCCTGCCACACAGGGGCAAGGAGTGTTTAGAGGCCAGTTTGCAGGGCATTCCCTGCCTCTGGACTCACGTAAAACGAAATTACATTCTAATGACAGCAGTCCTTCCTTCAAATGAACTGGACTAAACCTAGGTGGGAAACGTTAAGGTAGCATAGCCATGATACGCAGCCTGGGAGTCACGAGGTGCATGCAGCTCTCGCAGGGGACTACAGCCTGAAATCCGCAGCAAGGCGATGCTGACACGGGGACCGCTCAGTAATCCCAGTCCTCAGCCATGCAAGGAAACACGTTCACAGCAGACGTAGCTGCCAAGGTGAAACTACCTGTTTTCCCCTGACCTTATTAACCACCCAGTGTGGGACCCCGGAGAGATGCTGTGGTCTCCCAGCTCTCAGATACATCTGAGCACACATCTTGTGGTTCTCCAACACATAAAAGCTTTGCTCTTAGATTCATAGGCTTAGCGAGGTGAAGGGGACATTGTGCAATTCTCAGTCAGACAGACTCTTGTAACGAGGTCACTGGATGTGGATGGACTCTCTTCTCCACACTGGACTAACTAAATATAGGCCTGGCTGTCTGCTGTTGCTAGACAAAGGTCTTCAAAAACTCTTTCTGAGGTGGCCGAAGCAATCGGGCAGTCCCGAAAGGGATTGCTATGAACCCTACACTGGTTTCCTCTAAGGCCTCCCACTTTACTTGTTGTTAATCTGTTACTAAATAAAACTCACACTTTCCTATGTTCTGTTTACTCAAAAGAGCTAATGAAACCACTTTAGGGGGTGCTTTAACCCTTTAGGTAATCATCTAAAGTAGTTGTAATTAAAAATCTGCCTGTAACTGAACAAATCAGCATCAATACTTCAGACTTCAAGGGAGAACAGGACTCCTCTGTTGCTTGATAATTTGAAGATGGCTGACAAACAAATGTCAGAAAGTTGAATAGATGATCTGTCCAACATAGCAAATTTTTAATTTACCCTGGCTTGTTTATGAATAAGATCTTTACAGCGCTGAGCCACCTAAAGCAGCAGCATTATTCAGCTGCACAATTGGAACAAAACAACAAACAGTTCAAATTAATTCTGTATAAAGGCAGAACAAATTGTATCATTTGCAATGCAAATGTGATTTCAAGCTTCATTAGCATCTTCTTTAAGGTCTAGTGCCTCAGTAGTAGGATAGAGCGATGCTTCCCAACCTCCTAGACGTGTGCCAAACACCCTGCCACTCCTTAGTTCCTTCCATCAGGGAATAAAACAGAAGAACACAACAAGCATCAAAAGCCAACAGTGGTAACATAACTTGCTTTGCTCCAATTTGGAATTAAACCCGAAAGGCTAGCTTTCATTTTAGTGGAGTAAACTCCTGATGAACCCAAACGTTGCCATTTATTCTGCCTTTGCTTAAATAGATTCCATAGCAGTGAATGTGGATGAAATTGCGTATTAATTTCCTCAAAAACAACCCAGACCCCTATGAGCTTTCTCTTACTCTCAGGATTGCAAATGAAATCAGATACTGAGAAAAAACTTTGTAAAAATGGAAATATGAGATAAGAGCTCCGGGATTTGACTGCTCCCACCCTGTTCTGCTTTTCTTCCGTGCGTCCCTTGTGCTTACAGCACGAAGGCCAAATTCTGCTCCATCGCACGGGAGTGCAGCAATGAACAGTGGGGTTATGGCCCTGGGGCCTGAGCAGGGATGGGAGCACTAAAATTGTATGGCAAGAAAAAGCAATGTGCATGCAGCAGGATTCATCAGTACAGGTACCGCGCTGCGGTGGTCCAGATCTCTCAACATACATGGATGACTCCATGGCAGGACACTTGATGGCTATATAATACATAATCTGTTTAATATTGAGTAAGTACATTTAATGGAAGATATGGGAACAAACTACTGATAGATATTTTGGAATCACAGTATTAGAGATATTTAAAGGCTACTTACAGGGGAAACTATATTGGTTAAGTTGGCTTGTGAATACAAGCTGATATGATTACACCAGAGTAGCCTTCCATGAGTGTACCTGACGTATAAACCTCCATGTAATAGGGATATTTTCGTGGACTTGTTTAACTTTATTTGCATAACTGGAGAAGTCTTTTCTTGCAAGCAGGCCCTCCAAGGATGGTTGAAGGGTGTGGAAATACCAGTGTTTTGACATAGCGGTCCACTAGAGGTCCTGCTCAACTCAAAATGATCTAAACCTCCCTCAGTTAAAAGTGATAAAACGCAAATGAAAATATGCCCAAATTGTGCACACAGACTGGATACATAGATGCATATGCTAAATTTAGGAAATGCAAATATGCGTCTGATTCATATGCCCAATGACTGCCGGTGCAGGAATAAATCAGTTAATTGGCTCAGGCCAAGGCAGCTACAAGGTGGCCAAAGCAGCTACAAGGTAGCCAAAACACCGATGGTTGAGCAGTCCATGTACATAATCACACCAGCTGCATGCACAATTGAATAAACACCTTTTATCAAATCAGGCTCTGTACTACTGAAAAAGAAAGCTGAATGCCTGGTGCCGTCTTCTGTCTTAAATCAAAATCTTACCTTGGGTTCACGGAACAGTTTGCCAAGGTTCAGCATGGGGCTGGTGAGAACCCATCTGGCATTCGGGAGTCTTGCGTGAAACTGGGTGCAAATAGTGCGTCTATCAGGAGTCAGACACTGGCAGGAAACGAGATGTGAAAATCAAGCTCTGCTGGCAATTCCAGAATAGCTGGGTATGAGTAGAAAGATAGTTGATGCCACCAGCTACCCAGCTAAGGCAGAAGGTACCTTCAATGAGGCTGAAGCATACAAATAAAATGTTGGTTCCACAGCACACCAGGAGCATTTCTGAGAGAACAAAAAACTCTGAATGGGGAAATAAAACACAGATTATATGTACAGATAAATATGATGTGTTGGATTTGGATCAGCAGGGCTGGAGTTCAGCCGCTTTGGGAGCTGATGTGTCCCCTTTCAACCATCCACTTTTTGGAAAAGTGGCCTGTTGTTTTTTTCCATGGGAGCTGTGGAAAACCGAGTAGGCAAATGGGGTGAGTGGCAGAGGACTGGGTGCGAGGGTGCTGCGAATGCACGGCAGTCGCTCACTGCTCTTTCACAGCCCACTTTAAATCTTGCTCTGACAGTGGTAGAGCAGAACAGCCTTACTCAGCTCCTGTTTTGCTCTTTGAGTCATATCTTTTTATTTTATTGACAAAAGCAAGTTTTCCACCTTCTTAGCACTGCAGAACCAACACAGGGAGCAGATTCCCCTGCATGTATCATGAAGACGCAGCACAGCTCTCACTGCCAGTAGCTTTTTCTGAGGAATGGCAGATGCAGACAAATAAATACCAGCTGGTAGAAAAATCAAGTCCTGATGTCTCATCTGAGGCTCAACTTTTACCTTCTCATTTGGGAGGTCTCCTTTAAATCAACACAAGAGACCTTCCAAAGCTGCACACATGCCGTTGCTCTAAAAACTTCTATAATCATATCTTGTGAACAGACATGAGTCATGAGCAAAATTCTGAAAGCCAAAAAGGCTTTAAAATTAATCTAAGGAATCATCACATTACCATCAGTGCTGCCTAAATCCTTCCTATAACTCATTTTGGCATTTTACAGATAAAGAGAAAGGACATAAAGAGTCCAACTGGCCAAGCTACCTTAGCCCATAGGTGGGGATATGGGAGGAGAAAAGCAAAAAAATACTGAGAGTTGGCTGAAAATGATCCAGTGACCTGGGGGAAGGGTGATGTGGAGAAAGCAGGGGAAACAACTGAATACTACCCCCCACCCCCTGCCCCCAATGTTTGTCTACCTTGAAACCTAAGCATCCAGACAAGGGCACTGCGGGGGGGAGTGGGGGAATCAAAGGTTCTCCCCCCCTGCCATTTTCATGTCGTTTATTTGGCCTGTTCAAGTAAGCTACACCCAGAGCCCCTGAGAGTCTGCAAAGCTGTGGTTTCAAATCCAGCTGCAGCCCAGGACATGGTTTTATGCAGGGCTTTGGCATAGCCTTGCTCTTCTGCAGGAGCCTCTATATCAGAAACGTCCACTGCCTTTCCATCTCTTGGCGATAGCATATCATATCCTCCTTACAGTCGAGACAACTTTGCATCCTGAGCAGAGGAACATTGTATGGCAGAGTCAAAACAAAAGAAATAGCAGGAACCAAGAAGGACAGAGGTCAGAAATTTATCAGTTTTGGAGCTTTGTCTGCACTAACGCGGGAAGAAGGTCACAGAGGGAAGAACCCTATTAAGCTGAGCTGACCTGAGCAAAGCCCAGTGTATACAGGCAGAAGATGAAGAAAGGACAGGGGAATTGTTAATACTATAACCACAGCCCTCAGAACTGGAGGTGAGCGGGTACAAGGCCTGCAGTAAATATGGGAGAAATCTGAGATTCAGTAGCTGCTGCTTTACCACACAAAGTCCTTGCAGTGTTTTTCTGATAGAAAACAAGGTCTCTCATATATCACTTCTAACTTCCATAAAGTATCAATGTGAACACACTCCATTACTCCATAAAGTCCCATGGAAACAGGTCACAATCTTCTTGTCAGATCATACCTGAAAGGCATTATACATATATTTATTTCCATCTATTTATATAGCCTCCATCACCATAGTAACTTATCCTTCTGTTAATACTACATGATATCTTCCTTTATTCAAGAGAGGTAAAATACAATTTTCCATTATCAGCACTCAAGGTTACTGCACCATTTTCACAAGTGATTTCAAGACTGCGTCATGGCTTGCCAAATTCTGTGCTACCAGTGATGCCTGCTGATTACTTGGGCCTGGGGTAGGAGCAGGGAAAGGAAGCTGTCCTCCAACGAGGCATCAGAAATAAGACTGCACTGGAGCACAGAAAAGAGCAATATTAATTCTTGCATTCTGTTCCATCTCATGCCAAATCAACTGCTCTAAATATTGGATTTTTTTCTAATGCTTAAACTAAAAAAAAAGCAAGAGAGAGAATCTGAGTCCAAAGAGAGGCTGCAGGCACCACTTGCTGCATATAACCACTGAAAGCTGTAGTGCTGTGAATATATTTCTGATTATGTTTCAGTTCTTCATTATTAAAAATGGGCTGCAGTTGTTTCATAGTTTTGCTGCAATCAGCTGAAACCCAATTACCATCACAGCACAAACCACTTCTGATGCGGACTCTCAGACTGCCAGGAAGAAATACCGCTGTATTTCTAATGCACTAATTTTCCCCAGTGGCAAATACAGCTCATTTGTTTACACAGTTTGGGAATTTTCTACAAAACTTTGCACAAACTAAAAACTACACGGACCGCTATACAGGGTCTGGACTACTCAATGGAGCTGGATTTTTCCTTTTCAGAGAACTTTAATTTGACATTGACCATGGCACTATGTTACAGCATCACCAAAACATAAATCTTTCCACCGCGGGAGCGAGCTTGCCCCTGGCTTCCTGCAGCAGAACAACCCACACGGCCCTACCCATACCCTACCTGCACCCTGCAGATCCAAATCTTGCTCTCTCCTGGCTTTCTTTCATCTCTCAAGTCAAACCTGTTCCCACAAGCCCACCAATTTTCTTTAGAAACACCATGGGGTAGCAGCAGGGTGCGGAACGATGTTTATATTTTTGCCAGACATTCAGCATAAGCAGCGTGAGCAATAATGGCTTGTCACTCTGTCCATCTCTTTTTCCTTCCCTCCCTCCAACCTGTTGCTTTTCTTTGGGATTGCCCACGCAAAGAACTAGGAAATTACTTTCATTTTCCATGAATATTAGACAATTTCTCTGTGCATGTACTTTCGGTGGATTCTTCCTACAAATTACAGCCCGAAGGGTGTTGGTAGGCAGAGACGGCTGCGCAGCTGAGATTGGGAGTGTCGCAAGAATCAACAAGTCATTACACCAGCACTGCGTTCTACCTCTAATTATAGGCAATTTGCATCCGCTACATGTATATATTTATGCCAAAATATAGCCCAGGTTAAGAAAGAGCAGAGATTCGTGCATCAGTTCAAGTTCAGGATGCAGCATACAGAAGCATGGGGAAGAGGGAATGGCAGAACAGGGTTATTAGGAAACGGGCAGCAGGAAAGAAATAAAGCCACACTGCGTCTTCATGTTTCTGTCCTTCTTCAGAGGTTGTCAGTGAAGTCATATCTCCATTGGCAACATCACAATTGTCGCCACAGCAACAAATGTGATGCTGCAGAACACCGAAATACCTATTTTTAAAAAGGTAGGAGGAAAACACAAATGTGGAGCATGTAGGGGTTGAACAGCCACACAAGTCTAATGACTATAATGGGAGGTGCATAAAAATACTCACTGAAAAAGAAGCCGAGCAAAATCAGCTTCTGAAAATGTCTCCAAATGTAACTTCTCCTGGACCCCTCATTACGTCTCGCAGGCAAAGATAGCAAAGAAGTCACAGAGGCAGCAAAATTCTCCTGCAGCTGGTATCACTGCCTCTCCTCCGAGATGCTCCCAGTCCCACAGAGCCAAGCGAGGCAGGTGCCAGGAGAGGTGCTGCACAACCATGAATGAACTACCCGTGTGTGTGACTCGCATAGTAAGAGGGACTGGCTTATGAAAAGACAAGTGTAAGCCGGTGCTTTACACTGTGTTAAAGTGCAATTACTTCTGAGAGGAAGACCACTTACCCTTAAAAAGGACCTAAAAAGGATTTGCAACCATAAAACATAAGGGGATTAAAGTGAAAGGAAGTTTATTTTCCAAGTCTGATCTAGATGTAGCCAAAATGCTGTAAGAAGCGTTGCCTTTAGGTTCGTTTAGCTGTTCCTAAAAATCCTAGGAAATTTCTGTTACAATTGGTATCATCCAAGGTTATGAAAACCTCTTCAGGTTAGCCGTTCTTGGAAACATTTCTGACATTTTGGACTGAAATCTTAAAATGCAAGGGTGCATGAATCCGAAATCTCATTGACTGACTTTGTCCTAAACCTTTCTGCTCAGGTCAGGACTCCCAAGTGGCTGAGAATACCTTCTCCTTAGCAGTCAGAGAGTAGGACGCTTGAGAGGAAAGACCCCCCTCTATTCATCCTTGAGAAAACAGCCTCGATTTAAAAGATGAGCTGCAAGTACCATGAACGTAGTGGTCTTCTCTAAGGCTGCAGTACCTTTGTCTGTAATGCAGTTAATTCTTCCATTTCTGAGACAATTCTCTTAAAAAGCCATTTTGTCACAAGGCCCACTGGGCTTCCCACAAAAGGGAGAGATGGATGCACCCTGTCCTCCTTCATTCTCCCCTCTGCCATTCCTGAACTCTAAATAATGTTCTTTCTCATGCATGAAGAAAGTAAGTGGGACCCTGGTAATCAGCAAGTGCATTGCTGGGTGGGACAGGTCCTTCCCACCACATCTGACAGCGTTTACTTACAAAAAGAGCCCAAATGCATGAAAAATAAGAGTGTGGGGTAAGAACAGATTTGGGCAAATGAGTAGTGGTGACCTGCGATGCCCCCAAATCCCTTATACCACATTCTAGACAACACTGCTATTCCCCATGTTTGTGAATTGCAAATTGTAATCAAATTTATGCAAAACAGAATTCTAACAAGATGAAAAAGCTATGTTTAAACTTTGTATAGGAAATATAGTACTTTAAATATTTTTAATTGATGCTATGAATTGTTTTATGCTGCTTTTTCTGTGCACTGCATATATTTCGAATTCAGTAGTTTATCACTGAAACTGGCTGATGGTTTCCACTGAATGCACACTAACAAGAACTTGGATATGAGAGTACAATAAATACTGTAGAATAAATGGGAATACTTTTCACTGCAGAAGAAATACATCTTTCTTCAAAATGAGGCTCTCTTCTCTGTGGCTTGACAACAGAATTTGATTGTCTTCAGCCTATCTGGAAGAAAAAAAAACCCTCAGAAAATGCCGATATCTCAAAAACCAGAGTAATGTATCAATTTTTAGAAATGTTTCACCTGGAAACATTTTAGACCCTGGGAGGACTTTCAGAGAAACCCAGGAGTGGAAAACATTTGCTCTGCTGGTCAGGGCTGTCTGGAACCCCGATTTACATTCCTTTCCTCTCTGGCTCAAGCTAAATGAATGCCCGTGCTCTGGGAAGCTGCCTTTTGCCAAGCAGGTAGGCCTCCATCAAAGCTTTGAAAGGCTTTCAGCCTCACCCTGCAGCACAGCTCAAACATTTTTTACACCACAGTGAAAATATTTTTTCAGGAAGGGAAATAAATTTCCTTCTCAACTCCATTTTTAAATAGCAAGTCAGAACAAAACCACCTACTAAATGCTTCCTTCATGCTTTTAGAGGTTTCTCTTCCTCTGCCTCTTGTAATAACTGCAATTCAGATATGCATAAAAAATGAGAAATAACAAGGTAATGGCACAAGACTGTTCTGCTTTCTACAACAGTGCAGCCAGCTGCCCACAAGGAGAGAGCAAGGCAGTAGAGAAAGCTAAACCGCCCCTCATTCCCTTGCATGGGTGAACCCAGAAGGCCATCAATCCCACCCAAACCAGGCCCACCGGCACATAGAGCGGGTGCCTGGCAGCGGCCTGTGCATACTACAGGGATGATTTGTGCATTCAGAATCGTACATTAAATTTTGAAAAAAATCTGACCCCAAATTGTCAGATCTCTATAAACTGGAAAAAAAATTTAAGGAAGCAAGGTTTGTGGAACAAAGCTAATGCATGCGCTTCACGCAACATCAGTGGAAGCTCAGTGAATTGTTAAACGCATTTAAATTCCCTTGTATCAGGAAAGATGAATCCTCTCTGCAAAAGATTTTCAATAACACTTAAATGCCAGCAGAGTGAAATTACTCTGCTAAAAACCAAGGCACTCTGAGCATTTCTCACATTTCTGTGTTTATGGCATTAAACTTTCAGGTAGGACTGGCATGGCAGCCCACAGAGAACAGCACAAAGTCACGCTCTGCATTTGGTATCGCATGTCTCCACCAAGAAATAGCGAGTTGGTGCACATGAAAACGGGTCCAGGGACTTTCAACAGCAAGAGTGCTTAGAAAGAAACCCCTAAACACTGATCTTGCACGGTGAACTACGCTGGGCTGACCAGTCCACCCCAGGAAAACAATAGCTGTGCCCATGATGGGTGATTAATAGTTTATGTTATTGAAACTACATGCATCTGTAGGGGTTCAAAGATATCTCTTGTGCACTTCTTACAAAACAACTGCACGATTGTTCTTGTCAGCTGAACTGGTACCTGGTAGCAGCCTCCTTTCCTCTTCTCTTACCGGAAGCAAAGAAACTGCCTCAGAATACAAAAACCTGCAATGCACTAGCAAGGGTTTAGTTTGAGAGGTATATTTTTGACCCTCCAGTGTCCCAGCCTTCTGCTGCTGCAGTTTTACCCTCTCTGTCCACATTTGTGCCTCAGTCCTGAGAAGCCTGTGTGTGTGATTGCCACCTACAAGCAGGAAGGTGTGGTTAGTCCCCCTCATTCAACTCCGGGTGCAAAATGATTCTCCCTTCCTGACAAAAGATATTTAGAGATCTACATCCCTCCCAGTGATATTATTTTATTTCTCATTTTTATATTGATAACAGAACATTAGCATGCACAAGTGCAATTCATATTTTATTATTTTCCTATCTCATAAAATATAGAAATTTAAATCACCAAGGGATTAGAGGAATGAAAGGAGCATTATGTTTAAGCAGCTACAAAATGTGGTTTACATCATGTAATGGGACATGTTTAATGTGGTTTTACACAGCAGCCTTTCATCATTTACATTTGCCTCTGGCTTAATAAACTGTGTCATTCTGTTTATGTTTGTTACGGTTGGATATAAATGGCTTCCCAGGCAGCATCCCCATGAATCACACCTGGAACATGGAAATTGGCAATCAACATTTTCATACATCACTTATGTGCTTCTGCCTCTCAGCTTTAAGCTTTAATATTTTATTTAGGAATGTGCCAAGTGCTTTCAATTAAACTTGATGGCCAGCCATGAGCACCGATACCAGACAGTGTAAAATGATGTAAGGTTTCAGCCTGCCATCCTCGCTCTGAGTAACATCTTGTTCCAGGAGTCATCGCACTGGTGAGGATACACACACCCTCTTAGATACTGAAGGAGATGAAACAGGGCCTCTGACGTGTATTTTGTCATTACTACAACAGCTAAGTGTCCTTCTCCACAAAGGATGATGAAGTCGAAGACAGAACTGCCACTGACTCCAACAGAGATGGGAACTCACCTCCAGCCTTCTGGGGCCTTTGGGTACGGACAGCAGCAATGAGCAGAGACGCGTTACTGGAGATGGTTCATCTGGGAGGTCACGCTTCCCGATGAAACCTTGCCTCTGTGCAGTAGCCTTCATGTGCTGAGGAAGTCCTCCACAAATAGCCAAGTTTGAATGCCCGTACAGAGCAGTACCTCAGGGAGACATCGCAGGAGCTCAGCCTACGCTAAGATCAGTTGACTCAATATATATTTTGAAGCCTACAACCACAGTAAGATTTCACAAAAGACAGAAATTTGCTGTACATATTGGGAAACTGTCAAGAAACAGCCACGTTCACATCCCAGCTGCCCTTTGGGATGTTGGAGCTGTTGGAAGTAGGAGAACTGGAAATAGGGAGGCTGGAAATGCCGCGTATGGCCCATTTCTAACCCCAGGCTGCTGCAGGAGCAGTGTCTCTGGTGCTTTTCAGCACACATGTATAGATTTGCTGTACGACAGCTAAGGCAAAGCCTTGCTGCAGGTAGCTGCAACATGTGTAAGAGCACAGGGTCTCACTGCGCAGGGATAGCCAGGGCTGCTGTGCTGCCCGCAGCAAAGGGAGGTGGCCCTGGAGTTTCAGAGCCTCAAGGATAGGGAGCGAGGTATTTGGGGACTCTGTGGAGCCCAGAGTGCAGCAGGGAAGTTTCAGTAGGAACAAGCAGGACTGCATGGGCAGGCAGTGCATGGGGCCAGGGCTCCTCCCAGGGGCATTGCTAAGCACCACTGATGGGGCAGTGAGAACTAAATAAACACTACTTTTCCCAGCCTACAAGTGGGGAAATATACACATTTACCACTGACCACACCACAGTCTGACTTCCCTATCCTCTTTAAACCACCAGGCATTTGCAAAAGAGACACTAGTAGCTTTGTACCACGGACCCATTTGAAATCTGTGGAGCAAAGTGCTTCACAGACCTAAGCATCCCTGGCTGCAGCACACTGTGTGATAGCTGAGTAGTATCTCAGTGCTACAGAGACGCAAACTACATGGGACAGAGAAGTAATGCTGTTCTCATAGCAGGGGAACATGACAGTGACTTGGCCACAGCAAGTCAATGGTAGTTGGAAAATGAAGATAGATGCCTTGGCAACCTCTGTTTTCCAGTGTAAACATGAATCCAAGAACATCCAGAGAGTTATTAGATTTAGCATCCAATAAAACAAGAATAAACATTATGGGGATTTCTTTAAAAATTGCTTTTCATAGGCATTTTTATGCAGGAGCAGTTTCTGATGTGTAGAAAACATTCACTTTATGAAAGAGATTACAAGTGCATAGATCTCTAATCTCTTTCATCAGTTTTCATTAAAAATCAGGAGTTGTGCAGGGTTGAAAGTTCTCCAAGATTTTATTAAATTGGGCAAAGCCGGAGGAGGAATAACAAATACGTTCACAAGGATAAAGTTTTGGTCTCATTATAAACTTCACACTTTCCTCTCCATGCCGGGTTTCCATTCTTTCCCTCTGGCACTTTCTGGGTCCTGTTCATTTTGATGTTCATAGTCTTAATTTAAATCTAGATGCAGTGTATATGATACAGCATAACAAAGATTACAAATCTTATTTGGAAGTTGCATTTTTATAAGCATGTCAAGGAATGTCTTTCATAAAATTCTACCTAAAACACTCTTCATGCTTAAATAATAGTTATAAAGTTAGCATAATAGTAGCAAAAGAGGGTGAGAGGCAGAAAGAAAAAAAAGGAAGTGAAACAGGTAATAAAAGAGATTTTCAGATGAGATTTGGAATCAAAAGCAGTGCCAGGGAGGCATTTCAATGGAAAGGAACTATCCTGCATGTTAGAAATTGCAGAGGAGAAGGTTCTTGTATAAATCTTACAGTAGAGTAGAGGAGTGCAGGCAAAAAATCACAAGCTATACAGAAAAGCACTATGGCCAGGGTAATTTGAAGATGAAAGGAGAGCCTAGAGAAGGATGTGGCTGCATCCCTATGGCATGCCCATAATGGAAGGGGCAACATGAAGTGTGTGGAGAAAGACATGAGTTTTCAATTAGGCACTAATACTCATTGGCAGTGTCCTTAGACACAACTAAGTCTCTATCCAGGACATAGTGGAAGTGGGAATTTAGGACAGCAAGATGTTCAGACTCTGAGCATTACTGGCAAAGGAAAGGAAAGAAGTCAAGAACAACAGCAAGAAATGGGCAGACAGTAAAACTATGCTTTTAGTCTAATCATCCTCTGAAGGAGATTACACTGTACTCACTAATTGCATGGATGGCTTCCATTCACAGCAAACTTCATCTAATTCCAAATAATTATAAAAGATAGATCACAGCTGCAGTATTAACACATGCATACCCTATCAAGGTATGAGGGAGGAGACCAGAAAAGCAGATAGTACTTCTGTAATACTTCCACACTTGCAATCACTGAAGTTAATCCCCAAGTTCCTTAATCAAAACTCATCAAGAAAACACAGTCAATAAAATCAGAAGAAATATTACTTGAATAACTCTTGAGAAGGGATTGGAGATTTTTGCAGCACTACATTATTAAAAAGATAGGCAAATCCTGATCAGCTTCTAATAATATC
Source organism: Gymnogyps californianus (assembly GCF_018139145.2). Classification (NCBI taxonomy): domain Eukaryota; kingdom Metazoa; phylum Chordata; class Aves; order Accipitriformes; family Cathartidae; genus Gymnogyps; species Gymnogyps californianus. Next base: position 9,018,185 of record NC_059487.1, on the reverse strand, counting down.
AAGTATAATAATCCACATGGTTTTAGTAGCTACCTTTATCCATTTTAACTACAAAATCACTGATAACCATAAGCTGTCAATCTCAAGTAGGTTTGGAAACCCCACTGAAACAGAAATCAATTAATTAAGCCTGCAAAATATCAACAGAAAACAGTAAGGAAATATTTTTGACTGGCCCTCATCAACGTTTCACAAAACAAAAAGAACCCCAAATTGGAGCACACAATTTGAAAAGTGCAATTTGACCAGCAAAGTGACAAGCGTAATCAATAAGATCTTCACTAGACTCCCAGGTAAATAGAATAGAACCTAGGTTAAACAAGCTGTAGTTAAAGTTTAAAAATTTATTTTCTTTATTGAAGATTTGATACAAAATCCACTGCAGCCTTCTGATGTCTGAATCTTTCTATGGTATGTCACGAGGTAAATCGCATACTTTCCAACACAACACTGCAAGAAATATTATGATAAATCCATTCTATGTTGGCATTGATGCATTATATTCATGATTTGAAATGATAAAATATCCCTAATGCAGCATTTTATTGCTTTCATAAATCAAATTCAAAATGACATTACATTTCTGGTAACCTACTACAAAAGATCTCACCCTTTCATTAGACAGACCTATTTCTTTGCAAAATGCAGTGTACTCCTGCCACAGATCACAAGAAACACTTCCAAAAATTTCCTCAATGCCTGGAGTTTTCATCCTGCCTTTCTGAAGACTGGTTCATTGTGGCTGTTCCCTTTTCAAAGCAACAATAATTTGCAGTGGTCTGGAATAGCTTTTTTTTTTGCATTGAACTCAACCCAGTGACAAACTCATTGTACCATGAAGATGGAGATTTCAAACCCATCGAAATCCAGGCACGTCTGAAAAGCTTAGACTTCAAATACTCATCTTTCTCAGGCAGACCTCAGAATTAGCTTAGGCTCATTACAAGATGAAGTTATTCAGCACGGCTATGATGTGAGCTCTTTGTTCTGAAACACGCACAATTAACCATGCCGTCTCATGTATTCACTGCTTGAAGTCCCTCCATCTGCATTTCCACTGTTACGCTATGCATATTGTATTTAAATAAATACATTTGCTTTATTTGTTAAGAGCAGGGGCACTAAATGACCAGTCCTTTTAAAAATCAAGTTTTCGGCACTTCTGGGATTAAACACTTATGACAATGGAGTTACATATGGAAGAGGAAAGTGGACACCGGCGCCTACATAAATGGAGCAGAATTCTCCTGAGCACAGACCTTCTTATCAAGTTTTATGAATTTTCTGCTTCCAGCTGGATTGGGAGCACAGTTTTGCTATGTTAAGAGAATCTCCACTTCCAGCCTGGGTAGGACTCAGGGTTTACAGAGAAATGTGGAAATAATTAAACTAGGGGAAAAAGCTACTCATGTTTTAATTTCATGCTTAGGTTCATTCAGAGTTTGAGATGAAGGGATGAGTCATCAGTTCTTATTTTATTCAAACCCAGCCCCTGGAGAGTGTTAGCTTACATGAAGTTACAGCCTGTACTCTGGCAATTAACCAGTTTTGTATATTGGCTGCCATTTTTCTGATCCTTCATATCCGAGAATTAGCCTAAAATCCACCGGCCAAAAAGCAGAGCCTGCGTTACTCACACGCGGCAGCCCCTGAGCACAACCACCTTGCTGCCACCGAGCTGCTGTGGCTTCGTCGCCTCAGCCATTAACACCATGCCAAAAGACTCAGCCCTGAGAGGCTCTGAACACTTTCTAGGACATGAAGGACTGTGCACGCCTGTTCAGGAGAGCTGAGGCTTTAGGGTTATTGGTTGTGACAGCTTATAGGAAGCACATCCAGGAACACTCGATGTGAAAAGAAAGAGTTGCTTGTCTGTCTCACCAGTCCCCCTTCCCCTCCCTTAGTGATGCTGGTACCTCAGCGTACAGAGAAAACTGTTGGATGTCGCTTATAACTAAGGATTAACCACAACTTCTGAAGTTCAGACAGTGACCTTTCCTAAAACACATGATTTTCTGACAAAAGCACTTGTAAATTAGAAGGGGCTTGTGTGTGTTTAAAGGTTTTGGTAAGGGGGAGACATTGGCTTTTTTCTTTGCTATACATCATTAGCTGTATTGGAGACATTTCCTCATTGTAATTCTGAATGGGAATAAGCACTGTTCCTTGCAGAATTCTCTGCACAGTCTCAATGTCTTTTCCTTTCATATGCTCCTTCGAAGGATTATTTTAAAAATGTAGTGCAATCTGGTATCAGAAAAAGGAAAACAAGAAAAAGAAAGTCCATTTCAGCATAGAGCCAAAAGCCCCCCTCCCCCCCCAAAAGACAGACAGTGTGGCTTTAGCTAGAGAAGATGGAATGATATTTTCATAAATTCCTGAAATGCATCGTGACACTTCACAGTGTTATCGTACAGTAAGAGCACAAAAGTCACAGAGACCTCTTGGTCACACAGTATGTGATCATACCCCCAACTCCAGACAAATGAGATGTTAAGACTGTGACTCTGTTCTGGGTGTCCAGTGGCACCCATAAAACAGAAACTCCAAAGCAAACATGAATTTAAAGACCTAGCTCAGCCCAATAGTTGTCAGAGATGATCTAAGGAGCCAGGGTGCACTTTTCTGTATACGAGCTACATTCCCTCGCTGTTTGATGAATACTGATCAGCTGCACAGCCACAGGAGCATATTTCATTTGAAAGATGGAGCTGTTGTTGTACCCGCAGAGATGAGGTTTCAATAAATGCAATATATGAGACACGGGTCTGATATATTTTTCTTCTTTGGCTACACCTCATTTTTTTTTACACGTATATGACTAATAAGAAAGAGGATTCATTTGTTAATGATCAGACTTCTATTTCCAGGAGCAACTCCAGTGTCCTTCAATTAGTTGTTTTAACAGGAATAAGAACCCAACAAAGTTAAAGCTTCATTAATAATTCAGACTTATTTTTCATAGTTCATACCAAATCACTTTACTTATACCTTCCATGTGCTATTCCCTCTATTCCCTCTAAGCTTTCATTACCTTTTATGCTCAGCCAGGCTCATAACTCTATTCTTTAAGAACGCGACTGTGGTTTTAAACCATCGCCCTCAACAGAAACACATTCCTGATGGTGGGTTGTAGATAGCTTGTACCTCTCTGATGTCATCAGAGGCTTTCATAGTCTTTGTTCCTTATGTTTTAGTAATTTTAAAAAAATAATACATTGCATAGACTCCATGCTTCATTTGTATCTAACTTTGGTTAAAAAAAGGAAGGGTCTGAGCTCTCCCATCTATTACACCTTTTTTGTAATCATCCACAAAATGCAAGATAGCCCTAGACAAGCAAATAATAAACTCAAGTGTGCCAATGCCTCGGTACATTGTGAGCTTGATTATTTATTATTGTGTCTTGGTTCATTACTATAGCACCAGCAGACAGTAGGTTTGTTCTTTCCAGCCTTCCCTCAGGCTGTTTTGACAGGAGAAAGACTAATCGGTAGTGACTGCTGATGGGCTTCTGCCTCTGCCTGGCCTTCGGACATTCAGCAGGTACCTGGAAGGAAGGGGGCACACTCTGCTGACGACTAGGATGGTCCGGTCGCTATTTCATTTGCAACCCCTTCTAGCCAAATATACTCAGTTCCAGTTGTAACCACTGCTCCACAGAAAACAGAAGGAATTACGCCAAGATAAATTCTCAGCTATTGGAAGTCTCTCAAAAGCAGAAAGACTGAAGTGCCTTTTTCATTCAGATCTACAGGCTTCAAAAATCTCCTCTAAACAATAATTTGTATGTGCCAGCACACAGCAAATCATCAGATTTGGTAGTGAAAAAAGGATTTCCAAAATGGGAAACATTTTAATTCATCATCAGGAACTTTTTCGTCAGTTTGCCCAGACCACTTCATAGAATTTATAAGCACTTCATATCCATCAACACCCATTTAACTGCCAGCCTCAGACAGGCTTTTCATCTTACAGACCATTAGACCTCTGCAGTGAAGCACAAGCCTGATTTGACCCATGCATGTATTGTTCTTTTTTTTTTTAATTTTCCCTTCTCTCTTTTCACTCTCTTCTTCCAGCAGAGTTGAAAGAACAGTGCTTTAGGCACTTTTTACAAGGGCCTCAGCTTCAAAGAGTCACGACCTGGCTACATCTTACCAATGTTCAGCCATTGACAAGTTAGACATCTCATCTAGGGCTGGCAGTGAGCCTAAGCTCCCTCTGCATTCAAAAAAGAAAAATAGGTACATTGGAAGGATAATTCATCTTGCCCTAAGACAGGTAGATGGATCACCCTGTGGAGACTTAACTTCTCTGTCTAGCCCATAGAGGGAACCCAAACCCAGCTTAGCTGGGACAACTTGCATCTACATGGTGGCTGGGTGAGTTGGAGTGAGTAGTCAGCTGTTTCTATGAAGATACGTGCACTGGTTTGCACACACAGCTCCAGCCACTGCGCACAAATCAGCCTGTACATTCACTGAATCCTGTGTTCCCAAAAAATGCAATCACCTGAATATACACGCACATTTCAGGAAATAATTGTAAATCCTTCTTCACGATATGGCACCTGAGGCATAGTCTAAAAAACGCTTTTGAAAAATTAAACTCCATCTAGCAAGAGATAAGAGAGAGGATTACCTAGTGTTCTACCTGCTAAGTCAAGGAACTAACTAGTCATTCGTGTTGGCAACTGAATGGGACAAAATAGATCAGCATATACATAATTATTGGATAAATAATTCTGCACCTAAAATCCCAAAGGAAAGTTTTTAAAAAATGAGACAGAAGCAAGTGAAGGCACTCAGAGCACCCAGAGAACGTATGAGAAGCCCCTGAGGTTTTGGGTCTTGTGAGAAGTTTTGCTTTATTTAAAAGATTGGAATTTTTTTAAATTGGCTGTCCATAGCCACATTTCTTAGTTTTAAAATACCATGTAATCTAAAGCCAAGCAGCACCAATAACTAGCATTGCAAGAGTAAAATGGATTACATCCAGATGACAGTCAATATAATGAAGTTTACAAGTGACAGGAGTCTGAACCACCCTCTGGGTGAGATCACTCACTTGGTAGCCCAGATTCATGAACAGCAATTTTCACTTGAACAAGAAGCAGACAAGAAAGCAACCACGTATTTCAGAGTTGGAAGTTGGATTTACAATTAGAAGATTTAAAACGAAACAAAACCAAAGAAGATTGAATGTTGAAGGTTGCTGAATGAGTCATATGTCAAAAAGACTCCAATCTAGGGAAGGTGTAGGATGAAATTCAGCATGCTGATTTCAGCATCTTTAGCGTTATAAACAAATTCCACTGCTGCTAGATGTTCAAAGATGGTCTATAAACCTAAAAAAACCCAAAGGTTGCTGATACATTTCTTGTTAATTCAGAGTGGTCTGTTTGAGTTCACCTCTCCTAGAACTATACCATTCCATCTGCCCAATAGAATGGAACAAATCGGTATAGATCTGATGATGCTTCATCTGCATAATCATCCCTGTATAGATTGTTAACTCCTAGGGCAGGAAGTGAATTCATTATAAATCTCTTTAAAAGCTCAGCAAGTAAAATATTAAATACTGTATTCATCACAGTCATTATCTGACAGCACTAGACCCATCACATGGTATACCGTAGGGCCAGTGGGCAGGATATTTCAAATTAGTCAATGCTATGGCTTTTTGTTACTGTGATTAATGACATTTGCATGCTGCAGAAGCATCCAGTTCAGCTCCCACTGTGTCACATTCATGTCTCCAGTAAAAATCATACATGTTGCCAAACCCTGTACTGTGGTCCTCTCTTAGTCTTTTCTTCAGGCAAAATTCCAGTAAATGCCAATGGAGACTTTTCTTAAGTGCTTCATTCTCTGACCCTTTAATATTATACATGAGAATTATGTGAGTAATGCAACTTACTGTTGCCACTTTTCAACATACGATTCCACGTAAAGTTCTGCTACATATCTTAGTATGAATTCAGCAACAAGTGGTGTGAACTAGCGGGTTGGATTCCTAGTGGGGAGCTCTGATCACCAACATTCTAGTCACACAGACTCATTCTTTGGCTTTTGACCAGTCAAAAAGTTTGACTGGTTGTTCAGTTGTTTTGAACAACTTTTGCCTCAGTTTCTCTACCTGTGCCACATGGCATGGGAGGTGATGAAAGAATTAGCTTGTCTGTACAGCAGTTTAAAAAGCAAAAAATAAACAAATTGCATAGCACCTAGTCAGGAATTAGCAGTAAATATACATTGAGCATTTCAGATTCCTGGTTGGTTCTCATCCCCGACTAGTGCAAGTCGAGTCACAGCTTGGCTCTGACGTATCAAGAAATGGACCCTCAAGAAACAGAGAAGCAATTTAAAGCTGTGTGTCCGCAGTGCAGGCTGCATTCACACAAATTCATCCCACCCAGCATTCAGACACTGCACTTACAGAGATGTGATGGGTTTTATCTTGCTCAGAGCGAGGACTGATCTCATGATCTTTCAAGCGAGAAGCAAGAGGATCTTTATCTAGAGCTGAGCGACGCAGCTCCAGGAAGTGCCATTACGGCTTACTCATAGCCACCGAGGGAGGTTCAGCTGGGATGCGCAGTGAAGAACAGGCTGTATGGACACAGTTGCTGAAAGAGGACAAGCACTAGCAGAAGGGACTTCATGAAGAAGCGAGGAAAAGTGTACGAGGTAAAAGGATGCCTTCTAAGAGAAACAGTGACATGCTCTCTGAATGGAGCACATGTATGAAAAGAAGGCAAGTTTCCAGTGCTATAAATATATATAACCCAGCTGCATACAAATACACACACAGTCACAAGCTGAGGAGGCAAAAGAAGCTTCTTTTTTGGCAGAAAAGATGGCAAATCATGCAGGAGGATGAGAGAGTGTTAACATCAGAGTAATATCGCCTCTGTTTCCCAACAGCCTTATGAATGTATAAGATATAAACCCCCAGCTTTTAGGTGTTTCACAAATTCTCACAACGATTGCCCTTAAAAGCAAATTTTAGGTTTCATCTTCAAAGTGAATGAGGGAAGAAAACCAAATATGTCAATGACATAAAGAGACAGGATCCATTAGAATTTCAGACATGTCCCAGATAGGACTCACAAACAAAAAAAGAGAAGAAACAGAGTTTTAGGAAGCAATCCTGCAATGACAGCCATCTCACTAATGTATTAATAGGATCATCACAGGCTACAGTGAGATGTGGAGTATGGCAGCGTCTCATGTTGGGTGACATTTGCTTTTTGCAAGTCAGGAGCTCACACAGTCCCTCTCATCTCATCTCTGCTGCTCTTCCTTGCACACCTTTGTACAACCATCCTCTAAACCAGCAAGGTTTTAGAGAGTAAACCACTCAAGACAAATACCACTTCAGACAAAATATTTTGCAAAGCCTAAGGTGCCAAAGAAGTAACTTGTTTTATCCAAAGCACTAGGTGTCAGTGCTTTCTAGTGCACTTAGCTCCGGTTACTGCAGCTGACCGACCCAGCTGCATACAAACACACACACAGTCACAAGCTGAGGAGGCAAAAGCAGCTTCTGTTTTGGCAGTAAAGGTAGCAAATCATGCAGGAGGATGAGACAGACTTAACATCAGAGTAATATTGCCTCTGTTTCCCAACAGCCTTATGAATTTAGAAGTATTCATGAAAAAAGACAGCTAGAAATTCCATAGCCCGAGTCTTAATCTGGGCCTTTACTGAGGAGAAAAAGGTATTAATTAAAGTATATCTACAAAAAGCCACAAAAAGCTGCATTTTAGAAGCAGAGACTTTAATTATGCTGTTGAGAAGAGCCAGGCAGGCAGAGCACATGAAAAGAGGGGTTAAAACTACAGGCTGAGAAAAAAAAAGATTGCAGTGGTCCTTTGCCTGGCTGACTCAGTGACTTGGCTAAGTCGCTTCATCTCAGTAAAATGAGGATCATGTTTAGCTGTCTTAGAGGAATACTGTCAATATTTTCAAAGCACATCATAGAGGGTAACATAGAAGGAGCTGCACAAAAATAAAAGTAGCAGTATTCAATTCTCCGTTATCATTAATACCGTAATTCCTGTTCCTAACAAGCCAGTACGTTATTTTTTTCTGTACCAAAAGTTCCAAATTCCATAATGTGAGAGAACCCTCAGAATAAAGTGAAGGCTTTAAAAATGATGGCCTGTTTAATCCAATCATTTAATCAACTTAGAGGAAGCAGAAGAGCCGCAAAAAGGGGGAACAAGCGGCTGAGAAAGAATGAAGACATGGAGGGGAAAAAAAAGGCTCACACCTCGATTGTGACTCTTACTTCTCAGCTTAGAAAGCAGCTAGCTTCCATGTGTCCTAATTCCTGACCCTTTTAAAAGCAAATGTCACCACTGATGCCTGACTGCAGATGACGGCTGTGCTCCATGAAGAGGAGTGAATTCCAGCAGCACCTCATCATTCATCCCTTCTAACACAGTGGCACAGACAGCCCAGAGCACCAATCCACAGTGACATTTGGGCTCCAATTATGTATCATTGCATTAAAAGCCCAAGAGCTGATCTTGCTGCAGTCTTCTTTTGTATGAAACCCATTTATGAGACTCCAAAATGCTTTTTAAAACAAAGATATGAGGACAGCTCTAATAATTACAAGAAACTAACCACTTTGAAGGGTAATTTGCAGTGGCTTTTGGTGGGGACTAGCTGCTCTCACAGTTGTGTTTCTGGGTCTTTTGAAGCTTCCCGTTGAATAAGGATTTTAAATGCTACATAGTGGAGGTACAGCCCTCTCCAGCCTACATGAAAGCTGGCAATTACACAGCTGCAGACAACATAAAAAGCCTTTAAAAAAATTACACATATACTTTAATAACACCTCTGCCTTCTTTCTGCTTTGCACACCAGGTGCTGTTTGAAAGGCTCAGTTCCTGCAGGGCCAGAGCTCGGGAATGACGAGGGGCTGGCAAGGGCTGCTGGAAGGGACGGCTCCGACGCCTCGCTCTGCAGAGTGATTACGCTCAGGATATTACAGGGCGAGACAAGCGTGTCAGGGCTGTTCCCCTTCCCCAGCACACGCTGCCTCCTGAAATTCCTTCTCTTCTCTAAGAAATCTAATTATCAAAAGACAGAGCTGCAGGGGACCTATGAATCGTGTACATGTTCTTGAAGCACTTAGCAACTGCTGTGCAGTTCCTGTTAATTAATGCTCATGATTTGCATTTACATTGGGCCTAACTTGATTACACACTTTGTTCCACCATCAGGGGACTGTGTAATTCCCTGGTTCAATTGCAGAGGGGTGTATTAGAGTCCATTGATCAGGATGAGCTAATTCAGGTGCAGCGTGGCACTTCATGTCAGGCCAGTGACAGATGACTTCGGTTACCTTGTGCCATGCTGCTTTCCAGCAGTACATAATGCACCTAAGAACTGAGGGTTTCTAATTTTTTCCCCCCCTTCGTTCTCCCTTACCCTCTTTTCCCCACTTCTCCCCTCTAAACACACACATTCCCTCTTCCTTCCAAGTGTGTTTACAGCAACATAGTACATACGAAATAGGAATAAAAACCACAGAGTGCTAGTGAAGGGTCTTTCTCTTAACAGACTTCAAAGACCTCTGTGCATAAACCTACCAAAGGAAGGAGCACTTCTTTATACTTTCTTGCAGCTCTGGCCCAAAGAGTTAATAATGAGAGAAGCATCTACATGCCTGTTCTGCAGCTTGAGAAAACAAAGGAGAAAGCCAAGGAGACCGGACCAACACACACCAACCTCCTTGCCTTTGGTCAGTATAAGCTGTGAATGCACATACTGACATTTGCAGAGAGTCTCTGGCAGGTTTAAAAGAAAACAGACTGATTCTTCCCCTTCCCTGCCCTGGAGTCCCTCAGGACTGAAAGATCCATATTGACACATTGCCCCAGCATGAACTTCTTCAGCTTTGCAGTCAGTTGGAGGGAACACATTTTCCTAGGTCAAGCCTAATCTCACCTCCACTTTCTTCTATACATCCTCAATCAGCATGACATCACCAGTCACACTTCAGACAATAAATACAATTTCATTTTTAATTCTATTTGGTGTTGCTTTTTTTTTTTGCTGGATTTCCAAAATTTCTTAGCAGTAACACTATCACTGTCAGGCTGTTCTTCATGTGACATAAGCCTTTCTTAAAATGAAAATTCAGACATTAGGAGAGATGGACCACAGTCAGATCTCAGTACTGAATTTTCTTTCAACCAAAAATTACATTAATTACATTTTGAAGAACACAGATGTTTTGGTGATTTTTTTTATAAAGTAGAGGATGGGAATAGCTCATACCTATGCATATATATGGACACTTAAAGATAGCCCCATGCTACTGTGTGTATTCATGTAGCTCTACGGAGAAATGTTCATTCTTCCCAAGGTAAGTCAACTTTATGTCACCACAGTTCCATAAATTCTGGCAGCAGAGCTAGAATATTTACAACTTTACAGCTCAGTTATCTCTGCATTGAGATGCATTGTGTGGTGCAGATTTATCCTTAGAGAACTAACTCTCCACTGATTGTGAAATGAGGGGTATGAAGCAGCTATTCTCCTTGGGGCCCTCTGACCTTCCCATGTTTATATGCCATCTACAAGCTGACCTTGCCCATAAGGTAGGTAAGCATGTCTCCAAATGTCTTTCTCTGCTTACTTGTCAGACTTCTCAGCAAGGCATCCAGTTATCAAACATTGAAGTTTAGTCTGTATTTCAGGCAGACTTCATTAAAAAATAACAAATACCCACTAAATAAGTAAGTTATTTCCCATAGTTAAGTTCTGCTCCAGAGTAATTTCCATGATGTCTTCCATAACCCCAGCTTGCCATTCACTGCATCATTTGGCAGAAACAGTCATGCCTCTGACTGTTCAGTTTGAAATCAGAAGCAAAATAAAACAGGAATTAATTTTGATGTTTTATAGAGGTCCACACCATTAGACAGCTACTATTTTTGAGGTCAAATATCTTCTTTCCCTTTATCCTTCCACTTGACTGAGAATTTTTAAGTTGCTTAATTATTCAGTGCTGGACCTAGCTTTACCCTTTAATAGCGGTGTATTTTCTTCTGCTGAGCTTGAAAGGATAGTTTTAACTGATTAACTCAGACATGCTCCAGAAAGACTTTCTTTTAATTTAATTTTTAAATGAAGAACATGATGTTCACATTAGGAGCAGCAATAAGGAAAAAAAAAAAAAAAAAAGAAGAATTTCTCAATAATTATTAAAAAGACCAGAATTTCAATTAAATTCATGACCAGTAACAGGAAGGGTAAGAAGATCCAATTACAGCAACTCTTACTTCCATCAGAAGCTCCATGGGAATAAAGATGATCACATGTGTGAGTAAAAATTGCAATATGAGATCCTACATTAAGATGTTGGCTCTGAACTGCAGCAAGAAGCTTTGATTTTCTGCCACTTTCACTGACAAGCAATGCACTTCTCTAACTTACACAAAATTAGTATTTATCAACAAGGTTTCCTTTGGGTTAATAGATACAAAGGACCCATTACAAGTACCTTGTTCTATATCCTCCCAGTGTGCATTAAAGATTTGTGAATTTGCTATCAGCTCAGCTAGACCATGCTAAGTGGAAGCAGAATTGTGCCAGGCACACTATAAATGCAATTTTAAAGACAGAAAAAAAAATATTTATATATATGCTGTTCAATAGGATGAGAGATGGAGAAGATTCTTGGCTGTCAGAACAGCTGCTGTTGTGAGGAGAAAAAGGATGCGTGTGTCCAGTGCCTCTTGCTTCCAAAAAAGAACAAAATAAATCTTTCCCTTCCATATTAGTCTCATTGCAAGGATGTCATCTCACTGCCACAGAATTGCTGCCACAATTTGTGAACGACATCTGAATTGAAAGCCTCTGCCCATTGCAAAAGGGGAATGCAGGCAGCACCATGTAATCATGGCTGTGCAGTGATATTTAATATCCTACCCAGACAAGCAGAAAAGGCCAAACTAAAAGGGCTCCTGCAAAATGAAAGGGGTGAAGTTTAAGAGGTTACAGCTCAAGAACTAGCTGCAGTATAAATTTGTAAGGCCAGTTTTCTGCAACTTGCACCTTTGTATTGTCACGTACACTCTTATGAATTGGTAAAGGTATACTCCACACTTGGAGATCACCACATCACTTGGAAAACACTGAAAAAACTCTTTCTAGGGTTCAAATATACCATTCCAAGAGATGGGAAAACAGAAGGTTTTAAGCTGCTTTTGCAAAAGCTCACTGTTGCACTGCTGGGCACTTCAGCGTATATTCTAGTTTACCCAGCCTATATATCATAAGGGAGCTAAGAAATAACTTAGAAGGCTGTAGGATCAATCTCCAACTCTATTTTCTCCACATTTAATGTACTTCATCTACATTTCTAGTGGAAACATTGGATCCACAGAAAGAGCCAGATTTAACTGTAAAAATAACACCTGGGTAGCATCAGCCCAGTTCTGGAATCTTTGCCCTAACTGGGGACAAGTTGGGACTGCATTATCACCCAGCTGGTCTAGTCTACTTTCTTTGCTGGTGTTCCCCCACCACCACCAAGGAGACCCTGGAGGAGAAGGGTCAACTGACCTGAACGTGTTGTCACAAGCGTGTCTGAAAGCATAGTTTTGTAACGGCAGCCTACAGCGCTCCCACGCAGGCTGTCTATTTGTTCATGGAATTTAATTGATAAGCAAATGTCAGGTTTGTTTGGGTTTTAATTATTTCTCTGTTCAAGCCATCAAAAAGTTCTGGAACAGAGGAGACAGCAGCTCTTCGGAAAAGGGCAGCTTCATATCTGTGTGATAAATTTACTGCAAATAATGCATGTGTTTGAAATAAGTGATCTTTCCAGAGGGTCTAAGAGTGTCTTTCCTGAAAACAAGTAGGAAAATACACTTTATGAGTTAAGTTCCTTTCAGTTCAAAGCAATGGAAGAGTTGCGGACATCAGTGCAAATATTTCTGCTGCTATGTCCATGTCTGAATCCAAACACGACTTGAGTGATGGATCGTTTCAGCCAAGAGGAAGGATAATACTCTTCAAACCTTAAAGAATTAGAAGTATCTAAATCTGTGCTGCATGGGAAAACAAAATGTACACAGTTTACTGAAAGTGCAGCAAAATGCTAGGAGAGCGACGGCTCCGTCGGCTGCTCTCCTCCGTTCTGTGATTACAGATTGCTAATCTTGAGCCCCAGAGCGGTGCTTATTTGTACGAAGTGCTTTCCATCCAGAAGACCTCCGCATATCTGGGAAACTTAATCGAGTTACTGCGAGCATGTATACAGCTGAAGGGCCACTACTGCTGAGCCAGGCTATTCCCTGCTCACAGGTGCTTTATCTTTGTCTCTTATATAAAACATATATTACAAAAGGAGGAAACTCCATGAACGTATCATGGTTCCGGACAACAAGGCTTTCTGTTACAGACTTCACCGACACTGGCAGGTGTAAATACCCGTCATCCCAAGTGGAAGAGAGCTATAAAGACAATTAAGTCTCTCCTCTCAAACCCCTGGCAGAGACGAGGCTTCCCTGAGTTTCAAACAATCTGTGTGGGGGAGCCTTATGGAACATCATTCTGGGATGCGCAGAGAAACGCGAGACAGCTCATGTAAGTACAGAAAAAGAAGAAAGCTACAAGGCTGCCCAGGTAGAATTACAGGGCACAGTTTGAGCCTGGGACTTCATACTGCAGGAAAACCAGATAAAGGTTAGGTACTCTCTAAAGTCCATCCCCGTTTTCTCCTAATTTCTTGCAGAAAGCCAATTCCTTCAGGGGGATAAACCAGCAAAAATCTCTAGTACAAAATTAGAAGTATAAAATCCCTTATTTTGACTAACTAGTCCTGCCCCAAAAGGCAGTATTTTTAATGAAGGGAACCTCTCTGAGCATGGTTGCTTACTTATGCTGCTGCTCTACTGGATCTGGGAGTTGCTACACAAGAAGACAGGCAAGCCTGATAAAATTTTCTGAAGTATTTAAAGGAACTCTATTCAATTCCCAGGTGCTAAAATAGCATCACTATTAAAGTCTAAATGCTAGAACACTGAGAATAACCTTTTTCTGCAGGAAAACATAGAAGAATATTAACTAGACAGAATTGGTTCACACTGGAATTTTACCACATTAAGATTGATGCTCTGTGCAAAAACAACCAACCATCCCTACGCAGATATTTCATTTGCAAGGGCCACACTGAATTTTCTACACAGATATAATGGATGTATTTATTTTTGAAATGGTACATTTTGAATGTTACATTTCCAATACAATGGGAACTTTTATTCAACCTTTATTCATACACAAGCCCAGCAACTTTCTGAGAATCTTGCTACACTGAAACAATGGTTCAATTATACTCATATTTAATTTTTGATGAAAGGCAAAAACCCCCACTTTTGCTCCTTGAATTTCCAGTACTTTTGTTACTTGCTGTAAGCCAGTCCACAGAGTGACAGGGTTTATTTTCTCTTTCTTTGTTTTCAGAAACTAACATAACCAACAAACTAAACTCTGGTATTAAATCTCATCCAGTTTGTGACAGCAATGACAAGTCAGCCCTGACTGAAGGAGAAAAGTCATTGACCACAAAAACAAAGGACATTTTTTTCCAAAAGGAAATTTTTTTTCTTCATAAGAGCAAGTCACTTATATAAAAAAATAGGAGAAAATTATTAGCATTGTTTGACCCAAAATGAACGCATGCAGCTGCAACAAGACTTCAATGAAATTTAAAGCATCAGTCAGAGCCTTTTACCTCCAGCCTACTGACAGCTGAGCATAAGCAACCTGAATAAAGGTGTTCAGCATTGTTCCTGTCCTCACTTTAACTTGGGCACAGACTATTAGAGGTATACATACCTTCAGAAATGTTTTCTTTCAACGTACAAACACACTTCACAGTAAAATATCTAGTTCCATTTTTTTAAATGTTTTAAAATGGATTTTAGACAAATAATGGCAATGAACAATTATTGTCCTCATTTTCTCCTAGAGGTTCACCCACTGATGCTAGGACTCAGAAAATAAAGTAAATAGCTGGATAAATGAAAGTCAGAAATCAGCAGTGGAAAGAAAGGGAGATAGCGAAAAACCATTACCTGACAGAAGATAGCTACAGAGCTCAGCATTTTTATCAGTGTTTGGCTAATGGAACTTCAAAATTGGGCAAAGTAGGAAGGGAAACAGGTCAAGACCAAACACCAACACTGAAAAGGATGCTTGTGAAAAACACTCAGCTGTCAGACACCACTCTTAGCTCCCCACCACTTAGAACTGGTTGAACTGATGCACACTTTGCTGCTCTTAGAGTCACACTTCACCCAGTACCTATTCAAAATTAATATAAACCCTCGTATTGTGCTTTCATACACGAAACGTACATCCAGGTTTTAGTCTCATCTCCAAGAACAGACAACGCTTATGGTTATTAAGTGGCTGGTTGTTTTTTATGTAGCATATCAACACTGACAATCAGGGGAGCAACAGCATGGGATGACACCGATGAGGTGTCACCCATCTCATTTCTAATACTTAAACAAAAATGCCTTTCTCCTTTAAACACCTGTTTCCCCTTTCTCCCTATTATTCCTTTCATTAATACTAAAACAAACATTTAAGAAACTGTTTGTTTTAAATACAGTCTTATTTTAACTATAGCAGTATTAGAATTGAAAAATAGCCAGCTCACTCATTAGTATTTCTAGTTTTCAAAAAGCAGACAGAACTCCCTGCCCCCCCGCCCGATAAACCATGCACTTACCAGGCACAGGCCCACAGCCATTGCACCCTTTAGGAAGACAAATCTTTTGCTGAATGGGAAAAGGAGCGATGTCAGCAGAGGCAGTCTGTGGAGGGTTGTCACTTGTGACCAGGGCCAGCCCTGAGACCTTATGCACGCACGGACGCAGAGGACCACCCTGGGGGGCTGTGCCTGTTCTACAGTCTTTGAGATCTGGTCCTTAACCAGAAGAGCCAGTGATGACTTAAAGGCCTAATGAGAAGTACAGTAGTAAACATAGCACTGAATTTTAAACCAGATAAATCTGTGTGCTGTGATAACACTGCTAAATCACCTCTTAAGCACTACTATTCCTCTTCTGGGCTCTCCATCCCTAAATTGGTGTGACTGGGGAGCCTAGGATGCTTCTGAAATGCTTTGATTGTCTTTACTTTTCCCTTTTCTTCCCTCACATAGCTCTTCCCTCTTACTGAGTCAATAGAATAATGAGGAGACTGTTCTTGGGTTTTGAAGCTGAGTGAGTAAATGACATTCCTATTCATTATTTATCTGCTTTGAAAGTCTCATGAATACCACCAGTGATAATCACCTAATTTCTATCGATTTATTTCTAGATCACCATCACATACAAAGTGTACTGTAGGTAGCAGCTCAATCCAATATTTATGAATGGCTTTTTTTTTAATGAATATATAGAAAGTCAGTGTAATTACAACTAGAGCTATTCTTTGAAATTCCAAACTGGGGACACATTAAATGGAAATATATCTCAGTTTGTTGGAGCTTACACAATTGCTTGAAAACATCATCTCTTTCAAAAAAGCATATAGCAGATATAGTCACATTATGCTATACAGAATTAGATCTACATAAAAGGTTACTCCATCTAGTAAGTTCTGCTATTTCTGTTTAGCAACGTAGCGTACCAACCATTACTGTCAGCATCCATCTGGGATGAGACAACGGCAACCTCTCCGACAGCCGCAGGGAGAGATTTTAGAGGTGACTGCAAAGAGTTTAAGTCCATGCACAACTGAGCAGTTAGGTCGGGGGGGGCTCATATCAGCTTAGCACCGCAGAAAGTTGGGCAACTGTCACCTTGATTGCCTAAGAGATCTTCAAGGCAAGCCTGAGGCAGAGCTCACTGGAGCAGCCCACACTGGTCGTGCCGAATGCATGAATAGCGTCAGACCTCTAATTGGATTAAACTTTGCTGGGAAGCTTTTCTGTGTTGAACCACATGGCACTTCACCTGCTGCTCTCAAAACATTGCAATTAGAGGGTGTCCATTCACAGCAGTGTCAAAAAGAGCCTGGGGAATTCATGCACATCAGGATTTTTAAAACTTCCGGTAGAACATAAGGAAGACAGTGATCTCCACGCTGGATTTTGTTAGGCACCCTGGATAACTCCATCACATTCAGCAAGTTTTAGACTATAGAACTTCATTGCTTTCATGTCCTATTTTACAGGATTTTGTTATAGGTTGATGAACAAATATATACAATTTGGGATGTCTTGGTAAAATAAAGGGCAGTAACCAAAACTGACACATTTTAGACTGCAGTTACTGATAAAGGATGATAATGAGCTCTGTTGTACAGTTAATGTGGAAAAATGAAAAATGGCGGAAAGCCAAATGAATGGCAGCATTTAATGATTGTCATGACAACAAGCTATACATTTTGCTCAAAAAGACTAGAAATTGTATATGACTGCAGATTAAAAAACAAATTATACTTCTTACTACCATTGCCAATGCCATTGGTCTGTATAATCCATAATTTTTTCAGATTTTAAGGATCGTTACAGATCTTCAGTAGAAGGTTGGTAGTCACAGTGCACTGTAATTGAAATGTTGAACAAAAAGGGCTCAACTGCTCCTCCAGTGGACACATTAGAATTGTCTGTCTGCATTGAATGAATTTTTAATGACTCCCATGCAGGATATTCTCAGCTCTGTTCCAGCCACGTCCATTTGCCAGTTGCAGGGTTAGTCCAGAACAGCCTCTAGATCTCCTCTGGGAGCCCAGGGCACCTCCATACACTGGCTCATGTTAGAGAGAAACCTAAAAGCCTGCTTTCAGTTCTGGATAAGGGCCAAAGCCAGGACTTTCAAAACCTGTTGAATATCTCAGGAAGTTTTAACTTGCAGCCTTTGATACAAACCACCGTTTAGTGATCTAATGCCACCATCAATCCGAAACCCACGTGTTATTTATCTTCTGAATCTGTACAGCCAAAAGAATCTTATTAAGACAGGTGACTAAAAGATTTCAGGCCAGCTTATACTGAAATTGTGCAAGATGATTTATGAGATTTTAATGCTATCGAATTTGAACTCTGATTCAACCTCAGACGTGAAGCAAAAGCTGATGTATATCTGAATGCCGACAGCTCTCTCCTACAATGTATCTACTCTCTACACTGTCCCAGCTATTCCCTAACCCAATTTAGCCAGCAGTGATCAACAGCAGACCCAGGGAGTTATGAGTTATTTTCCTCTGAATCTGACAAACTTTACTCTGACTCAGTCTGGTCTTCATTCCAAAATGGGGAAGAGGAAAGCAGCCGAGGAGAGGAGGAGTAGGAAAGGGAGGAGAGGGCAACTGCTCTACTTTTGGAAAGAAGAGCAAACGGAAGCTCAGATGTCACCAAGTCCCAGGCAGAACTAGTATGCCATTTTTGATCTTTTCTTCCCCATTGAATTCAACAGTCTCACAGGCCTCGGGATAACAGTGGAGCAGAAAGAATGGGCACAGCATTCATTTGGCATGAATGCATAAGTAGTGAATAATTACACTAAAGATTTTTTTTTTTTGGTACACACAGCCACCACCCATGAAGATGATGATCAGAAATCCTAGTGATGGGCACAGAAAAAGATCTAAAGGGGAAATTTCCACCCTAAGAATGCCCCAGTCTGTGTCAGGATCAAACGGAAGGGACATTGCAGTCCTTATTTGATGATTTGCTCTTTTGTCTCCCCCTCTGAGCACATTACAAGAGTAAATCCTCCCCTCCTCCCTCTCTTGGAGTCATTTGTATAAGAAAATAGCCATACCCAGTGCTGCAGTCACTCAGCATTAAAACCTAGGACTGCTGTGAGCTGGCTCTCTGACTGGATGTAATCTGGTAGCTATTAGCAAGAGAAATGAACTAGAAAATATCCATAATAAGCACATGACCAAAAATAAAGTATAAAAAGGAGAATCCATCCAAATGGCAAGGCAGCCATGAAACACTGCGTGTGCTCCTTAAAAACCCTGCAGCGGGCACAGTACTTGCTTTCTGGAGTTTTCCTGCATTAAGGGTAATGTTAGGAAAGCAGTGCAAAGGTTTGTAGTATGGCGCACTCTTCTTTCATACCTGCTGCTCACTCCCCTCTTCGTGCCTCCACGGATACCGGTCAGGCCCCTTACAAAACCCTTTAAGGATTTGCAACACACTTTTCTTGTCCAAACACGAAAGCTACTGCCTATGTTCAGCATTTGCTTCCTTTGGAGACCAGTTCTTCCATGGACTGAGTGCCCTCAGTCTTTACAGGACTGTTTTATTGCATAATGAGAGGCATGGAAGAGTCTCTCTTGTTCCCTTTCTCCCTGTGGGACCACACGAAGGGTTTGTGAGGCAGCTGAGGCCTTCCTTTCAAGGGCCATGTTGTTCTCACCAAAGCTACAGAAATTTGTGCTTGTAGGTCTGGTGGTCCCGGGATCAGCAGGACCCAAGCAGGTGCGATTGCATTTTGGGCCAGTGTCTTCCAGAAGGATGGGTGGTAGAAAGCAACTGTAAAAAGGAAGAGAAAATGAAGAAAGGGCTATCAGAAAGAAAATATCTGAGCAGAGCACAGTGTCAAGAAGGCTAATATCGAGTTGAAGAAGCACAGAGGAATGTCGTCGCAGATCTTTGAATTGGTGGTGGAAGGAGAGGCCATGATAAGAAGCTGGAGATGGATCTCAGGAGAGCACATAAAATTAAATATCCTATTTCTTAAGTGTGAATATAAACAAATCCCACTCAAACACAGCTCATGCCAGATATTCAGCACGAGTCCTGCCCAAAGGCCCAAAACTGCGTTGAACACCAGGTTCATGTGTTTGACCCTAACGCTCCCTATGGCCACAAGGGATGCAGGGAAGCAGGAGGTGCAGCACAGGGAGGACGGCACCTTCCCTGCACTGCCCCACGAAACAGACCACTCACTGCAGTCTTGTTGCCATAACAACCATAAGAAAGGTCCATAAATAGAATATCTTCTGCCAGCAGGATATCATATTGGCAGAGAATATTTAGCTCCAGCTTCTTGCAATGCACCTGCTCCTTAAATATATATATACACATATATGTACACTCAGAATATGTATAAATGAATACATATATATTCATAAAGGAACTATAGTCAGAGGCACTTACAACTGTGTGACTACCCAGGCTATGAGGATGACCGCTCTGAGTTTTGTGGCAACCATGGAAAGAGAGGTCAGGTCCTCTGCTTCTCCTCTGTGCTAAGGAAGACATCTTTTTAAGGTATGTGGCCTAGGAGCCCTGGATAAGTCCTGCCAACTCTGTCTCGAGAGAATACACCAAAACTTCTTGCTTTCTCTCTTGTTTGAGTATCAAAAAAAGATAGAGAAGAAGGGCTGTCCCACTTATTTGTAAGCACGCAAAAAAAAATAATCAGACCACTCAGATAAGAAAGCAATTTCTCTAGCAGGAAAGAAGCAGGGGATTCTTCACAGTACATGCAGCTTCCAGACACAAACAGAATTGTTCTTTCTCAGATTGCTGTACAATGCAAGGGACCTTTACCACGTCCTTTCAGTGAATATCAGCATCTTAAACCTTCCGTGACAACTCAGTGCTTTAGACAAAAAGACATTTATTACAGAAATCACATTACTATTATTGGGGGGGTTTTTTGTTTTGTTTTTTTTTTTTTTTTTTTACTTTTACACTTCAGTTGTCACAGCAGCAAGGGACTTTTAAACTACACTCCCCCAATAATCATAATAGCTACATCCAGTCATCACCATCAGGGTTCCCTGAAAGGAAGTGAATACCATAGTTCAAACCCCTTCCAACATAAATGTCAGTCATTGTTTTCAAATATTATATGTTGCCAGCAATAATAATACCTGTGCCTTCCACTGCCCAGAACAAGTCACACCACCAGAGCTCCCTGCAGCCCCTTCACTTGCATATCTGACATGCACACTCCAGAGGCAGCAAAGTAACCTACACCGTCACAAAATCACTTCATGCGTAGTAAATCCCGTCCATCAGTCCTCTTGTACTCACAATCCAAGAACAAAGCATCACTTCAGAAACCTCTGTGTAACATCCAGTCACCCCACAATCTACTCAGCCTAACGCACCCCTTAGTAAGGGGGGATAATAATGTGCCCAATTTTAGAGACAGAGATGGCAGACATAGAGCACAACTCGTCCGAGACACGTAGGAAGCCTGTGGCAGGATGGGGCTCTGCAAGGATCAAGTCCCAGGACTAGGGCCTTGTAAGGAAGCCGTACGTGCGATAGTTTGCAAATCTGGGACCATGATGGCTTGTTAAAGGATGGTGTCGGCTTTCATAATCAAGAAACTAGCAACACAAACAGATTTATATGAAAAATTCAGGGGAATTTTAAGCAATATAAAGCAAATTAAAACTTTGTGCTGTAGTCCAAGCTATCCAGGTTCAGCTCAAAGTTCAGGGCTCTCCTATCAGGTTACTCTCCTATCCTAAATCTGTGGGTTGTCTGATGGCTCTATCAAAAACCAGTGAAAACGCTCAAGGATCACTTCATCTTCTTGTCTGTTTAAAATTACTTCATTAAGTGAAGGAAAATAGTGCCATCAGTCCCCTCCCTCCCCAGCTTTCTCTCACAAATGTAAACCCACCTCTTGGACAGCAGGGTCCTCTATTACTGTGGTTCATTGTGGAGACAAGTGTCACAACCCACACGATACAGAGGGGGAAACTGAGGCATGGAGACACAGTACGTCTGAAGTAAGGTCACCCAGTGAATAATACCCAGGCCTATTGACCACAACGCTATGTTTTACCCACTAGATCATATTGCTTTCCAGCAATATCCATATTCTAACTGGGATTATAATGATCTCTACTATGACTAATAACTCTCTCTCCAGAGTCCTCAGGTCTTACCTGCACCAGATAATACACTGAGATAAATGAAGATAAAGAAAAAGCTTCCCAAGAACCTGATCACATCTGTATTATTTACTCCTGGACTCCTGCAGCTGCTTTAATCCTACTGATGTTGGGCTAAGCTTCAAAATAAACAACATGGTGCATTTTCCACCACCATTAAATGTAATTAATGGATACAATTAGTCAGCTAAAGATAAAATCCCCTGGCAGAAAGTCCATAGCAATGTGAATTTTTGCCCTATTTTTTCAAAGTACTTTATTTACTTGGCATCTTTGGCTTTGTTTTTCATTCGTCATAATCTTTTTATCCTCTGAAATCTATACTGATTTCATTTCAAACTCTGCTCTTAATCTCATCTAATAAATGTAGATGTTAGACCATTTCATATTCCAGTTGCCTGGGAAGTTGACAAAAACAGCTTTTTAAAATCTCATTTTTCATTTAAATATTTTTCAAATTATGTTTTCAGCACATTCAGTCATCTCGTTTACTTTATTCTGAGTCTAAATAAATGTGTATCATGACAAGCACCTGTGACTATAGGGCAGCAGATATTCAAGTTCAACCTGCAAAGAGCCAATTCCCAGACTTTGTGCGTCTGATTTGGAACCTGCAAGGCATCCAAATGAGGGTACAATATTGGCACATGATAAGGTACCTCATTTGTGTGTCCGGTTCCTCTGGATGCATACAAATGGCTTTTTATTTTTTACCCACAGCAACACCATTTGTGCATGCGGTCCCATTAACTCTGCTTGCCAATTAAGCAAGCAATTACGCATACGTTTTACTGACAAATTGCATGAAAAAAATCAGAGTACGGGTAAGGAATGAAGACTAATGCACAAGAAAAAACTGAACCCTCATTTTTCAAGCAGTTCCAAGTTGCGTAGATGTTTAAAGCCAACTGAAGTCAAGGGAGTTGAAAGCATATAAAGCAACAGCAAAATCTTTTTTCTATATACTCAGAGATTTTCATCCCAAAGGTTGCAGAAGAGCTTTTCCAAGACATATAATGTGAGATAAATCAATGTATCTCTAAAATGAGAATACCTCTGGGCTGAAATTTGATAAATTTTTGTAAGAGAGACTTAGAAAGTACGGGCAGAATATGTTTTGCATTAAAATTGCAATGAAATATATTGCTAGGACATAGGGTTAATATCATAGGTCTTTCAAAAGGCCCTTGCATTGCCACGAGATCCTCGTAAGGTCCAGATACTTTTAAAACCTCAGCTTTAAATCAGAGCTAAACCAGCTCATTAGCAGTGCCGCGTGGTTCACTGTTTACCGACAGGCAACCTACCCTTGTCTGTGTGGAAGCGCGGCAGGATCCTGCCTCGATTCTCCTGCACTTCTAATCAACATAACTTCTCAATTAGGGGATAGGTGAAGGGAAAAACTTAGCTGGCAACTGACTCTTGGGTGAAAAATTGGTAAAATAATGGAAACAAGTATTATCCCACTTCATACAATAACATTTTTGGTAACAGATAATTCTTAGATTCTTCAAAATAGAAGTTTGCATTTAAGGGCTGAGGGCTGAAGCAACTCCCCAGCATTTCAGGGACACAAGCAGCAAAATTACAAGCTACTTGCTAGTGACCATTTTAGCTAAACAAATTTTCTGCCAGTCCTCTAGTAAGAGATAAGAAGCTTCATCAAGAAGCCTCCTCAAAATAGCATGGTACAAACTTGCCCTCTGCAGTTAATGTGCTGCAACAAACTCCTCCTTTCTAACTGACCTCAGTAGCGCCTTTCCCAAGTGAGAAATGAATTCTTGCTATCGCTGCAGTGATCAATCTCTTTACCAGTGATTCTTCCTTCATACACCTTCAGGCTCACTTGAAAAGCTTACATCTCATTTCACATCAATCAACAGAGATGAAAGGCAAAGTTCAAAAGAGCTACTTACGGAATATATATTATATACACCAAGTAAGTGGGTTAAATAATGTATTTATCAACAAAAATTCTTGTAGCGAAAGGAACAAAACCATGGTCAAATTTTGTTATAACAGTGGGATAAGTTTTCCCTGAGTAATACTAGATATGTGAACTGAAAATGGTGATAGAAAACAGTGTGGGTAACTGCTATCAGACCACAAACAGCTCATAAACTACAGGTCACAGCTTGGAAAAAAACAAAAGTTTCCACAGATCAATATTAGAACAAGTAAAACCAATGTCAGGTTTTGATTTTGCAAAACCACTAGTAATCAGACCAAGAGTTCTCCTCATCTCAGACCCCAAAGTTCAAATAAATATTCTAATATTGATTCGTCTCTAAACATCTCACTTGGAACAGAAACCCTAACAGAAGAAAGCTGAGTACAAGGAACCATAAAAATAAAGGAAACTCTTTAAAGAAAAAGTTTTAATTCTTACCAAAATGAAGGCAAAAAAAACCCCAACCCAAACCCAGAGGAACACAACCATGGGACAATTGTTCTTTGAGACCTAAATTAACATGTGAAAAATTAAAAGTCTTGTTGCACCAACTAATTATAAAACATGTGGCTTTAGCTGCCTCTTACTTTGATCCTAGACTTTAAACCAGCCCCCATGATATCTGCCTGTGGTCTTCACATCAGCATTCCATGCTTTGATGCGAAATTGCCCTGGAATCTCAGCAGGGCTGAGAAAGCACCAACTTGGATGAAAGCTACATCATCCCATACACATTTTGTACATGTAAAAATGCACAGTGGAACTACCACTTGCCCAGCCTAATATTTGAGGGACATTTTGAATATATAGATATACACAATCACCCTTGACCAACAGCCAGGGACACTTGGGGTTCGTAGAGATGGACTGCAGAACAGAGCTGCAGTCTTGAAGTCTGTATACATGGAGAAACATACACTGCTGTTACCCACAGTGCATGCAAGAATAACCAGGGACCGATCTTCACAGCCATCCCCAAAATACATTTCACAAACCTGAATGCAACACTTGCTATGCAGTAAGTGGCTGTTCTCTTTGTACGTGACCTGCTGTAGGTGACTCAGTTGTTATATCCCTTCCCAAATCATCTCTACAGCTTTACTTTGAAGACATTTTTCCCCTAAAAGAAATAATTCCAATAACATTTTGCAGTTGAAATGTGCTTCTGCAAGAACTAATCCATACTTTGTTTTGAAGAGAGAGAATAAAATCAGAGGGAAACAACTTATTTCTGTAACACAAATCTATAACAGCCAAAGTCAGCTGTAATTTAATTAGCAGCTATGGCAAATTAGAAGATTTGTGATTCCTTCAATAAAGAGAGATTTTTTAGGAACAATTAACACAAGACCAGATGTGAAGCCTTGAAATTCAGAGAGAACAAAGGTGGGAGGTGGGGATGAAAATAAAGATGCAGGAACTGGAAACAAATAAGTTCTTTTCTAATTTTTATCACCATTCTCCTCGCTTGGGGCAAGACAGGTTACCGCTGTAAGGAGATCAAATGCCTAAAACCAGTCCAAAGCTTCCTCATGTGCAGAATGTAATTCCTGTTATCAGTGTCCCTCCATTTAGAGCAAAGTTGTTTATTCATTAAAAAAAATAAATTACTGGTAGCAGAATCATCTTTGGGGGTTCATGAACTTTAATAAGCACAGAGAAAGAAAAAGGCCATGTCTTGATTAGAATAGCTTGTAAGCTAATATATCAGAAAAACACAGAAGCTGAAGATAAAGACAATCCACTTTTAGTTGCTGTATTTGATTGTTTTCTTTATGGCTTAATAGTGTAAACTGAAAGAGAGCTTAAATGTTAGCATATCTGACAAGATGGTAAATCCACAACAATAAGGAAGCAAATAAAATGATTCATGTGGAATTTTGAAATATCTCAAAATATGTCAGCCACCAGATGTCACAAAACCTGCAAGTGATGATGCACTGAAATAAGAGAAGGGCAAGGCTCTGGCAATAGCACCCAACTGCACAGCATGTCAGGAGATTTTCCCGTTAATATCCATAAATCTTAGAGTCTTGGAATGAAAGGAATAAAACACACTTAAGACAAAACAAACTGAGATTTTCTCTGCCATCATCAACCTCAAAGTGGAAGTAATGTGTTCAAAACCAGCATCTTGAGCATGACATAAAATACAGGCCACTTGTGCACTAAAAAAGAGCGTTTAAAAACATATAGGGCCAATCGGATCTTACATAAGCACTGACAAGGTCAATATGTTTACCATCACTCACAAATTCTACAGATCCAAGCAGCTACTTAAACTGCCAACAGTACAAATTCCCAAATATTTATTTTTATTCACACATATATATGTACAAAATGCTCACTGTATCCCCCATACAACAAATCCTATGTGAAAGACACCATTCAGAATAACTAGAAAGTACTATCTCCATTGGCTTTGCCAAACCCATTATCACGTCCTTATGGAAACACAGAAGATATGTATGAACTAATTTAGATCACATCCTGATGCTGATAGCAAAACCCTTAGTCTAAGAAGTGATACTCAGTAAAGAACTTGACAAAACCTGACTCTTAACATTAGTTCCACAACAAACATTTGAAATTTTAACTGAAATAAAGATTAAATCTCATTCTATACAATAATAGATCTGTTTCACACGCTGTAAAAAAAAAAAAAGCGCATTTCCCCAACCAAAATCAAGAACATCTATTGATGGAGAGACGGCAATATGAGTTGTGATATGA
Source organism: Gymnogyps californianus (assembly GCF_018139145.2). Classification (NCBI taxonomy): domain Eukaryota; kingdom Metazoa; phylum Chordata; class Aves; order Accipitriformes; family Cathartidae; genus Gymnogyps; species Gymnogyps californianus. The sequence continues at coordinate 8,991,578 of NC_059487.1, read as the reverse complement.
GTTAGAGAGAAAAAGTGATTCTTAACAGTCTGCATTCAAAGAAAAATTCATTCAGAGCAATAAATAACTTTGCTTTGTTAATATAAACCCCTGTTGCTTTTGTGTGATGCAGTAATCTCCAAGAGCTGCAATGATATGAAGGAAAACACATACCGAGTTTGCCCAAGGAGGTAGCAATTTATAATCTCTGATAGCGCTGTCCTCCACTTGATTGCTTTTGTTTACTTCTTTTCTCTTTTAAAAATTAAATGCTGGACAGTAGAATTATCTACTGCCAGTACCAAAACCTTGTATGCTGTATGTCAGATGTGAAAGGTCAGTATTTATACTATTATATTGCACAATCCATTAATCATCATTTTTCACCTTCACCTAATCCTAGTGTAGAATGTTATTGTTGTACAAAGAGCTTAGAAATTAATAAAAGAGAGATGGTCGGAGTAACCCTGTTTTATCTGCCTGAAAACTATATTGAGATTTAATATTAGCATTTGTGTTTTCCACTGTGATGAGAGAGACAGGGACACCTATGTTTGCTACTAATCTAAAACCTAACGTTAGAAAATAAACTATTCTAAGCAAAACAGAATACATGGATTACTAGTGCTTCCCCAATTTAGAAGGAAATAGGCCGTTGCTGGAGGGAAACAATACCTATAACTCCATAACTAACATCTTCAGTCCATTGTTTTTAAGTGTGTTCACAGGTACAACCTGAGTCAGAGCCAGGGGCTGTGGCACACTCAGATCAGGGATGTAAGCATGCAAATTCCCAGGATTTGTTTACAGCTCAGGTTGTTCACAGGAGCATTAAAGTCAATTCAAGAGATGCAACTGGAGAGCAGAGTCAGGAGGGAGGAACTGGAATTGCTTATTCCAGCAGCACCAAATTCTTAGATTGACTTAAGCCAATGTTTTCCCACCTATACAAAGATCCAAATCCAAGGTTGCTAAAACATAATGGTCCTGCAGGATTAGCACATTTTGAAACCTGGAGGCGAAAGGGCCACAGCCCAGGGTTGGGACTTCAAATGCACAACAATTAGGGCTAAAACCTTAAATGCAGACCTGCACACAACACATAATTGGCCCTTTTGGTTGGTAGCACTTGGGTAGCACAAGTGACACGGTCAACATCAGGCCATGCTTTCCTTAGTCTTATTTGCCTGGAGGTTGGAAAGCTGTGGGAGATGCAAAGCCCAGAAGGCACAAGTGACTGAACCTAATTTAGTCAAAAGTAAGGCAGCACAGGGTGTGAGCAAGCATTTAACCTATACAAAAAAGAGCCCGAGCAAATAAACTCTGTATTTAAGGCTTTTGAACACTTATAAAGGCCCTGGAAGAGCACTATTCCATCTGACTCTGGATTTATACGGTTGGTTTGCAGTGACCGAGGAGCTCTGAGGAAGCATTACAACCAAAACAAGGCATGCAGGCAGCAATGCAGCAGGATGCTTGCTGACAGCAGACCCTTTGGCATGGGGGTGCAGCAGAATGACTTCAAAATGTTAGGGTAAGCATTGTTGTGTTCAAATTAAGCAAGCTAATTAAAGATCAACAATGACAAAGGTTAAAAAAGAGTAAGACTGATATTCAACTGCTTTGATCTTGAGTTGTTAATAAAGTGCAAATCCTCTCACTAGAAAATGTGGTTGCTTGGTGGAAGCATGATAGTCTGCAACTGCACCTGCAAAACAGCCATATACATCCTATTTACTTTCTTCTGGTTGAGGATGCAATAAGGAAAATACGGGGCTTTAATTTGAAGCAGCTTGTGACATATAGAAAGGAAACAGAAGTGGTTTTTCAGTCAGATCACCCACTACGTCCAAAATAACAATCCACCCTATCCACTCTGACAAAATAACACATAATAGAACTAAAACTGTGCTGAGAAAAATAGTCTGTTAAGCTTCCCATTCCTCTGAGGCCTGAAGTCTATTTTTAATGTTGAGAACTGAAGTTACATACGCCCCACCGAAGCCTGCCTTGCCTCAGCCAATTGAGAGAAGCAGCCTGCAAAGCATTAATAATTCATCTGATTTAGTTTAGCTGGCATATTTCAGCAACCAAACTGCACCAAACTCTCCTGCAAGGAAAGAGAGAGGGGTTATTTCAGAAGGAGCTTTCCTCCTTCACATCATGTTCTTTTTCTTTTTACTTTTTCTTTTCCACGTATTTATTGGCGATGAAAAGCCTTCACAGGCAGTCTAGGAGAAAGAAGGTATCCGTATAGCATCAGAGTAGGAAAAGCAGAGACATCAGTAAGACAAAATTTCCATGTCAACCATGATCCACCAATCCAACTTATTTCTGGTGAAAAGCAGATAATTCTGTGTTCCTTGATAGTAATTTTGAGAAGTTATCCCTGGCACAGGAAGAGTAGCAAAGACCTTTGGCTGCCATCTCTCCTCTTTCCATGCAGTCTTAAAGATGAACAAAACTTAGATGCAACTCACATGCAAAACATCCCACTATTTTTTTGTATTGATATGAGCCACATACAGCTTCAAAAGGAAAGTCTCTGTTGCCTTGCCACACCAGCACTTCATTAACTAAATTCTACATTTATGTCCATTCATTTTACTTTCAAAATATTTTCTAGAAAATGGGAATGAATTAAACCACTGGCTGCCTCTAGGTTTATTCACTGTATCGATTGCTCTGGAGATGAGTGGGAGTAATTATTCTGAAAAGGTTCATTCTCAAGAGTGAACATGGAGGGTGCTAAATGTATTCAAACTGGTGAGTAACATACAGCTGAAAGTGAGAAAAAATGCAACAATGAATGAATGAAAAGGAAAGTACACAAAGGACTGAGGTAATTTTTGATGACCACGACAGCATAAAAGGGAAGCTGAGAATGTCCCGAATCAGAGATTTCTCTCTTCTGACTAAGCAGATGAGATCAAAAAGGCCCAGCTTTATTTCTTAACAGACCTGTTCCCTTCCACGTGATGACTTTGGCAGGGGAAGAGTTGCAGTTAATTATTTTTAAAAACAGTGCCCTGGACACCAAAGACTTGCCTCTCCCACAGCAGCGGCTCCCTTGTGTCCCCTTCTCGTCTTTCCTGACCATGTAGCTTCAAAGGGCATTTGCTACCAAGGATAACCTGTGCCTCTATTGCCAGTGCCCTTGGAGGACTCCTAGCGAGGAGGACATTGCTGCAAGTTTCTGACCAGGCTGTTGAAGATGGTGCAGCTTGGAGCATTCTGTGCACAGCCATCTCCACTACTCGTTCAAATGCTGAACAAAACTGGCACTAACGCAACCAACATGCCTGGGGAAGTCCCACCCGCCCCATAGTCTCCTAGAGGAGAAGGGGGCAACGTCTTCAAGACTCATGGCTAGGCAGGAAGCATGATTTACTGCCTAAAAGGATTTGTCCCAATTTAGTAGCAATATTAGGTTTCACAACATTTTGCAACTAGCAAAAGCCCCGTGAGACCCACGATTACCTTTTATATCATTGTTAAAAGTGCGTATGTCAAAACCTGAGAAAGATAGATTATAATCCATGGACTTTAATCATCCAAGCACCTGGGGACTCAAAGCTCTGCAAAAGAAAGGGCACAATGTCTGACAATACACCTCCAAGGGAAAATGTATGGTCTGAGACAGACTGGGACTTCATCGAGAAGAGCTGCACCTCACAAATAAAAGGGTTAGGACTTTGTGCTTTCTGTTCCATGCTTATATATATAAGCTATAGCTTGCTTAACAGATGGAAAAAATCCATAAATTAGGCCTCACTGGCATTAATTTGTTGGTGATTTTTCATTTTGTGAAACAAACCTTAAGTAATTTGTGTTCATTAAAAAAACCAAGACCTTTCACCATGTTGAACTTCACCCTCTCATGGAACAAGTCATTTACTGAATCGTTATTGAATTATCTTTCAGTAATTAAGTCTCTTCTGTATAGCAGTTATTCATTTGAGTAAGTCTTAAAATATTATAGAAAAAGAGCATTAGAGACCACTTCTGGAAAAGCCATTTACTCTAAAAAAAAAAAAAAAAAAAAAAAAGGAACATCATTCGTCCTTCCCAATTTGTTATTCTGGCCCACAATAACATGCAGACCTTAGGTACTACTGGATCAAACATGGAATGGCTTGGAAATATTTGCTCACCTACACAGAGGAGGAGACCTTCTATTTTTCAGAAAATTCAACATTTAAACAGAGTGCTCATCTTCCTAGTTATTGCAACTTGCATGGCAAACTTTGCAGTTTGTGCCATGCTAATAGAAAGTGAATAGCCAGATCTGTCAAACCCATACAGGTCATCACTTTAATATCTTGTGAACAAATAAACCACAGAAAGGATTTCCCGCCCCCCCCCAAATATAGTTAACAAATTGCCTAGGTTAGCTCATTGTGAGGCATTTAAGTGCCTTGGAGCAAAACCTAGAAGGAAATTATACATAAGAAGAGCAGGACCAATCTAACATTCTAGAGAGGTCCTGTAAGCTTTCTGGGAAGAGATTTGCCCTTGGAAGTGTGGCATAGATCAGTCCCCCCATGGCATCCACCAACCTGAGCACTGCACTGGGGATGGAGTCAGTCTTGCAATAAAAGTGGAATATGCTAGAGTGTGAAGTAAAGAACTGTAGTTTTCACTTTGAATTTAAACAGATTTTCCTTCTCAAAGTTTTCTTCTGCACACAATACAGCGGTGTATGAGCATTGCAGAGACACTGCGGTGGAAAGCAGAGAAAGCCACAGCAGCAGCAGCAGCACCTTATTCCCAGGAGGCCTTAGTCTTCAGGAAGATCACAAAGTGAAGGTCATCCTATGATTGCAGCTACCAACCATGCTGGTCTCAGGGGAAGCAGTGAAAAGCGCTGTGGACGTGCTCAGGGCTAAGAGCACAAACCTGTAATTACGAGTTCTGGATGCAGCGTCCCCATGGGACACGCATTCGGGTGCCTGTTTCAGTAGCTACTGGTTCCCCATTACCGGCAGCCGGCAACTCAGCATATTTCCCCTCTCATGGGGAACACTGTCTTTCAAATGTTATCGTTCTGCTTGGCTGCTGTGATTACTAAATTAATGCAAAGTAATTATAAAGATAGAATTTCCAGCTCTTGCTCACTGTTGTCTAGTGAATAGTCCTTCATCTTCTAGTAAACAAGGAAAGAGAAGCAGCAAAATAGAGTAATGAAATGGTATGACCATGTAAAAAAAAAAATAATCAAGGTAGCTTTCCTATGGATAGCTGAAAACAGTATTAATTTCCAACCTGGAACACTGATGATGTATTTGGTTCAATAGAAAACACAGTTTTCCTTTATCAAAAGTTTGCATGCAGAGATACTACTGAACTCCTTTAGGAAGAACCTCAGAGTAAGGCAAAGTAAAGGAAGATAAGATCATCTTTTCATTTTCTGCCACTTGTAGAGCAATGATTTATCCCCATCTCTATGGGCTCCTTTACCTGTCTCTACAGGAAGAATTCCTGGCTAGTCAGTCAGTTTTCAAAAAATTCTTTAGTAAGAATCCCCAAGAATACTTTTTCTGTCAAAGTCCACCTAATCATTAATTCCTGCATCCTTATTCCAGACATGCTTTTCCCTTTAAGACAGCTGCTTAATTCAGCGCATACAACAGCAGCTCCAAAACAGGGGGGTGGTGGTGGTTGTTTTGAAAAACCTGACAGCAAATCTCTGTCTAAAATACCAAAAGGACCATGTACTTTCTGTGACCTTTTAGTGCTAGATGATGATGAGAAACAAGAATACACTTCAGAGCCCTATCAAAAACGGTACACCTGGGAGATGGTTGGCCTTCTTCAGCATTGCTCTCCAGAGAGAAAGCATAACTCAGGTGAAGAGCCATTAAGGTCTGCGTGTTTAGCAGCTCTCCAGACATGCCTTTTAGAAGGAGTTTGTCTCTTTTTTGTCACAATAAATTTCCAACAGGACAAGAAGTCCTTGAAATGATAGCAGGTGCTACATCAGGAGAAGGTCACTTTTATCCGATGGCTTTGACATATCAGGTCTGATGCTTCCCATTTTTGCATCTTGCATCAGCCTTTACAACTGCAAAATGCCACCACTGCTGCATGGGAGCTTTCTACCAACTAGAAGGAAATTACTTCATCAGGTGGAAGGCAGCACAGAATTGCATCCACACACACATTAAAAAATTGATTGCCTTAGGACAATTTTCAAGAAGAAAAGGTTAAAATACTTCAATATTTGGGCTAAAAACCATATGCTTTGATTCAGGAATTCTGTGCTCTCATTTACTTTGACAGACTGCACTTCTTGGGTGGACCATTTACTCTTTATGGGTCATCTTCCTTCTTAAAAGAAGAGTGGATGCTGGAACCCAGCACTTCAGAGGCCCATGAATATGATCCCAGCAAAATGTCCTTTCCACAAAGAACAACACATAAAGAAGGCAGCTGAAATATCAAATGGGCAATGCAGCAGCATATACAAAATGAACTGGTCTAACTCAGAGCCAAAATATTTTTAATTTTCCATCAAAAATATCAACATGATCTGGAGAAAGCTTACAGGTGAAAAAATTTAACTGGGAAGTCTAACAATTTTTTTAAAGCAGTTAGTATTGCATTTTAACAGATATAGTAAAATAAATCCTCATGTAGCTTTCTTAAATTACTTGCTGAACTGAAGGTCCCCTTGCTCACCCTAGCATGTCACACTTGCACCTTCACTTCTAAAACCAGGGTCCATGAACAGCTCTTGGGCAAGCTGAGAAACAGTCATAGTAGAAATAATTGGAGAAAAAAAAAATAATCCTGCCAACTGTCCAACTGCACATGGAACCATGACAGAGCATTTTCCTGTTCTCTGTCAGCAAGCTTGGTGGCATGAGAGTAAGCTTGGGTCATTCAGAAATGTGTGGACCAAACCATTTTTCTAAAAATGGCATCCAATACATTTTGACTGATTTAGCCTCTTTCTCAGCAGAAAAATTGCCCGTCCAGAAAGAGAGGAATCTGATTGTTTGTCTGGGGATTTCTAAGCCTTCAACAGTGCAAATCCCAGGGCTGCAAATAGCAAGAAGTCCTACACAAACTGCCACTGAATGGGCTGTTTATCCAGCAGCATAGGACACATTTTGCAAGATAAAGGTGCCCTTGCAGTAGACCCAAGAGCAGAGCCACGTCATCACTCATATAACCCAGTGCTATCCCAGTGGCCACATCCAGCCTCTCTGCTCGTGGGAACACCAGCCTCCATAACCAGCAGCGCTGGGGCGCACAGGCTGCACCCTCTGTTGACTTCCATGGGTTTTAGTGCTGTAAGAAAGTGATGCGCTCACAGGATGTGAATGGCTTATTTTAAAAAAGCACATGTTTAAGCAGCTTTTATGTATACATAGCCAAGGATTCCAGCTCTTAAGACAAAATTATGTAGCCAGAGCAGAAATTTCATGCATGGAAAGAAGAATATTAGAAAAGTCCAGGAGCAGCTGCAGTTTTTTGCAGGAAAGCTCCCTGCAGGTCAGACTGTCCTCTGGTATGCTTGAACAAGAGATTCACAACATGACAGGCATGGTTTTCCTGCAAAGATACAGCCAGTTCTCATCAGATTTCATCTGATTAGGACAGGGAAGCCAAATAAAGAAGTATAAATTGCCAAGTGACCCAAACTGAATCTTTGAGGTATGTCACATACCTCATTTGCTCCCTGTGCTTATCTGTTTGTTCCCTGCCCTCATTGCTCTTACAGCAGACACAGATGTATTTCACACCGGTGCCAAAAAAAGTCTTATTCCTGTGCAGAAGTAATTTTTTAGGAAAAGAAATTCACAGTTAACACTAAGTGACTTATTTTGGTTTTATGCTCATAACTCAGGCTTCTTGATTTTGCTTGTTTCTGCAATTTCAGATATAGATATATATATATATGAGGGCTGTATTAAGAAGTTGCCTGGCATGAAGCTTGCATCATTTGCCTACTCTTTCATGCTAAATGCTCTTGCTTTTTACATCTTCTTCCAGGATCTCAGACACACAGCCCAGCAGCCATCTGCAGAGCTTTCCCCTCCTCCCCCCAATTTTCAATTATTTTGCCATCTAAGCAGCAGTTACTCTAACACCGAGCTGCAATTCCCATGAGACTCTGCAGCTCTCCTTCAATTTGACTGTATTTCTAGCTGAGCTTCTTTCCTGGTTTGTGATATTATTCTAATCAGCCGAACATCACCAGTGTCATGTAACTTCACAATTCCTGGACAAAGCTGTTTGGAGTCCTGCAGCTTATTTCCTTCGAGTCTTATGAATAAATTATATCTCCCAGCACCAAAAGATTTCATTAAACTGACAAACAAGATCCTCACTCAAATGCTTGGGTTTTTAACAGCTCTTTCCATCACAGCAGGATTTCCCAAGAGAGGTGGACTACCACAGGTGTGAAATCCACACTAAGAGTGAAGAGAGCTCCAGACCAGGCAGGCTAAGCTCTTATTTTAACACTCACTCATTCCAGTTTTGAAGCACTGGAGAAGTCTACTTTACTATTGTCCATGCATTTCGCAGATGAAATAAGGGAAATGTAATCCCTACACTTTTAGGGGGTATTCCTTGCTGGCAGGTGGAGTTTTCAACTCGTTCAGGATCCGAGGGCAGCTCCCATGCACTGCTCTGATAACATGGGCTGCTCAGAAGTCATATGGGTTGTGCCCACTTCATCTTGTCACTACTGGCCTGGAACACGGAACTGGATAGGGTGCCTTCCTCCCCGTGGCTCCCTGCCCTTTGATTTCCCCTCTAACTTGTACTCTAGTTTTAATGTCTCCAGTCTCCTTGCTCATATCAACCGAGCAGAAGCACGTATGGAAAGGTAAAATCAGTTTCATTACTACGATAAGCAAAAAATAAAATTTTTGAGGATGAGGAATTTAACATTTCTGGTTTTATTTCAGTTATCTTCACTTTCTGGTCTGGCACTTTCTAGCTCGACTTAAAACCTGAAGTTATAATCTATCACATTGCAAAAAGGCATTGCTACAGAAATCACCAATTAGATATTGTGCCCACCCACACAGAGCACAAACAGATTTTTTTGCAACATTTTTTAATCACCTTAACAGGAAAAAAAAATATTGCTAACTTTTGCTGCACCTTGATTGTTGCTACCACAGACACTCAACTATGGCGCTGCCAGCTCTGTATGCAGACATGCCAAAACATCATCCCTGCCAAAACATCATCCATAAAAGGCCATGCTTCTGAAAATTAAGCCAACCAGACCACTGCCACTGAAAAAGACAGTCCCACTCGTCCCCAGCCACCCCTTCCCCCAGCAGCTTGGCGCCGGCACAGGCATTTGTCCAGCTGCACCGTAACCTGCTTAGGGAATAAATGCATCTGAAAAGTAACCTGGCAGATCAAACCCAATAATGAACCAAACTCATTTTCAGCCGGATCTGTTTCGTGATCCAGGATGGCAGAAGAGGGGAAGAAGGGCAGAAAGCAGCATCACCCCCCTACTCCTGAAGGTGTGCTGCGATGGGCTCTGTGCAGAGCCACCACTCACAGGGCTCCGAAACAGGCACCGGCAGAAAAGATGTCAGGATCTGTTTAATCGTGTATATTAGCTCAGGAGGAGAAAAAGCAGGTTGCTTCCACTTGAAATCTGAAAGGAATTTTAAAATACAAAGGACTCAGATTACAGCAACTGTAGCTTGGCCAGGACACAAACGTACCGAGAAGTCAGAGTATTGCTTTAATGCCTTCCAGTACGCGGAAATAGGATCCCACAGTTTAGCACAACCCTTCTGACTGAAATGCAATGTCGAGACCATAATTTCCCACAGCCCTGAATTAGTGAGTAGAGTAAATGTACTCCACTCACGAGCCAACTTGTCACCAATTTCAATGTCTTTAGTTTTTCAGGAACTAATGTGCTTGCACAGTAGTGTTGGCACAGAATGTTTCTTTCCGCAATCCCCGCAAGAGTTACACTGATCAATAATCTCTCTGCCATCACTGCCCTTTCTGCACTCATTTTCCTGTGACAGGACAAAACACAAAGCAGGTCCACACAACAGCAAAATTGTTACCATCAGGAGAAAAGCCTCCTGCCCCACATGCCATTTTGCCCCTGAAATCCCCCTCTGATAGCTAAGCACATTCATCCGGAGTACAAGTCCATCAATGAGCACAATACCTCTCATTTATTCCTTTTTATTGAGAAATCATTCTAGTGATAATTCAGGCTATTTTTACAGTCTTCCCTTCAATTTATTTGAGCAGCTGTTGTACTTCTCTGGTTACCTGTGTTCCGTTTTTCATTTATTCGGGTTTGTAGCTGGTGTTTGCAGCTTTTTTTTTTTTAATTCAGTGGGCTTACTTTGGTTCTTATGTTCATGTGACATCATTGCAAGAATTGCAGAGAGGACTTCAGCTGTGCTCACGAACATGATCAAACGAGCAAATCCACCACTGAGCCTTAATAACCATCATAATCCTGAAGCCTGGAAAATGCCCCTGCCTGTTAGAGTCAGACCTAAGCCTGATCTTCCTCACGCTGCACACCTCATTACAGAGATCAGAGCCAGCAGCCTTGAACTCCCTCGAAGTTCAAAGGGATGTGACCATTTGGATAACCCCTGTCTCTACTGTACCAGTAAACGTGAGCTCATATTCAGTGAAAGAAACAGAGGGAAAAATCACTCCTCTTTCTGGCAACTGTGTTGTACTAAACTGCTGAAGTGAACTTGAAAGTATGAGCTTAAAAAAAATTACCAATTTAGACAAACAATAAACACAAACCAGTCCTTTGTCCATCCTACACACCACCTTAAACTAGAAGAAGTGTGTCTGAGAGCATACATCCTGCTGTAATTACTTCTCTGACGATTTAACTCAGTCGTAGCTATTAAAGTTTGTGCTGCCCATTATTTGCGTTACATATTTTTCCATTCGTTCCAGCCTCCTTTTTCAATACAGGCTCCTCTGGCTGCAGTATGCAAGCTGCTTGCCAAAGACGCCCATAAACATAAACCAGCAGCAACAAGAACATGTAGCTAGTCTGTCTGCATAGGAAATGTGCCACAAACATGTCATGGCAGCTAAGTAGTCTCAGACACGTTTGCCTAGCCTATATCTATTTTAATTGCACCATTGTAAAACTAGTGTGAATCCCATTTATATAAAGTGATTTTCTGTTCAGCTAGTTTTCTGTTCACACTTTCTTCATTTCCATGGACACACACGAAACCACAAGAATTGCAGAAACCTGTAATTCACCATGGTGACTTTTGCAAGTTCCTGACCAGCCATCCTGACAGTGCTCGAGTGTCACTCAGCAAGTACAGAGGGTGTTTTTTAAACATATTATGCAAAATATATTTGCCTTCCTTCAACTGCCTGTTAAGTCTTCATTCATCGCCCTATTTATGATGCACAATATGTTTTTTGCTTTAAAAGTTTTCAAATCAGACTTTCCTATTTCACTACCTACACAAAGACAAATATTTAACCAGCATGTAATAGAAGAATCCCTTCAAGGTCCAAAGAAATGCAAGTATTTCTACGCTGAAATGCAAAATGTCATCAGAAATAGAAACCAACAGTAAACACTGCTTTGAACATGAAATGGAATATATCAAAATATGCATGAGAGCAGCTAAAGATACATTCTCTGCACAGATATCACTTGACAGCTTGTTAACCTACAGAGAAGTGGCTTCTGCCCCTCTCAGCAATTTAGCAGATTGCCCATGCACCCAAAGGTACTGTAACTTCAGTAATGCGGGAGACTGTGTTCTTATTCTTTGAATTGCACAAAACCCATCTTTGCTCAGATTAAAAAGGCATTACAATGATTTGAACATATGAGGGGTTTCTGGTATGTTTATTTTTAAATTTGTCTATTGTACCTTTCACGAAGAACCTGTAACTGATGATCAAAACTTAAAAGGGCAGTTCCACATGTATTGACATGGATTTCAATTAAGTTGCAATGTGTGTCTCAGTATTAGATCTATCACTTTGTACAGTAACCCTTGGAAAGCAAATCTATTGCAACATTAGCCACGCTTATTCCCTTGCTGCGTGGATTCTCTGATCGTCCTTTGCACTACAAATGCTACTGCAGACAGATAAAAACACGTGATGATTGTAACGTTTATGCTTCCTGATGGAATTTTTATAGTGGTGTGGTTTTTTTTTTTTTAGTTGGCCAATTTATAGAGAATGAGAAATAAAGAGAGAATTCGGAACAGGCAAAAGTGTCACATTAAAATCAATTTCAATTTAGGTGCAGACCCTCTGCTGAAAACCAGATGTGTTCTTACAAATTAGCCCACCAATCACAGAAATATATATGACTGTTGTTTAGAGGCAAGGTTTTTCTGATGCCAGAATAATATGCCAAGTGCTGGAATTTAATTCCCATTTCCAATATGTTTGAAAACTAAACAGAGTTCCATTTCCACAGGTGAATATTAGTCAGGTGCAGTTCCATATTACCTTCATGAGCATATAGCCTTCTACTGACAAGAACTACAAAAAAAAAAATCACTGCCTGCAAACTGTGCAGCAGCCCTGTTTGCATTCTCTTGGAATCTCAAACTTGCATTATTATATCTAACATAATATGCAGTATAAGAGGCATATGTTTTATTTAACCCAAAATGTTATATAACCAGCAGCAGCAGCTTCTCAAAGCTTAATTTCATATCTTTATAGCTTTCAGCAGTGTCCAATCCATGAAAGTATTTATTAAGCTCACACCACCAGCTACATAATATTAAAGCTTTCCCTATTCCCCAAGCCTCTCTTGTAATATAGTTTCTCTGTAACAGTTTATGGAAGTGAATGGATGCACGCTGATGATTTGGGGAAGCTGTTGTTGTTGTGGGGGTTGCAGAATGACCCACAAGATCCTAAAGGCAGAGTCTGGCTGCAGAGTTTGCAGACGCCTTTGATGTATCTTTTGTCCATTTGTGAATCTTTCTGCAAATTGTCCCATTTTCTGTAAACTGCCTAGCCATGAGGTAGTATTTACCCAGGTGTCTTTTATGGCTTATTTACAAATTTTATTTGTTCCAGTGCTTTGTGTCTAGCTAATTAGAGTACCCCGGATTACAATGATTGTTTCAGAAGAGAAGCTCTTCAGACAGAGGGAGGAAAGCAGACAGGCCACTGAGGAATGACGTGGATTCAGCTGTCTCCAGGTATTGTGACTTGCATTGCAGGAGAATACGGTGTTCTTACCAAAAATATCCACTACCTGATAGTGTAACAAAACAAAAGCAAAAAATAGCCATATTCACATTAGCATTTCTCTGTCTGAACAGCCCTTCAGAAAGCCAAACAAGTTCACATGCCTGTTAGTTTGAGGGTGCTTTACTATGTATTTTCATATTTAAAAAAAACTTTAAAAAAAGAAGATTACCTGATGTTCTTAATGTTTTGAAAGAACTGTTTTCAGAACAAGATGCAAAGCCATGTCTTGCATGATGAAAATGCATTTTTCCTTGGTCTAAATTCCCCTTCAACTTGCAGAGACTTTTTTTGGACAATGTCTTACACTCCTCTATTCTGAGTTTGGGTTCATTTATTAGACCATGGTCATTGCTATGGAGCTGCTTCTTAAGACAGAAATGTGGAAATTCAGATACAAATCCCTGATTTGAATTTAATTCCCCAATTGTGAACCTATTCCCAACATTTTCCTCTACATCATCCTTCAACTGACATGAGCACATTTTTCACACCTATATTATACAAAAACCCTGAACACATGAAATCCTTTCCTTCACAGGCTGAGACTCCATGAAGTTGCACCCAACGGGTAAGAAAACTCCACAAAATTTTATGAAAATTCTATGGCTGATTAATCTCAAGCCTGAAACAGCATCCACATATGAGGTCCCTGGTTTATTCCCTCTATGTCGAGGCAAGATCAGTTACATCTAGACTATCACCACCGAATGTCTGGCCAGGAGCTCCTTGCAAATCTCCAAAGGCATGAGATCCCACAGCTTATTGCAATGCTTCACTATGCTGACTGTCAACAGGTATTCTTTCAAATCTGATCTAAACCTTCCCTTGCCTTAAATCAAACCAAATAATTATTGCCTTACTCTCTCCCAAAATAAAATTACCACCATGCTTACGGTGGTGGTTGACAGTGTACTGCATGTGAATCCAAATCCAGCCGGTAAATGAAACCAACTTGTGTTGAAACCCTAATTCTTCCCTCCTCTTTATTAATGTTTAGAGAAAACAATTATTGCTGGAAGGTACAAGTACTTATTCATGAGGAACTCACCAGTTTAGCTAATGGCTGCAGTCCTCAGCTGAAACTAATCTGAGCTTTGCCTAAGGTTCAGTAAAATCCTTTTACTATCTTGAAATTACTCCTGCCAGTCTGTAGTTTGTGGCTCCAACCCAGAAAACATGCTTATACCTCTCAAGTCTTGCTTCTACAGTATCAAGCCCAAATTACAAATGTTAGTGTTTAATAGTATAACACTCCTGCTTTTAAGTATAAAACACTGTCAGACCTTTCGCATGAAGCAGAAAGGAAAGATGCATCAGGAGTTACTGTAAGACATTCAGATTTAACAGCTACTATAGAGAAGAACAGCAGATAGTAAAAGACTGTTTGAATAAAATAAGCAACTCGCCCATAGAATATGAAATATTGTAATGAATAAATAGATAATTCAAGAAAATTGAGGCTGAAATTCCTAAGCACTATAATTTGAAACTTGCAGTGAATAAAGACAAGAAGTTTTCTGGACACTAATGTGAAAGTTTTATTGAAGTTTCTGTTCAAATAGTTGGTGATAATATTTGGCAAATAAACCCACAGAGCTCAGAATATTAGAGAGACAAAGTTATTTATGACTGACAAAAAGTGCAAAATACCAGACCATATTACGTTGCAACAGGGAGGCAGGCTATGCCAGATGTTTCATGGCAGTATGTATTTTCAGTCCTTAATTAAAAGAAGAAACAAGAACAAGAAGTCCCAAGTCACAATCATTACAAAGCTTTGGAGGAAAAAAACTAAATCAAGTCTCTTATGATTCTCTAGGGACTTAAATTAAGTGCCCAATAAAATGGGCAGTTAACCATATAAGCATAGATCTCTTCACTGCTTTAGTTAAATGTGACTCATCTAAGTCACAATTTTCTTGGAAACTTCAGGTACACTCTTCTCAAGGGGGAAAAACCCCAGACTATACAATAGGACAAAAGTTTAGTTGACTAAAAATTCACACTTCGGAGGCAAAATGTGTAGATAGATTCTATATATTGTAAGGAACAGAATTTGCAGAAAGGTATGTCATGCTTTGTGACATTCAATACATGTTTTCTTTTTCCTTCCAAGGGGAAGATAATAGGAAGAAGCTACATTGCAGAGCATTTCAAGAGAATTGCAAATTTATAACGTATACAAATGAACACTGAACAACCACCACCTTCAGGGAAGAATAATACATGCCTACTTCTCCATCTTCAGTGGAGCAAGAAGGCATGTATTTCTTTCTTTTTAAAAGGTGTACAATCTTCTGGTAACAGAGGGCAGAAATAAGGAGTGCATCTTTCAGCATCAGGAGACATTCTGTACTGAGCCTGCTCCTGCTTACAAGTGAGCAGAGAAACTGTCCTGAATCCTGCCATCTGCAAATCGCACCAGAAAGTCTGGAGAGATGATCAAAATGTGACACTATTTTCATAGGAAATTGGGATATTTTGGAAAACTACCTTTTCTGTTCAGAACCAGAATTAAAGTTTTAGAAATTTTCTAGCAAAAGAGAATTCCAAAGGATGCATTTCAGGAAGAGCAAAACTACTTTCCGAAATGAAACACAGGCTGTGATACCTACTGCAGACCAGTTGCATTGACACAACTCTGGAAGACTTCCCAGGCTGCTCCCAAAACTCTGAGCCCAGGGGTCCCAGCTCCCACATGGGCTCCCCTGGCCGCATGCACCCCGGAGCAGGACAGCAGCTCCCAGGGACCGGGCTGCACTGCTGGAAGCTGTAAAAACTTTCGTCTCAAAGTCCAAAAGAGGGAATGGCCAAGCTTGCAACTTTGCCTCCGAAGTTAGTTTGTGTGTATGTCCATACAGCTGCTCAGATGGGAATTAAGGGAGGCATTAAGGTTGGAGACTGGTGAGCCAACGTGGGTGAAGGAAGAACAGATTTAACTTGCCTGTCCCTTTAACTGAGTCCAACCCCAAATCCTGCCAAGGATTCAAAACACTTTCAGTTAAGTGTTTTTCCATATGACACATGACTTGCAGTCCCAGTGTTGGCACAGAAACAATTGCAAGAAGAAAGAAATGCTTTCACTGGCCTGTTCGAGAAGCACGGCTAAGGGGGTTGGAAACTCTCCTGTTTGAAGATGCTTTGCTTCATTCGCTGCTCAAGGAACCTGAAGTTTCCAAGTTCTTGTGACTTTTTTCAAATGGAAATTTTGGGACCCTAACCAAGAAACTCCTTCTAGCTCCCCCTTTGCCTCTCTGGCAAATTTATTTTTCTTGTTCTGTTGCAAAATAGGTATGTCTTTCATCCAAAATTGAGAAGTGAACAAAACTACCCAGTGAGAGGGCCACAGAGGTGAAGATTCTTCACCTTGGGCAAAAACAAGAAATATCATCAGTGAGAGAGCCTTTTATGAAGAGATTTTGCACGGCGCTCTGCCTGCAGGATTTCCGATCGTACCTTTATTGCATTGTTTGATCCTCTGGCATAAGAGGAGACTATACGAAAGATTATTATAAAGCAGCTGAACGAAATGAGATGACCCAACATTAATCCTACCTCTGCTTTTTTCGTACCATTGTATCCACTGACCACTTACTCTGCACAGAATGAGATCTTTGCCTCTTTCTGGACAAACACACCACTAAGAATTGTTCTCAAGGAGCACTGTGCATGACACCTAGAACTGCAAATAAAATAACATGGAGTTTTAAGCCTGGGTGGTAGACCCAACTCTTTTCTCCTTTAGCACTCCCTGTACAGACATTACATGCTCTCAGTTATGCGAGACAGTAGTAACTGCCCAAAACAACTGCAGTTGGGCTAGACTTTGTCACATTCTTATTCTGCTACTTTCTTATTTTATACTGTTGGCATATCACCTGCCCGCATGAATGAATTCCTGCTTCATTAAATGTTAATTACACTTTTTCCTAGTGCTATATAGGAGTGTTGCGAACTATGCATTAACGTCTGCAAAGCACTTGGGAATTTTGGACAGGAGATGCAAAGTGATTTATTGTGTGGTATATTACAATCTCTCTAGGCGTATCTATAGCATAAGGAAAGGGGGGTGAACACTGGATTTACTAACCTTAAAACTTTTGTCACAGCAATGATGAAAATCAAGTAACTTTAGGTTTAAGTGGGAATTTAGATGTGAATTCAAGTTTTTAATTACAGCTAAACGATACTTCGTCTGAATTACTACCTGTTGCCAACCTGAGTGAAGGACACTCCTAAAATGCTCTGTCCTAGAACAGTAACGCATGCAAACACAAAGAAATTACTGTAATAAATAATATGCAATCTAAGCATCTCAAAACTGCCAGCTTGTCTTAGATCATTTGTTTTCAAGCATCTACCTACGTTTATTATAGCTCCCTTCCCCTGCCAGAATCTTTATTGTTTTTAACACAAGGTAGACAGCAATACTAAATAGCATTTGTGCAACTAAGACTTACCTCGGTGGTCATTTTACCTCTGACTGAACCACAGAGGTTGTTCTTGCCGCAGGGTGAATCTGCACAAAATGGTCACTGAGCAGTTTGGGCTTCAGGAGAAGATCCATTTCACTCTAGTGACATTAAACTACATTTGAACTTTAGAAAACCTAATTTTCTTTTAGATCAATATAGTCAATACAGGTGTTAGGGGAAAAACAATTACATTTGCTGCACTTCTGCATTTCATGATAACCCACACGCAAACTGTTTGCTGGCCTACAAAAACTCTGCTCTTCTCACGAATCAAAAGGAAATGTTGATGATATACCACTCAGAGGGGAAAAAAATACTGACAATGGACACAACCTTTACAGGAGTTGCAACCTGTAATTCTTTCCTCCAGTGACTTAAATCACTCTGCTGTCACCATGAGATTCGGAAGGAGTCAAATGTATTTTTTTCCTGTCTTCTGTATCTAACAATGAATTTTCTGGGATATTAAAACAATGAATATTATTGGTGCCACAGCTGTCTACGTCAGTGATCTGTAGATCAGCTAGAAGTTCTCTTTAACATATAATATTTTTATATAAGCCTAGCAACACTGGATTTATTGAGACAACTGTCAGCTTCTCAGTGAAGAAACTATATCTTCTTAAACATTTGTGCAGTATGTAGTAAAACACAACCTTGATCCAAATGTAAAAAGTGTTTAGGTAGGTGATGAAAGGGGTGGTTTCTTGAATCAGAAATAATATCCTAGCCAGGAGATACTCATGAAAGTGGAATCTTAATATTTACTTAAGCTTTCAGCAGCCCTGGATCTGCACTACGATTTATTAACTTTTCAAATATTGCACAATGTACCTGGATACTAAAACATTAGCCACAAGAAGTTTACCAGAAAAATACTGTATCAGAAGAGTGCCTGTTTTAAGCATACATCTGGGCTTGATTCTGCTTCACCTGAAGTCAAGGATAACATAGTCATTTCCATATTAAAAAGTAGGATTTTTTTCCTTGTACACAAGAGTTCCAGGAAAAGGAAAGAGTTATCACAGACCTCAGCTGCTACCCTAAGCAAGCCCAGGAACAGAAAGGCCTGTTGGCAGCACCTGAAAACCCTGCGTGCCTGTTGTGGATTCCTGTTTCAATGACAGCCTTGTATCCCCCTGGTACTAACCCAGCGGCTGGAGCACTGTTAGCTACAGAGGTCTCCAGGCGGTCTGCTGAAACGTTAGGATCCACTGGCACTCTTCCCAAAAGCAGAAGGGTCCAAGGCGGCAGCCAATTCTATCAAATTCAGATAAGTATCTGAGAAATCCTCTGCGAGCCAAGATCAAAGGGAGACAGCTCTACACATGTGCAGAAAAACACCGTGCTATAAGTAGTCCATGGGCACCTTTTATCTGAATGTATAACAAGCATGTTGAATGGCTTCTGTTTTCAGTTGTTCATAGTATCCAAAACGGTGTTCACTGTTTTTCACTATGTAGGATAGCTCCTATGTATTTTACACGTTTGTTCTACACTTTCTGAAAAGTCCTGACATGACATAACTCAAACAATTCACTGTATAGCACAAAAAAGTTTACTAGCAAGCCTTCTCCCTGCTCACTTTGCAAGTAGAATCATTTCTATTTTAGTAATTTTTAGTTTGCAAACTTCAATCTAGCTGAACATTCCCCCCAAAAAATAATCAGACATTATTTACACAACAAAAATTGCCCATTTTTATATGACATCAGGCCCAGCAACATGCTTGGAGAAAGTGCAGTTGAGTGAAATGGAAGGCGAAAGGGCAAAACCTGTCAAGTACCACAGATCTGAAAGTCTTTCAAATGGAAACACAGGTCTGGCATGCTGTCTTAGAAAAGTTAGAGCAGGCGCTGCAGCAAGAAACACACAGTTCTGTCTTCCGAGGTACAGTTCTCATCAATAATGGGTACCTCTTAGCATTCAATTGGATTTCTCCACCATTTAAAGTTTGATACAGCTTGTTCATTTTCAGTAGATATTTTTTCCCTCGAGGAGCCCCAACACTTTGCTGTCACGGTTCCTAGAACTGCTTTGCTGGCGCTTGGCCCAGACAAGTTGTTACTGAATGCACGCCTTTATTATTCCTGAACAAGACAGAAGATTTGACAATTCTGATAACGAACAAGAGTTGGATGCTCCAAGGAACATCAGCTGCTCCCCACGTTCTAAATACTTAAAATGATACCCTGAATATTTAACAGGCCTCCAAATTGAACTTGTCGCAATAAGAACTTCAAGGAAAAAATTCTCACTGCTCTTTTGCAGAGAGGCTGTGACACCTACAGTCTTTAAACTTAGTATTTCCGTGTTGCAAAAGCTCCAGGTATTCATGGGGAAATGGTCAGTGATGATGCATTTGAGTTAGTCTGGGTTGCTAGAAATCTACTCATTCCTAGGCTAAACTTATGCCTAGCCACCCGATGTGCCTCTGGTCTTGTTTCAAAACTGTTGTTTAGGTTAAGCAGCTTATTCCTCTAGTTTTTACCCATTCATGAAGTTACAAAGTAGAGTCTCTCCCTGGTATCCTTTTGCTCTGCTGCACGAGTCACACTGAGGTGTAACGTACAAGATTGACAGATCTCATTACTAGTTTCCAGATACCCCAATTTCTCCTCATCAGACTTGTCTATACCAGAAAAGCCTGCCAACCTAAAAACCATATGGTTCTCCATAGCACACTTGGAGACCCTATTGCTTCCATGCACAAGAGCACTCCAAACAACATATGGATATGGAATAGATATGTTTTCTAGCTGGCCATACTACCAGCTTAGTATGCGTGAATAAGTAGACGCCATACAGCTTCACCAGAGATACCTCAGAATATTCTCCCATTATTGCCCTGCTGTGAATTTCCAGAGTTCCCAGAACCCTTTGCAAAGCCAGGATCTAAGTGACATTGTGACGAAAGTGAACACAGCTGGAACAAGCAGGGGAGAAACAGCAGGTTTTTTTGAGTCAGGCAAAGGTGCTAAGTAATAATAAGATGGATAACAAACACTTCCCTCTGCTAAAAATGCATCACCACACAGTTTGTTTTCTGTCTCAGTCCTATTCTTTCTCCCCCTCATTAGGCCTTACCTGGAAAATAAAAATACCAGTATGTTCTTGGAGAGCAGTATCTACACAAAGCC
Organism: Gymnogyps californianus; assembly: GCF_018139145.2. Lineage (NCBI taxonomy): Eukaryota > Metazoa > Chordata > Aves > Accipitriformes > Cathartidae > Gymnogyps > Gymnogyps californianus. Next base: position 8,970,748 of record NC_059487.1, on the reverse strand, counting down.
ACCTCCGAGCATTTCAGAAATCACACAACAGTTCCTGTTGGAAGGGACATCTGGACATAGTCTAGTCCAATGCCCCAACTACAGACCGTTGCTCCGGACCTTGTCCGGTTGGGGTCTTAATATGTCCCAGGATGGAGACTCCTGTGGGCAACCTGATCCAGTGTATGACAAGGCACACAGTAAAAATTTTTTCTTACATTCAAATCGTTCCTGTATTTCAGTCTGCACCCATTGCCTCTTGTCCTTTCACTGGATACCACTGAGAGGAGTCCTACTTCTTTACTCCCTCCCCCCCGCCACACCCATCAGGTACTTGTACACATTAAGGTCCTCCCTGAGCACTCTCTTCTCCAAGCTGAAGAGTCCCTCCTCACATCCTCTTCACCTGCTGTACGGTTCATTGATACATATAGTGTGAGCTGTGGACATTCGGGAGCTTTTGGTATAAAAGATGCAGAGTCCAAATGTATGTACTGGAAGATGCCTTATGTTCTTTTTGTGTACCTTTTGATTATGCAGTAGAAATTATATCATTCAACTTGTACAGCTGGCCGCATGCTGTCAAGTTCTACAAAATAGATGGAGAGAACATTTGGACATTGTGTGGACAAACATAGAAAGGAACAAACCTTATTAATCTGTAGTAATTTGAAGGATTGACCTATTCTACAAGCTATGGATTCACAGGACAGACACTGACAGTAGTTTTCAGGACATGAACTGTTATTTATACATTAATCATATTTTCCTGAGATGAGTGTTTGATGAACAAATTGTCTTTAGTCCATTGACTGAAGACAGTAAGAAAGTAGAGACTAGCTGAAAATATTATCTAATAATCCTTAAGATGAATATTATTAATAATTTTTACTCACAGTAAATAACAGCACAATCCATATTATAACAACCAGAGATTATAATTTGAATTAATTAATCAGTTTCCCCTTCAAGAAGCTATTATGCAGGAGAACCACACTAATATCCTTGTGACTTGGGTGAGAGTAGGACCTAGTATACAACTTGCTCTAAGGAAAGGACTGACTTGGAATTCGACATTCTTCACAAATTCTATTTGGGCATACAAAAGGTAGGATGAACAAATGATGAGCTCTATTGTCAACCACAAACTCACTCAAGAAGACTGGAAACAGATTCAGATAGTATTACAATATATGGTTAAGAGTCCTGCACAACCTAATGGCAGAGGCCATAATAAAAGTGCTCAGTCTCTCCTATGTGAAACATTCATTCTCAGCACTAACAGTCTGCAGAACAGGGATTAAGCTGGCCAAAGAAGATTAAGAACTGTCATTCATAGGACAATGTTCACTCCTTTGAAAAATAGCTTTAAAAGAAACTAGGAACCTGAAGCCAAGACATCTACCTTGTATGACTTTCTCTGTACATGGGATACAACCTGGCCATAGCTGATAAATACCTGAGGATATAAGTCTGATGTTGGTTGTCACGCATTAGGTTTACAAAACTAACTTCTAAGGAATACAGGTCAGGAATATGGCCGTTACCCAACTGCCAAACACTAGATCCAGAAAGAGTTCTCCAAAACAGGTCTAAGAAATCTGCAATCTGCATTTTTGTCTTTTAACCTAAAACGAGAAAAGATTCAGGCACTGAAATCTTGTAACTAGTCATTTGCAATGCCATTGATGAAACTCAGAGCAAGTTTTAGACCACCGCACCATGCATTCAAATACAAAAACTTTAAATCCTTTCCAATTTAGTTGGAAGCTTCTTATGTAAAACAAAAACAAGAAGTTCTAATTTGTTATGCCTTTACATTCCCCTTGAGAACTAATGGCTAGAGTACTAAGCTTCTAGAAAAATCCCACCTGAAGTTATTATTTTTCTTGTGAACTATATTTACATCTGGGAGCCACAGACTGGAACATCCAGAGTCAATGCACAGCAGCAGCATTGCAGAGCATTTAGTGCAGAATTGCACCCCTGAGATCCTTAGCTGCTCTGTGCCGAAGATGCTAGAGAAACCATGCTCTGCAACAGAGGAGGAACTTGCAATATACTGTATGCTGCCATGTTTATAATATACCTTAAAGATTTCATGTCCTAGCACTGTCAAGGTTAAGCTTGTACAAATGGCAGGAAGGACTTGAGGACTCTAAAGCAATGGGAGACTTTGAAACCAATGACAGAACCTTAGGAGAATGGATTAGAGCGAAAACACAAATGCTGCTGTGAAGAGCTTGTGCCCTGAAACAGCATTTTTTTCTGCTTGCAAATATACTTCGTGCTCAAGAAAAACTTTTACTCATGTTATTGGTTTTGAGGTTTGCAAGTGTTTTAGAGTTCCCTGTGGTAACAGTTTGATCTCTTCAGTGCTACTACATTCCCAGAATCAAGTCAAATCCAATAACATGGTGCAACTTGCAAATAGGATATTTTTTCTAACACATTTCTGAATGATTTTCATTATTACTATTGAAGAAGCGAGGATCAGACAGCCATTGTACTGAATACTTAGGGGTTTTTCTATAAAGCTGTAGGAAATTTTGTAAGAGGACAGTAACTTTACACTGCCAATCTGACCACAGATCTTAACTCTGTATCAGCACCTAATAAACATGCAATCACATCAGCTTTTTGCAGGAGGATGTAAGTGAGAAATATGAGTGCTGGCCAGACTCACAAGTTCAGCCTTCATATTATCTAACCTGCAGGCAGCATCAGAGTTACTGGAGGAGTTAATATGCAGTTCCAGTAACTGCCAAGCAAGCCTATATAATCAAGGGAGCCATTTAACTTGTTAAAAGTGAGGAACATTCCACATCAAAGTGCTGCCTTTCATTTACGCCCAAAGAAATCCTTCTAATAGCAATGTTTAAAAGACTTTTCTTTGGAGCCCATTGTAACACACCTCTGTTCTTTTCATCCTCTTGCAAAACCCACTACTGAGAGACCAAAGCTATAATTTCTTCTGCTTGTAAGTGCTCCATGGGTTTAGCTGACCTTTAGAAAAGGCATTCTTTTCCCTCACCATCTCCTTTAAAGCAGCTGCTTTTTCAGAGCACACCCTGTGGTCCAGGACCTCCTGGTACCATGGGAGAGCGACAGGCAGACACATCCCGCAGCACCAAAGACCACACAGGATCTCCGAAATGCTGCCTTGCTTAGTGGGGTGGTGGCAAGCACGCAAGAAAAACATTACTAGACATGCAGAGCAAAGAGCACACAGCCTCTGACATCTAATTCTGCCACTGCTTGCCCCACTCTTTTCTTGGCCAGCGCTGCATTATTCAGCAGTACCTGGAGCCCAGACTCCTCCTGCCTAATGCCTGTTATTAGCCCGGTGTGGAGCCTTGGGCAAATCACAGGGACCAGCTATTACACGTCAGCCTGGCTTGCGCATTCACTTGAGGCAGCCTGTAATCTCTTAGAATTGAAAAGGAGGTTATTTACAAGCCAGTCAAGCTCTTCGTTAGACCAAAGCATTTGCTGTGTACCATGCATGTACAGATCTACACAAAATAAGGCAACTAGAAAGAGCTTTTACAGTATCATGGGCTCTAACCCCACATGCTCACAAAAGGAGAGCACACTCGCCATGAAGGAGCAGAGTTCACTCAGGACAGTAACCACGAGTCAGCTCAGAAGTCCAAGGCACTCGCCATGACAGAGACTTGATTAGATGAGCAATGCTTGCTGATCCCAGCAGATAACCTGCTAACCAGGGCACAAACTGCATGGGAACCTGGAAACTCCCATCCCCACGGATGTGATCCTGCATTTGACACCTTCATGACCCTGAACACGTAAGCCAGCCATACACATCTCCTCAGCTTTATATACACAGTAACTTTAATTTGCATGGAGCCTTTCTATTTATTTACTTGTTCATTTGTTTGCAAGTCAGGCAGATAAATAGCCTTCTCTCTTGTATTTACCTCCTAAAACCTACATGTCAATGTCTCTCAGTTTACCAGACAGAAATTGCAATTTCGTTTTCACTAAAATATTTAAGACCTTTGTTTAATTAGCTTACATAGAAGCCTACAGGATACCTAAATTAAAAAGTTGTCTTACAATTGCGGAGTAGAATTATGACTTAAAATTCTGTCAAATAATGAAAAGCACTAATTGCTGAGCCTGCCAGTCCACAGAGGAGTCAGCAGAGCCTGGGATACTGAAGTGAGGCAACAAGAAATCGAGAACTCCGATTTCACAGAGCAAGGAAAGAAGAAGGTGCCAGGAGCTAATCGGAGACCAGCTCCACAGCCTAGGAAGCACCAGAGCTCTTTCTACACTTAACATTAACCACATAATTTGCAGTGCAAAGGTTTTACAAGGATCAGAGCACTGGATCTCCCCATTCAAGTCAGCAGTCTTTTCGAAGAGACTGCTTGTGGAGTAACTTGCTGACAGAAAACAAAAAAACAGCTCCTCTCCTCCTCTTCTATTGCATGTAATTCATTAACGATGGGCACACCAGTGGCGTCCTGCCCTGGACTCTGCCCACTATCACACTCTCAACTTACAAGTGGAAAGGGTGGCAACCAACTGTAAATACTCAAGGGTTTCATTCCCGTCTATTTACTCCTTAATGTTGATTTGCAATTAAATGTTTTAAAAGCAGCATTGTGGACAACCTGAACATTTCTGCAAACTCCACTATGAGCATTGTTTTTAATCACCTGCTCCAACAGATGAAAACAAACTATTTTTATTACCTGACATTCAAAGGCAACAGGCAACAAGACCAAGATGAAACAGTGCATCTTCAGGGTGATATGTGGGAGAGAGATGTGCTAAAGTAATAGATGGGTTGGGTGTTTGAGAGACCTGCTGAGCCACTGACCAAGAGCACAAAGAAATCAGGACTGAGGGAGGTGATGTTCACTCGGCCGCGGAGTGGTAGCCCATGTGCTTTGGGGATCCAGAGACCTAACGCGCAGGCTGTAGTGTAGCAGCAGGGATGTAATGAGCTTTCAAAAGTAAAACAGTTTCCTCAATGATTATAAGACGATCTCCTCTGCATTATTATGACAACTTAATGCACACATGACACTACTAAGTTGCAGGCTGATACTGTCCAGATCATTTGGGATTCAGAAGAAAAAACTGTCTGAGCTTAATGGAAAAATTAAGACAGTGAATTTTTTTCTTCCACCTCTACTTCTGGTAGGGATACAGGGAAAATGCCAAATTCCATCAGCAGTAGACTGATTTTTTAGTTATTCCAAACGCCATTAATTCATCATCTTCCTTTCACAAAGTTAACTACAGCCAATAGTTTCATTATTGAAACTTTCTACACTCTTTAGGGTCTGACATCATCTGGGTGCACAGAAAGGGAGGAAAGGATAAAAGAACAACTAAAACTAAACAATCTTCTCCAAAGTCTGTCACTGTGAAAGTTTTCAGCTGCAATTCTTCTCAGAAACCCCTGGCTTAGCCAGGGTCCCCCTCTCCCAGTTAAAGATCTTTGAATAAGAAAGATGGGTGCTTTGTATACGTACTATATAGGACATACTTAGAAATCTGTTTGTATATAAATTTAGGCTTCAACTCCACAGTTCTAACTACAGTCAAACAGTATATTCAATGTCACAGTTAATACTGATACTTTACCATATTCTTTTGATACGAGCAGCACCAAACATCACCTTAATAGCACAGGTTGTATTTAGCACATGCTATCCTGGGAGTATGATTTCAGTGGATGCAATCCAATATGTGATCTCCCTTTAAGAACACGATTCCAGAAAGGTAATTACAATACTTCTATTTCTGTTTTAATCAGATACTGACACCACAATCATGTACAGTATTTGAGGCCTTTGGATGAAAAAGACATTAACAATAGGCAATGATTTAAAACATACTAACATTATGTTTTGCTAGACACAGGACCTTAAAGGTCTTACATTTGGATCCCAAACTTGATGCAGTCATCTGCAGAACATGTGAATCTAAGACTTTGCTTTGGACCCAGCTTTAACCATAGCTGATCCTGCTAGTTTCTTTAAAGAGAAAGCATATGGACAGTTAAATTAACCTAAGAGTGAGGTATAGTAAAACCAGACCCAACAAGCTCCAACATCAGTCTTTAATGGACATTCTCATGTCACTATAACAAAACAAAAATACTACTACAACAAAACCCAGACTAATGAGAATCTGGACAGTCTTCATTTATACTGTAATTCAACACCTGGTTCATTAGAGGTTAAACTAATAAATTTGGTACAAATCAAAAAGGTGCTCTTGAGAATGCTTAAGTGGCTTGTCAATTTTATTGACGAGTTTGAGGATGAAAATTCTTAATTGTCAGGAAACCCACCTTCTACTAAAAACCAAGCTCTTGTCTAAACAGATCAAAATGAATATTCTTTCAGGGAGTGCTGGACATCAACTTCAGCTTTTCTTCTGACAAACTTCTGCTCAGCTTCTGACATGACACAGATGTTTGTTTGGCAGATGCTTTCCAACAATAGAGGCATTTATGTGAAAATTATTTAAAAAAATGGTGTAGTACAGAGTCGCCACATCCTACCATAGGGACAGGAAGCTCAGTAACTATTAATCACCAGTGAAATAATTTCAACATCCCCATATGCATGAGATCTTATTCTAGCACTAGTTTAGTGCAGCTGTAAGTCTTTACACAATTAACTTCCCTATAAAGAAATTGCAAAAAGCATTAATGATTGTAACATTTCATTAATTAGTAGTAAATACAGCTGAATCAGTCAGACAACCAACTCAGTAGAACTTCTGGTGCTCACAGAATGCTAATATGCTGCTAATTAAGACCATCAGCATTCCTTTTAATTAATATATTGGCTTGCTTAAGATTTAATTCATATTTTACCAGCTCTCATTTTTCCAGTTCAGAGCATATACCAGGCAAAGACTATACAAAAAAAGCCATTCCATTCACATTTGTGGAGATAAATTCAGCATTTTAGCTTCCAGCTCATTCTGCTTTCCAAATTAGGATGTGAATGTGAGAGAAAGACAAAGAAAATGTACGTGAATGTGTGCACACATTCACATACGCAGCTACATCTCTTTTTTTGGGTAGGAAAGGAGTTGGTTCTGGGAAGTCTTATTTGCTTGCAGACGCTGGCCCAAGCTCACCTCCAAGATGTGAGGTCCTGGTTCAGACCTCATTTTTGCTCAATGGCAATCATCCTTTGGGATGCATATTTATGAGGAAATTAAACTTTCCTCTGCAAGGATCACCATTTGAAAGTGTTCTCCCAGCCACAAGACGCAGCCATCAACACCACAATGCTGCAGGCATTTTACAGCCATTTCTCCTGCTCGCAGTCCAAATCTCCATGCACAGTGGCACCTTCATTCCTAGCTGGGAGATAAGAAGAAAACTGATGACAATAACACTGCAAAAATCACATCAGGACCTACTCTAGAGTTTCTCCTAACTTGGAATAGTATCCAGTTTGCACCAATTCATAGATTAAACTAACAAAGAAGCCAGAAAAACGGTGCTAATTAAAACACATATTCTTACTTTCTTGTATGTCGAGTTTCACAATACTCAGCAAAAAAAGGCACATGCTTGTATCTTAACCAGCCTTTCTTGGCTAGTTGTGCTGCAGCTACATTATATTACAGCTTTCCTATAAAGCTCAATGCCAGCTCCTTCTCATCAGGAATGCTAGCACTCTCTGGCAATATGTGATCCTAAAAGAGACAGCCTGACTGTCTTAATAGGAGTTAAGTACCACATGACAAATCTTTTTTGGGTTTTTAGTTGTCATTTGAACCACTGTAAATATAAATGTAGAATGCTGTTAGGCCAAACTGGCTTCTCAATCTGATTTTAAATAATCTTAGCATTGTAAATATAATAATAGTACTGGAATAGTCGAGTGGACCCTTTAATAGAAGAAACTCATTTGTGCTTGGCAGTGGACAAGGGCAATAATCATTCTGAAGTGCTTGCAGCCTGAGAAAGTCAGGTAAAGGCTATATAGGCAACTACATGGGCACCAGACCCAGAAGAACAAGATTCCTGTGTAATCTGGTGCCTCTGAAGCCGGAGGCCGCGATTCACCAACAGTCCACAGAGCTTTGTCTTCAGGAGTTTGAGAATTGTGTATTTTGAGAACAAATCCTCAGAGGACTGGACTGCTTCAGTGTTCATAAGACTTCTGTCTCATGAAGTGTAAAGTTACAGAATAAATCAGTGAATCACTAGTTCAGATACATATCTCCAAAAGCAAAATGAGAACTACTGCTACTATATCACTGCATTTTTTAAAAACAAAAAAAAACACTCAGTGGATCCTCCCATCTGCTTTCTTCTCTGCTTGGATTGCTTAAAATCTAACAAAGCTTCTGAACAAGCTGTGCGTTTAACAGCAAATACCCTGAAGAGCCACTGAACTAAGATTCAGAAATTGTCACATATTCTCTCATGAGAGTTTACCTAGAGGCAGAAGAGGGAGAGGAGAAACAAAACTATTTCCATTTTTCCTTGCTAGAAGTATTTCAAAATATTAGCAAAATATCTAAGTGGTTTGCATATATTAAAACTGAACACAGAAATGCCTTTAAACAGTACGGAAGCTTCAGTTTCACATATATACGTAGCAGTTTATCAATCCTTAATTCATCTTCTCATTCCCACTTTAATTCCCTTTGTACAATATTGGTTTCCTTTAAGACTGAACATTGTCTGGAACAAGAGGTTTCAAGTGAGTATAACAGAGTTGCATCTGAGAACTTACGCTGATACCGAGTATGTAATCAGTCCTTCCTACGGACCAAACTGCAAGACACAATCATCAATTTACTGCAATCAACCAATGACCTCATACTGTTACGGAAAGTGCAAGCAGCTCACAGTAACCAAGTCACTCTTCGGGGGGGGATAAAATACTCATCTGACTTTCTTAAGATGGAGCTGGTAAGAATCCACATCCATGTGAGCTAACCAGGTCTTTGCCATTTACAGCAGTTTGCTTAGAAACCTGGGATTCTTGCTCTTAACCTGTCTTGATAATGACAACACAAAGAGTTAATTTCCCCTGACAATATGGCAAAAGGAGAAAGTTAATTGCTATATGTATAGCTGCCTAAGTTCTTTGCACAGTCACTAGATTTTTGTACCAGGCAAGAAGCACAACTGTATCCACAGAGATTATATGTACAGTGTCAGTACCCCTTCCCAAAGGGATTCTTCCCACAGCACATTCCCAGGGAAAGAGAAATTCTCTCCAAAGAGAAAAGTTCTCTGGAATCTGACCCCCTTTATCTCCTAAAAAGAAAACAGCAGCAAAAATTCTTCAGTAATTACATTTTTTTCCAGGGGAATTATCCAGTGATGGAGACATCTGAGGAGTGTAATCCCTCCCAGTGTAGTATTCCTTGAAGGGCTGAAATCCAAATAAGAGTGTGCCTGGGAGGGAAAATTAAGGGAGGAGGATAGAAATAGAGGCATTAAGAAGGACAAATATTCTGTTGGTAGACAGGCTCATGATGAAAGGGGGATTACGATGATTAAAGAAATTAAAAAAAAACAACTTTAAAACAAGGAGAAAAACTCCCCATGTTACAAGAAACAAAAATAAATAAAACTGGCAGAAAATGCTGCATCTCCACTGGGCCCCTTACACGGCAAATCCCTCAGAAATCCCAGTCCTTTGTTTGGATTTCATGTTACTTGTCAAGTGAGGACAAGTGCTCTGTACATCTTTGTGGTTTGACCATATTTCTCTTTTATCTTAGGGAGTTTCACATTTATTTTAAGTGGGGGGGGGGGGGAGGGAAGCACAGTCTGGCTTATGTCTCCATGGCTTTGCCAAGCAGGCAGTAAGTCTTGCACACTGACACCATCAACTAATCCTCCCTGTATTAGGCAAAAAAATGTCTGCCTGAGATGAAATTCTTCACTATACAGAGCAGCAGGTAGACGTGTATGTGCCTTGCAAAAGAATAGGGCCAGAAAACATTGTTCAGGTGACTAAAACATGTTTTCTGTTATGAACGGTTACATTTTATGGTAAATTAAGCTAATAAATCTACTCAATTTACTCAGAGAGCCAAGATTTCTCTCCTAATGGAAAGGCTCTCTCTGCCTCCTCTAAGCTGTATGAAATACCAGCTCCACCCTTCAGACAGGCTTGACAAGGACCACACGGAGGATGCTCTTGGCCTCTTCCCCCTGCCCTGCGCAGCCATAACAAGGACCAAGCCTGCACCAAATCTACTCAGGGAACCTTTCATCCTCCTGAAAAAGCAGCTGCCAGGAGGAATATGCACAGTGCAGTGGCGTGCATGCAGATGTATTGGTATTTGTGAACCAGACTGCCAGCTGTCAACCGGCTATTAGGTTGCCCAGGCTTGCTGTTACACCTTCATCAGAGGACTGTGAGTTTGGTTCAGGCACGAAACTTCTGCAAGTGTTTTGCACTACAAAGCCATCTGAAATTTGATGCCTCAAGTTGTGCTGGTAAATTAAATTGCTAGAGGGTTTATGCTGCTTTAGACAGAAATATATTATTTCACCCACTTTATCACGGGTACCTTCTCTTGAAGAAGCCACCTGCTCCCCCTCCATTATAATTCCAACACTAGGACAATATTTGGCATGGAATTATTAGGCAACAGTAAAAATGCATTACTCCCAGGTCTCCACATGCTGATAAGCTATTTAACTAGTCAGCTATTTTTAGCTCTGCCAAGCAATCAGGATGCTGTGCACAAAACATTTCACCTTAAAATATAATTGCTTTCCTCAGATGACATTGTCAGGCTCTGTTCTTTCCACCTTTAATGTGAAACTTCAAATAAAAGAAGATAAGGTGGTTTATTGAGAAAGTAAAGACTGTTCTTAACAGTAGAGAAAAATGAATGTATAATAGCCTAAATTTTACTTTAATGATACCAAGTGATTATTATCACTCTGTGAAAAGATGTTGAGACCTAATGGATATAAGATAAGAGGGAGGAGGCAAATTGGTCAAGAGTAATGAAAGGAGCAGCATTGCCTGTCACCAAGCATTTTTGAGGAGGCCTTGGAAGAAGCCCTTTTCATGACTACAACCTCAAAACCACGAGAGCTTCAGCTGATTTAAGGGTCATGCCTTCAGTGTCTACACTGCTTGCAAGAAGCCTTCTGCCTTCAGAGTCAATTGACTGCCCACAGCCTCAGAGGAGCTCTCACACTTGGTAAAGCCCAGCCTTAACAGCACAATCTCTAATACCAAACCATCTACATTTTTTTCCTGCCAGACTCTTACCCTGCTAGTATCTTTCCCTTCTCTCCTGCCCTCTTGATCCCTCAGATCCCACACTTACCATCTCCCCCACACAAATGCACTTTCACTCTCTCCCAGTCTCAAAGAGCCCTTCTCTAAAATACAATTTTTTGCTCAAGCTGTCCACTCTCCCTAATCTCCACAAGTCCTAGCGCTTTGATCTTCTCAGGCTTAGGATGAATGAGACAATCTGAGGTTTCAAGAGATTTGCAGACAAGTCTGATTCCTGCTCTGATCTCTGGGATGTTTGTGTAAACCCAGAGAAATGCCATTTAAAGCAGAGTGACTCTGGGTGTTACAGAGCATCACTGAGATAAGCCCCGAGTCTGCTGTACATAAAGTGGCAGGCTCATTTATGGAGCAGAATAAAAAAACCCCAGCAGAATACCAAGTGTACAATGTCTATTAAGACATTAGCCGAAGAATCGAGCAGTAACCTATGTTACATTTGTGTTACCAAAAGCCAGAATGGACACAATTAACCTTGCAAGGTGACAAGAGAAATCTTTGCTGTATCACAAGTCACCTTCATCCTCAGCGCATTTTTTGCCTGTCACAGTCACATTTGCAGAAAGGATTCATCTTTATCTGAAACTGTAATTGAATGCCAGTAGTTACCTTGGTGACATTTAAAAATCTATCGCTATGCTTTGCTGTCAACACTTTATAATACAATAAAGTACCTCATGGAACAAGTCAGAGCACAGCTTAGGAACTAGTTCCTATGACAACTATATGAATTGAGGAGATGGCAAAGATCCCAAAATGTCAAATGGACAGTAGCATGCAGGTAAAGAAAACCCAGGCTGAAGTCAACGCATTTCCTAAAGCTGTGCTGAACTGCCACTCAGAGCCTGACTCTAGCCATTTCTGTAATTAAACAAAGTCTCTAATTCTCCAAGTACTCTAATTTTCACTGAAACTGCCAAGAACCATGGAATTTATTATGCAATCAATCCAGCCGATTTCAGCAGACCTCTGTTGGGACTAATCATTAAGAATGAGGGAGGAAGAACCACACTTCCTGTGAATACTGTTTGTTGTACTTCACATATTAAATAAGAGTGGGGAATTTAATTATCAGTCAAAATACAGGATTCCCATTCTGCTTATGACAGCACGTCCGTTTGCTTTCAGATACTGGAACAGAGCAGCACTGGGATCACATTCACAGATTTATTGTTCATCAGTCACCCAGAGACAGATTTGTTTCATTGTCACTGGCCCACAACTACATGCTCTAGGTCTAAAGGAGAACTATGGAAGCCAACAGAGCCTGCCCAAGCTGTGCCTCCAAACCTCAGCCTGTTCACTGCCCAAGTGGGCCCTGGCTCCTCTTCCAGGAAGGAGACAAAGACATCTCCTAAGGAGGTGGGGGGTCAGTGCCATCCTGACCCATGGTTGCTGCGCTCCATGCACAGCACGGTGGTCTGCACAGGTCAACACTACGCTGTAGCTCTGCACAGCTGGGAGGAGACCTTGGCTGAAGCAGAGGATTGCTGAGGAAAGCTCCCCACTCAATTCTTTCCTGAGGACTGCCTACCTCCATATCTTCTTCCTCCTTTCTTGCCTTTTCCTTTCTCTTCCTTCAAGTTTCTTTAGCCTTTCCAGCTTCTTCCAGGCTTTTCTGCTTCCTCCCAATTGCCTCAAACAGCAAGTCTCCTCCCCAGCACACAGACCTCAAGTACTTCCACCATAGATCAGCTGAGTCTGGAACACGGAAGCATCTGGACCATTGGTCCCTAAAGCAGGGAATTAATTATTTTTTGTTGTAAAACTAAACCTGAACACCAGTTTGTTTGGAAAACCCTCCAAAAACTAGCTGTCTGTGGCCTCCCTCCAGTCTTTCCATCATGTGAAAACTGTATAAGCCTTCTGTAGCTGTCCCATATCTATACTCCAGAGTCCTGAATTCATTTCCAGGAAACAAAAAACAGTTTGGCATACTCTGAATATAAGACTTTTCAGCTGCTCTTTCATTATCAGCAGAAGCCATCCAGTGGAAGCATGCGTTATAAACCTAGGTTATTTATTTTATTAAAGAGTATTTTCTGCTTGCACAAGGGTGATGGAGCATATGACCCTGCTAAGCACACTCAAGTAGAGATATGAATTTTCAGTCTATGAGCCTCAAACATGAAACTGCTCAGTCGGAAGGCTTACAAACAAGCAAAACATGCACCCTACATACTTGTAAAGGAAGGTTCAACAGATGTTAATATCGCAACATGACCTGGTTCAGGTACTAATAAGGCCTTCTTTGGCAAAATCAGGAGAAGGCACCCTTCTTTGAACGTAGTTCTGTTGACAGTATGGGAAAAAGGCACGTGCCTCAGAAAATGCAACAAGAACTGTGGCTTTTTGGCACTCCCTAGAGATGCGAGAAGAATTTTTGCCACATTTTCATTGGAACTTCAACCTGAGAGAGGACAAAAACATAAGCAAAACTGATCATAAAAACATGCCTGAGAAAGGCAAACAAGGTAAACGAGGAGATTACTTTCTTGCCCTCCAGTAAAGTTCTTTTTACCTTAAATCCACCCTGAATAAAGATAATCTTGCCACTGGAGACCACAAAAGAAAAGTTATTTGCATACAGAATAGGCTCACAGAAAATTAAACTGCTGTGGAAAACTAGAACTTATTATGCGAGAAATGTGATAAGCTAAAACATACAAAAAAAATCCTCCTCGAGATCTGAGCAGCGTGAGCTAAAAATACCTCTATTGCATGTCATTTACAAATTCAAAGGGTTGTTTAGGCTGTGTTTAGATTGTGATCAAACAACACTCGATATATTTTTTTCCACTTAAGATTAAAGATAGTGCTGGATTTTAGGTGTTCTGATTGCTTTCCTCACTTCATTTTTATTTCTATTTTTAATTTGCACTCAATGTTCCCTGCACCCTTGCTGAAAGCAAACAGCAGTGTTGGGAGGGGACCAAGGGAATGTATGGTTATTGCACACATTGGCCACTCTTCCTAATGAAAGGCAAAGGACTCGGAGCAGGAGCTATTGCACAAGAGCAACCTGGAGAGTGCATCCCTGATTTACACAATAAAGGGTTGAAGACATTGTGTTCCCAGCCTTTATTTTTGTTCATGTACATGTTCACATCTGGGCTTTGCGGGTGCAAACACTAAGACTATAGCCACCTGCACACACCTTTCCAGTAGTCCAAAGCACGTTTAAATGCCACAGGTGTCTCTTGTGCCAAGAAGGTTTCTAGGCTCTGATCCATCAAGCTACCAAACATCCAAAACTTCCCGAGAGTCACAGGCATTCACCACTCTGCTGGTGTTATGCCACACAAGGTAGCATCATCCTCTGAAAGCGGCCCAGCATTGGGATAGGTGAAAGCTAGCACAAGGGCAGGCGTCCTGGAGCTGCACGTCAGAAATGCTGTGCAGGTGCAAGGGTAGGTGAATTAAGAGTCTCAACACAACTCTTCAAACTTTTCCTTCTTTCAAACTGCAAAGAAGAGTTCAGTGCTGTAATGAAAGATTCTTGAACATAAATTACCATCATTTTTCTGTTACGTAACATGATTTATCCAAAGCATGCACTGGGCTCATTCCAGTTTCCACTGAAGTCAATAGAATTATAAGTGTTCAGCACCTCTGAAAAAATCAGGGCTTGCTTATTCATGGGTATAATTCACGGTACCCAAATTAGAACATTCTGTCCTTAAGTAACCAGTGCAGAAAAGCATTGCTTCTTACTTCTTTCCCTTCTTTAAGGATAATGATGGAGCAATATTGAAATTTACCCCCAGATCTTCAGTGAAATGCCTAGAACTGGTCAAACTTTAAACGACTGCACAAAAGATCTGAAACACTGACTCTGGAAATCTCTTCTGCCCATCCACCAGATCAAATCAGCTGCAACCAAGATCTTCGCCTATGTGAGCCCTTACTTCCACGAGGTTTCACAAAGGAGTAACTGCCACAGAAGTGTTCCAATATCAGCACATTTCAAGCTATGTGTGAAGAAGAGCCATCATGTAGCAAGGACATCTGAAAAGCCAAACCAGAAAGCCATGAGTTAAAAGCAACAGAGTAGGAAATCTTCCTTACTGACAGCTCTGCTATCCTAGTGGCCATTGTCTCAATGAAGTACTATTTACCAGCCCCTCTTTATATGTCTTTTGGACACGAGCCTTCATTCCTCCTGGATGTGTTCACAGCTTTGGATGATCAAGGGTGGCAATAAAATTGCAAAGACCAGTCATGGATTTTTTTCTTTCTTCAGAGCATAGCAAACATGGAAGTCTGCAAAACACAGTTCAGCCTTGCTCAGAGCTCCTGGGATCTCTTCTGTAGTACTAAATTGTGGTGACTGTTCCTCTCATGCTTCGCTAGGGGATGATGAACAAACAGGTAAAGAATCAAACCCCTGGGTTGTTTTGGGATGCTGAGAAGTCTGGGACTGCTGAACAAGCCAAATATCCTCAACCTGTACCCTACCCCTGACATCTTAATCTGCTAACTCATATCACGAGGCTGCTATGGCCTTTTTATACATCTTTAAGATACACAGAGAGAGAGGCAGCAGTTTGTGGGTCTGACCAGCCGACCATGTCCATGGCATTCAGTTGCAAGGCAAACAGCCCAGCCCAGGTAGCCAGTCCCAACCCCTGCAGCCCCATCATGAAAACACAGAAAAATAAAATGAAGGACTGAGTAGAAACTACCCATCCGGCAGGTTGCCAGTTGGTCCAGTTTGGTTCAGCTCAAGTTCACAGCATGGCACCATGCTGCCAAACCAGGACAAAACCATACACTGCAATATTGCCCCTTGTTTCTTTACAGCCTCCTCTTGATTACAGCCACATCTCCCTGGGCATCTTCCTCCCAAGGAAGCACTGAAGTGGTGGGAGCAGTCCAATTAACTCTGCTCAGTGGCATCTGTAAAGCAAGCAAAGGAAGTCCTTTTTCTCCTCTGTGTTGCTAAGCAAGAACCTTTCCCACCTAGCCACTAAGGAGCTTCCTAAGCTTTTCATTTTGCTTTGTAGAGCAGGTAGGCAGTAGGTCAGCCCTGCCAGCCAGAGAAGCATGCACTCCCTCACAGTGCGGGGAGAGAGGAGTTAAGTGAAACTCTTGGGCTGGGAATACACCACAGCCAGTAGGAAGATGATATTTTTCTTACACCAAATTAACAGATCTTGTTTTTATCCGGTTCTCTGGGCCCCACACAGAGGACAGGCAGATGGATCCCGCCAATCACTTGATGCCACAGTTGCACCACACAAATGTGCTTGAAGGAAAACTCCTGCAGCACCAGGAACAAGGCTATTATAGGAGTCCAGAAACAACAGCTTGTGTGTTCACATTTCTATTCCAAGTTTCAGACTTCTTCAGAAAACAGGAGGCCAATCTAATCCTTTTGACTTTGAATCCCTTAGAGGAAGGCTGCCTAATCTGCTTGTCTGTCTGACAAGGAGACACAAACCTTGTTCCCCTCAGCACTGCTCCAGACCGGACTCCAGGTCCACCCTACCTCCCCAGGCTCTGAAAGTCAAAAGGACTTTGCAAGAGATCTGTTTGCAGGTGATCAGATAGCATAAAATACAGTGATTAAACAGAGCTGGCACATACTGTACAAGAGCTAAAACCCCAACAGCAGCACTGAGTTTCGCAATTGCAGCATTTAAGTTAAAAATATCAGGCTGGTGGAATTACATAAACTCTAATTTTTCACAAGTTCCTAAATGTAACAGTCCAAAATGACCTGAACCACACAGCATGTATCAGTCATCTGATGAAAGAAGGCCTGAAAACAATCATGCTGAAAGCCCATGAGATGTCATTTCTTTCCTTCATTCAAACACATGCGATAATCTGAGACTTTGTGTACAAAGACACCTAGCAGCACATGAAGAGAAGGTACTAACCTTCAGAAGGAGCACTTGTTCAAGAAACAGCATTTCTGGAACAATATCTCCCAATTTCTTTATTCTTTCCTCCATGCCTTCCAGCACTGGTCTCCTCTGCCCACTGAAGCCGCCTTTGCACCCTGCCTTTCCCAGTTGCATGCTCCACAAGGTGACAAACATGTCCCTACACCAAGGGTCCATTTAATGGCTCCATTTTTCTTTTAAAATTGTTCAGTCAAGGATCAGGTTTTACAACTTCCCTCCAACCTCAAGGCAAATAGACACCGCAGAATTTAGCCCAACACTAGAAGAGCACAGTGACCCTGCATTGCTGGGAGTCACACATTTGCCGCTCCATCACACAGAATGGCACAGAGCAGACTACTTTCAGAGCAGCCAGCATGTCCAGGCTATTAACAAGGGGACACTTCTGCCTCTCAGGGATGCAATACAGACATACAGAAAGCTTCCTTTTGCACCTCATTTTGCATTCGTGCACACACCCCACATCCCTCCATTCTTGTGACATCTGAATCTTCACACATTCTGTGCAATTGCTTTAAAACAATACAGGTTAACTGGTTTATCCACCACTATTTCAGGAACAACTCTCCCCTCCAGCCAAGCAACGTACAGCCTTTAGGCATCTTTCTCCCAGCAGGAAAGCCTCTAGGCTAGAAATTGGGTGACAAACCTGGAGCAAAAGTTGAGAAATTTCTGAACCAAAGTTATTTTCTAGAACACTTTACCAGGAACTGAAAAGTACAATTAACAGAATTAAAAAGCTTTTCTGTATTTCAGCTAGTTTATAGAGAAAATGTAATGGACTTCCTCACATCCTACTTGACATCTATGAAACCTGTAGGATCCAAGACCTTCTCAAAGGCCTCAGACTCTCCATACAAGGTGTACGTAGTGCTTAAAACAGCTTCCTATACCTGCAGCTCAATGTACTCAACCATAAAATGATGACAATATTTAACTACTTATTTCATAGGAGGTGGCGTGGGAATGCTTTGTAAAGCACTGTGATTCACTAAGGCAGTGCTGTAAGTGCAGAAGTGATAGGAAATTTTCTTTTATGATTGCTAACCCATTACTATAGTTTTATCATCTGCTCATGTAATGCAGCACTCAAAACCAGCTAGCAATTAAAACCACAAGAGACAGGAAATCCTTTACATTAAATACCCCACAAGCACTAGTGAACTTGCAGTAGTTTCATACTAGCGTAACGCAGAGCAGCATTGACCCAATATACACAGCAAAGCCTGAATCACAACAGAAGAATCCTCTCCAGCTCAGAAACAGCCTTAAACCCTGCATCATTTTTGAACAAGGAAGTCTCATATTTGCAAGAGAAGAGATCTATATATGAAATTGTAATGAGGTGACTGATGATCGTTTCCTTGGTGACATTTAAAACTCCACTACTGTGCTTTGCTGTCGGCACTTTATAACACAATAAACTGCCTAGTGAAGTAAGTCAGTGCATTACCAGGAAATGAGCTTCCATGATGATGATGGCCTTCACACCTAAATGGGTCTGATGCCGTCACTTGACCAGCAGACCCTCCTTTGAGAGGCTCAGCTTACCTGGCAAGAGAGTGACTTTGTGGATGTAGCTGACTTTGGTCCTTTGAGTGTCACCAAAAGGATTTGTCTGCCAGGGTTGCTACATCTCCACTAATATTTTCACTGCCAGGATGACATTGCTAAGGCTGGTAGGCTAACTCCTGTGCTAGCAAACCAGAAAGGGTAGAGCAGGCTTTAACAGTAAAAGCATGTTGGAGAGATCCCAAAGCAGATGCAAAGAGCCCAACAATATTACTGAGGTGCTTTCCACGCTCTTCAAGTCACACACTGGTCAATCCCCATCACCCATGTTGCAAGTGCTTTAGGGTTGGAAGAAGCATTATTGCACAATACAGTGGAGCAGAACATGAAGAACCAGATTCAAGCCTTGCTTTCACAAATGTCATTCTTGAAAGTGACCTTAAAAAAGCCAATCAAAACCTTCCCCCAATTTTAAAGTCCTGATGGCCATTAGGGTAAGTCTAAATGATACAGCCTAGTAACTCAAGTTAGTATTTGTGGGTTTTTAAATGTAAACAATTCAATCCACAAAAACCCAAAATTGACTGATTTCCCACAGAATTAAGGGTCTCAAACAAAATTTCAGATACAACTATTTCAAGAGTCCCTTGCATCATGCATAATAACATTTATATTGTCCTAATTGCTACTCAAAAGTCAGTCTAAGCCAAGCAGATGGTTTTAGTGGAAGACATGCAAGTTCTCTACATTTCCAGCTATGCAGTCTTGAGTACAATGATTGTTTATTGATTTCAACACACATGTGGGTGGTTTAACTTAAAAAAACTAATATTAGGTATCATGTGTTACAAAGTAAACTTTTCACTTAC
The DNA here is from genome assembly GCF_018139145.2 of Gymnogyps californianus. Taxonomy (NCBI): domain Eukaryota; kingdom Metazoa; phylum Chordata; class Aves; order Accipitriformes; family Cathartidae; genus Gymnogyps; species Gymnogyps californianus. The sequence goes on along the minus strand of NC_059487.1, from coordinate 8,951,182 downwards.
AGGAAAGTTGTTTCTATAGTAACCAATGTTTTTCTAGCAACACATTTCGCATTAGGGTTGCTATAGAAACAGAACTATAGAGATGTGTTCAGCAAATAAGTTGTCCATAGCTTTTCCCCCAGCCCACTGCACCCTATCCACCATGTCTACCTAAGGATGAACATAGCACCCTACCCACTGTGTCTACCTAAGGACACTCCAGTTATTCTCCTAACAAGAGTGTGAAATGTTCCCTGCCCACATGAGAGCATAATTTCCCCCATAGAGTTTCATGACCACATTTTTCGGGAGTAACTGAAATCCTCAATTCTGCATCAGGTTATAAATCCAGACAAACTGGAGCTGTTGTGCAGGAGGGTATCAGTGGAAGACCCTAATCTGTAGGAAAAGAGTAAAATTACCACGGTGGAAATACTGAACAGCTAACCCCAGCTACGTTCGTCCTCACAGAAACCTCAGGGTGTTGCTGGTGCATGTCAAAGGGACATCAACTCATGCCAGGAAGAAGACTGAATCTCTATGGTTTTGAACATATATTTAGGCTTAAGCATTCCCAAGGGTAGCATACAGACTCCCACTCACATCAAAGGAAAGTCTGCAAAAAGATCACAGCTATAATCTGGCATTTACATAGTAGCTAGGATTTTAATTACTATTTGTTCAGTACCTTACCATTCATTCAGTAACAGCCATATGTACACCTTCAGGACTATCACTGCTCCTGACCTTTGCTTTTCCTTCTTTCCCACTCTCTCATTTTTCACTTCTCTTCCCTGAAGCGATTTTTCCTTACAACCCCCCTCCACCCTGTAACTCCCCGCCCCACCAAGAAGCAGATGCTAACTTTCACTTACATAAGCAGCCCTTTCAGTCTTTACCTGTTCCTCCTACTTAAATAAGAGCTAGGACAGACACACTCCTCTGGATTTGGCCATATTGGTCCTTGTTAAGGCAGCTCATTTGCCAAACCAAGATAGGGAACTGTAGCACAGGCTGGTCCTACAAGACACAGTAACGAGCAACTGGTGGCAAGCTATGAAAGGTAACCTTCTCCAGCAACACAGCTGTTTAGAGCATCCACTTGCTACCCCTTAATGCCTGTGGGTGTCTTTCCAGCATGGAGAGCAGTGATCCCAGAACGATTAAGGTGGGTTGAAGATGGCTCCTCTCTGAGTCATTGCCTTCCAAGGCTTTGTAGATTCAGGAAGCCACCACTGCTTCATTTTACACTTGATTCTCTACTGCACAGATGATCACACAAACAGCAAAACGGTGTGGATTCAGAGCACCCAGCTGTGTCCCTCAAGTCCTGTGAAATAGCCCTAGTGAGGTGATGTACAGCTCTCCTTGGCAGAATCTACCCGGATGCATGTTGAAATGCTTTACCTCCTGTGTAAGTCTCCGCTGCTGTACTCTGCCTTGCCTTCTCTTAGAAAGCAGCTTTGCTCCTTCAAGCAACTTTTGGCATCTAATTGTTGGCTCAAACCTTAGAAAACTACAACCCCCATTCAGAGGTGCCACGAGAAGGGTAAGAAGCTATAACTAACTAAACACGCTCTACTCAATCGGCTCCAAATTTATCACCACATCTACAGTATCTTTTACAGTCTGTCCTCTCCCAGCACCACCTTTCAGATGGAACCTGGTGAAGTAGCTTAAAAGAATTTATATGGAAGGAAAAGGAGCGATTTATTCAAGTGTCATTACGTATAGGTTCCAAGTCAAAACCTGGTTCAAAAAAAAAAAAAGACAAAACACATGATGCTGAGACCTAAAAAGAATGAAATTGAAATTTCCTTGCTAACTCCATTCCAGTGATGGCTCTAATGCTTTTTAGCTGGGGGGATGACCAGGCTCAAAGGGCAACTGCTCAAGTACTGTGCAATTCCTGTTTCCACAAGTACTTCCAGTGCTGGTTTATATTCTCCCCCACACTCAGGATGGTGTGATGCAGGGCTTGCTGCTGGCATGTGCCATCTGCACCTAGTACAGGGAAAAATAAGTGTCAGTCAGAGTGTTATGCAGGTCTAGTGCAGATCGACCCACTGTCCCCCAGTGGAAGTGTCATTTCTGCTCCATTCTTTATAGTGTTCTACAAGAAAATGTTGGACTGGGGTTATGTGACAAAACCCATTTTTTCAAGCTCATTCTCCAAACTGCAGCAGCACTGGTTAGAGTATTTTCAATTATTTAATATTTCTGTAACTATGCAATGATGTAACACCGATATGACATCCTCCATATTTCACCCTCTGCCCCCACCTACCTGTTGTAAACAGAAGTAGCAGGAATACAGCTCGGTACATCATTCTGAGGTGTTACAACAAGACAGTCTAAATCCAACTGCCTTTAAGGGATAATTTTCAGGAGCAGAGTGATAGCATCCCTGTTTCAACTAAAGACTCAATAATACAACAATATAGCCTAAAACAAATATGATAAAATTTAACTGGGGTAGCTCATCACTAGCGTTTTTTGAAGGGACCATCCTGTACCAGGCATGACGGGAAGGAAATAAATATCTGAGCTCTGAAGAATACCACCAGAATTCCAAAATAGCATTATATGGGTTATTATACGGGCCTGGGCAGCAATTTGAGAATGACCTTAAAATTCCTTTGCTGACAGGTTCTGTGAGTTACAGTGAATTTTGCTAATTCATATATACAGGTCTCACTCACCCTGGCCTCTGTTTGCTTGCAAAGCCTTAGGCTGGAAGCTGCTTAAGCCACAAGTTGTTTGCACATGCCCAGGAAATGCTAAATATAATCTGGACAATATGCAGACAAATCATTTTAATGAACTTTTTAGGTCAAGGCCCAAGTCTTCGTTTGCACCTAAACAGCACCAAGTAGACAGTGAAAATCTGTCCCAGATACAAGTCTCAGAGCACTACCGCAACTTAAACAGTAAGTTTAAACTGCAGTCTTGCAAATTTTTTCTACCTTTTTATCTAGATCTTTGAAGTTATTTACCTCACCAGCTCCTGCAGCCTAGCTGAACGGTCTTACCAGCTTGCTTACCCTAAGGCACGCACAGTTCTCTGCAAGTTCACAAAGACTTACATTCAAAGAGAATGACTAATGACCAGTGCTGGAAAGCCAGGAAGAGATGAGCCCAATTGAAAACTATCTAAATCTATAGCACTTATGAACTGATTAATATCCGCACTACTAAAGACAGAAAATAAGTCTCACTAGAATTAATTAGCTCTTATGTCATCATATTGCCCCATAGTTCTAAATATCTCCTTTTGAAACAGTGATAAAAGTAGGTCTTAAAATGCATATCTATTCATTTTTGTTTGTTTCAGTGCACAGCCTCTCGATAAAGACCATATCCTACATGTCATTCAGACATTTTAGATTATTTAATGAGTTAAGGAACAATCCACAAATCAAGAATTATAATGGGATCATTTCACTACTAACCTTTCCATGCAGCAGACGTACATTTGGTCAAAAGAGCCAAGAAGAAATGGAGCATAAGATCAAAAAGGTCCTAAGTTATCCTCACTAACAGTCTTCTCAGATGTCACAGTGTCATCTAACATTTCCTAGCAGGTTCAGAATTATTTCATTCAGTTATCAACTGAATCTAACCCATAAAAATAAAAACATACTGGAATTACAGCTAAGACCTATTTACCTTCTCCTTTTTAACCCCATCTTAGAAGATGTAATATCTGAACGTGCTGGCGTAGGACAAGAATCCACTCCCAAAATACAGCTGAGAGGAGAAAAGTATAATGACTATGAAATGCACATTTATATTTTAATCACATTATGTAGAAGCAGTAGCTTTTCCAAGGATTATTATTTTGGCATCCAAGGTCACATTACTGAATAACATCAATAGAAGCGAGCCACAAGATTTGGGTGCAAGTTTGAATGTGCTAAGTATTCAAATGTGCTTGAACACATCTCCCAGCAGAGAGATATTGGCTGTTTAAGCTTAATCACTAATGACTAGAGCTTAACTGTTAAACTAAAATGCTACTGAGGGCTGCATAGTTGCATGTGTTCCTTTAGATTTACCTTGCTAAATCCAGTTCTCAGTTACAGTATTTAAAATCTGCATTCAGTCCCTTGAGATCCAGCAACAAAACAGATACCGACATTTCATTCATAGATTTCAGCTATTCTAACTTTTGGTTGTCACGGATGAAAGTGTTACAGGCAAGTCCTATGTCCATATTTGTTTTGAGGACAGCCTGATCCTATTTTTAGATCACTTTATTCAAAAAAGTCACAAGTAAAATTCCAAACATTTCAAAAGTCTTCATAACCCTCACCCCAAACAGATTCCATCCACGCCTCATCCCTCCTAGCGGGGTTGCCATCAGCAATACAAATTGTTCTGCCATCCACATGATCTGCTTTTGGTTAGAAGGAAAATACATGCCCTGGAGACAAACTCTTTTGTCTCCCACTGAAAAAACCCGAAGTATCAAGTTCTTATACCTTGCACAGTAGACATATCTAACCCCCTGTTTACTACTCATATAAGATCCCCAGGTTCAGCCTCAGCCTAATCTAATTATCTGCTCAGTCATCTCCTCCCATACATCAGGTCACACTAATAATTTCAGTGTTTGAGAGTTATTCCAAGCTGATGGAGGGTTTAGTGTTTAGTTGTGTTTCAGGAGCTGGCAACGTCTGAAGCTGTCAGTGATCTGCACTGCTTACTGGATCAGGGAAATGAATTTGAGTGATTATAGCTCTCCATCCTTAACTGGGCAACAATCAGGGGCTTTTAGAAACTCATTTAAAAGCACAGAAGATGCCCTCAGGAAAAGAGAGGAGTTTGGTACCGGGTAGGACAATTTCCCCAAGCAAAGAGAAGCAGTAATGAAAAGGGAAAAAAATCCACCTTCTCAAAATGTACAGAAGTCCTTCAGAAGGGGCCCCCTTCACTGTACCTCACTGCAGCTACTGCTTACAAGTTGCTAGAAGCAAACCCTGTAACAAAATTAGCTTTTCCAAATGGCAAAAACAGAAGGTGGCAAACTGTGACATATTCCCAGGCTCATACACCAACAAAATATCCTGTAAGCAAATTTTTTTTTTTTTTTAAAAACTTTAAGCACACAGGCTGGGAAAACAGTTACGCTATTAATAAGGATGCAGACTTCTACCCTGAAGTCAAATCACACTGACAAATAACAAAGCAGGGGACATTTCCTATTGACAATCTCCACTGGCTATTTTTGCAACTTTGAGAAGCAAACTAGTAAAAAACCCAAAACTGCTTTGTTAAGATGGTGGATAAACTGGAGGCTTGTTAAGCCCTGATTGCTTCTTAAATATTTGGCTAGACATGAATTTCTTGAAAGAAAGAGGTTTAAGGATTTTTCAGTCTGATCCAGTGGGACCTGAATGGAAAGCCCACCTTGTAAAATATCCTCCTGCTTGTATGAAGTCTTACAAAACTAGATTAATTACTGAAATTGGACTGAATTCACTGTACCACTAGACTCAGAATCCAAATATGAAGTGTTCATTCAGAGTTGGGCATCTCAGATTGCCCTAGACAATTTTTTTCTTTTTTTCCAAATTTCATTAAATATCACAGCATTGTTCCAGTGCACCAAGATAAGCACAGTGATCAGAGGCCACTCCGATATCTAGATCGATTCACTCTCCAAACCTGCAAGTACGTGAGCATATGTAATGCCCTGCACAGGTTTTGTTCAAAGCAAATGGATTATCCCAAGCTCTGCTACTGCCTTTTCCCATGCTAGTTTTGCCCCAGTACGCGCATGACCTCTGAAAATGCTGGGTGATGTTTTATGTTCAGGATGTAAACAAACACAGCATTTTCCATTTTTCTCCTTAATCCAGACAGGACACTAGGCTTCTCTACCTTATTCTCTTGGTAACATACATCAGTGCAGTGGATAAATATACCATGTTTAAGATAGACTTATTTCTTTTTTTTAACCTTCTGGCCTAAAGGTCTGCTTTTACAGCTTTCCAAGGCAGTATCTTACACCACTATAAATACTGAACTGCAATCAGTAATGTTGTCTTGAAAAAAAAAAAGTCACCGTGGAGAAAAGGAAAGTTGGAGGTAGGAGAGCTAGCTGGATTCTGTTGGTGATTTAACAGATACCTTTTGTACCATGCCACTTTTTATAGTCCAAAGCCAAAAATACCAGCTGCTCAGCGTAACAATTAGTCCTTAGCTCTTGCTGGACAATGCAGACATGCATACCTGTATCTCTATCACGTAAAGTCAACATAAACCCTGTAAGTGCAAGCTTCTCTACTCCCACATCAAGGGGCAACTGAGCACAGCTCCAATCCACCACTGGACAAAGCACATGGCAGAGGCATCACAGCACAACGCAGCACATGCACTTCTACAAGCAATCAGAAGGGGAAAGCAAAAGTACATGTTAATGAAAGAAAATGTTACTCTAAGATTCTTGCAAAGAGAAAAGTAGAAGATACCTTTTCACAAACTCCAACAGGCCACCCAACATTACACTGTACAAAGAGCTGATTTGGCATCAGGAGTTTTGCTACCAACTTAACAGGACAGGCTGGCCCAGTTTCACCTTTGCAAGTCTCTGCAGCTGAGGGATGGGTGTTTCTCAAAGTCAAGACCAAGGCTCCACAGGGCTTCAAAATCCTGCTGAAAGTATGCTGTTGCCATCACAAGAGCTGTAGGTAAATCTCCTCAAATCACCTAAACCCTCACATCAGTATAATTTCAAATAAGCTTGGACAGAAAATATCAGCTACTGTGGGTTTGCATGCTTTGTTCTAATAGCATTGAATGCCTGGGTAACAAGATGAAGAGCTCTTATAAAAAGAGAAGAGACAAGCAGAGATAAATTGTATTACGTACTAATACGCACCCTTATTGACAACACTTATCTGTAAAACTAAGGTCTGCGCAGACAAGGGGAGTTAAAAGCTCTGTTATCATCAGAAATAGCTCTGTCTGCAGTGACGTTTATCCAGGCTCTGTCCTCCCTGTGTCTGGCTTCTGGACAGGAGGGATTCATGGAGCATTTCTGACTCCACTGAAGTCAACAGCAACATTAACTCCACTGGAACCAGGTTCCAGTCGCAAAAGAAATGCTGTTTTACCTGCACTACATGTTTACATATGAATAAAACAGCAAGGTTTGTAAGAAAGCTACTGACCTCATAAAGTATTCCTTTTCCTCCAGTGGAGGCTAGCACTTGCACACACAAGCACATTATCTATATTCCACCTGTTCGATAATACACATACTATCTCTACCAGTTAAGTCCTTCCTTTGTATCTGCAACAAATCTGCGAAGTCTTTGTATATTCTTATGCCTCTGGGACCAAGGTTACACAGAAGGGGAGGGTTTTGCAGCACAAGAAAAAGCAACAGTTCAGACTTGAATTTTAAAACCCCTTACCTGTATTGCTTATATCCTTCTAATTTAATCTCACAAACTCACCTCTGCATCAACAAACAGTTTACATATTAAGTCTGGTCTATTCAGTCTCTTCTTATATCAGGCACTGGAAATTGATGGCTGAATGTGCTCCATCCCAGGCATTCCTGAGCTTGAAGGTTTGACCTGAATTTTAAGTGTTACTGGAGTGGAGTTTTTAAAAAAATTTTAAAAAAAAATTAAAAAAATAAAAAAATCAGTTAAGTGAGATCAACACATGGTATGGAAGAAAGTAGCACTGTGATTTTTTGGGGAAAGAAAAACAGCAGAGAGCCAAGAAAGAAAAACAGGGAAACAGAAACAGCACATGCACCATACACAAGCTATTGCTTTCAGCTGCTCAGTAACTCTGGGTTAAATACCTCTGTCACCACTACAGGTGTTACCAATAGATGCAGAAGTAAAATGCTGATTTTTAAAGAGAAATCAACATATTCTTCTGAAGAGCAAAACAACTTCAAGTCCTTTTTAGCAAGAACAGATTTAACTACCCCCCAAAATAATCTGAGGACTGTCGAGACAGTCAGTAGCACACCCTTACTGCTGGGAGTTCATTTAGCAATATCCTGCTTTCTTCCAGAATTTCTTTTTCAAGGATGCCTTAAAGGTTTGAAGAAAAATCTAAGATACTCCTATTACAAAAATACATTTTCAAATTCTTGCTTGTAAATCAGTTGACTATGTTTTGGATTTGGATGTGTTATCTTAACCCTTTGCCTTCAGATGAGGACCATTTTTATACCAAGTTTTTCCCAGTACTCTCCTGCAAGGACTTGAACACACAGTTCTGTTTCTTTTCAGCAACTCACAACACCGCTGCCTCCCTAGCTGCTGTTCCCTCTTCAAATCAAGGTATTGAGAGTCTGCTTCCCTTTGGGTTGTACTTTATGGGATAATGTACATGTGAGGTGTAAAACATTTCAAACAATTTGCTTTTGTTTTCCCATCCTTTATAAACCAGCAACAATGCTATAGAGTTACAAAATTATTGTTACAAGATACCAGAAGAGTTCATAACTTCTTATATTACTTCTACATCTTCACTATTTATACATCCACACAGTAAGCACAGGCTCGAGCCTGGAGCAGATCTCTGTGCGGATGCTGTGAGGTGATGACTGTGTTCCCACTTCTGACCATCACTACCATGCTTCTTCCCTTCCAGCACTGCCAGTGACTAACAGAGTGACAGTGGCATGATCTGTACATTTCTCTTACCACCCTGAGCATGCAGAGCTTTAACCTCAAGCCCTCCTGGTGCCACCCTATGTCAATGCAGGTGGACACCACTCTCAGTGCAGAGTAGCCCTTTAAAATGCCCAGTTTTGCTTTCAACATTCCCAGAAAAGCAGAGAACCTCTGCACCTTAGCAGGTACGAGCAGAAGCTCCGTTTAACCTTAACCATTAACTTCGTCATTTGACAGCATCTTTCATTATCCCTCTTCTTCAAGGCTTTGTGGTATATCAGTTCATTAGCATAGAAGATCAAAACTTCATTTACAAGACAAATACCATAAACAAGAAATTAATTCAACAGACCAGTTGATTTCAAATGAGAATAGCGATGTTAATTTCAGTGTTAAAAAACCCTCTCAATCCAGTAATTAAATTCTGTTCCACCAGATATAGTCAAGCATATGCTCTGCCTACACAAGGACTGATTAATTGACCCTGAGATGACATCATCCACCCAGCAGTGGGTATCAAACTGTCCTACATACACAAGAGGCATTAATGAGCCCAAGATATCACCTTCTGCTGCAGAAAAGGAGAACCTGCTCTTTTCTGCCCTGCTGAGCTCACCAGTCCTTCCACAACAGTATGCAGGTTTTCTCCTCTGGTTGTCAACAGCCTCTCCCTAAGGTTCCCACTTCCAGGATGAGGTTAAATAGACTTCCCTGAGGCAGAAAGGGTGATGATGAGCACTGGATAAAGCTTGGTGCTACTGTCCACATTCTCGTATTCACGCAAACCTGCTCCCCCCTTATTGGCTTGGCGCTGAGCAGTGTTTATGGGTTTTGCACTGGGGACATGGCAGGGCTCCAATTCGTGCTGGACATCAGACCACAGGCTCTGCCTTTGCAAGTCTCTTTATCTAGATTGATGAATGCAAGCTTCAGAAAGAGTATTTCAGCAGCCTCGTATAAGGGACATTAGTCACTGCTGCCTTGGTGCCTAGAAAGAGCCATCAATTTTTGTAAAGCGGACAGTCGTAACCTTAGAAGAGATGCAGCCAGACTCACTGACCCTGAGCTTTTTTTCGCTTTCTGAATTCACAGCTCCGATGAGACCAATGGGAGTTTGGACTTTAAAGGAATGCAGGATCATGCCAATAATAACCAATCTAGACCTCCTTTCCCTCAGACAATCCATATTGACATCCACTGCTAATGGAAACAACTGCTGGATTGCTGGGCTGCCCTGGATCATCTCAAAGATGCAGTGCAACATCCAGCTGCCGTGGTGACAGAGGACTGCGCATCTGGATCTCCTGTGACATGGCTGGCAACCCATGAAAGCAGGAACATAACATCTTTAGTCTTTTTTCTCCCATAAATCCCCATCTGAGAAGCATTTAAACCATGAGTTTCATCACTAACCCATCTAACTTTCTCAAACAAGAAGATATATAATAAACAAGGAGGATAGAAGAAAGTAACCAGTGAAGTTTTACAATTTAGAAAGCATAATTAAAATACAACAACCCCTTTTGGAAAACCACTAAATATACATGCAGCGCTTTTGTATAATCAGTTGTTTGACAGCATTCTTAAACTAAGTGTGATCACTAAAAGCAACACTGACATTAAAGAACAAATATATGGGACTGAAGTGGGTTTCACGACAACATCAGGGAAGAAAAACTAAAGATGTTGGTCAGAATGACAGGATTTTGTTTAAGAACACATGTACTGCTTTGTAGCTTGGAAAAGAAAAATTGATTTTCCAGACACTACTATAAAACATGCCAAGAAACAAGTGTAAACCAAAGAAAGCACAAGCTGTAACTACCTAATGAAGCATCCAAAATTTTCCATGTATGCCCATTTACGGGAGGAAGAAATTACCCTATACTTAACTTTGCTCCCTCTGTCACAGGTCAAAAGACCAGAAACATTTATAGAAAGCAGAATTGAGTATTAAAGCCCATGGGCATAGAGAATTATCGACAGAGCTGAGTTGACGAGCAACCTGGGACCGGCATCCAAATGACTTGCTTGGTACTGAGCAATACCCATGGTGCAGTAACCCCTGCGAGCCCAGGAGTGGAGCCCGATGTATTGTGAAAACGAGGAGTGAAAGGAAATCTCCTCTTGGATGGAAACCCCATTCTGACCACTGAGGTCAACTAGCAGCTGGTGACAGAGAATATAGTTACGTTAAAATATTTTGAGTCTATTTATTATTACAGGGCAAGACAGGTGCATATCAGTGACCCTTCACTGAGCTCAAAGGAATGACGATGATTTATACTTATATTACTTCAGATTGCACTGTGCAATAATCTTTTTTAAGCAAATTTTTTAACTCATGATACAAGTTATACAGCCAGATAAATGTACACTACCCATCCATATCAAAGGGAAACCTCAGAGAAGCAAGCGATTGCTACAAAAATGCAGTAAGAACAGGCATTGGGCCAAAATGCCCAGGGGGTTCTGGTCTATATAACCAAAAGCTGAAGAAAATAATTCCACTTGTATTAATTGTATACTGGTTGGTTAATTCTTTTGGGTTATTTAACCATGCTTTCCAAAACTGCACTAATTCCCTCCATCAGTTATGGCTTAATGCCATCTTGACATGTTTGCTTTCATTAGCCTGCTGATTCATTTCACATTTTATGCATCTTTGTTTCTTCCTTTCCTTTTTCTTTAATTTTTAGATTTTGGTTAATAAATCAGACTCTCATAAGATTTTGTCAAGAGGCTGAAAGTCAGTGCTAGGAGCTGAATTTATCATTCCCAGCTGGCTCTGGAGCCAAGATCTGTAATGACAGATCCCCACGTGTGGCCCAGCCAGGAGGCAGCAGGAGAAAGGCCCTTTCCACACGACCTTTGAGGTGAATATCCTCCTGTGTGTTAAAAGCAATAGGCAAATGCATAGAAGAAACTGCAGGAAGAGGAAGGGTGTATCCGGCATTGACTCTCCCTGGAAAACCAAAGGGATGGACCCTCAGTGCTGAGTGGAGCTGAAGGTAATGAAAGAAAAGTATGTTTTGTGAACAGAGGCCAGTTGGCGAGCCTGGGAAGCAAAAAGCACCATGTCCTGTTTCACAGAACATGAGCATCTACCACACTCTGGCAAAGCTTTATCTGCGTGTCCTCATTTTCCTGCAGTGGTAAGTATCACCTAATGTTCCTTTCCACTGATTTGCCCTCCAAGGAGGGAAAACTCTAGAGACCAGACAGGACTGGACACAGTCACCTGAATAGCTGTGACTCCTGAGGGATGCTGAAATGATGTGAAGTGGGAAACGCAAACATCCATCTGTTTAAAAACCCAAACATCCATCTAGCTCATGTGCTTCCTGCAGGGATTGTTCTGGTGCATCTCTGTCCCAGCCCTGGACATTGGTATCGATCCTAGCATCCCCCTCAAAAGGGAGACAAAATCCATCTTGATTCATCCGCCCAAGGCAGGTCCCAAGCCCAGGTGCAGGCAGCAGATAAGCAGTATCACCAGAACAACAGGCGCTGGGGGAGATATTGCCTTTGCCTTGCGTGCTCTGGACTAGCAGGTTATCTCGGTGTGCAGAGCAAAGCTGAGCAAACCCTGCAAGTTCCTTCCAAAAAAAAAAAAAAGGGAGAGGGGAGTAGATGCTATTATTGGTGTCCTATTGTAGTTGTAATAAAGAAGTCTACTTCTTCAGTTAATTTATTGCTGGTTCTCCCTGAAACAACAAATACCTCAGACTGCTTCTGCGAAAACAGTCAGCGGGGAGCTGACTGGCATCATGTGAATGTTACACTTCCCCCAGCTAATGCCAAGATTTGAAACCACGTGGTAGTTCTCAGGGAGATCACAAGGATTTGTTACACTCCTATGAGGACTGTAGGACCATGAACCAGCAAATTATTACAGTAAACCATAAATATAATATATTCATCCATGACAGACACAATATTATTCCCCAAAAGCATAGGAACATCAAGCTCACTTGCTGAGCTCAACAGCTTGAAGGCCTTCACTTTACAAATATAAAAGAGGATAGTAAGAAGATACAATTAACTGATTTTATTTAATAAAATTGAATCATTGGCTTATCCTTTCTTTGCTGAGTTTTTCATATAGGTTGAAAGCTAAAAAGAGAATAAGGTTGAAAAGAACTGGGGAAACTGCTACTTACTTATTTTAGTATGGATCAAATATTGTGGTATGTTCCCAACCCAGGGTTTATTTTTTATCCAGGTTTTTCAACATCAGTATGACCTCATGCATTGATGGAGTAAAAGATCTCAGAACTGAAGAACCTCCTGTGTATTTTCATTAGCCCAGAGCCACTAATACTATCAATGTGAATCTGCCAGTCACCCAAGAGGTGAAGCTTCTGAATGTGCCTAATTAATGCAGAAGTATAAATTCCATTTCAAAAGTGACTTCATTGCATACAGTCAGTATTTTTAAGGTATTTAGGCCCTGAAAGATGCAGACAGGCATATATTGGAATTTTCTAAGGTATCTACCAACTACATTATATACAAAATTACATTCAAGTAATTACCCTAATGGTAAGGGGAAAGCTGACTTGAGCTACTATTGTTCTATTCTCCAAATCTCGCTTTCAAAATGGTTGATAAACTATTCTTAATTTTGATGCTGGCCAAAACTGTGGCACATAATTCCACTTAATTTAATATTGACTTGACCATCATTATCAAAGCAAGTGCAATAGAACACGCACATTTCAGGAAAAGTTGGAAAAACAAACGTGATGTGCAAAAAAGAGCATGATGAAGTGATGAAAATCACCAGACCTCATCAGTGATGAAGGGAAAGGCTCGGTGAGAGCTGCACAGGGTGGAGGAAGCTCCAAAAGGAGTTGAGTTAGTGAGAGTGTGATTATTGATGATTCAGTGTGCAATAAACTTTCTCAGCCAAATCTCTGAGCATCACTTGGGAGCCCTGAAATGAGAGAAATGCCAGTATTCAAAAGAGGGCCAAATTGTAGCAGGCTGGATACCACAGAGTTTAAAAATAGGCTGCTGGATCCTGCTGGATCCACTGCTTTGAGGTATTGCTCACATGGAGTGTTATAGTCTGCTCCACTCTCCTTTCAGCATCCTTCCCTGCCTCTCCTACTCTCCCCTCTGCTACTGCAGCCAAGCAAGACAGTGTTTTGCACGCTGGAGGGATTGTGAGCTGCTGGCTGGTGAAAGGGAGTTAACAGATTTTCCAGGGTTTGCAGATGTACATGGATAACCAGATAGACTAGGCTCAATTTTCAAACTGTCCCTCAGATTAACAAGTATCGCTCATGAGAATATGCAATCACAAAACACGGCTTTTGAACTCCGAGTAAATCAATAATTCAACTGAAATGACAGTATGAGCCCAATTAATAATTCATAAGTGCCCATAAAAATGTTTAAGATTATTTTTATCAGTACCTCAGACATGCAAACCACTCCAATGGGTAACACTCACATCTGATTCCTGATGTGGAAATACCCCACTGCCCCCAGGATCACATGGTATAGAATTAAAATGTTAAGCATATTCTCTTCCCTGGGCAACACTTGATGCCTTTCATTATTCCAGTTTTATATTCATTATTAATCCTTTCCAGATCATTTCTCAAGCTAACAGCTCCCCAATTACATATAGCCTTAGTAACTACTAAGAGCAGTGAGCAGATTAATACAGTAATAGTTGGACACAAAAAATGGACACATCCATTTCCCATACATAAAGGACTTTAGTGGCACAGTTACCTGAGGTCTTTCATTTTTATACAAGTGATCTCAAGCAAAAAGGAAAGAAAGAGGAGGAAAAATTTGCTTCTGACATATGATACCTGTTCAGCACAAATATTTGAAACTGTGGGCTTTCCCTGGCATCTACCTGTACCCTTTGAAGTTGTACCTTGACAAGGGGCACCAGAAATACACGCTCTCTATTTTCATCTCCGGTGAAACGTGAATATAGCACATAAAACTACTTCTGGCTGTATTATTTAGCAACATGGTCAAATAGGAGTTGTTAAATGAAGTGTTTTACTGAGCAACACCAATGTGTGATGACTAAATAAGAGGCTAAATAATTTTTGTCATGTCATACAAGTATCACAAATGGCAATGTTTGTTGTCCTACTAGCCAAATCTTCATCAGGCCCCCCCATAACTAAATCTACATATTAGATGCTCCACAACATGACCCTGAACTGGTATGGGTACACATACATAGGAAATAGACCAGAAAGAGCCTTTTTTTTACCAATGCATGTGCAGAATAAGACACAAATATTCATATATTTGCCATCACTTTTACTCCTTGTGCAGGTGACTGAGCAAAACCCATATACCTGCGACAGGTCCTTCATCTAAAAGGCAATTTGTACATGCCTGCTGTAAGTACCTTTACAACTGCACCATGTGCCTATGATTAAGGGCTTTGATCTTCCACATATTCAAGCATGTGTTTTAGTTAAACACCTGCATCACCTCATTAGTTCAATGGAAACTGTTTGCATCTAAGTGCATTTAAATGGGTGCACGCACAGCTAGTGAAGCATAAGATATAGCAATGCTGATGTGCTTGCATTTTTGCAATCATATTTTCAGAGAGGAAAAGGTTTTATGGTGGCCTTCAATCCTGGCTCACAGTACCTTATCATGGCAGAAAGGAGGAGGAATGGATCCCAACGAACGTAAAAAGCACTCCCAATCCTGTTGCTTCTGGTTGGCCATCTACTCCCCTGCACAGAGGTTGTTGGAGGTCAGGGAGATCCCAGATGCACAGCCACTGCATAAACAGCAAAGCCGTTGCACCTTGGATATCCATGTTTCTGGGGCACACTGAATTTGCCCCTGATCTGATCTGAGCTGCTGATCTGCTGAATGAGACATTTTCAGAGATCAGGGGTGTGTGCAATTGCTCCATTCACGACGGTGGGTATCTCAGGTTTGTTTTATACAATCTTTTGCATAAATACAGAGATGCAATTCAAGACATTGTAGGTTTCTTGCTTTAGACCTCATAGTGTTAACAAGCTATAAATAGGATAAATCAGAATTCATAGAAAGATTTCTGGAAACCTACTTAAAACTCTGAACCATATTTATTTTATTTCAGTTTACCTTATACACCACTAAATAAACAAAGATTGCACAGAATGTGTGTAATCTGCAGCAGTACCTAAATCAGTCTTCTTCATTTGCATGTTTGACTTTAAACTTCTGAGATATATTTTTATGCAGAGAAAAATAAATGTTACTTTCATTCTCCTTAAGCCCATTTTTATACTTTTCTGTGATAAATTATTCTTTTAATCTGGAGTCTGGAAAAGAGACTGAAAAGCTATTTTCTACAGGTTGAAACATTATTGTCAAAGTAAAATGAAATCATCCAGTTCCACAAATCTAGAGTTTTTTGTAAGTATAAATGTCTAAAGAAATTCTGGTGGAGCTGTTGTTCTGAACCAGTGCAGCAGGTAGTGACGGTAACAAGACTAACAATGATAGAACCAAGCAGAGATAATTTAGCACATGTATCTTTTTGTTATTGCTATTTGAAATGTCCCTGGTCTCTATAGCAGCACCGCTGTGGATAAATATTTCCCTTCTTTCCTTTCCTTCTGCAGGTAAATTTACATTTTTCTCTTTAGATAGCAACTATCATCCTAGACACTAACTGTCGTATGTGGGCCAAATTCATCCTGGAGTGAATCCTTCATCTTACAAAAGGTTTAGTCAGAAAAGTATTGTATTAAGTAAAATTAAAGGGAAATTAATGCTGTTATCATTATTCTGCTTAATCAGAAAGTGTCACAGGCACAGGAAAAACAAAATTTATGGGCCAGTGAGGCCAGACTCTAACCGCAGATATTCTGAACTTGGGGAGAATGTGGTCCAACATTCATTCCTCCAAGTGTGTTTTGTAATTTACCTCACTTAGACCTAAGCTGGAAGATAACATTTTGCAGAATTTGGGTCTTATGATGTTGTATAGCACAGCTGTAGCTCTTCCTGCCCTCATAAATCACATTTTCCAGAGCAGCTATTGTGATTAAGGCCGATGGCTGGGATTGGCATGACACTTCTGCTCATTCCATGTCAAACCCAGAGACACAGAAGTTCAAGAGCGGATCCAAGATGAAGGAATCTTGTCTCAGGAAAAACACCTCTGCCCATGGCAAGTACTCAGTATATGGAATCGCGTACTGCTAAGGATCATGGAAATTGCGCACAGCTCACTCCTCTCCTTAGACGGCAGAATCAGAGAGATGCCACAGGATGCTTAGCCATCAGTTTGCTAAGCACTGTTCCAAACACTGTGTGGTGTTTCATGTCTCCTTCTTGCTCAATGTGTTATCCCTTTGGCATCCTGTCACCTTTGTCATAACTGATTATAATTTCAGTTTGATGAAAAACTTTGGACAGACTGTTCTGAGTCATGGCAGGGAGCAACTGTCTTCATTCTAGAGGTTTAATTTATACCTGCCAAACTTTAGGCATACAGTGCACTGAAAAAGGACTGAAAATGATAGATACAAACAAATTACTCCTGCTGGGAACTTAAAATGCACTATGGTCAAGACTCAGTCATGATTTCTTTGTTTTATTACGTAAACAATTTAAACAATAAGATAATTCTACGTTCAAGAGCAGTGCAGGTAACTCTGGGACTGATGTGATGAGTCTCCCTCAAAACAAGCATTATTTACTGGAGAGGATTTTCAGCTGTTATTAGGAAAGGGTTAAAAATGCAATAAACTGTGCACATGGCAGCACACTAGTAAGTTAGGCTACAGGAAAGCAGTAAGAAATCTACTACATGAGCACTCACAGGGAATACAACAGATCTTCCTCTAGAATATCATCAGGATATGGTCAGGAACTATCCAGACAGCATGGGAAAAAAAAAATTGGAAAGGTTTTCCTGCCCAAAGTAGCAAGAATTAGCATCCATGGTAGAAGTGATGCTAAAACCTTGCAGCATTGGAGGATGCATCTCAAAGCCTGGGGGCAACAGAGCAGGTGGGAATGGGCTACAGGACGAACAAGGAAGGAATTCTCCTTTTACAGAGAGGACTGGACAGGTCCCAGCCCCTCATAGTGCATTAGAGCTGCAACTCTACATACAGATAAAACCATCACATCAGCTTTTAAGGAATAACTCCTGCTCACAGCAGGAGACACAAGCATTTTCCGGGAATTAGAAAAGCTATCCATATACTCAGAATGAACTCATACTCTGACTGCAGCAAATAGTCATTCCTGCCCTCAATACAGCATCAGACAGGGAAGTTTGTTAGGGAAGTTTTTAACAAGTCATTATGTGATGGCTTTCAGAGAACAGATAATTGGATGTGTCTCCAGGTCACTGACTAAGTAGTGTTACTTCCAGCTAGAGAGGAAAAGACCAACTGTAATTTCTGTAATTAAAAATAAATTCAGTATATACTCTACCTCCTTCTAGCAGACCACAAGCCCATAACAACAAGCATTTGTCAACTGTACAACTCCAACAGTGAAATCTGATCTACAAACCAATCTCCTGGGCAGCGTATCAGCATCTCAATCCAGATAAGCTTAGCTGATCCCTGGAAGCAGAACAATCATGTTCCACAGAGCTCCCAGGAGAGACAGTGCTATCCACCCAACCACTCAACAAGTTGTCAGTGAAGGCTTCACTGAGCTGGCAACGGAGCAGCCAAAACCCTATTCTGTCCCCAGGGCAGCAGCACATTGTGCAGGAGGAGATGGGGATTTCTATTTGTTGAATAAAGGGAAAGGCTCAGCATGTCATGGAATTCCACTCCAGATACCACTTGAAAACCGATGATTTACTAATTAAACAAATCCCCTGTTAGCCAGATGCAGTCTCCACTGAGCTGTTCTGAAGTGTACCAAGCTCCGCAGCTGCAAACATGACTTGCTCCTTGTGGCCTCTTAGTACAGCTCTACTTCATAAAGGGTTATAGCACAAATACTATAACCTTAATACCACCTTAAAAGTGCTTGTCTTCATATAAACATGGCTGACGGGATTTATACCAGACCCTTGAAGAGAATTGGACCCAAACAGTCCATCAGCTTTCGGTGTTCAGAAAGCCATGGACATCCTGTAACTTTCTTCTTGTGTTTGTTTTGGCAGATGAGTTTAACAAAATGCCAAAGAAGAAAGAAAACAAACCTAAACTTTCCTTTGCTGGAGATAATCAGCTTCAAGGTCTCACCACAGTATTTCAAAGACGTCAGCTCTAGGAACTGACTCTTCACATGCTGCTTGTCTTGCTATAACTAAGTTAGCCTGTGAAATTCTTACAGGAGTACCAGTACAACCTGATCTAATGTATTTCTTTTCCTTCCTGATTATGTCTATACTGGTGTAAAGAGAGATTGGACAACACTAACATGACTAGTCCAATTTTCTAAGGTACTGATGACTGTAAAGCCATAAACCAAGAGGAATGAGATTGCAAAATAAATGCAACCAGAATTCAGTACAAAACACCCGTAAGTATATCTGTAAAAACAACTGAGTGAATTAATTATTAAAGTAATTTTATATACTCTACACTACAAATTGCAAAACTACCTAAGTGACTCCAAAATATCCCCAGCGAAGCACTTTTGAAAATCCCACGCTGCAATTACATTCTGTTTTACATCTCCTGGACATTAAACACTTTTCATGAGAGGACAGTTAAGTCACTTACCAAAATAGAGTAGATGGTATCTCTCCACACACTGTGCTGATGCTTGAGTGCCCATTTTCCAATTAAATTGGTCCATTGTAGTTTTATCTAGCTGTCTGACAGAAAAAGAGTAACTGCCAAGAACTCATTAATATCTTTTTATCAATGTACTCACCGCTAAAGTAAGATTTGATTAGCAACGCAATCAGACATTGTTATAATTATGACAGCATTGCAGAGATTATATAGAGACTGAAAAGTGTGAGATTTTTCTTATATTTGTAAAAAATAAAATAAATCTTTACCTTCTGTAGTCCTAGAATGCCTGCAGATATAGGGAAGTAGAGTGACCTTAAACTGTATTTGTTCCTACAGAGGAACTATCCATTTGTGAGTTATTTCAACAGATTTGTCAAGACAGTGCTGTTTTCACTATTTTATGAGAGAAATAACAAATGCTAACATTGTTCTTCAATTCCCAACAGCCCCGAGAACCAACAGAGAACTCGGTTGTTCAGTGCACACACACCCCAAATCCCCTTCTTTGCCAGATTAAACACAGAAATGGCATAAAGGACAGATTTATTTGGCTCATGCTGGAAAATTACTCTTCTTTATTCGTATTGTGGCAGCCTCTAGGAGCCACAGCAGTGGATCCGATCCTCACTGTATGAGGACAAACAGAATTAAGAGTGTTAATTAAACCACAAGATGCTTAAAACCTAAGCCAAAATACACGCCGAATAAGAAAGAACTATGATAATCTGTGAACTTCCATTCTGTCCACACTGTGCCAAAAGACATCAGCAAAAGCTATGAATGCTACAAGACTTGCAGAGCAAGAGATACAAAAAAGCCTCGAAGTCTATTTGAGATCTTGCTCAGGATATATCTGTGACCCCACTGAAACTCAGGGAATTTTGACACGAATTTCAACGGGAACAACAAGCAAAAAGTTGCCATGACCGAACTCCAAAAGTATGCAGCTGAAGTCTGCTGCCTAGAAGGGTTCCTAGCAGGAAGCTAGAGCCGTGCACAATTATAACCAAACAGGAAATGTCAAGAAATAATATTTATTTTTAGATAAATCCATGAGTTTCAGAAGTTCAGTAAATGAGAATGACTAATGCATAGTAAACCACCAATGAAGAACCTGATTTTATTCTTATGATTTCTACAAGAATTATTTTTAGAGCAACATTTCATAAACTTAATAAGAAGGAAAAGAATCTTATTAACCAGAAAGCTGGTCTACATTTTGTGGCAATTTTGCTCTAAGCAAGACATACAGCCGAACAATAATTAGGTATAATAACTACATTATGCATGTCTTGCTTCTTGTATATGAGGTTCCATTTTTGAATTATAAGAATTACACATTGTTTTAACTTTGAATTTATCTACCCGCTGCCATTGATTTTTTCACATGCTAGGAAAGCCAAACCTCTCCTTGAGATAGCTTGCTTGGACTCTACTGCATTTTCTTTTTTTAACTGTTAATAATTTCAGCAGCTATTGAATCATAATGAGATTAAACTAATAATCTGAATTTAGCAAAAGAGATGTTAAGGTTCACCATACAGCCATGAAAGTATATGGGAGATTTATTTATTAATTTAGAAGGAGAAGAGTATTATGTTGCTATATACTTTGCAAAAAAATACAGTAACCCACAGGGAAGTTTTCGAAGCAGGATCAAAAGCATTTATTTCAGGGTTACTTGCAGCTAAAAACAAACTAGTTCCTTTATTAGTAAAATGTGATCAGTCCCATAAAAAGGGACTACAGAGGGGTTATTGGCTACATGCAGTTGGGGGTCTAGCTACAAGGTTAAATACTTTTTTTAATATTTTAAAAATATTTTGGAGGAATGCCAATTACTCTTCTCTAAACAGATATTCCTCTGACAGGATAAACATATACATTGTGGTGATTAATGACTACCCCTTACCATGGGGTATTTTCACGAGCAGCTTTCCAAAGGTTTGTCACAGCAGATCTGTGTAAGCTGCAAGCACAACGCTCCACCTGCAGCTCCTCATTCCTTGTGTGCAGACAGCACCCATGCAAGCACTGAAAGACCCTAGCGAGAGCAGAGTTGCAGTCCCTTCATGGAAACAAAATCCCACGCAAGCTAGACTTTTATTGCAATATCAAGCGTCTGCCTTTAACTTCAGCAACAATGAAATTTAAAAATAATAATTTGAGTACAAATAGAAGGGTCAGATGGCTGGTACATGATTTTCCTATTCAAATAACATCCATATCAGTAGGACTCAAAAGCCATCATGCCAACTGACAGTGTTTATAAAACACATTGTAAAGTCTGCATATCAGTGAAATTTGTATCGATTTGTATCATTTGTATCAAGCCAGGCGGTCCGAGTCCTCAATGACCGAGTTCTCACCTAGGGACAGTATTCTGAGCTTAAACACATTACAGGGTCACGTATGTGGGAATTTCACGGTGCTGCACCTCTTCCACAACGAAAGAATAGAGGATATCAGAAAGAAACTCCCCACTAAAGTATCTGCAGCAAAGCCAACGGGTGCACTGTCATCTGAGGCTTCCCTGACATTGACCAAGACACAGCTCTGTCAGGCAGGTTTTGTGGCAGCTATGCAGCAAGTAGGCAGAGCTCACCCTATTCCCACCCGCTCCGGAGGTCGTTCTTTCCAAGGGATACAAAATCACTCTGTGAGGCTCCTCAGGAAAAATGGCTTTCCTCACAGAGAACAAAAATATCACAGTCTGGCTCCGAGTTTAAGGGACTGCTTTAAATTTTCATTAGAGATGTGGAATTGCACTGAGCCACAGGAAGCAGAACAGTGGTGGATGGTCAAAAGCACCATGCATAGAGCCCGACTGCAGTTCCCCACCCGGATTCATTGTGTACCGCTGTCAAATATTTCTCTTTGGGTTTTTTTTCCTACAGGGCTTCAACCACTCATAAAGTCTTTTAATCAAAAGTACACAGCACAACTTCAAACATATAATCAAACATTCATTCACGCACGGATGTATTTAACAAGCAGAGTACAGATACAAAGAAACAGCAAGATGCTGTTCGTAAGCAACAAAGCCAATGGCAAGAATCTTGTTTTCACAACTGCATGCCACAAATAAGCTCATTGAATGTTTGCATACTAACATGTTTCCTCTGAGCACAAAGTTACCCCTTGTGCATGCAGAGATGGTAAATTCCTATGCAAATGGCCAGTCAGATACTTTCACTATTATTTGGGACTATAATTATAGTAACAACTCTGCTACATACAGAATTATCTGCAAGTCCCACTGAGCCTGGGAGCTCATTCAGAGCCTATTTTACAGTTTATTCTCCAGATGGCTCCCTTTCTAAAGGGAAGATTTCCAGCGGCGAACATGTGCATTTTTTTGCTATTGAAAACGTTCTGCCTTCGCAGACCCAGGAGTCAAAACTACCGAGGGAAAATAAGGACAGGCTGTACAGTAATTCCACCGGTGTTGCAGAGTTAAGACAGGAACTCAGATCTCTCTGCCCTACCTACCAGTGTCCTATCCGCTGCCTACTGCTGCAATTGCCCATGCAGTCATGCTGCTGGGCGAGCAAATAAAGTGCGTACCTATCGCTGCATCGTGCAGAACAAGGTCACCTGTGTGGGCCCAAAAGATATACCCATTCGTACCAGTTACCTGCTCACTTAAACACTACAAATTCCCCAGGTTCCAGTTTACTGGGTAAAATCTGAAAGGATGAGGTTCCTCTGGATGAGAAATGTAAGGATTAGGCCTTTATTAAGTATTGCGTTTATTTGCAGGAATACTGAAATGTAAATCATTTCAGTTGTACTATATACCCACAACTTTTGGTAACAGCAATTACAGAAGTCATGCATGATGGCTTTTGCCTAACAAATTTTTTTCCTTTACATTGTAAAAATGATTTTTAAAACTGCAATACAAAATATATTATTGTACAAATCAAAAGTATTATGACTAAGATAATTATTTCACATTCACTGAATGTATCGCGAGTATTAAAAATTGACTAAGCTAGAAAAAGAAATGTAATGCAAGTTCATCTCCTCTTCTTAATATATCTTTGAACAGAAGTGAATGCCTGAAAATCGTGTGCCTGGTCACCTCCAGTGACATTTTGACAGTTTGAGGAATCATAAGGGAACAACTAGTAAATTTAGTTTGGCATTAAGGACTCTCTCCCCCTTGAAGTGTTTCATACCACAGGTTCTGTTTTGAAAGTAGGGTCATTTGGCCTCTCTATTTCTTTTTCCTGCCCCTGACAGACAGAAATTCAAACGGGCTGACAGTAAGAGGTTGTTACTTTGAGAGACTCCTATTCAAATTAAAATGCACTGGAAGACAGGAATGGCTGACCCCAGATTTCTCCAGTTTCCTTGCAGAGGGCTTGGAGTCTGACACTCTGGAATTTCACCATGAAGTAAACCCAAGAAACTAGCCCTAGAGAAATAAAGGATAGGAATACGGACGTTTAGCTATGAGTTTATCCAATGGAGAGGAAAACAGGCAGCACGAAGAGACACTATTTTTTTGGAGAAGATACCATCTTCTGTCCTGGCCATTCTTGTGCCCTCTTCGGAGCTTACTCTCAGCCCAAAAATCTTCACGGGTGAAGGCGAGATGGAGGCAGGGAGCGTGCACCGCTGTGCTCTTTGTTGCCTGTAGATTGCTCCGTTTGTTACAAAGGTGGTAGACGTGTTTTTCCTGCTATGTCTTGCCCATAAGGAGTGAAGTGCAGTCAGATGGGTTGGATGAAGATGGGTGGTGTGATGAAAGCCGTGGTTGTGTGCTACTGTGGGAGCCCAGGGGAGCTGGGTGCCATGAGTCTTTTCCAGCAAAGGGGAATGAGAGACCCCCTGCAGTGAGCTCTGCACTCCTCCCCAGACCAAGAAAAGCACGGATATGGTCAGTTGGGACCCAAACTTACCAACCTGGTGTCCACACCAGCAAGGTCTACAAAGCTCCAACAATGCTTACTGGGAATCGCCTAGTAGAATTCATATCTGCATCAGTTAGGTTTAAAAGCACATTCCTAGACTCACGTGTAAACTATATGAATACACCCACATTTTTTTCAGTGCCTGAACATAGGAGAGGAATGATGATTTTCTTTGAATAATCTGAGGCAGATGCGGTAATGAAGTATTTAGGAGCATTATCCATTCTTACTCATACAGCTCAACAATACTGATGCTTAAGCACATGCTTGGAAAGGCACGTCTCAGATCCTTGCAAAGCTCTTTCAGTTCAGCAATCTGAAAAAAAAGTGATATGTTTTTGGAAGTCTGCCAGAGCCATGATAAATAATACACTGTCCCTGATAGTTTCAATACAGCAGTTCCCTGAAACTCTTTTCAGCCAAAGAGCCTTCCTCTCCTGTAAACACTTTTGCTGGTCTTGTTGGTACATGATATAAATCAATTATTTAAACGCAGTTGAAGTACTGCATTTTACCAAACTTTTTGGAATATAAATATTTTTAAACCTGGTTCTCTGATTATGTGCCACACAGTTACAGTTGCATGCCTAAGCTGAAAAGGAATTCAAAGTGACAAGAGTCACCTGCATGCAGAAATTCTCCTGTTTACCCTTTGCTAGTGTTAACCATACATTCAGATTAGGCAGGAGTTACGTAAAATATGCAAAATATATGCATGCAGAGGTTCCTCTCCTCACTCATGCAATTACAGGATTTTCCAAGGTTGGATGCAACCTGAATTGAAGTAGAGGGCTGCACAAACAAGCGCTTGAGATAGATCATTAAGTTTAGGAAAAAATGGTGCACAGGCCAAACGAAACCCCTGCGAGGCTCTTCAAGTACATCCATACCTCTCTACTTGTTTAAATTAAAAGGAGTTTTCTGCACAACTATGCTCCTGACTTCTTTCTGTTTTCAAGTTTTAGATCCTGTTTATTTTCTAATTTCTTTGTAGAGTAAGAGTTTATGCTGATTCTGGTGTTATGTCCACCAGTGTATCCTACTCAGAAGTCTTCCATTTTTCAGCACGGTAGACCATAGGTATGAGTACACACTATCCAGCCAAAGGAGTATTCAGAACATTTATCAGCATATCTGCAGTGGGGATATGCAGGAGGCTGGCAGCATGAGGTACTGGAGTGAAATTTCAAGTGTTTGTAAATTAATTTTAGTCACATCGGCCACCTTGCAAACATAAACATAACATCTACAGAGCTGCAGATGGAGGAGGTATGTGTTACTCTTCACTCCTTCAATGCCACAACTAACACGATACAGACGTGCAGAAGCTCGTGCAGGAGTTCTCCTGAATAATTTTCAGCAAGAACAAACAGAAGCAGAACAGTAGAAAAGCCTGGTTCTGCCCATGCACAAGCACTAACACTAAACTCACAGAAAACTGTACAAGGAATAAAGCTAAAGGAAAGCTTTTCTCCAAACACCAATGTCTGAGGATTTGCTTAATGATTAAAGATGAGAGTAAGATGCCTAAATTTAATCCTCTCTCTGCTGCAGACCCTCTGTGATCTAATGCAGGCGATTCCAGGTGGGACCCCTCTGACCACATGTGGGTATCAATGCCAGAATTACCAAAGATTCCTTTTACAGTGAATTGAGCCCTGAGTCACCCATCGAGACAGACACAGCTTATCCATGTACCTTAAGGTGGGTAACCACATTTGGTCAAATGCATCTCAGTTGGCAATAAAGTGAGCGTAAGGTGATTAAATTGACACATTCACCTCAAGCAAGGCAGGCGAGACAATCTTTACCATTCCTTGGAAAAAGGCACCAAAACCAAACACACTGCTAGAGTGGAGACCAGGGCTTCCCTGCTACATGTGCTTGAGGGGAGCTGCACCAAGAGCTTTGAGACACACTTGGAACAGCAGTTCTGGGGCTTTTAGCCAATTTCTTTTGGCTGGCAGAGCCCTTCACTTCACTGGGGAACTGCAGTAGAGATGAGCAATGCTGCAAGTGCACATCTGTGTGGCTGGGAGGGACACGTCCCAAACCAGGGCATGCAGAAAGTGTGTGGATCATGTTTTGTAGGCACACTGAAGGCTTATTCCAGTGGAAGGAGGGAGTGCAAGATGTGAGGAGCATGGAAATACAGGAATGTGGATTGTTGAGTCTAGTCCCCTGCTACTGCAGCCCTGTAATATAACACTTTTGGATCTAAGCACCTCTGTGAATTCCAGCAAAAGACAAATTGCTATTTTAACTGGGTTGTTTGTAATAAAACTCAGGGACATGTTTTGAAGCTTTATCCGCGGGAAGGTGCGCTACAGAAACACTGCATTAAGAGTAATGGAGCTATTCATGAGAAAAGACATGAGAAGAGCAAGCAACAAAAATGCCCGCATAGGCCATAAATCAGAAAAGAAATGTATCACCGTATGGTGACAAGAGAACTGGGTCCACCTGCAGCCAGCATGCAATCTGCATACCTTGAGGGAACAGATCTCCCCTCACAGCGGTCAGCTTCAACTCCTCAGGGGAAGCTGACAATGGCAGTAGTATTTCAAACAGCAATTACCCTCGAAACAGAATCGTCAGGCTGGAAGAGACTTCAGGAGGTCTCTAGTCCAGCCTCCTGCACAAGGCAGGGTTAGCTATGAGAGCAGACTTGGTTGCTCAGGGCTTAATCTGATCGGCTTTTGAAAACCCCCATGGATGGAGACAGCACAAGCGCTCTGGGCTGCTCCACTGCTTGACCATCCTCATGGAAAAGAAGTTTTTCCTTACTCTCTTGCTGCAGTTTGTGTCTGTTATCTCCTGTCCTCCTGCCACGCACCACTATGAAAAGCCTGGTTCTATCTTTCTGATAACCTTCTTGTTGATATTGGAAGTTATTAGGTCTCCCCAAAGCCTGCTCTTCTCCAGGCTGGACAAGCCCAATTCCCTCAGTCTCTCAGCAGAGCATGTACTCCACCCACTGACCATCTTGGTGGCCTCTGTTGAACACACTCCAGTTTATGGATGTTTTTCTTGTCCTGAGTGCCCAAAACTGGATGCAGCATTCTAGAAGTCATCTAACGAGCGCCAAGGAAAGGCAAGTAATCACATCTCTTGATCTGCTGGCTAAGCTCCTCTTGCTACATTCCAGGATGCTGTTGGCCACCTTTGCTACCAAGGCACATTGCTGGCTCATGTACAGCTTGTGGTCTACGAAGACCCCCAAGTCCTTTTCAGGAGATCTACTGAATACTACCATGCCCAGTATCCCATCAAACAATAGCTATTGTCTGAAACCAGATGAACTGCTGTGTAGAGTGAGCCAACAGGTCCCACTAGTGCCCACGGCTTGAGAATTTCAGAGCAAGCCACGATCATTACCTCAATCTTTAGCCACTTAAAGCCCTTCTTTCCCAGTAGGACTGTCACATTGAAAGGGCTGATAGAGCTGAAGACTGACAAATGCTTGCTGCTTCCTTTCCTGTGGATGGTTGTCATGACTAAGTGGCTGCACTCTCTCTCACTCCCCTTAGCTGTCTGTACCCAATACCAGAATCATAAGTATAGGTATCATTTTCTTCCTGTAATAGCAGAAATCAAGGTACAAATGGATCTGGGTATAAACAGAACTAAAGGGACAGAGTTCCTTCTTCTTAACCGAATTCCCTTGGTCAGTGTGAGAAAACCACTGACACACGGCAGACGGTATCATGGGTTTTGACATGTGCTTTTTTTGAGACCTTTTTGAACCTCTATGCAACAGTAGTCTGTGCTAACATGTATATGCCTAACATTTTGCATATACGGTATATAGCAACCTTAAAAGACAAAAGCATTAAGTTTTCTAAGACCAGGTGAATAATTTGCCATCCATAATTTATTCAAAGAGTTTTGCTTCTCTCTCTGTTTACCGAGTTTTTCTCAAACAGATGGCATTTTTGTAATGTATTCATTAGTTGAAATTTTCTGATGAATAAGTTCTGTGAATAATCCTTGGTCTGTAGCTTGGTTTTGAAAATTCTCAC
Source organism: Gymnogyps californianus (assembly GCF_018139145.2). Taxonomy (NCBI): domain Eukaryota; kingdom Metazoa; phylum Chordata; class Aves; order Accipitriformes; family Cathartidae; genus Gymnogyps; species Gymnogyps californianus. The sequence goes on along the minus strand of NC_059487.1, from coordinate 8,922,893 downwards.
CTTTCAGCCATGTAGATATTTAAGTTCTGTTTTATAAGAAATGAACTTAGCCTCTTGCTTTGTTTGGAAAGTGAGAGGTGAAAGGTGCTGTGAAGTTGAAATACCTTGTTTTGCTGGCAGCGCTGCTCCTGACTGCAGAATGATGCTGGAATTATCTGCAAAAGCCAGAGAAACGATAGAACAGGATTTCAATGTCAACAATCAAAGGAACAGAAGGAGAAGCAGCCACAGGCTGCAAAAGTAATGAAAGTGGGATTATTTTTTTTCTCTGCAGCAATGCTAACTCCTCAAGGAGCACAAAGTAGTAGATTTACTCTGGGAATCCTCAGCCAGTTCACCATGCAGTCAGCTTATCACTACAGAAAAACTGCTAGCGCACTACTTGTTATCTTCAAGGACATGTATCACTTTTGTTTTTCACATGAATTCTGTGCTCATGAATGACGCAGGCAAGACATGCCTGAAGAGTAAAGACCTCTATTTGCCAGAACAGATTTAATATTGGCCGCAGCCAGTGATCTCACACCTGACTTTTATTTCTCATACCAATGTCAGTGAAGTCCTTGACCTCAACTGAATCTGCCAAGCAAGTGTCCAAATGAGGTGGTGATTTCTACAGTGAGTACCAAGCAAGTTGCAGGATGTTTATATTTACACTGACCATCGAGTAGTAACGATGTTCAGTCATTACTGCTCAAAACTGAATTTGAAACCGCTTACTTGCAATGGATGGTTCCACTCTCTGTCTGTCTCCGTGAGCTGCTCTTGGTCTCCAGATGAGAGATCCAAGTAGCATAGTCCGGTGTGATTTATTAAATAGTAAAACCACTGCATTAATCATGTGGGGTGGTAACGGGTTCTCCTTTTGTGCCATGCTGCTGTGCCTCTTCCTGAAAGGATAAGTGTAGCTTGTTGGACAATCAGAAATCATAGAAATATGGGCTGGTGAACTTCTCAGAAGATCATTGAAACTCTCCCCTGCCCTGAGGGATGGTCACGCATGCTACAGTCAGTCCTGATAGCTGTTTATCTAACCTTTTCTTTAAATCTTCACTGAACAGATTTACAACCTCCTTAGAGTCCAGCTACTCACACGGTAATAGTTTTGTCTGGTTTATTTGTTTTTTTCCTGATATCTAAATCTCCCTAATTGCACTTCAGTAAATTGCTTTTTATCCTACCATTGGTTGTCACAGAACAACTGTGAGAGCTGTTTACTGCATCTTTATAAATGTGTTTATACATTTGAAGACAGTTCCCATGTCCTTACATTGTGTTTTCTTTCCCAGACCAAATAATCAAATTCCATCTTTCCTTGTAGCTTACATTTCCTAAGCCTCTTACAGTTTTGGTGGCTGTTCTCCTATTTTGTTTGCCTACCTCTTTCTTTAAGAGTAAGTGTAATGCTTGAAACTGGATGGAGTGCTTCAGCCAAGTCTGACTAGTGCTAAATGGAACAGAAATAACGCCCTCCGATGTCTTACATATGATCCTCCCGTTACTAGAGCTCAGAGCAACACAACGATTTTGCAGCACTGCACAGTCCACGATCCACTATAGTCCCAAGATTGTCTTCTGCAGTATTTTTACCTAACTAATAGTCCTCGTTTGACATGTGATATTCCTTCCTATATGTGGCATACTACATAATTTTTCTTCTAGAATTGTATCGTGTTGAGTTCAGACTGGGTCTGCAGTATATCAGGGTCATTTTAAATCTCAGCCTTGCACTCTGTGGTTGGAATCACTGCAAATGTTATAAAAGTGCCCTCCATTCCATCACCCAAGTTATTACAGAAAACACTGACCAAAACTGTTCCCAGACAATTCCCTGGGAGACCCTACTTGATGTGTCCTTCCTCTTTGACAGCAATTATCAACAAAGGCTTTTAAAATACAAGCTTTCACGAACAAGATTATTACAGACTATTATACAAAAGCCAAAACTCTTTATACATGGCACTGTGGTCAGTAAAACCAGTTACCTCCTTTCTGCAGATAAAGGCTGAGAGCCATGCTAAGAAACCTTTACAAAGTCAAACAAAAATCATATGCAATATCAGGGAAAAAAGAAACCCAAGTTGCCCACAGCCACAGTCGCTGACAGCCCTCTACACAACTGCTGTTTAACAACTACGGTTGAAGAATATCAGCATGACTATTTCTGTATGCCCACACAATTCTGAACCACAGTCCAATTTAGTTTAGGAAAAAAGAGGTTTTTTGCTAAAATTACCATAGTATAGGTTTTTCATTTGTATTACCATAGCAACAAAGGACCTTACTTGAAATGAGACCCCCCCACACACTGCTCCGGGTGAAGTGCACAGTGCTGGTAATGAGAGACAGCCCCTCCATGTCCCTCTGAGCTTAGAGGTGACTATCCCCATCCTGCGTCGAGGTGCAGGAGTCCATCTGCAGGAAATTCCCTCTAAGGCCAGTGCCTAAGCAGGTAAGAAAAATCAGAGGCCAAAAGTATCTGTACCCACTGGGGGACAACAGCACACGGGCTGGGAGTGGTTTGCGCTTAACAGTCTGTGAGAGAGCTTAAGCTGCTGGTGTCTCCTTAACCCTGGCACCAAGATTTAACTCACTGCTTTAAAACGGAGATTAAATCCACACAGAGTAACTTCCACCCAGATGTCAAACAAATGTAATTAAAAAGTAGAGATATGGAACGCTCTCCAAATCTCTGACAATCAATAATACTAGTGTGCTAATTGTCACTGTACTTTGCAAGGGTGCCACAGGAATAGAGCACAGTTTTAGCTCTCCTGGAGTCATTGCTACGGATTGGGGGGGAGATATGTTAAGATTTATGCTTTAATGGCCACTTCTAATGCCACTTCTCTCACCAAAAAAACCCCCCAAAATTCCCATGGAACGGGAAAAGCACCAGAAGTTGTATTGACGACGATAGCAGCCCGGGATGCCACCTGTGGGCAGCCCGCTGCTTCCAGCCCCTCCCGGAGAGCTGCGTTTGGGGGTGACGGCGGGGCAGAGGCGGCGGGCGGCCCCCCAGGGCCCCAGCACCGCGGGTGCGCAGCGGGCGCGGACTGAGCCTCGCCGGGGCGGGCACGGCATCGCCCGGCCCGCCGGCCTCCCGCTACCAGCCCGGTATTCCTCCTCGGGAGAAGCGGCTTCCGCGGAGGGGAGCGCCCGGAGCTCCTCCTCCCCCGTCCCCGCCGGCAGGTCAGCCCGGGCCCGCGGGCGAGCGGGGATTTCGCGAGGAGCGCTCCGCGCAACCCGCCGGTGACCACCTCCGCTGCCGGCCGCGCACACGCACACGCGCGGGGGGGGCCGCGGGCTTTCCGCGGGGTGCGGAGCGTCCCCCGCCGCCTCTCCGCCCGCTGCCGGCTGCACCGTGCGGGGAGGGTCGGGGCCCCGCCGCCCGCGGCCCCCCCCCCCCTCCGGCCCGGCCCGCCCGCCCCGCACACGCGGCCGCCCCCGCCGCCGCACCGCGCAGCGGCGGCGCAGCGCGGTAAGCACGGCCCGGCGCCGCCGCCGACCCCACGCCGCGGGGGCCGCCGCCCGCCGCGGGGCTCCCGGCGGCCGCGCTCGCTGCCCGGCGGCGCGGGCAACTTGCAGGCAAGTTTGCAGGGAACTTTTCTGCCAGGAGCGGCTCCGGGCCGCGGGTGCCCGGGGGAGCCGGCCGCAGCGGCGGAGCCGCGGGGCTGCGGGCATCGCCCCGTGGCGGGAGGCAGAGCCCGGCCCGGGCCGCCCGGGAGGGGGGGTTCCCCTGGGATCCCGCCGTACACCCCCGGAGGGGTGTGCATGGCGGGGAGGGGGCGGGGGGTCGTGCGAGTCCGTGCACGGGTTGTAGCAACAGGTTTTCTCCCGCAGCAGGGATGGAAGAGAGGGACTGTCCCCCCGCGCCGTCATTTCTTCCCGACACCGGGCTGCCTTTGCTGCCGGCAGCGGGAGGTGGTCGGCTGGTGACGGGGACCGCTCGGCTGATTCCTGGCTTTCTCCTGTCCTGTCGCGGAGGTGGCTGACGGCTGTCGAGGCTGATCCATCGGGCTCGGTTTGTGATGCTCGGTCTTCCCCTTCCCGGCTCTCCCTCTCCCCGAGTCCTGTGTCTGCACAGTGCAGTATGGAGGCTTGTGTTTCAAATTTCTTCTTCTTTGCCTAATCTGAAGGTCCTTTATAGCTTTAATTTTAAAATAATTAAGAGATGTCTTTTATATTGATCTATTTACTGACTTCTGTTCGTTGGCAACTGACACATCAAGTTAACTATTCTTGATAGGCAATGTATTTCTGGCAGATTTTTTTTCATTGGAAAAGACTTGGGGTGGGGGGGACGACACACACGTAAAATAACTCTTCCTTGACTACGTATCTCTTCATTTCAGTGGCAAAATATGTATCTATATAAATAAATGACAAATCCTTTACTTTTTAAAAAGAGGTTTAAGAGATTGTTTTGAATGTGACTTACTAAAATTTGTTGACATAAATATATTTCACAGCAGGATAATAACTATAGTTATTAGTTCTAATGTATTTCAGAACATTCTCCTGGGCATATAAGTTATCTGTAAAGTTATTTCACTTCTGATTATTATCGGCAGAATAAGGCTCAGCTTTATAAAACCAAACACTGAGCAACATATTTGTCATAATTCAGTTTGTAGGTTGTCATAAAATGCCAAAAAGCGTAACACTGTCCAGATCAAGGAGAGCAATATACAGATATGAGCATATTTTCTTCAGATTATATGTTTTTCAGGATGGTTTTGTTTCATATTATACATTGACCTTTATAAGTTTTACTTTGATTTGGCTGGAAGTTCACTTTGCAAGCAGAGTTGAAGTTTGAGATTGGTTCTTACTACGTGAAAAGCTGCATGAGTATAGCTTAAAGTGTTTCAGGAGGGTACCCTGACAGTGTTGATACAGTATGGAAATCATGTGTCAGAAGATAGCTGAATTTAACACTGCTTGAAAATACTGCTTATTTTAACTAAGGAAAGAATAAAGGAGGAAGGATCACTAAACTGTAAAGCAGTTTCTTATGGAATTCTTTCCAAAAAATCACTGTATTCATATTCAACCTGCACTGAAATCTGAAACTTTTTTTTCCCCCCACTTAATTTACAAATGGTAAAAAGCAACAGAGACAAGTTCCAGGCACTGGAATAGATAGAAGAGTCTAGGGGGGAGTTATGCATCTTCCTTGCATGCTTGTTATCATCCAGGCACAACTTTGAATTGTCTGCATCACAGAGCAGTATCAGGACTCCTTGCAGGAGCTCTGATTACATCAGAGATGCACTGCAGAATGCAAAATACTGCAGAGGACACTGGGGGGGGAAACGACACTTGCAGTGGAATTTTAGCATGTTACTCATGATTTCTATTTCTTTCCCTCAGAAGGGCATATTTAATAATTCTTTCCCCATTGTCTAGGAGTCTGGCACCCTTCCTGAATTTCGGCTGAAAGTAAGGGCAGTGCAGGTTTCTAATTCAATTTCTTCACCAGACATAATGGATAAGAATATCATCTTGTGCAAGACAGACTTTTTAAGAGATGTTATATCTTGCTTCACATGCACACCACACCATTTAGAGTCACCAAGAGCCCTTGCTGTGGGCCAGTTATTCTGTATTACCATAGTTTCTAGAAGCCAGAACAATGATCAGGATTGTATAATGTAGTAAGAGACAGTTCTTGCCCCAGTAAGCTTACAAACAAAATAGGAAACAATGCTCAGAGAGAAGTGATTTGCCCAAGATGAGAACACATTATCAGCAGGGGAGCTGGAAAGATGAACCGGGCTTCGCTAACTCCCAAGCATTCAAAGGGCAGAATACTATCTTAGACAAGGAGGGGTTTTACCATTGGGCCTTACTTAACCAGAGCAGTTTTATTTGAGGATTTTACTGTTACAGCATGTCCTTAAAGTTCATCTTGTTTAATTGTTGGGGAAATTGTTGCTATAGGCTAATGTGTTTATCTGACCTTATATTCCAGTGTGTTGTCTTTAATCCTTAACGCATTTCTTACAGCCATCCCCAATGTGATCAGTCTGCAATGTATGAATAAAAGTTTGCTTGCTTCTTAAGCTCAATAGCAAAAAACCCCCTTCCATTAATTAGAACTCTCCTGTCTTAAAGCAGTACTGACCATCATTCTGTAGAAGCACCTGCCAAAGGAAAACAAGAAACATACAGAGAAATGTATGGGTTTATTCTTCTCCTTCCTCTGTTCCTTCAAGTCAGGCCATCTTTTCTGTTGTCCTTTATTTCCTCCTGTTCTTCCCCCTTAGATATGATGTATCTATGTGTATCTGAGGCAAAGAACATGTAAATAACACATGTATGGCATCAAATACTATAGCTGCCTACATGGGATCTGTGGGCTTGCCAGTTCTGGTTATGGAAAAAGGAGTCACCTTTTATAACTGCAGTCATTCAGTGTGTTACACAGGGGATTAATTTGCCCAATTTATTGTCTTGCGCAGGTCTAGAAGCTGGAAGTGAAGAATGAAATTCTTTTTTCTTTGCTCTGTTGTTTCACAGTTGATGCCTCAGGGTTACAGCGTGTGTCTGACACACGCAGAACATTTACATTTCCCTCTCCCCATTTCTTCCCATTGTGTCAACAATGGATGCGGTGGGAGATCAAACCAGTGACAGAGATGAGCTGCCTCCTCATTTTTCCTGGCTGAGATTCAGAGGATAAGTTGTTGCTAACCAACATCATCTGGTATTACAGAAGGGAAAACGGTTAACAGCTCCCATTTATCCATGGTCTTCTATCAGTCGTAATCTTTATTCTCTTTGGGCCAGCCCTGCCTTAGACATAGTTGAGGCAGAGGGGAAAACGCTTGTTTCTAAATAAAACAACAGTTGCTCTAAGAAAAGGAGGCATACATAAACATACAATAGGTAGCCCTGTTTTCCCACGTCAAACCTATAGCTTGAACTCCCAGTGGCATTACTTCTACTGATGGTATCTTGGGAATGCTTTAACAGAAGACCAGCTCTGAGGTCATTAGGAGTGCTTCATGTGATGGGACTGTATGTCAGGGTAATTGCAAGTTCAACTGTTCTGTACTTCCTCTGTTCACCATGCTCCAGCTAGCACTATCTACGCCAGCTATCACTCTCCTCAGATCCTGTCATTTATCTGAGTCCTGCAGCTTTTCCAGTGGGCAATGGCAGAGTGCCATCATCTGTTATGAAGCTCCACTGATAATCCCAGTATTGGCTAGAATTTCCTAGAATGTGACTTTTTAACACAATTATGTTTCGTGTTAATGTTCTTTCCGTAAAGAAGACTTTCAGGTCAGCAGGCCTTCGCTCAGTCTTTCTTGAGGCAAAAGACAAACTGAAATCGATTGGAAGTTTATTTGAGTGCAGGCCTACGGGATTTTGTCATTGTTTGCACCCACCGTTACTTCCAGAGGAGTTTCAGAATTGCCCATCCCCTGCCGTAGGGATTTCCAGAGTCATAACTCTGGAGCAGAGACAGAGCAACTCAGCAATACAAGCAAGTATGTAGTGATAAGGCACTGAAAGTTAAACACAGTTAAGATTTTGGCATGGAGAACAGGTTACTTGCCAAATAGCTGTTCTCAAATCACTAGCAATAGTAATAGAGATCCCACTTCTATCCCACTTGTGATAGAAGCAAGATGACAAAGCTTACCTCTTTGCTTGTCTCAGGACAGAAAATAGTACCACAGCTCTTGGAAGATCTGAATCGCGCCTTGTCCATTCTTATATATTCCTGTAGGCTTTCTTTATCCACATGCCCTAAAGGTAAGTAAATTAATGATTTCCTTTTGTACTAAAGAGGATTACAGGTGAGGAATCAGGAAATACCACTCCATCCAAAGCTCACCTGGGGCCACCTGCTTGTAAGAGTATGTAAGGGACTGCTCTGTTCAGAGTAATCCCTCTGGGAAGTTTAGGAGCAGGACTGAGATAGTATTTTATTGAAAGCAGCATTGTAAGTAAGTCCCCTTGCAGCGAGGAAAGCCTGTTGCTCTTAAACTGAAGTGCAGCTGTGTTTTGAGTACTTTGCTGTTGTGTATTCATGGGTTTTTCTTCTATAATAGGTATGTAACACTATTGATGTGGTTTATAAACCCTAGCTTCTGAAAACAACAGTTCTGTGTTTAAGGAAGTCACCCTAGCAGGGGTAGATATCCCCAGGGTGCGTATCAAAGGGGAGGTGAGTACAGCCAGGGAAAGAACAAAACTATGTACTGCTACTGAAGCCAATCAAGTGTAATATTTATTACTTCCCTGTGAACTCGAGGCTAGAAAGTCAGAATATTTGTGTAATTAATGTCTATTTATTGTACAATCTAGTTAATAAATAAATAAATAAATACTCTTATCAAATGAAACTCAGCAACTCCATGGATTAAGCTGTAGCTGACTGTACAGATGGAAGATCTAGAAGCAGTACTGTACAACTCCCCTGTGTATGAGCAGACTCTCAGTCTGATGTTTAAAATGCAGTGAGTTAGGGAGGCAGAAAGTTTAACATTTCCGGTACCTGCTTTTTATACCCATTTGAACTCTGTGGTCACTTCATTCCACAGACTTTACCCTAGTGTTGTGTGACCAGAATTTGAACATGATTTTCAAAGTCGTCATAAGAATTTTTTGGTTTCCTATAATCAGAGGTGAAGGCAGTCACCTTGGCTTTCAGCTACTGTTCAATCCATTGTAAGGACAAAGACCTATTACTGTATATAGGTTGTCAGTTATAACTGAAATAATATTCCAATGTTTGTGTACAAATCATGTATTTCTTTGCAATCTTTTGTAAATGAGGCCATAAAAAGGGAGTTGCCATGTCATTAAATGTATATCAACTCTATACAAACATTTTATGTGATCATCAATAAGTGGGTTTTTTTTCCCCAAATTGTTTCCGTATGGCCTTTTAGAAATTAGTCTTGCACTAACTGTTTTTTAGAAGTGTGTATTTACTGAATTACAACATAATTGACTTCTGATTCTTTCTATATACTTCATGGGTACTAAAATACGTAAGATTTTTATGTGTAATAGTTAAATAAAAACATACAATTTCCTTTTCTACAAAACACACTTGAATTTTATGTTCTTATGTGATACTGTCATAATTTTTATACTTCCATTCTGAACCAGGAATATCCTGCCACATGCAGGAATTATTCCTGGTTTCCCTCTATATCCACTGGGAACTGAGACCTCTGTATCTGAGCCAGGAGAAGCTCCCCAGTGTGACAAATATTCGAGCAGAGCTCCTGAACAAGGGAGCAGCCCTTGATAGAGTCAGTTCTACCCAGCTGGACAAACCCAGCCTCACCAGAAAGGTCTTCTGACCATACTCAGCCACTGCTGTTTTCTTCCCAATTGTGTTTATCATCAGCCATAAATATTTTTGAGCTCCAATCACTACATTTGTTCCAAACTTGAAAACAACCTCTCATTCACTCACCCCATATATCTGTTTTTTGTTCCAGAAGACACTTGCAGAAGTAGCGAAGTGATGTGAAGTTATCTTCCAAGATGACTCTTCTACCTGGAGAAAATTCCGACTATGACTATAGTGCCCTGAGCTGTGCTTCAGATACTTCCTTCAACCACACTTTCTTTCCAGAAACGGAAACCCTTAAGGGAGTCTTTTACCAAAGAGCCAAGCTAATTCACCCTCAAGAGGATCTCCTGAAAGGCTTTCACCCTTATGATCGGAAGCATCATATTATTATAAATGTAGGGGGCATTAAGTATTTGCTCCCATGGACCACACTTGATGAATTCCCATTGACACGTTTGGGACAACTAAAATTCTGTAATAATTTTGACGACATTCTAAACATCTGTGATGATTACGATGTGACATGTAATGAATTCTTTTTCGACCGCAACCCAGGGGCATTCAGGACAATCCTGACCTTTTTGCGGGTTGGAAAACTTCGGCTCTTGCGTGAGATGTGTGCACTGTCTTTCCAAGAGGAGCTGCTCTACTGGGGAATTGAGGAAGACAACTTGGACTGGTGTTGTAAAAGGAGGTATCTGCAAAAAATGGAGGAGTTTACAGAAATAAATGAACGGGAGGATGACCTCATAGAAAATGAAACAACAGGTGAAACAGTAGAGGAGACAAAAATTGGCTTGTGCATGAAAAAGTTGCAAGACATGGTGGAAAGGCCCCAGTCTGGCCTCCCTGGAAAGGTGTTTGCTTGTTTGTCTGTTTTATTTGTAACTATTACAGCAGTGAACTTATCCATCAGCACCATGCCTGACCTGAGGGAGGAGGAGGAAAAGGTAAGTTAGCTTTTCAGGATGTAAAATGGTACATCCTGGGAAGAGCAGAACAAGTACAAGGTCTGATGGTATTGATTTCAAAGGGGATTCTGCAGCTGTCTTTTGAGGGGGGAAAATAACACAAAGGATATTTGAAATCTTACATGACTGTGTTCAATTACTTGTAAGAGAATTAATCATATCAAGTTTTATGTCCGAAGAAAATTTTGTTAGTGTGCACTCTTCTGTACAACTGTATATTACCTTGTTAAGCTTTGTATTTGATATTTAGAAAGCCTGAAATTACCAAGCAATATCTTCTGTGGAATAAGTAGTTCCTTTCTAAGTTTTGCATGTAACTTGTTCCAATTTGTCAATGTGTTTCCCCATAGCAACAGCTTCAGTTCCTTTAATATTTTGGGTTTAAAAAAAACAACACAGAAACCTCTCTTCCTGTTACCGTACCAACTAAAACAGTTATTATCCAGTGCCAATTACAAACTCCTCCTCTTTCCTGCAGGGTGAGTGTTCCCAGATGTGCTACAATATTTTCATTGTGGAGTCTGTCTGTGTGGCATGGTTTTCCCTGGAGTTCCTGCTCAGATTCATCCAGGCAAAGAGCAAGTTTGCATTTTTGCGGAGACCATTAACCCTGATAGACATAATAGCCATTCTGCCATACTACATCACTTTGCTAGTAGACACCACTTCAGTGGGCTATAAAAAGCCCAGCTCTGGGAGCATCTACCTGGACAAAGTAGGTCTGGTCCTCCGTATTCTCCGTGCCTTGAGGATTCTCTACGTCATGCGGCTGGCCAGGCACTCCCTGGGGCTGCAGACTCTGGGGCTGACCGCTCGCAGGTGCACCCGGGAGTTTGGTCTCTTGCTGCTCTTCCTCTGCGTGGCCATCGCACTGTTTGCACCGCTCCTGTATGTCATTGAGAACGAGATGGCAGACTCGCAGGAGTTTACCAGCATCCCCGCGTGCTACTGGTGGGCTGTCATCACCATGACCACGGTAGGCTACGGAGATATGGTTCCCAGAAGCATCCCTGGCCAAGTGGTGGCACTAAGCAGCATACTGAGTGGCATCCTCCTCATGGCATTTCCAGTCACCTCCATCTTCCACACGTTTTCACGCTCCTACATTGAGCTAAAGCAAGAACAGGAAAGAATAATGTACAGGAGAGCACAGTTCTTATTAAAAACAAAGTCTCAGATAAGCAATGCATCACAAGGGAGTGATATTTTATTCCCCAGTATCTCTTCTGAGACTAGGGACAATGAATGAAATTTAAGTTACTATTTCTCCTGATGTCAAGTAATGTTTTGTTGTATCAGATTCCACCTTTTAATTTGCTTTGGAAGCATTTTACAAAGGTAACCCTCATATTCAAATGAAGAAAAGGAGCTATTAACCAGGAACTGATGTGGTTTAAGAAGTCTATTATTATGCTGTTTCTTCCCCCCCGTATAGTGTATAGGACAGATCTTTCACTGAGATCATACAGTGGGATTTTAGGAATTAAAAGTTCTCTGACAAAAAAAACCCCAACAATATATAATTATGTACTTGACAGGCTGTTTTGCCATTTGTAATACACATTTTTCCAACCGAATCACAATGTATATAATCATTAAACAGGCTGCCATTTTTCTTGTTTTTCTTGTATATAAATAATGTAAATACAACAAAATTAATGGCTAAATTCTCTCCCAGTAAAACGCCTTAGACCATAATGGAAATAACCACAGATGTTTGTCCCATTGTGCTCTTAAAAAAATATTAAGTAAGATTTGTCATTCACAACGGCAACTGTATGTTTCTTTGTCAGTCAGTCCTAAACATACCAGAAAAGAAGAATCGAGCTGTTTGTATCATAACCTTGCTAAAGATGTAAATACTTATAGCTCAGCAGCCTCAAAATTTAATTGAAGTTACAGTGTTGATCCTATGTCATTTAATGCAGTATTCCCAGGAACAAAGTCTTTGAGTTTTGTAGCATTTAATATTATTATCAAGAGGTTACTAGCTGCAAATCAAATGAAATATGCATGATGAGATGCCAGTCGTTCCCTACCATCTGTTTCCATGTTTTTACTTTACCTCAGATAGGAGACAGAACTAAAAGAGGCCTGTTTCCAGGGGACACCCTACCATTACTTGGCAAATCGATGCTGCGGCTACCCATTCACATTCAGCATTTGGTTCTTTAAAAGGAGCAGAAAATACATGGTCGTGGGAAGTTGCCAATGATGAAAAAAAGAAAATATCATTTGAGTCATGGAGTGGAGGGGTACTGACAGCTTTATACTTTACTGTCCTCCGTCGTGAGGGACTTTTAAGATTTAATTAACTATACCTTTGCCATCATTACAGACATCATAGTAATGGAGAAAATTTTAAATAGGATATGAAAAAGCAATTAAGGTCCCAAAACACAACCGTGTATTCTTCATCCACACGTGTCTTGGTCTAGGTTCCCCTGCTGAAGTCAGTGGGAGCACATGGGTCAATGACACAGTCAGGTTTGGCACAGGTTTCTATGGAGGTTAATGACAGACCTCCCATTTATTTTAGAGGGAATTAGACTGGCTTGCATAACAGCTCAGGAGACAAACTCCAGAACTTTAAAAATGGAATTAAATCCACTTGTTTGATTTCACGTGTGCTCAGAGGTAAAGAAAAGCTAACCTGAAGAGTTTCACCTTTTTTCCCCCCTCTTTTTTAGTAAGTTTACTTATTAACAGTTGAGAGCTAGGGAATTTTAGACGTTCCCATTGCATTCACCAATGCTTCTCTACCCTAATTTTCAAAATCACTATTGCTTATTGGCATTTCTGGAGCAGCTTGCTAGAAATGCCAGAATGCATGATGGTTTTGTGATTTAAATTAAGGCCAAGGACACAAACATTGTCCTTTCAGAAAAGGTAGTATTAGTTCCTCAGCCTATGCTGTTTGGCCAAGCCCACATTACACTGGTTTTCTTTTCACGTCTTTAAAATACAATTTGAAGGTGTTCTGATATACTTATTCTTAAAGAATAATTCCAAAACTTTAAAAAACGCACTTTACAAATAATTAGGGCTCTAGCATTCTTCAGCCTGTCGTAGGTAAATATGCCTATGGAGCATTACTGCAGAGTGCTAAAATATCCAGTCTAAACTCTTGGCAATTAATTATGTGCCAGAGCGACGAATGTAACCAGCTTTTCACTCTTGTTCTTCAGCTTTAATTAGAGTTGGACAAAGAACAGGAACATCGTGACAAAAAAGGGACACATTTTCCATCCAAAATACTCTTAATTTCAAAACTGTTTGATCATCTGTAGCACTGGCTTCAACACAAGTGCTATACATCCTTCTACCTTTGTGTCAGCATTCGTTATAAAAAGAACTGGTAATTAGATTAGTCCTATGAGTAACAGTTGCTTATCTAAGAATGTGTTTGACAGGCTGAGCCATAAATAAGAAGCTGTAAATGAATATAAGGAGAAATCAAGACTTACCAAATAAAACGTAAGCTTATTTCCATGTTACACTAGCTGAAGGTCCATCCATTTTCTCAATATCTTTACATTAAGTTAATGCTCATTTATTTCATGTATCTCTTTATTTTTTTTATCCCCAAATTATAGCTTGATTCTAAAGTCCTTGTCCAGAAGAAAAAATAAAAAATATCACCCTGAAGTTGGGTGTTGGTTGAGCAAACCTCTGAAAGCATCTTGCCTGTTGCAAGTTCTGCCTAAGCCAGGAACAAATAAGCCGTCCAGGATGTACCCCTATGTAATTTTGTACTTGGCAACACATTACTTGTAAGCATATCAACATGTTTTACTATGAATCACTGTAACAAACTTGCTTATGTTTTACAGGAGGTAATACATACTGTAGTCCTTATGCTAAATAAATCCAGCTGTAAGTCTTAAGAGCACAACATTAGTATGAAACCCACATGCTGTGTTCCAGCTTTTACTGTGAAGGCTGAGGGTCTAAGATGATTATGCCTCTTTACAGTATATTATCTGAATTTTTAGTCAAATTCATGAAAATTATGGATTGATTCAAAAGCTGACTGTTTCCAGTGACACAGCTGACAGCTACCAAGTCAGCTATCACTCCTTTTTTGCGTTTTAACAGCATGTGCAGTCAACAAGAAAGTTCCAATAAAAACACTTTGTGCTTTTATGAAGTCAAAAGAATTGTTTGAATTGCCACTGATAAAGTGGTGCATGTCTCCAATAGAGATAGGCTTGCATTGCTATTTATATTATCCTCTGTATACTGCAGTAGTATGTACAGTATGAATTCAAACAGCAGTAGCTGTACTAATTTTGATTAATAAAGTGTTAGGCTCTCCTTTCATTTTCATGTGCTTCTTACAGTATAGAAAGACTGTCACACATGCTATAGGCATGCTTGACAACCTGGGGTCAACATGAGAAGTCAGCCGCAGCTAAGAGAGAATTTGGGCTATGAGCATTGCTAGCTGAAGCAGGCTGGCTGTGATAGAAAGCATTTACTAGGAAAGAAAGTTATCTCAGTATAGAAAAATCTAGGTACCAATTCAGCAGCTTGTATAGGGAAACCTCTTTCTTGCATGTTGTCCCAAGAATCACAATCATCACAGTTAATTGGGACATAACTTTAAAATATTTTAACCATTTAACCAAAGAATCTACAGATTCAGAAAAGAACAGGAAGGATCTGTGAAGATTGAGAAAGAGAAAAATCCCTGATAAAACAGAATTTCCAGGTAAGGTGGTATATTAAATTACTTTCTCCAGAATCTTTCCCTCTTCCATCCTCCTTCCTCAACAACAATAACAAAAGCAACAAAAATCACTTGGTGAGTGCAACACTGAGAAATGAAGACAGAGCCACAAGGCTTCTCTAACTGTACAGCAAAGAACATAATTTGCAAGGTTAGTTGGAATAATTTGTATTACACTAACATGCATTACAGGTCAAGGTCTCAGGGAAATTTCTCTTTAGGGAATGTATAGGACTTGTCTCCATTTGTCCCTTTATATTTTTTCCACTGTAATTCAGTACTCCAGATTTCCACAGTCAGAGGCTTTAGCAGTGTCATTGAATAGTCAGAATCTTTAGTAATGTGCAATTAAACAATAAAAAAAATCATGCAGAACTGAATCATGGATTTACACGATATCAGATGCACGTCTGGGAAGGAAAACTGGCATGCTCTATACATTCATGACTTGTGTGGGTAGAGTTTAACTGGGTATTCAGGCTGATGCAAAAGCAAAAATTTTTGCTGTAGAAGGTTCTCATTCCTACAGCTATAGCTATCCTCTGTAACTAAAACCAAAGTTTCATAGGAATCTCTGTGAACAAAAGCTTTCCACTCAAACAGTCCTTTAGGCTACAGACTGACACTCGGAGTAAAAATTCATTTTAGGCACTTTAGTAAGTGCCTGAAGCGGTGGCCTCGTCAAAAGATCTGAATCATCACTGGGAGATATGTAGTCTTCTCTATTATTTATTCTTTAATAGAGGGAGCCTAGAATGAACTAGATCCCTAATTCAGGTGTCACATTAAAAGGCCAATGTTAGGATAGATTAATTGGAGTCTTATTCTTCAATTGCACAGAACCACCAATATCTACCAGCACTAACTCCACATTATTTGTCCTTTCCACATCTCATTCACTGTATGTGGGGGCCAAGGAATACGAAGCAGCACAAAGAATCCAGATCCAGAGAGTTCAGCTTGTTCTTGGTCAGGGTCAGTTTGAAACAGTAAGACAGTGGCAAATATAACAGTTCTTGGCAGCTCATGCCTGACTGTAAAATAGTTCTGTTCCATACAATTACTGATTTTCTTTTTGCTTAGATAAGAAAAAAGACTAGTAAGTTAAAACAAGAGGAAAGGAACAGACACTTCTCATAACAAAGCTACAAAATTTCACATCTCTCTTGGGTTTGCAACAGGCTGAAAACTGGACTGGATAATCCTAAACCTACATAGATTTAATTGACTGCGTTTAATCAGAAATTAAACAAAAAAGTGACAAATGTGACTTTGAAGACTGTGACATCAATCTCTGCTCACACGTCAGTCAGAGACATTAACCCCTAACCTGACCAGTTGACTCTGGTCTGGGTGTCAGAGAGTTTCACCATTTTCACATTCATTACTCACTATTTTCATTTCTATCAGTAGTTGCTACAATAGTATACGGCCCAGTTTTTTCTGTGTTAATAGTTCTGTTGGCTACCCTATGCAAGATTTGACAGTGAATTTAGTATCTATTTATCCAAAAGATGATATGGGTACCAAAAATACAGAAGGAAAAAAAAAAAAAGCCCAAGTACAATGCCTTCTGAGATGGTGGAACTGTAGTATCCCATAGGCGCAGAAACCAGACAGAACTGAAGGCATGAAACTAGAGTCCATGACAGTGGAAGAATATCACCCCTGTCACCAAAAATACACTTCAAAAGTTCTATTGCTAAACCAGAAAATGCTTAACACTAGATTTACCCACTCACTCATTTACCACTTCCTCTGTGGCATTTTAACAATCCCATTTCAGCATTACTAATGATCTCAGTGTTCCTAACATAGTAATGATTGTACAAAAAACAGGAAAGTGAAGACCAGTTTAGATCCAAAACTTGTACTTCACTGAATCAATTCAGCTCTGTGCATGTTCTGTCTTGTCTTGTAACATTAGAGTGTAAGTCCTTAGGACAGGATTCCTTGTTTGGTAGCTGTCAGTCACCATGTAAAATCATACACCACAAATAAAGATAAATTTCTACACCACAAATAAAGTCAAGGAGAATTTTGCCTGTGCTGCCAAACTGAAAATGTTCAGAGTTTTGCCTATTAATTATTAACAATAAAACTAGACCTTTCTCCATTTTTGCTTATTGTTTTTCTTTGTCATTTTCCAGCATCTTGTATCTTCTGAAATACTCCCTAGAAATCACTAAAGATATTAAGAATGCTATGAGCCCTGCCAAAAGCATGGTGAAGAAACAGCAGGATCATAATATATGGGGATGTTTCTGCCCTGTCCAACAGGGCTTTTGCTTTCTCCTTGCCTGCGGGAACTAATCCAGAGGCAAATGTCACTTGAACAGAAATAAAGTTCTGCCATAACTGGAAACACAGCAGGCCAATTAGGGTAATTAGAGCATATTTGCTACACTTTATAAATATTAATTTGTTATCCCTATAGCCCTTGTGACATGAGTTCAACAGCCTTGTGCACCACTGAAGTCAGCTAGGGCACATAAACACATGTAACGCTGTCAAGCTAAGGTTTCAGCTTCTCCTTTATCGGGTACCCTTTTTAATGACTGCAGTTTTGTAGCCATTCTTAATTATGGTCATAATTTCATTCGTACATTCATTGTGGGTCCAGAAAAACAGGGCTGTAAACTACAATAATTAGCCGCTCAAGTGACTGACCTGGAATGCAAGTACTTCCCAGCCATCATCTGGAGATTAGAATTTTTAAAAAACCAAGGCCACTTGTTTCCAAAACTAGACAGCTAATTTTACAGCTCTCAGTCATACAAATAAAGTGGCCAGCAAATATAATAATGTTTATCTTTCTGTTAAAGATAACAATATAATTTAAATGGTACCTACCACAGGAACAAAGTTGTGTGGACTAGCATAAGTTTCTGTAGTTAATTATATATAGAAATAAAGTTTTGACACAGAATTGCTGAAATATAAATTGAAGTTATGCTCTCATTTTCATTAGTGATGCACCTCATGTCTCAAAGAAGCTGAGTGATATCATCCATAACTTTTACAGTGGTAGTAGTTCCCAGGTCAACCAAGGAAAAGGCGACTCAGTTTCACTCATAAATAAAAGCACATTTTGGGAAATCAGGAAATACTATCCTCAAGCAAACCAGATCCAACACTGTGGAATTGCAGGTGTCTTTAATTTTGGAGAGGAATGTTTCTGGGGACAACCTGAGTGGGGAAAGTTAAGACTGCAAAGCATCATGAAGCACAGTAAGCAGGTGAAGTTATCTTTTTAGTTAGGTGAAAGCAAAGAGCACAAATTCAACATGGGCATCACAAGATGAAAACAAACGTAATTTGATGGGAACAGGAAAGAAGCCTCAGCAACAATAGCATGAGGTAAGGCTGGCATCTTCATCCCCCCACAGAGGCTTCTATAAGCCCTGAAATTGCGTTAATAAACCATTCCTCTTGGTGGGACTTGTGTAAGCCTGCATGTGCATTTTTTCCCACTGACTCCTTGCTCTTCCACTGGCAGCAGGAACTCTGGCCCACAGCTAAAGTACTTCAAGCACTTGCACAGGACCATGATGTGTTTTTAAGCTTTTGCGTACTACTGATATGTAAAGCCAAAGGGAAAGTTTTCCCTGTAAATCAAAATCTGTCATTAGTTGCTATATTTGAATATGATTGTATTTCTAACTATGAAAGTTATAGTACTCAAAATGCATGACTAGCCACAGAGGACGCGTTGGTCAGTGCTGCTAGAAGAGTCAAGAGTTACTGAGAAACACTATAAATCCAAGCTGTGTGGCTGTGTGTGCGTAAGATAGCGGGTTTTCATCAATGCAAAGCGGAGAATGTGCCCGATTCAAGGATCTTACATTGCCATCTACGGGCCACTCCTGGCAGTTCTCATCTGAAGCCCGGAACCCTGTCCTAAAGCATCTATCCGCACCAGTCGTCTTTAAAAGGATGTATAAAATATTTTGAGACATTCTTTTTAAAATATAGAGGAAAATATTCAATCCATTGCACTGCTCGACTTCTGCACACATGGCCTCTCATTTGCCAGAGCAGGCTATTAGATCTGCAAGGAAGCTAGAATGAAGATATCACCGTAGTTTCTGGGAAGCGTGAAGCACGTACTGACACTACATAAATACCCATAAAAATATTAATGCAGCATTTATTTGGCTGGAATATTGGTAAGTGACGTTTTTCAAAAGGCTAATGCAACTTTATCTGACTAAAATTAACAAGCTTCAAGGTCACATAGGGAAAATGTAAATACCTCCATCACTTGTACAAGAGCAGTCTGGTAAGTAAGCAGTTATGATTTTATTTATAAAAGAAATTAGAAGATCTGCTTCAAAGGAAAAAAAGAATCATTCAGTTAGCTGTATCTGTGCAATTGCTCAATGCTCACAGAGTTTAGATGTGCCTTACCCAAACCCTTCATTCCCACTCCACCAGCCCCGCCACTCCTGCTGCTGTGGGACCAGGAAATTTGTCTTGCTTAAAAATAAGTAAGAATAGAAGATTCCCTGACCCAGTTCACCCTGCAGTCACGCAAATACAGGTACCAGTCCAAGGCAAAGGGCAGTGAGGTGCCAGGGAAAGCCTATGTCAGCACTGCTAAAAAGTTACTTGTGAAACTTCACTCAGTGAGGCATCTACCATCACCCAGTTGACTGGGCTCCAGCAGGGATCAGCAGAGTTTTCCCAGCCATCCCAGACACCTATAGTAAGCTGGGATCAATCACCCTGCAAAGGAGAGATCTAGTTCTCTCTCTAACTACAGAGAGAACTTGAATCTAATCTTAACCCTTAGATGTTTAAAGTCAGAAGAAGGTAACCCCATACAGAGCATCTTTGCTAACAGAAACTATGAAATTGCTGCTTTTTCATTGTCAGAGGATCAATCTATATTTCTCAAACTTAGAACATATTTGTGAAAAAAGTGACGCCATCACTGTGTTATGCTCAAAAGAGAAAAGAACTGTCACTAAGCACTGATCTGGAGGCAGGCACAGAATTTAACACAATGGATAGGTCAAGCTCAATAGAAAGAGCAATCAAGTCTTTCTGTGTTAGTAAAGCAGCTGTAAATAACAGCAGGTTCTGTTCAGAGCAACAGGCTGCATGGCAATTAAAAGTTAAGCCTTGTGAATCCCAAATCCCAAATGTCATCACTAGGGTGTAAATTTGTAGCTCGAGGTGCTGCTCCATTACGATACAGGGTCATCTAAACCTGAACTTCCAGTGTCCTGCTCTCCCAGAGCCAGCCGTGAACCCACACCCACACGTTCCTCACCGAGGCACTGACACTCCTTGTGAGTGATCGATCCACTGCTTTGCTGGGGTTACTTTTGTCCTTGAAAAGGCTCCCTGGGGAATAAATGAACACCAACATCTGCAGAAGGAAGAGTCAGAAATGAGCAGTTTCCGACAGGAAGGACAGTGGCAGCACTAATTTAGAGTGACCAGTGGATGAGGCAGAGAACAGAAGCAGGGGAGCTGTAAGCTTTACCCTGGGAAGAGAGAGAGAAATGCTGCTCGTGGGAGAGCAGTCAGCTGAAGATGTTCTACAGCTAACGTAAAACGAATCTTGCCTTTAGGAAAAGGAGGACTTTCACATTCCTTCCTGTAAACAAACAAGATGGCACCAAGGCACTAATTCCCAATCTGCCACCCAACGCCTAATGACCTTGTGAGGTTCAGGTTCTAAATTAAACCACCACCACACAGGCAATATTTGCTTCCCTGCTGTCTGAGGTTTAAGGAAAAAAAAAAAAATCTATTTCCAAAAGTGCACTAGAAGTCTTAAGGAAGGGACAGTGCTGTAACTTCTTGCATCTCAGATAAAACACTACCACGTTAAACTTCTGTGACAGTTCATTTAGCAGTAGGGATGCACACACATTTAGCATACTGTCCACTAGTTGGGAATAGACCAACCTGCTCTTCTGCATATAATTTCTGCATGTGATTTTGCCTCTGAACTTGCATCAGTAGAATTACTTAAGACTTAAGTAGCTTTGTCACCCTTTCTATTTGTGCACCCTCAGAGCTCGCTGGAGAGAGAAAAAACAGGTAAAGAAGATAAACAGGTAGACATGAAGAATGGGTAGGGTGCAACAACAATAAATAAGAACAATTTTCCTGTACTGTAACTACCTACAGTACAGCTATCCCATCTTCCCCGCTGGACCTCTGCAGGCATTACAACAATGGTGAATCATATGGAGAGCTGAAAGAGAGAATAAGGTGCCCAGCGGAGTGGAAGTCTGTCGATGTTGCGAGCAGTGCCTGAACAAGAGCCTCTGCAATGTCAGCACAGGCGTGGGAGAAAGGCTGTCAGCCTCTTCACGTCATTGACTCATTGGTAGACAAAAGAAAATTGAAAATAGTAGTAGTGTCATACAGACAGTCAACTCTAGAACACCATCTACAGGAAGAAAGCACCAGTTCCTCCAGGAAGTATCAATGCAAGTTATCCAGTTGGATATTGGAAAGAGGAACAGATTTGTACCTTCATCTATTCCCAGAACTCCAATGAGTTCCAGCTCCTTGGAACAACTGATTATTAGTATTACATGAAACTAATAATGGGAAGACTAAAAGGAAGCTGTTTTTGAGTCCTGGCAATCTTCTGTTGTCCCAGGACAAGTCACAAAACTTCTCCCTTTTGTTCAAGTTCAGCCACTGCTGGAATATAGAACATTCAACAGCACCTGGGTGTTATAAATCAGTCTCTATCAATGTCTATATTTTGAGTACCTGTGCAAAAAGTTAAAACCTTTGTTATTCTTAGCAATTGTCACATTATGCCAGTAGAATAATGGCTCTTTTTTTTTTCTTGGAAGAATTGTACATCAGTGCTGCCATTATTTTTAATCACAGTACAAAGGGAAAGTAAATAAAGAAGGAAACATGGTAAGAACCTATAAAATGATCAGTGTTGAAAAAGGCTAACAAGATGAGAACATTAAGTTTAAGTTTGTCACTATGAACACTGAAGAAGTGATTGAGGTAACTGCATCCAAGAAATAATTACAAGAAACTTCATCTCAGAAGTGGTGCTTTGAATGGACTATAATACAGCACTAAAGAGGCTTTAATTGAGAAGGAGGTTAACACTAATCAGGGCAGCAGATGAGGAGGCCCCAGCAGAACTTTGGGCAGAAAGCACAGGCAAGGAATTAAATTATTGTTTTAAAAGTGTCAATATTCAGATATCCCTTGGATCAGTGGAGCAAGAAAGAGTGATTGAAAGATGAGCACTAGAGTTCTGAGTGTTGATGAACGTGTTGGTACTCTCATCTGAAAGGCAGGAAAAACAGAAAGACACAACAACATAAATTCAGTTTTAATAAATTGAAGGTGAAAAGGCACCTATAGGGTGCTTTAATGAATTCCAACCATTGTTACACCTGCTACCTCCCACTACTACAGTAATAAAATAGAAACTGAGAGCAGAGTTTCAAAAAGATATTTCAAATGGACAATATGCATGTCCTGGAAATGATTTCTATAAATTCTAGCTAACACTTATGGTTCTATCGCACAGCATCTGGAATATGCCGGTGCTCTGGGTGTGCACATACATAAGTATACATACAAATATGTATATAAAAAGACAAGTTTAAACACTGATTTTTTTTTAAGAGCTTCAAACCCTTACATTGTGAAGTTAGAAATCTATTTCACAAAATAAGAACTTCCTTTCACTATTCATGAGCAGGTAAAAGCCCATTTGTATAAGAGACTTCATTTTCCAGTCAAATATATAAGGATCCATTTTAAATTTGGAAATAACCTTTCTTTGCAAGCAGAGTTTTGGTCTCCTAGCAACAACATGAACACCTTGTGAACAAAACTACAGTTTATTTGCACAGAAGGGCCTCGTGCCATGGGCATGGAGAAGCCACAAGAACATCCAGCTGCCGGTTTCTTCCTTCAGTGACCAACGGTGAACGGTCAGGACAGCAAAGCCTACAGTCAACACGCACATCAGGACCCCAGCGAAGGAAGGGCTATAGCTGAATCCATGCACATTGTGTGCATTCTTCTACCTAAGCAGTCCTTTCCAGATCTTGGTTCTGGCTACAGCTGTAGCCTGATTCTAGCTTTCAACAGATACTATAATTCTAAGTAGTCCTGATGCAGAATAGGAATAGCTTCTTTTCTGGCTGGAAAACTTGTACAACAATAGGACTAGACTAAATGTATATCAATTTGCTTTTCCAATAGGATAATATTAGAATTGCTAATACTTCACAATAAAAAGAACAAGAGGTCAGAGTAGCACCATCACATAGGTATGTTTCAGTTGGCTTTGACAATCAGCTGAATCAATCGTGAAATATGTTGTGAAGACAAGATTAAATTAATGCATTCAATGATAAAAGACTAGAGAATAGGCAAACAGAAGCCATTTTCCTTTCCTGCTGTCAAGACCAGAACATACCAGTTGCTTTTCTGCTGCTATATGGAGAAGATGAAGAGCATGCAGCTGTATGGCTCAAGCTTCTGACTGCATAATAAAGATTATAATGTATCTGCGCTGTAAGTGACCAAGCATTTCTCATTGCTTCCAGCAGAGCAGATGCAATATCCCACTGCCTTGTCCAAGTCCCATAATCCATGAATTTTAGTTCTCAGAGCTGTCTAGAACAACATGCTTAATAAATTTTTTCCTTGGGATCTGGTCACTAGAGTAAGATTTAAACACAACACACACACAGCAGAGACTGGGGAAAAAGTGACTTGCCCAGGAGTACAGCCAAAGCTTAGCAGAAACTCTAGATTTCTTCTCAGTCTTTCACCTTATTCATTAAATCATTACTCTTTTGGACAACTCTGAGTTATTTGAGGAGAAAGCTCTGTGAAATCTTTATGTCTCCTTCCTAACCATGGGCTCTAATCACGTACTGCTTCTTTTCCTGCGCTGTATTTATTTTCCCCACAAAGGTTTTGAAGCTGCAGTGTAAGGTAAGCAATGAGGCCAGTATATTTAACCAATGGTAACATAAACCACAGAAGGTTAATACCACAAACCAGCGTGTGTGTGTGTGTTTTCCTGTGGTTTACATTAGCGTTTGCTAACTGTGTTCCAAATTTTGCTGCCCTAATACATGTTAATATTTTACACTTCTCCTAGTCTTAATGTAGGAGGAAAAGTATGACCACATCATGCCCACCAGAAATTCAAAGGGCTGGTACTACTTCTGAGGACTCTAGTTAGCCTCCAGCCATAGTGATTGCTGCTTTTGATTGCCCTTTTCTTCTTCTCCCAGCTAACCTCTTTAGTGACGTAACCGCTTTTTATTCAACTCTGCCATTTCAAAACTACTCATTTATTTCTGACTGAAGTCCCGTAATCAAACAAAGCAGCACAGTTTGTATTTGTTAAGCTTCTTGTACCATTACAGGATGACTCGGCTCCACCTTTCTCATTCAGCGCGGGTCCAAGCTTGGAAATAACCTGCTCAGTGCATGTAGTGACTGATCCTTCCTTCCAGCAGGGAGTGGTTCTGTGCGGGAAGAACTCGGACCAGCATAAGAAAGTATGATCTTGCTCTTTATCTCAATGCACCACTCCACAGCATCGGTGAGACTTCCCCTCGCATAACAATTAACTTACCCGAGTAACCACTGCAAACCTGGATGTGTTCGATACGCTTTGGTCTCAGTAATAAAAGTTACACAGCTCCACGGCTGCGAGGGCTTGTCACCACCACAACCTGGAGTCTGAAGCTGCACTTTGTTTTGCATTCACTAAAACGGATCCATGTTTCTGACGCCTGTAAAACAGCTAACATTCAGCATACTCATTGAGAAATCACTTGCCAATAGGCAGCAAATTTTCACATTACTAAACAGGTAACTGCAAACTATCTGCTAAAACTTAGCCTGTTTGCAGGCATGCATCTTAACCATAGAATAGGTTGTTACCGTTTACTCCCTTGTTCTTCACCAGATTTCAGTAAACTGCAAGCAAACTGGACCAGTAATCCAAAGTGTCTTTTCATTATCAGCACTTTGAAGAAACCAATTAATTGCCTACAGCAAAAAAAACCCAAGTGAAGTTGAGGAGTTTCCTTTTAAAGCTTTGTGTTTTAGTGTATTTGTTTTACGAACCAGCGATGCAATTTAAGATCTTTGTATTTACAAGACAGCCGCAAGCTGTTAGGCACTACATTTTACAAGGTAATTGTTCTTTCTGAAACATACATACAAAAACGGTTTGTAAATGAAAGGACATTACATTATTCCTCTTTAGTTTCCTCTCACTCAGAGAAGAGTACTTCTCCAATGATCTCAGATAAATGTGATCTGCTGTAGGTCAATACATTTGCCTTCTCCCACAAGGAACAGCCACCACCTTTTATTAGTATTAGGTGATTACATGGGAATAAAAGGCAAAAGCTTTCAGTGTCATACAGGAAGGAATGCAGGGGCTGAATATACCCTTACTCCAGAAGAAAAAGCAAATCCATGTTACATTCCAATCCACAGCTCTTCCAAGCGTATCATAATGTTCCCACTGCCATCAGCAGGCCCCAGCAGAGGAGCTTCAGATTAAAATCTTGTAAAAAGAATAAAACAGCAATCAGTGACTTCAGCAGTCTTACAACACAGCTTCTGTAAGAATGTTATTAGGACTAAACTTTCGACACAATGAAAGTGGTCAGCATGAATTTGACCAGTGAATCAGAGTAAATGTAGTAGCAATTAACTATTACAAAGATGTAAATTATGGACAGTTATTGCTTATGTTCCTACATTTTAAAAGAACTTTCTAGAAGTTCTATTAAAAGCAATACCTGACATAAAAAATATTAGCATCTTTAATTTGCAAGTAATTTTTTATTTTTTTTTTTACATCTGGCACCTAAGTGTTAATAAACTCTTTATAAACTTTTGTCTGCATGAACAAAAATCTTTTCTCCTAAAGAGTTCAACGTTTGTCTTCCTGTTACTACCAAGTAACAGACACAATTATATCCAGGCAAAAGGAGAAGCCCAGTATCTTTTGGAGAAATCAGCTGCTATGGGGTGAAGGGGCTCTCAACAGCAGGGGGGGTTTGTTTGGTTTTTTTTTCCAAGAGTGTTAAACTATCTTGCTGCATTTTGTTCAAATGCACTGGAACACCTCCACGTTTTTCCCCCGTCACTATAAAGATCATCTTCCGACGTCTTAGAGGCCACTACGATTTTATAGACCACCAGCTGAGAAGCACTGACCTGGCCTGCACACACACTGGCTGAACCCAGCCGGCAATTTTATCGAAACATTATAGTACCCATTGCTCCTCTCTCTCAGGTTTTTAATTCTGCTTCAAACACTGAGCTAGTAAGTCAGAGACAGGCATAAATCAAGTGACACCAATAAAGTTCATGCTAACACTGTAACAACTCAACCTTTCTAAAATATACAGTGATAAGCAAATCTTTAATCTCCAGTGATAGAACGACTCCGTTTCAGAACAACTCACCTAATGAACCAGGACATGATTTAAGTCATTTCATATGTAATATTGTGATAGTCTACTGCAGGAAATAACAAATACACCATCTTTTCATTTCTATATTCTGACCAGCACCTGGATTTCAATGAAAATCACAAGCATTCAAACTGATGCAAGTGCCATGACTTCACAAGACCTCTCCTCTTGATTTATATCCATGAACCAAGAGGTGTGCCAGACTCTCCACTGCTAGCATAATGCAGATGTTTAATTGCAGTATTAAAAGAATAAAAGCTTAATCCCACACATGAAGCTAAAGATTCTAAAGAGAAAAATTTTCAAACCTATTTTAATAAATCCTGAGTTAAAAGATGCTTATAATTATAGAAGTTTTAAACAAATTAATATGCTTATTTTCATCCCCTTGTTTCATCACTTTTGTTAGCCCACTTTTCTTTAGATAGCCTGTTGCTGCTTTTGTTATCTAAAGTTTCTGCAAAGCTTCAGCTTGCTGTTAGAAGATTAATCATGACATTTGCACTGAACATGCAGGGTTTGTTTATTTTTGTCTTTTAAATACTGAAGACAGGCATCAAATGTTTCTACAGTACTACGTGGGACGCTAAGGTTCACAACCTAGTTTCATTACCACAGGAACGTGTCTGAGCTCTGGGCGCAGATACTTCTATGGGCTTGTTTTGATACATCAGGTCTGCAAGTTCAGTTCTTGTTTTCCAAAGAAGTCCAATTCGTTGTGTGGGAATTCTCTGACTTAGAGGACTTTGATTTGTTTTGTTTTTTTTAAATTAGATTTTATGCCCTAAGCTCTGTTTTACAAAACAAGGACAAAAAAGAAATATCCTTGACTTTTCAAAAAAACCCCTGCCCTAACCAGGTAAGAAAATCTGCAATGCTTTTCGGTAATATTAAAAATGTACTAGCAGTGACTCTGCAGTGACTCTTTGTAGATTTAAGAGCTACGTTTAATTTTGTGCTAGTGTTTCTAATAGCCCTTTTCTGTACAATTATCCATTTGGCCGCAAAAGCGTTTTGAATTAGCATGTGAAAAAACACGCAGGTTAAGTCTCTGAAACAAACAATGCTTCGAAAACTTACCCTAGAAAGATAATTTCCATTGCATTTTTTTCTTGGAATATTGTATTTACTATTCAATTGCCCTGTTCCATTTTATTCTATTTCCCTGGTCTTTTTTCAAAAGAACTGTACAACAATGCATTTTTACAAGTGAACCTCAGCTCTCTTCTAAGGTTGAATTGCATCTTACAACCTAGAGAATGACTTGGTTTATTAACTTACAGTGCCACCTAGCAAACATCCTTTTTTTTTTTCTCCTGATGTAGTTTTACAAAGGACAGTTTAGAGCTTTCGTATTTTAAAAAAAGACAAATTTGTGCTTGCAGTATTTTAAGCACCTAGTGCACAGTTTTGTTTTGAACATTTAAATCTTTATTAGAAATTATGCTTACAAATAGGATTATTATTATAAAGATGCTCACATACCTAAAATTCTGGCATACAAACTTTGAGAACTAGTTTTGCACATATCCCTTATACATTTGTCTACAAATAGTTCCATTCTTTGTTGGGGGATTTTTTTTTTTTTAAATCATACACTTTGATAGTAGGTCAGTGCTGAATTTATTGGAGTTCTGAGGTAAGAGAGACTCCTGCCACCAAAATAAGGATTTTTTATCAAGGCACATTAGTACCGTGTATGTAGACACCTTTTAGACTTGCCTGAAAGCTTGACCAGCTTGATTTGCCTTGCCTTAAAATAAGAACCATCTCCCAGGACAAAACAAGTTTAGATAGTTAACTCTGTGCCTGAACTGTGAGGCTATCCCATAGACCTACATGTAGGAGACATTAAAATGCAGCAATTGAGAATAAATGCTGCAGCCACTTTCTATTATCCTAAACCTCTAACAGGAAGCTGTTTCCTGTTTAGTTCCTGTGCCAAATTCTAGTAAGCCATTTAAAAGAGAATATAACCAAACAAGCAAAAAGCAACCTCATGACATCAAGAGTGAAGGATGAAGAGAAAAATACGCTCTGCTGAGTGACCTTATCCTTTCTGATAACACGTCTTAGACCAACTACACTATAAGCTCCTTGAATAAAGCAGCTTGTCTTCATTCACAACGTCAACACGTACCAATATTTAGACAGTACTTTGGCAGCAATACAAAATAATGCAGTTTTATTGCTTCTCTTAGAATTTCTAAGTAGAGTTCTGCTATCATACTTCCTGGTGAACAGAGAAACTACTACATGTTTTATAGAGCTCAAGAAATGAAGCAAGTCAAAACAGAAGATAAGTTTCCAATAATAAGAATGGTTTTGGCTTAGTTATGATCCTATGACCCTTGATTTTTCAGCCTAAAAGAGTCCAGCACTGCGTGAGGACTGTACTTACAGGAAGACTTGTGTATCACTTTAGCAAGCCAAGGGGAAAAAAAGAAATTAAACTTAAAATAAAATACAATAAAAGCCCCAGCATGTAAAGAATGAATTTTTACAAGCACTATGGACCCCATCTTTATCTAAGATGCATGGCAGATGTTTTCATATTTGCTGAGAATTTAATTGCTATCCTAAGTCAAGGAAGAGAAGACTTTTTTTTCCCCAAAGAAACCTACATTTTGCATACTCCCTTGAGATCAGAACTGAGCCACTAGTTCTTTCCAGAATAACCATCGCTATATTGTATGGCCCAATTAGTCTTGCATAGAACTCTATGCAAAAATAAAAGATGCATTTCAGATGCTGTACTCCTGTAAGAACTTTGGGCCTTAGTCCCTGCAGGGTGGCAAGAATGGTCTTTCCAAAAAGCCATTTTAATAGAAATGATATGTGAAAGTTTGTCTCTCATCAGCCTGACTTGATGCATTTATTTTCTTTGCCAGTTCTGATACCATTCTGGTTTTGGTCCATTTTCATTCATCCTTACCACTGTTTTTCCACAGAGTTCTCCAGATCCGTGTGGTGTTAATTGTGTTCTATACAGCACAAAGACTCACAGTCTGGTTTCCTGCTTGAAAATGTGCTACAAGAAATGCAGTTATAAATTCACTACAAAAAAATCCTCCACCAAACACCACAGGCTTTAACATCACCTCCTTTTTCTTTCACAGAATTTGCGTACATCTGCTGCTAAAATGTTCTAACAAGGGAAAAGACTTCACACATTAGTTCTATCCACTGGAAGTACCACTCAGATTTAGAATCAAAAAGTCTTTCCCTTCTCCCCAAGTCCATAGGTTCACCTTGCTTTGAATGACTGAAAAAGAATCACTTTTTCAGGTCAGGTGGATATGTGACATACCATCCGTTGTTTAGCATTGGAAGGCTGGATATTAGAGAATTATTGCTACTGTTACCTTTTATGTTTCTGTCTCTTCTTGACATCACAGTAAAGAAAGAAAAATGAAAACATAGGTCAGGCATTTCAAACAAGTCCCTCTGGTTTCTAATTCCCAAAAGCTGAAACTCACCAGAAGCCAGATATTCTGGCTGAACCAAGCCTCCACAATCTGTCTTACAAGGTCTTGACTGATGACTCTCACTACACACCACATAGCACTAACGCTTACTTTAAGTCATGGCCTTCAATGTTTTCATTGTCCTCTAAATTGCAAGAGATATGACTCTCTATTTATAAATTCATGTAACTGTTTCCTTCACAAGAGACTAAGATTATTATTGCTAGAACCCATGGCATGTTATAATAAAGTAGGCGGTGTGGATGTTCTCAAATTTATTTTACTAAAATATGCCTTTTCAACTACTAATTATAATGGTACTATTCTTTTTTTTGCCCTTGTATAATATGAAGATTAGTCATGACAGGTGTTTTTTTCCTCCTCAGGAAGTAAAGGAAATCCATACCTTAATTAATATAATAAGAAAATAATTACTATGCTTAAGTGATGAGGACGCAGGCAGCTCTCTGTTGAGAAGCTATTTATTTCTCTTTCTTTTCATCCAGTTAATCTACGAGAACTTTTTAGATACATGTAGCTCTTCATGCCAGTTAACAAAATAATGCAGTACAACTGGGGATAGACAGCTACCACAACAAACAGGGAAAAACACTTATGAAATATGTCTTTGTACTTGCAGAAGGGAAGTCGCATATCTATTTTTTTCTCTCTCACCTCCTCTTCATCTCCCAATCTCTGAAATCTTTTAAGCTCCCACAAAAGCGTTTTCTGTATGTTTTACAAACTTTCTGTGCTCAAACTTATGTCTTATTAACATTTAACCTCGGTTTCTGTAGACAAGTCGGGGAACGCATTTTTTTTGCCAGCCAACAAATGAGGATGGATGGCCCTGGAAGTTCTTAACAGAACACCCTCGCTGCAGGTGCTGTTATTTGCAGTGAGCACTTCTCTCTCATCAATACACAACGCTTCTACAGAGAACTAAAAGATGTTGACCAAAACAGTCTGTCAGCATTGTCTTGGCAATTCCCTATGATAGGCTTAATAGTGCTACTGACCAGCTAGAGATGAACAGTCACTTTTTTTAATCACTGCATGCACTGTTACAATTTATTAGGCAATTAGGAGAATAAGTAAAAAATTTCAACACTTAACTCCTCTGCTTCGTCATTCTCCAGGCTATAATTACTAATTAGGAGTCATTCTCGAATTATCAGATGCACAATTAAGTAATTATTCCAAGTTTTCACTATTAAACAATAACCAAGAAACACATTTCTTTCCATTTCCATGGATAGTTTCACATTTTTATAAAAATAATCAGACATCTACAAAAATACATAATTTTTTGGAAAAAAATTACCATTAAAAAAGGCAACATAGTATTTCTATCTCCTGTTTTATCCACATGATATAGTCATTACACAGAGAAGATTAAACCCTATGGAATTTACCATGAAAATCTGTAATTTTTTTCACCATTTAAATTTCTAATACTGAGGAAACGTTGGGTCAATTTTACTGGCCCAAGCCATGAGCCCCCCTTTAATATCCTTAGCTAACACAGAACCAAATTCTTTGACAGGTAACTCCTGCAGAATTCTTACAGCCTTCTGGGAGTCATTTCCTAATTTGCAAACAACATATACAGGAAAAGACGTTTGGCCATTAGTTCTCTGCTTTTCTTCACAAATTCTTTTTCCTAAATATTCCAGATATTCTTCATCTTCTTCTTCTAATTTACTCAAAGGAACGTGGACAGCATGTACCAGGCGACAGATATCCACTTCTACCTGCGGACGAACATCTAACAAGACATGAGGAACTTGCTCATCCAACAGTTTTTTGTATTCCTCTACAGATACCCTGTCTTTACTGGACAGCAGATGTAAAGTCCCACACTTGTCTGTTGCAGAAGAACCACAAAATGCCTCATAATCCTGAAGGCAGGTGACAGATGGATTGTCACCACAAACAGCACAGTCTGGTTTCTTTGGTCTTAACCTGATGTTGCGAAATCTTCCTTCGCGGGCATCAAACATCAGCATGAACTGACTGAAGGAGGATCCCATTCCCGAAGCAATCTTCAGCACTTCCAAGGCCTGGATGCACCCCATGATGCCTGGCACGACACCCAGCACTCCCCCATCCGCACAGTTAGTCACCGTCTCTGGTGGAGGGGGCTTGGGGAAGAGACACCTGTAGCAGGGCCCTCCCTGGTAGTTGTACACGACTAGCTGCCCCTCCAGCCGGAGGGCACTGCCGGACACCAGGGGTTTCCCAGCCAGGACACAGGCGTCGTTCACCAAGTACCTGGTGGGAACATTGTCGGAGCAGTCGGCGACGATGTCGTACTGCCGCACCAGCTCTAGGGCAGTGCGAGGGCTCAGGGCGCCGCAGTAGGGCACGTACTGCACCCTGGAGTTCAGCAGCCGCAGGGCTGCCGCGGCAGATACGGCCTTGGGGAGCCCTCGGCGGGCCTCCCCGTGCAGCACCTGCCGGTGCAGGTTGCTCGTCTCCACCACGTCGTGATCCACCAGACCCAGGCGGCCGACACCGGCGGCAGCCAGGTACTGGGCCAGGGGGCAGCCCAGGCCGCCGCAGCCCACCACGAGCACGGAGGAGCGGGCCAGCAGCAGCTGCCCCCGCACGCCCAGCTCGGGCAGCACCAGCTGCCGGCTGTACCGCAGGATGTCGGCGGGGCTCAGAGAGGCCGGGGCGGGCAGAGGGGGGAGCTCGCCGGGAAAGGCGGCGGCACCCTCCTCGGTAGCCGCGGCGGCACCCTCCTCGGTAGCCGCGGCGGCACCCTCCTCGGTAGCCGCGGCGGCCCCACCGTCGCCCGCAGCACCCCCCGCCAGGACGGCGGCCAGCCGCTCGCGCAAGCCGCGCAGCTCCTGCTCCCGCTGGCTGATCTCGGCGCTCAACCGGGCCGCCTCCGCGCCGCCTGCCATGGCTGACGGGAGAGAGAGCCAGAAAGAACCCGTCACTTCCGCTTCCGGCCGGCTGCCCCCAGCGCTCCGGCGGTTCCGGCCGCGCCGCATGCACTGATTGGCTGCGGCGCGTCCCCGCCGGTTCCGGGTGCGTCAGCGCGCCGACATGGCGGCTGGGGGCGCCGACAAGTTCTCGGTGCTGCTGCCCACCTACAACGAGCGGGAGAACCTGCCCCTCGTCGTCTGGCTCCTGGCGCGCACCTTCCGGGAGAGGTACCGGCCGCGGCGGGCGGGGGTGCTGGGGCCCGGGCTGGGGGCGGTGCGGGGGTGAGGGCCCCGGGGTCCCTCAGCGGGCCGGGGCTGGGCTCCGTCCCTCCGCCCGGGCCGGCTGCGGGCCGCCGCTCTGCGGAAGGGAGGGAGCCGGCGGCCCCTTTGCGAGGGGAGCCGGCTTTCAGAGCAGTAGGGAAAAGCAGTGTACCAGCGCAGGCCGAAGGCGGCCCGTCGGGCGGAGCTGACGGCTGGTGAGGAACGGGCTCAGGGGGGGTTAAACGTTCTCGGTGTGAGGTTTTGGTAGAGTTGAGACGTTCATAACGGCTGTCTGTAGAGCTAGGAAATACACGTCCATAAAATTTACAAAATGACGTCACAACTTAGGAAGGCACCGTGCTGTGAAATACATAACGTTTTTCACCGGTGGTGGAGGGTGCGCAGCCAGGTGTACCTAACTCGTAGCGAGGAGTACGGCTCTTCCCCGAGGCTAATGAGGGGAACGAAATTTCTCTAATCAGAGGTCTCGCATGTGCTCTGATCCGTTCTGCACCAGCTCCTAGAGAAGGCACTGCCAGGTGAAAGCGCAAAGACAATTTTAGCTTTTCATCTCTCACAGTCGTGAGGCTAGAACTGAATGCTGCGGTAGCGCTGGGATACTGATGAGGTTTGTATTGCTGCAATGTGCTGTGAAGCAATTGCAGCTTGAGACACGAAATGGTGACACTGAGTCACGTTTTATCACTATAAGTATAGTCATGCAGCTATAAGAATAACTGCAGCGTGTATCTCAACCTGTCAGAAAACCATTTTGTATTCTCTTCTTGTTTTATGCCTTTGAAAATGACTTAGGTAGTGAAACTGGGTTTTCCATTTGTTCATTTGAAAATAATTCTCATTTCAGTGGAAACAATTTTGAAATTATCATCATAGATGATGGAAGCCCAGATGGGACACAGGAAATTGCTGAACAATTGGAAAAGATATATGGATCAGATAAAATAGTGAGTTGTACTTTCTGTATTTTTTTCGTTTTTATTGTATTGGAAAGTACTTGAAGTCCTTAGAGAACGGGAACAGAGTTCCTGGATTCTGCACTTTCTTTATATTCTTAAACAAGTTATTTAAGTTTTGCACACCACTTGAGACAAACATAAAATTACAATAGTCATGCAGCTGCTTAGCAGCATTATGAACTAATATGCAGAATCATGAGTTAATATTTGCAAAATGTTTTCAATACTTTGTGCATTGCTGTGTGCTATTGAGTAATGAATAGCGGTTGTTAGTGTACTTTGTGCGTACATGAGGGAGAGATGAGGTTTGGATAAACTTTGATTTCATTTTAAGTGACTGTAGTAATAGGGAAATTGGAGAGATGAAAGCTCGTCTGGTCTTGTGGTTTATTTTTAATCTGTCTAGTTGCATTCCTCTAACAGGAGGGTTGGTTTTTTTTCTTTTTAATGTATTACTGTATAACCATCAATTATATACAATAAGATACTGTCATTTATTTAGTCTTTATGAGTCATTAAAGCCACTTTTTTTTTTTTGGCAATAAAAGCTTTATCACAGAACAGTGTAAAACCCCAGCGTTCAGTTTGTCAGAGTTTTGTGCTGTAAGCAGTGTCAGACTCTTTCTTAATCTATTACTGTGTAATTAGTAATAGAGAAGTTTAAGATAGCCAACCTTTCCTCACTGCTTAAGAGTTTAATTTTGAAGTTTAATCTGTGGACCAACCCCTGCAGCAGTGTTGAGCCAAGCACGCTTGAGTGGCATTACACGTAGGCACCGCCATCAGCTCACACTGATGTTACTGCAGAAGTGTAAATCAGCTGTGATTTCTCATTAGGTCAATTTTCTTCATTTCCTGTTTGCCTTTGTTTGTTTGTTTGTTTGTTTTTAACCTGAAATTCTTTTCTTTGTTTCCTGAGCAAAATAATTGTTCTGATTTGTGCTCAGGAGCCGTCATTCAAATAACTCCATGGGGCTTCTCGCTTAGTATATTATGCTTACTGAGCATGGTATGTAGTTGACTTAATGAGAGGCCAGCGTGTTCAAGGAAGTAGATGAGGAGTCAAAATGATTTATTTTTTTTCAAATGTTCAAATTTAACTATTTATTAAAGGGAAAAAAAAATTCTATGGGAAAAAGACCCAGAAACCAAAATAACGAATCAGCAGAAGCACTAATGACTACTAACTCTTTCATATCCATGTCCTTCTCTGAATTACTTATGACCTCTCAGATAATGCATCAAAATTAGCCAAGATTTAAAAGTGAGATGTAAAATTTGTTTCTGAAGTATATTTAGATGACTGCTTAAATATCTACCCTCTCGTCCCCAAATGCTGACTTATATCAAAGGGAGTTTAGGAAGAGTTGAAAGTTAAATTACTGTCATGATGATCTAAAAGTTAGCTGCTTCTTTTGTTAGTGGTGGTGTCCCCTTCTCCCCCTGCACTTCATATGGCCCTGCAGGAGCTGAGGATACTTGGTACAGTTTTAAAACTTGGTCACTCATATTCTGAAAGATTAACAATATTGTTATATGGTCATTATTTATGGGTGTTATCTGTATGCACGTGAAAATCTTCAAATTTATATTCAGTACTAAAAGTATGCTAAATCACTTGGGGAAACCTGCTAAAATATTTGCTGTTAGTGTTTGTCATTCCTTAAAAGTAATGCTGCTGGGGAGACTGTGTTTCAGATTTATAACTGTATTTCAGATAGTGGAATTTGAAGAAATCCGTTAGTTACTAAGATGGTGCCTTTAATTTTGTTTTTTACTGCAGAACTACTAAGTAAAGCTTAAGAGGGTTTTTTTAAATATGACCTGATCAAATACCTGTTTAATATAATAATTTGTTTCTCCTGTATTTTGACAGATGAATTTATTTTTATATATTATCTAGGTTTCTAAGAATGAAAAGTACATTTTAAAATATTTTTATACCTTGAAAATAGCGAATTTTAAGGTGTCACTAAAATTAATTAAAAACTATACGTCAAGTAATACATGTATATTTTAATATATCCTGCAGCTTCTAAGACCCAGAGCAAGAAAGTTGGGCCTTGGTAAGTCCTTATTAACTCTGGTTAGTGCTAAAAAAATAATAATGAAAAAAAAAAAATCTGCTGTATGCTTTGATTGATTCTAGTGTATAAAGTTCCAGAAAAAAATCACAGTAAAGCCCAAAAGCAGAAACATATGTTTTCATCAAGTTTTTTGTAAGCGAACAAGCTTAAAAACCACACATGTAAAAATCACAGAGTATTTGTCACAAGTTCCCCACAACCTCAAACCTGAAAACTGTGGTCACTGCAATTCTGTACAACTGTGTTTTCCTGCTAACATCATGCTGCTTCTCTCCCTCCCATACTGCATTCACTGATTACAGAATGAGGGGTCTAGACTGAGGAAAAAAAAAAAAAAAGTAAGTTTTTGCAAGAGTAGCTGCTATATTTGTGTGGAACCTACTGATCCAGAGGAGACAGTGGTACTTTCTGTGCATTCTACCCATGTGCAGGATGCTTCAAAAATTGGACCATAGTTCGTACAATCTCCAGAAAAGGCTGGGATGTTTTTCTGACACGTATTTGGACAGAGCTCTTCACAGTTAACCCATTTCAGTGTGAATTATGACTATAATTAAATAAAAAAATACATATCTGACAGATGTCCAGCACTCAAACTACTAAAATACTGTCTCACGTATTAACTGACATGTAAATTGAAGGTTTTGAAGTACATTGCAAAAGTTATAGTGTTGCAGAAATCTCACTGATTTGGGACCCAATCTTATACCACTGAGATTGATCATTAAAATTTGCATGGAATGATGCAGGACTGCAATTTGATAGCTCTGATGCCATATTTCACAGAATATGTAAATCAATTTGTCATTATTTGCTTTAGAAAAAAGCAGATATCCTAGGAAGTCATAAATGACATTAAAGCTTGTTGTATAGAAAGTATCCTAAAATAAAGTGGAGATACTTCCATCTGTTAAGATTCATATTGTATCCTTATCCCTCCTGTCTTACAATAGGAATGGAGAAAATGATAAAATGCAATACCTTGTTTGATTTATTGTTAATCAGTATCTGCCTTTCTTGCTAAATGTCTTAGCAACACACACTTCCATGTGCTGGTAAAACATTTGAGGTGTCTTGTGAACTGAGTACTGCAGCTAATTTCTCCAGTCCACTGAACAAAAATAAAATTCTAATTTTGATATTGAATTGTCTATTTAAATTCACCTTTCTATACTTTTTTCCTACGTCTTTCATTTATCTAAGAAACTCCAAAAAGCTTACATATCTTTATTTTTGTTTTCTGCCTTTTCATCCTTTGTCCTAATTTGATCAGTATTATGGATTAAAACTGACTGTATTTAAATTTTTCATGTACCATATCTACTAATCATGCACGATACACAAATCTGTGACACTCCTGCTGTGTAACTTTGCAAACAACATGGAAAAGAAAGGAAAGACAAGTTGTTCATTAACCAGGAGTTAAGTTTCCTGGGAGAGTGCCTGCTAAGGACATCAGCTGAGAGTGGGTTTTTTCAGTTTTATCTATTCCTTATGAAGTTAACAGAAAGACTCAAGAGTAATTTGGATCAGTGAAGAGTATGGGCCAGTTTTTAATCTCTGTTGTGCTGCCGTACTGCCCTTGGAAGCAGTGCTGACTTTGAACGATATGACTTGGATCAGAAATTTGTGCTGTTGAGGAAAACTGTAATAGCAAGACTTGTTCCAGCTCTTATCAAGATAGCTACACCAGTTCATACAGGATGAGTAAAACGCAACAAAATCTAACGTAAGAAAAAAAAGACTGTCTTCAGATTAGGCATCAGGATATAATTCATGGTGTGAAGGAGAACAAACCAAAATCTATATACTACTAATAGTAAATCCTGAGTCTAGAAAGCAAGTTTTTTTAACTATCGGTGATTATTTTGTTGCCTGTGTCCTATTTCCAGTTTTCTATGGCTCATAAGTGCCTACAGCGCTTTTGGAAATGTTATTGCAAATAGCGTCCCACTTACCAAGTTGTGTTTCTCTGGACATTTCTAGTGCAGTAGGGTTTGCCAAGGTTTATATTTATAAAATCTAGTGCTGAAATTGTAGGGAAAAGGAAAAATAATTTTAATGTTTGACCACTGATACATCATTTTTAAAAAAATTGTAGGAGTTTTTCATTGATCCTTTTCTAGTATAACTTAGAGATTTTAGAAAATAAGTGAAGACTGTGGCTAGAAGATTGCATATGTTAAAATAGTGAGGGAAATTATTTCTGTATTGTTTTCATCAGGCACTGCTTATATTCATGGAATGAAGCATGCCACTGGGAATTTTATTGTTATTATGGATGCTGACCTCTCTCACCATGTAAGTCTGTGTTTTATGTACTGTGTTTTTAATCTGTTATAATTTTTTTTTTTTTACCTCCCACCTCTTTCTCTTTTCTGATCTGTTTTCCTTCCATTTCAGCCAAAGTTTATTCCAGAGTTTATCAGGTAGGTGCCCATTGTAGTATGAGAGAATGACTTCTGAACATTTATTGTTGCATAGTAATATTTGAAAGCTTTATATTCTTGTATAGTTGTCTACTGTAGTAAGGAAATTGGCAAGGCAAGAATTCAAATAAAAGTGATTGGACCTTGTTAGATTTGTCCCAAAATCATCCAGAAAAATAATTAGTTCCTAACTGGAGAAAAATCCCTAAGTTTAAAGTAACAGAGAGCATGTGTGGCTAAGTACTTCCCTTCCTTGTAATGGTTATTCAGCTTTGAAAAGCATATATATAAATGCCATCTTCTAATTCTAATAATTTCATCATGTGTGCATGTAGGGATATTGAATAGAGGACTATATCCTCAATTATTGGTGAAATGCTTCTCTCCCTTTTGCCTACCTCTTACCTCCCTGTAACACTTCAATTTGTGAGAAATGGTCAACAGGCATTCCGTTGGAGGCTAAGGGTCGCACTCTGCGTAATTCTCAACTTTCTTGCTTAGTAGTACTGGAGGCCTAAAATTTTAGATAAAGTTCTGCAGCAGTCAGGCATGGTACAGACTAAGGATAGTTCCAGACTTTTTTTTTCCCCCCCTTACTATGGGTTTGTGTAATTTAAATATTTAAATCTGTATTTAAAATAATTCTGTCTTTTATACTAGAGAGAGGCTTTAAAAATGTGTAAGTCGGTCTTTATAAATTCTTTATGAAGTAGTCTATGAAATTCTGTGACGTAGTTGGTAAAAGATAATCATAAGATTCCCTGAAATATCTCTTTACAAGAGAACAATTAACAGTTTTTTAAATGCGTAACGCTTATAACCACCGTAACTATTGCTTTCCTCTCTAGTTATTTGTTCAAAGGTTTGTAAAACACAGATTTTGTACTAAAAGAGCTATTGTTCTTATTTTGAAATTTGTACTACCTTCATACAAATATTCCTCCTGTTTTTCTAATAAAACCAATTGCTTATAGAAAGCAGAAAGAAGGCAATTTTGATATTGTATCTGGAACAAGATATAAAGGAAATGGAGGAGTATATGGCTGGGATTTGAAAAGAAAATTAATCAGGTTAGTATTTTTCTAGATATTTACACATAAATTTGTTGTTTTGAAATAATAATTCCAAGAACTCAACTCAATCTGTGTGAGCTGAACTGAGTCTTTAGTCAACGGTACTGGGTACTGCAAAATTACGTTAAATAATAGAAGCATGCATGATTTGCAAATTCTTTGGTTAAAACTTACCAAGAAAGAATGTAATGATATGACTAGGCTTGAGAAATGGGTTGGAACAGTGGACAAATCTGCATGGCATCAGGTTGGGACAGTCTTTCAGCTTTATCATCCAAAGAATGAGCTGAGACGATGACACTTTTGTCAAGTTTAAAAGACGCATTTAGTTAGCTTTAATAGCTGTAATGGTCCTTTCCCTAAACTTGCTAAACCCCTCTGTTGACACTCTGATTTGTCCCAAGTTAAGAATTATCTGGCACGATCAATGTCAATAAATCATTACTTAGACCTTACTGGAAAACAGTACGGTGAACGCTAGGGAGAGGTTTCACCCAAAAGCAAAGATGAAAACTGTCAAGGTCGTATAAGCGTACGGAGGCTGGCATCTCAGGCTTACAGGGACTTACAGATTTTGAGGAGGTAATCAACAAGTTTCTGCATAGTCTTTCTCACACCTGATTTAAGAGAATAGGCATAAGTTAATGCTGATTTATATGTTACTGTAGAGAATTAGGAGCAGAAGTTGTGTTACCAGTCTGATCTGGAGATGGTATCACAGGGACTGTATTTGGATTTCTCCTGTTTTTTAATGGCTGGAATAAGTGCTCGTCTTTTTGTGAATCTAAATAAAATATACACCCCAAAAAAGGAAGATAGCTAAATGGACATTACAGAGGAATCCTTTTGCATCATACTGGGCAAGGTGAAGGACTTGCACATCTTATCAGTGTGTAATATAGTCCTCAGCAAGATAGTCCTGACTGGCTTTTTGGTCTCACAATGTTTTTCATCAGCGGAGCTTATCCTTATCATACTATGAAAGCAGTGTAAACCAGAACTGAACCTTGATTTTCTAAATCCAAGTCTCTTATTTGTCCAGGAAGCATTTTTATTCTGTGCTTACAGTGAATGTTAGTCAGAAGAAAAACGTTGTTTTGACTGTTGTCAAATGTATTTCTTTTGTATTGTATTAGTGTGTAGTTGTACTGACAATTCTACCATAAAGAGTGAGATTGTGAACCTAATTTCTAAAAAACATTGTTTTCTCCTTCATAGAGAAGTTCAATAATCTACTAATCATCTACATTTGAAAAACAAAATGTTGGGTTTTGATTTCAAGATTCCATGATTCTATGATTTATTAGTCAAATCTAGCAGTGAAAACACATTAGAAATACAATTGTTTCATATTAAGCAATAAAAGGTTTGTTGGGGTTTTTTTTGGCTAGTAGGATGATATTTACTTATTTTCTAGAAATTCTGCTTGATCTTTCAGAATTGTGTACTGAGCATTTTTTTTGACATTCATGTTTTCTTTCACAGTCGTGGTGCCAATTTTATAACTCAGGTTTTGCTGAGACCAGGTGCATCAGACTTAACAGGGAGTTTCAGGTATGGGTCTGGTTTGCGATTCGTAAAGTTTATTTGAAATTAAGAAACTGCTGAACAAGGAACTGGAGTAAGAACAGACCTTCTTTACGGAGGACTATGAAATCTGTTTGGAAAGGGTGTAAGAAATAGTGGACTAGACTGCAAGAACTGTTGCTCCTATGACTTTGTTAAAGACTTTTTAAAATAGTAATGATATGAATGAGTGACTACAGTTAAGATTCCTACGCACTATCTTGATTTCCAAAGTCCAGAAATTGTGCTTCAGGTTTCATTTTCTTTGTAATCGTTTACAGGTTATACAGAAAAGAAGTCTTACAGAAACTAATGGAGAAATGTGTTTCTAAAGGATACGTCTTCCAGATGGAGATGATTGTTCGGGCTAGACAGTTAGGATATACTATTGGAGAGGTATAGTAAAAGTTTTGATAAGTATATTGTGCTTTCATTTAAATGTAGATACAGATTACTGGGAGCATAGGAAATTTTGTGTGGTTCCAAGAAGCAGCAAGATTTTCAAATAGATATAAAGAAATTACATATGTAGAACTTTATTTTTTCCAACTTTTCCAGGTGAATACCAGATCTGCAATTCCAGTTACTTATTCCCCTGGCTGATATGCTTCTCAGATACTTCCCTCTTCTGTTGCCATTCCTTTAGCTGCATACAATTTTACAAGGTTCTTCAAAGTTGGAGGGAAAGAAGTCAAAATATACCATGAAGCTGCTCTGAGCCTTTTCTTTCCTCCTTCATATTGTACAGACGTCTCTAGTTAGGTCTTTTCAAATCATTTTATTTTCTCTGGCAACCTGATTCTATTTCAGATTTATTCTGTTCTCTGCCATTTATTGCCTTGTTATTTTCCAACTTTCCAGCTATCACAACTCTCCACTTCTAAACTCTTTGAAGGTGCTGTCTACAATCACTGAAAAAGAACTCCAAACAATTGTTAGATCCTGTATTTCCAGCAGTCTGATTGCTGCCTTCTATATTTCATTGAATTGCTCTTGCTGGTGTCTTTAAAGGTGACTCACTGGAATTCTCTCTGCAGCCAAATCTCAGAACCATTTCTTCATCATTTTCATGACTGAATTGTCAGAGAATTCTGTTGGTGGTTACTTCTCTCTCTAAACCTTACGTATTGCATTTCTCTATCGACATCGGGTAGAGTATTTCCATGCAATAAAGCAAGCTCTTTTCTTCCACCTTTCTTGCTTATGGAGCAACATCACTGTCCTGTCTGTAGCTGGGGTTTGACCCTAATTTCTTTGGTCTTCACATCCAGCTGCATTCACATATTGCTTTCTAATATTGCTGAATTAAATGCCTATACATCCAGATACTGAAACCTAGGGTGAGATGAGGTTTTATTTATTATACATTTTTAAAACAGTAAAATACACTTCTCTGGCTTTAAAAAAATGCAATCTTGGGTTGCTTACACCTCTTCAGGCTGCTGCCGCAAAGACCTTTTTTCTGCCTATTATTTGATCCTGCCACTCATTTATTTACATGCCTCTACTGGCTGTATAGCATCAAATATAAGATATTTGTCTTCTGGTTCAAAGCCTGACGGACACTCTTCACTAGGCCTAATGTCTCCCAGTCAGTGTTGAGACATGGGCTGTTTTGTGATGGGTCAGTTACGCCATCCTCCACAATTCATCTGTTACGTTCTCAAGTAAGCATCTTCTTCCCTCCTCCTTTGGTTTCTCATGTGTGGGAGGAGTTCTCTCTAACATCTGAAAAGTTGCTTCATTGTTCTGCTCCAGCCTTTTCTTTAAGATTTCCTTTGTGATATTTGTAACAAACTTGACAGCGTTCAGGTTGCTGACACATACCTATAAATAAGACTGTTGTATTTTTACTGTTCTGTGTATCACCTCTATATTGTAACTTCCTGGGGCAGGACAATTTTTCATTATGTTTCAAGTACCTTGATACAGTATTTCCTGATCAATACCTAGGATCTTTATATATTTTATAATTATGCAAACAGTAATACCGAAATTCCAGAAGAGGTGACACTTGCGCGTCCAATTCCTGGTTTGCGGGTGCTGCATCTCTACGGGCAGAACAGGAGTTTTTATGCAGTTGTAAAACATAGATACAGCTGTGAGGGAAAAATATTTCTTAAGAAAAGTTGAAAATGAAGATTGAGATCTGTCAGTGTAAAAGGAACAAATGGATGATGAGAGGAACTGGCACAAGCTATACCTGAATAGTCTTGTATGCACCTCTGTTTGTTTGCTGTCT
This sequence comes from Gymnogyps californianus, assembly GCF_018139145.2. Lineage (NCBI taxonomy): Eukaryota > Metazoa > Chordata > Aves > Accipitriformes > Cathartidae > Gymnogyps > Gymnogyps californianus. Next base: position 8,879,350 of record NC_059487.1, on the reverse strand, counting down.
TTCTTTACCATATGTGAAAAGTACCACAGTGCATGGAATACACCCTTTTGAAAATGCTTCCTTTAAGACTAATGATAGAACTTCTTATGCAAGAAAGGCAAAGTCCAGAAACAACACAGGTGGTTAATTCCTATACTGAAGGGAAAGACTGGATACCTCTTATTAGATGAGATATTAACCATTCTTTCATAACTGGTCAGGAAACGTCACTTCTGACATCCTGCACTGACCATATAATCAGTGATTTCTATCCATGCTCCGTAGATCAGCTGTCTGTAGTTGCCAGGATGCTTACTGGGATCATCAAAGGGACCCTACTAAGAAAGCCAGAGTCCTTGTTGAATCTATCTGCATGCCTTTTTAGGTATCTTCTTACCGTCTTCTTGCCCTGGGTTCTCTTCTACTATGGACTGATCTGCTAGAATTGTGAGAAATCCTCAGTGCTGGCACAGATGCAAGGGTGTGGTGATTTTTGTGTTCCACTTGCCAGATGATTTCTGGTTGAAACTGCCAGCAGAATGCTAAGCCAATTTTTTTAATGACTTTTGCAAATGCAATTCTTTATTTTAGCCCCTGAAGTATTTCAATTTTGCATACAAACATATATGGAAATTCTTGTATATTGTAATACAGTGTTGGCAGAATGTCCTGTCGTATGTCATTTGTACGTGGTCAAATTACTGAAAAGCAGTATGTTCCTAACATTTTATGAGTAGTGAGTTAATCTGGACAGTATGATCACTTCAGTAAGGAAACCAAAGTTAGTGTTTTAAATGCCCTTTAAGCCCGTAAATGATCTCTAAAATGGTCAGGGACGGATAAAGACAGGTATTGCTTGTAAAATATGCACTAACTGCCATATTCAGAGGTTATCTTCTAGCCAGTGGTGAGGTTGAGCAGAATGCTGTTTCATGGTAGCAGATTTTTGCCTACCTGAGGCATTGACTCAAAGGTATTGAATTTAGCTAACAAGGAAAGTGGTGAAGGTTCATTTTAAGCCCCCAGGCTTTTAGTATACTTAAGCTATTAAGTTTGTTCTGACTGGCGTATCATCCAGCCACTGAGTAATGTCTTTGGATCATCTTTAAAGGCAATAAACCAAATAGTTTCATTCTCCCCAGCTACGGGGCGTCATTAAAGCCACTGTTAAGAACAACTGACAGAAAGGAAGCCAATCTGGTGCTTGCCTTCTTCCCATGTCTGAACATGCTGTAGTTCAAAGGCCATGCTTTTGTTTACAGAATTTCTGATTATTTAGGTTTTGAACCTTAAAAATAGTTCTGCTTGTTTCAACAGGTTCCTATTTCATTTGTGGACCGTGTCTATGGAGAATCTAAACTGGGAGGCAATGAAATAGTCTCCTTCTTAAAGGGACTCTTGACCTTGTTTGCTACAACATGATAGTTTATCCTAAATTAACTTTTTTAGAAGAACATTTTCTGACATGTGTGGTTTTTAATATATAATAGCAGAAGCTTGATAATTTGTGTGGTAACCAGAAGACCTGCTATAGACTAACAGTTAAACAAACCACCAATAATAAACTAAATATATTGTATCCCAAAATGTTCCTTTCAAAATAAATGAACTGTATGTTAAACTAAAAGCTAATAAAGACTAATGCTCTATTCTATTTTTGTAAAAATAATGAAGTCTTAATAAAGAACACAAAGCTAAATGATCTTTTGCATTTAGAAATGAATCATTATTCAGCAGAAGCTAAAGATGATTTTGAAATAAAGACAAGCAAGGACATAAAAAAAAATTACAGAATTTCTCTTATCTTTGTTCTGTTGTTTGCAGATAGTATTTTAAATATATACCAGTTAGTTCTCTTTCTTTCCTCAGCACATATATACATGTATCTTAAAGCAGATATATAGAAGAGTTTCTACAGAACTGATAATAGTTTGTGTAGTTTAAGAGGAAATACAGATGAGTACAGTGATTTGTTCTTGGTAAAATGGTTCCTAGGCTGGAAAGAAGGAATATTCTTTCAATAAGAAAGAGAATCCTATGTGTGGAATAATTTTATATTCTCTCTGTTTGTCCAGAAGCAGATTATTCCCTTTTCCTATTTTCTTTAGAAACTAAACATTTTTAGAATCTATAAAACAGGAATATGACATCTCACCCAACTTCAGGGTGACAGAAGACCCGATTCACCTCACTGAAGACATTTGAGAAATTTTTCTTATGTCAAATAGCAGTTTACACTGTAATCTGTATTTGTTCCAGATCCTGATGAACAAAATACAAACAGAGGTAATACTATTTTTTGTTTCACTGTTTGATATAACCAGAACTCAGAAATTGTGAAGCCTTTGCAATTAAATATGCACTTGGGGGGAGGGGAGAAGTAGTAAGTGGGAGGATGAAATTATTCTGATAATGGCTTTATATATATGAAAAATATGTCTTCATTTGGGGGGGTAGTTCTTTGAATACCTGTATCAGAAAATTAATGGTAGGGAGAGGAGAAGCAACAAATGTCTTAAAAATTCTGCCTGTTTGGGTTGTGTTTGTCTACATTCCTTTAGTACACTAGATACAGTTGTTAATATTAGAAAAAAATTTTAGAAAGTCTGTAGATAAATGATAAATTCATACTTCAGATAGTTATTTATCATACTCAGTGGCAAAAATTAATTAAATAGAACTTTAGAATAAAAGCTTACTTTCTAGTGGACTGCTTTAGAGATATTCCTTTGTTCTTTAGTGAAGTTGTACAGATTCTGATATTTTTCTCCTTTTCTGAGTATTCAGAGCAAACATTTCATATTTAATTTGCTTTAATAAAAAAATGTAGCTGTACGTTTTGAATCTACCTGTAACTGGATTACAGTGACTTAACTGTACATTTTGTGACATTTGCCTGTACTTTTCCAGCAAATTATATATAATTTCATTTGGTGCAGGCTAATCAGATCTAATAATATATACAGAAATAAATCTCTGGGTCTAAAGGGCCACTGAAATAGATGAAACCTATTCACTGGAGATTTATGTTTCATTTGGAGGTTTCATGGCTAAAATCAGCATTTTAAGTTGAAAATAGGTACAAAGTTTTTAATGACCAAATAGTGAGTTTTTAGATGTTTATTCAAATTTACATACTACTGAAAACCATTTGCTAGAATACAATTTGAGCCTCACCAAGATCATATTTTTCTCAGACCTTTATGTAACGGTATATAGCTAAAGTCTTATTATATTAGTTATTCATGACCTAATTGCCATGAATTAGGGTTTAGCTTTTAGAATGTGCACGCCTACTTTCTAAATATGAAAATTACCTGGTAAATTTCCTTCATTTATCTATTTATGTGGTCGTGTTTGGAGGAAGGTGCTTTTACATATAGATTAGGATTGTAATACATGGCATATACATGTGCTCCAGTATGTGAAAGTTTGAAATGTGACTGGGCTATATTCAGTTTTTAGATAAATAGGTAATATTTCTTACTATGCTTAAAGGTAATGGTATTTAAGTTATCAAGAAAGAAGCGCTATAAAGAAACAAAAACAAGTGCTTCATGGCATCAAGACACAAGTAGACACTCTACAAGACTTCTTGAAACAAGAAAAGGTCACACGAGTGAAACTGATTTCAATAGCCTGCACCAAGCTACTTGTAGAAAGCACTACTGAAAGGAACTAACACATGGATCCAGTGGAAGGAAGCAGAATTAAAAACATACAGGCTTTCCTTGAGTTAGTGGAATATATATGTACACACACACATATATTTCACAATATATACCATGAAAACCATCTGGGTTTTTTTTCCTAGCAAAAAGACTGTATATTTCTTCAAAAAAAAAAAGGGGGTGGGGGGGGTGGGACTGGGTTGCAGATAACTCAGTGAATGTTGAACGCACTTTCAAAAATTGTCTCACAGTAAGTTTTAAAAGCCTGAACTTCAGAAGAGGTAGCTGTTGTTTGTGCAGTTGACCCTCTATGCACTTGTGGAGGGGAGAACCATAAAATAGTATGCTCTTAAGTTAGGAAAAAAACCAGAATCTTTGCCCAGAACTGGCCTAAATAACATCTCCCTTCATCCTTTTCCACATCTCAGCCTGCAGTACTTTCCTTCCAATGAGTTTCTCTGCTGAGGTGACTAAAAACATCCGGTTCTAAAGTATTCCCTGTCTTTGACGACTTAGATTGGGTGCTGTAGAACCTCACCAGTACTCAAACAGTGTTCTGTACATAGGAAAACATTGCAAAAACAAGCTCTAAGACTGCATTCTGTTGCTGACCTTTTCTCTTGCATGCACTGCTGTGAGAGTTCATGAAAAATAAATATTCTAATACTGTAACCAGTGTTCAGAGCTCTAAAAGAGGTCCTTCTTTAATAAAGCTAGTATCTTTTTAGCAAATAATGGTATGAGATAGCCATCACTTAGTGCTACTTGAACTGTTTTTTACTTTTTTTAACAGAAAATCTTAGAGTTACTTGAATTTGTTCTCGGCTCCTTTTAATTGAGCCTCTTTGTATTTGAAGACCACCTATGTAAATTCTTAACATAAACCCAAAAAATTTACAAGAATATGTATCGTAGGGGAAGAATGGCTTATAATGTAAGAAGGAAGTTATGCAGGAATGGCCATACTGTCTCATACAGTGCTCAGCAATGGATGCAGAATGAAAGCAAGTAAGAACCGTGGCTAGTAGATCTTTCCCCAAATACACCAGCAGTCAGCAATACAGGGTCTTTTGGAGCCAGAGGTCAAGAAGGTCTGGACCTTTTAATGGTTCCTTGTGTTTTCTAAGGATTTGATTGCTTTTTGAATCTGTTTAAAATTTTGGCTTCTACAGCATCCTGTGGCAATGAGTTCAACAATTTTAATACATGTATTTTGTGAAGTGCTTTCTTTTATTTTAAGCTTACTGCCTAATAAGTTCATCAGGTGTTCTCAATCAGTGGATTGAGAGCAGCCCTGCAGAGAAGGACTTGGGAGTATTGGTGGATGAAAAACAATATGAGCTGGCAATGTACGTTTGAAGCCCAGAAAGCCAACTGTATCCTGGGCTGCATCAAAAGAAGTGTGACCAGCAGGTCGAGGGAGGGGATTCTCCCCCTCTACTCTGCTCTTGTGAGACCCCACCTGGAGTACTGCCTTCAGCTCTGGGGCCCCCAGCATAAGAAAGACATGGACCTGCTTGAGCAGGTCCAGAGGAGGGCCGTGAAGATGATCAGGGGGCTGGAGCACCTCTCCTATGAAGACAGGCTGAGAGAGTTGGAGTTTAGCCTGGAGAAGAGAAGGCTGCGGGGAGACCTTGTAGCAGCCTTCCAGTACTTAAAGGGGGCCTACAGGAAAGATGGGGAGAGACACTTTATCAGGGATTGTAGTGATAAGACGAGGGGTAATGGCTTTAAACTGAAAGAGGGTAGATTTAGATTAGATGTAAGGAAGAAGTTCTTCACTGTGAGGGTGGTGAGGCCCTGGAACAGGTTGCCCAGAGAAGTTGCGGATGCCCCCTCCCTGAAGTGTTCAAGGCCAGGTTGGACGGGGCTTTGAGCAACCTGGTCTAGTGGAAGGTGTCCCTGCCCATGGCAGGGGGGTTGGAACCAGAAGATCTTTAAGCTCCCTTCCAACGCAAACCATTCTATGATTCTAATATTCTATGTTCCCTATTGTCTCCCATTTTCCTTTTCCTATTATTTTATAGACCCTGCTTATATTCTCATCATACTCAGTCTTGTCTTTTTAATTTCCTCAGACAGAAGCCATACCACACCTTGCTATTCTCAAAATGTTAGTAGCAGACTATAGTAGAACAACAGTTCTACTATAATCTTTAGAGATCAGGTCCCTAGAACTCCGTACAATGTCTTAAATATTCACGTACTAGGGATTTATATAGTGGCATTTTAGTTTTCAGCTCCTTTCTTAATACCATTGCAATACTCTATTTGCCTTGTTTTGGCCACCACAAAACACTGACTTGACATTTACAGAGAATTTTTCATTTTATGTCCCTGGTTTTACAGTTCCACATAAATCAGCTTTTCTTAATTGCATCCATATTCATTTCCTATGAAGGCACAAATACTCTGCTAATGTGCTTTCTCTATTATACTTTCTTAGGAATCTGTGTCTGCAAGCACTCAATCATTTGGCAAGAACAGGAGCTTTAATTCCTTCCTGGCTTAAATCAGTATATATCATGGATATATTTGGTTGGGCATGTTTAATGAAGAGGGGGAAGAAGGTAACTCACATTTTGCACCAGTAATACTCACTTTCCTCTGAACAGCAAACTGATTACCTCTATTGGCAGACAGGCAAGGCTCTGGGAAGATCTCTTGTTCTGTTATTGTGGGCTAGAGATTCAATGTGATGTATGAAAAATCTTACACAGCAGGCTCAGTTGTTCAAACCCATTAGAACAGCCAAAGCATGTGCTAAACTTCAAGCATGCAGTCCCAACAGACTTGAAGTTAAAGCAGAACGGGTTGTGGAGTTTTGCATGGCATATCATTAAGATTATCCTTGACCTAAGTTTGGTGCTTGCACTCTGGTTTGAGAGCACTTCTGAATGCACGTCCCCCAGAGCGCTGCTGAGTGAATTAAGCAGCCCTGTATTAGCGTGAAGTTTTTTATCGGACAATCTGAAGCCGCAGCTGTGAGATGAAACACATAATTGGGGGCTACTGAAATTGTTACTGCCTCTTGTCCAAGGACTTAGCACCTGATCAGCTATGCTCTGTGGCAGGTGGGCTGTGAGCAGCTGTGGTCTCCTCATGCCCCTAACACCCTCAATAGCCCTGCCTCAGGGATATGCAATACAGGTTCATACCCTGAGGTATGGATTTTGTTACTCTTAGTCACATGAAGATTTAGGTATGTAATTCACAAGGTCAAGCAGTTTAATCCCTCTGACCTAGATCATTATGATTCTGAAGCTGGGACAACCACTTCAGACAACCAAGGCCTGGTTAACGTATCCAACTGAGTGTGAAACCAGTATCAAAATGAGATCCCTAGCTTATCTGTTTTGGGTCTTGTGGGTGAGAATTTGTCTGATCTGAGGTTGGAGGGAGTCTGCTTCAGTCTTGGTTTGTTTGTTTTTTAAATCTGAGGCTTTAATCTGAGCCTGCAATAAAGATGTACCTAGTTGCCAATATAAGCACTATAATAAAACATATTTTCCAGTGGACTGTGTAGAAAGCCAACTGCAAGGTTGCACAACCTTCTGCTTATCAACAGTAAAAAATAATGATGACTAATCGATAGTATTTATTTAAGGGTCTATCAAGATTCCAACTATAAGCATGGATTGAAATCTTGGCACAAATGAATTAAATGACAGATTGCCTACTGAGTTCAATACATTGATGACTTCAGCAACAGCTTTTCAACAGTTAGCATTCCAGAGTTGTAGGCAAATTTTAACATTAGGGTCAGTATGAACAGGGTATATGCAGATGAGAGGATTGCTTATCAAACTTTATCATTGTTTTATGACATATTACCTCCAAGGTGCCACGCTGTAGAAGACATGAATAAAGAAGGTTATCACTGAACTTCTGTAAAGCACAGAAACTTTTTCAGCATCATTTCCTCCTCTGTTCCTGCTACATTGTACCTCCTTTCTTCAGGCATGGTGGCCATTGATAACTTGCTATGGATTGTGATTGTTACTGTTCAGGGGGAAATACATTGGGACGGGAGAGAAGGAAACTGGATTGTAACTTTTAATCCAAAATTAGATCTGAAAATTCGGCCCTTGAGAGAGGGATTTCAACAAAGCAGCAGCGGGCAAAGATCATAAAATGGAAGGTTATCCCTGCAAGGTTAGTTGCACTGACTGTTCAACAGAAATTGGTACCAATGGTGCATCATCATAAAAAACAAAACAAAACACCTTGTGTTTGGCTCTCAAACTTCTTTCCTGTTTTGACTTTTTGCAAACGTGTCACACCCCTAGGAGGTGAACCCAGACAAAACCACAGTTGAGAACTTGATGTTTCCTGGGAAGCTGAGGATGGTTATCTAGCTCCTAAAATGCTGTGCTCTCAGGAAGGAGAAGATCTGAGCACTAAATGATACTTCTACTTTTGTTCCAGAACAGGAAAGATCTTAACTGAGCTCCTACAGTCACTGCTTGAGAATGCTTTGGGGTCTTTTGTCCCACTACTTCTGTGCAACTACTGGGGAGCTACCCAGGAAGAAAATAACCAAATTTACTTACTACGTGGTGAATTTCATGTCATGACTGCAATGTGTTTGGAGAGCTCTCGTTTCTAGTCCAGTTTTCCATTCTGCTTGCTCTTGCAAAGGCAGCATATGTCAGTACTTCTGATTGGTGGATCCTGTCAAAATAATTATATTTCTTATTGTACACTGCAGGGGAGGTAAAAAAGACAAGCTGCTTGAAAGTGATAAATTACTGAAATACTGAAGTTAGGTGATTTTTTAATTTTAATCGACGTCTTTCATTAAGTAAATCCTATCTGAATGCAGTGTTTCTGAAAGCGTTGACAACATGTAAGACGTCAATCCTGTATCCACAGAAAGAACGTAGTTTGTCATGGCAGTACAGCATCACCTCCAAAGGACGTGATACTTGACTGACCAGCTTCCAAGTGAAATTTAAGTGTTGCTTATGACAGATAAATTTCTTATTGGTCTGAGTAAGGGATCAACTTTTCCTTTCAAGTTATCCCAGCCAACTAAGCAAACCTATCTTAAGCATCTCTAATCACAGACCTGCTCAATATGAGTATCTTCTTAAAAAACAAGGAGAAAAGAAGGAGAGTACTCTGTGTCAAGGGATAGTTCTTCCCTCCTTTCATCTTGATACAGACTAAATTTTGTTCCTTCCTGGTGACTTTTCCCAAAGTCATCTTCATGGAAGAAGGTTAGAGAATGCCGACAGATGATGAAGTGTCTAAACAGCATAGGAGCTGGATGGCTTAATGGGTCTTAAAGGACATTGTGAGACCAGTGATCTTAATGCTGCTGAGGATTAACTTACTTGCATTTATTATATAATTAATTATGTTAGGTGCTTAAAGCCATTGATAGTTGTCTTAATTATTTTGTATTTGAATAAAAACCAAACATAGTACGGCTGCTAAACTAGTACAGTCACAAATCTGGGCACAATTTTGACCTGAATCAGTAGCACAACACATGTTCAATTATACCTATTCAACTTGGGAATGCTAATTGTCTCCCCTCTGGTGTTAAGTGTTTAGTCTCTTACAATGCTATGATTTTACTGATTTTTCTAGTGGCCATAGTCTACTGTGAGAAACAATACCCACTTCTGTAATATAAAAAGTACATTAAGACTATTATAATCAACTTTTGTTTCATTTTGTTCACCTCACTGTACACACAGGAGAAAAATGGGCTCAAGACTGCTTTTCTCCTTCTTCCCCACTGCTTGAATTTTACCTTTAAAATCAATCTTTTCATACAAACTTTGTAGTATTCTCATCTTTCTTTTCTAACTCGCTGTTGACAACTGTCACGCTGTGCAAACCATCATGAAAACTCTCACTGAACTAAATGAGAAGAAGATCTTGTCCATCGTTTGAGGACTGCTTTCTACATATACTGTCTCATCCTTCCCCCCAATTTTTTCAGCCCTGTCATTGCAGACTTTACCCCAAAGCAGGCAATGGCTCACATTTGCTCAAACTTCTGCTGCTACATTATCTATCCCTCCTGTTGTTCTCTCCCTTGCCTTAAAAAACTTTGCCTGCATCACCCATCTTGTGCGCTGAGTGGATATTTCTGCTTTCTGATGCTCTTCTTCCTATCCATATCTAATTTAATTCCCTCTCACACCAAATTCCAGTTTCTGAACTCTTCACAAATTGTTTTCCGTACTCTTTTTGGCCCCGATTCTGGACTGGGTACCACCACGATGGCTGGAAATGCTGTTTCCAGCTGGAAATTCCTTAATATTGTTGATATTGAGGAATTGGTTAGAGGACTCTCTATCTTCAGTGGTTCTGGCTGCCAGCCTAGCCTGGAGGCTTCTTCTGATAAGTATCATGAAACTACAGCAAGATACAAAATTACTCTGATACTTATACTCGCACCCAGAATTTAGGACACGGAAAGATGTCCAAAAGCCTATTCAGTTCTCCTGCCTGGATTCCAGCTATTTCTGCTTGTGCTATAGTATCCTTTGCACATACCTTCATGTTGTGTTCATTCCCTTAAATATCTATCCAATATAATTTCTACTTCCAATTGCATTATCAGGTTCCATTAAACTCAGTTCCTCTAACCTTCAGACACTTCTTACTATGTTTTCTCAAATTCAGCCCTTAGATTAGAAGGTCTATCGGTCAGGGATTTGTTTTTCTGGTGCTGTAGTATTTTCTTAGAAATTTATTTTCTATGCGTAATGAATCCATGCTAAAGCCCTGAAGTATGGTGGTGACAGATACAGTGAGTTAAATGGGACAATCCTCTCCAACCTGGCCCGTCTTCCAGGCATAACAAAATGACCCAAGAATGCCTTGTAGCCTCAAATCTAAATCAGTGTTTGCTAACTCCCGTTTCTCTTTTCTGTTACTACAATTCCTTTTCTCAGTTAAGCATTCTTCTAGACAACCAAAAGCATCATACAGAAGTACAACTCTCAGTAGGCGAGGCAACTGCGGTAGTGTCATTCTTCACTCCAAACCTTTCAGAATTATCGTCATGCTTTGTTTTCTTCTTTCAGAACGAAGGAAGGTTTGTGTAACAATACTGTATTAAATGTGCTGCAAACATTTTCCCCTTTCTTCTATGATTTTAATTAATTTTAAGAAGAAAACAGAAGTCTGACCAGTAAGAGACAAGTTAGGTAAGTAAAAGTGTATTATAATGCACCACTAATAAGTGATTGCTAACAAGTGGTCAGTGGTAAAGCATAAATAAAAAAGTCTTGAAATAGGAAGGTCCTAAAGTTTGTTTGGGGTTGCGTATTTTAGTCGACAGCAATCAAACTGGCTTAAGCAGCCATGAAGTTAGTTGATAGCTTCTGAATATGGTACTGACTTAATAGTGTTTCAGAAATGTTTTTCAACATACTTTCTTAATTGCGCCATCAAAGAAAAAATACCTACTCTTGGAAGGCAAACTGAAGTTTATAGAAAAACCAAACCAGCTTTCTTCGCTTTCTTTAGTTGAGACGTATTTCACATATGTGTATCGCAGAGGAACTTTTAAGTACCTCAGTTCTAGAAACCTTTTTAATGCTAAAGCACAAGCTTTGTTTTTGCAGGTAAGTTTTGTGTATTTCCATTCTGTTGTAAAAGAAAGACTCTTTCCATGATTTACTGATTCTTATGACCACTAATGTGAAGATACCATGAAAGTACCTGGTGAAATAAAGGTGTGATTTGCAGATAGTGACAAATAGCATACTTCTAAATTCTGCCGAACTAGAAAGTCTTAAAGCAAGCTAACAAATAAAATAAAATGTCACTAAGTTCTTCATAAAAGCTATTTATGTGAATTGTGATAAACACAGTGGTGTACACATTTTCAGGATATCAGTCACTTGAAAATGTAGGAGATCCTTGAGTTTTATGAAGTCTAAGTAATTTATGACAACTTTTCTATGCTTTTATACTTCAGGCAATGATTCAAAAACACGGTCTTTTCTTTCTATTATTGTAAGGCTTAACTATAATATGTGTCACTCTGAACCAGAAAGGTTTTGAATGCTGAGGATGGAAGGAATTACGCTTCACTTCATCCTTCAAGTGTTTGTGTTATTTTTGAAATAACAAAAGCCATCGTTCCCTTTCACTTGTGGAATTTTTTTTTACTGTGCTATAGAGTTGGGCCTCGTTTGTTGAAGAGATCTTGAGCGTGTTTGTCTTGGTCCACAAGGAAGAATCGCATGGGCGGTCTTGTCATAATCCAGATGTTACTGCTCTGAAATGACACTTGTGAGGTCAATTATCTGCCCACCGCACAGACGTGTGTGAACACGTACGCACGAAGCTCACCAGAAACATGACACGCATCCACCTTGGGGTGACTGCTTGCCTTCAGTGAATTAAGCCAAAAGGTGACAGATTTAGATTTCAGAGAGCGGCAGTGTGTAAACCAGACGCGTCCTCTGTCACCTCACCCAATCTCCTGATCAACCTCGTAATAGTCTAGGAACGATTTTGCAGCGCGTGACCCTAACGAGGCACTCAAAGCAGTCGTCGCCCAACTCGAAGCCTCCCTCCCTTCGGCTGAGCCCGGCCCGCGGCTTACCCCGGGTCCGGGACCAGCCAGCCCTGGCCGTCCGGCGGAGGGCTTGCGATGGCTCCGGAAGGGCACCCCCGGGCCGGGGCCGCTCCCCGAGGCCGGCGCGAAGTGGAACGGCGGCCCCGGCCCCTCAGGCCGCGCCGCCGGCTGCGCTGTCCATGGTGTGAGGCGAGGCGCGGGCGCCGGGGGCTCCGCCGCGGGGCGCGCGGCCGGGCGGGGCGGGGCGCGGTCCCCGGCGGCCGCCGTGCGCGGGGTGGCCCCGCCCCGCCCCGGGGGGCGGGCTGCGGCCCGGCGGCGGCGCGCGGAGCGGGGCGGGCGCGCCCTGAGGCGCCGCCGCGGCCGCCGCTCGCCGCGGCACGAGACCGTGTGCTCACGGCCGCGCGGTCACGTGCGCGCACCGCGGTCACGTGGGCGTGTTGCTCGCCAGGCGCGTGCCCCCGCCCCGGCGGCGGAGGCCCCTCAGGACAGGATGTAGTCCCGGCTGGGGGCGGCGGAGGGATAACCGGGCGGTGTCAGCTCCCTCTCCGAACTCAGCCGCAGGGCGCGGCGCCTCCTAGCGGGGCCGGGGTAGATCCCGCCGCCGCCGCCGACGGCGGCGGCTCCCTCCGTCTCTCTCGCGAGAGCGCCCCCCCGCCCCCCCCCCCCGCTCGGCGGGGTTATGTAACCCGCCCGCCCGCCGCGGCCGGGGCGCGGCCCGCGGGGCAGGATGGGGGCCAGGCCAGCGGGAATCCACCGGGGCTCGGGCCCCCTCCCCCCCGGGGCGCGGCCCCCTCCCCTCCCGCCGGACAATGAGTCCCGTATGCTAATGAGAGTCTCGCGTCACTTCCGCTCTTTCTCGGCCGCCATCTTGGCCAGGGCAGGTTCTGGGCAGGAGGGACCCGGCTGTATTGTCTGCAGGGCGCCCAGGGAGCCCCCCCCCCACCCCCACCCCCCCGCCCCGGAGCCCCACACCCCCCCGCCCCGGGGACCGAGCCCAGTGAAGCCGCCGCCGCCGCCGCCGCCCCCGCCCCCCGGGACCCGCTCACCATAGGCCACCCCCCGCACACTCGCCCCCCCGCCATCCAGCCCCCTTTGTCTCCCCCGCGCCGCCGCCGGCTCCGCTCCGCCCGCCCGCCCAGGGACCCGGGCGGCGCCAGGGAGGCAGCTCCGCGCACCCCCACCCCCAGCCAGAGGTGCCGGGGAGCGCCCGCCCTCGCTGCTGAGGAGAGCCCCAGTCAGGTAGGTGTGTGCGTGAGTCCGCGGTCCGACCCGGCGGGGGCAGCCCCCGCCCGCCCCCTCTCTCCCTCCCTCCCTCCCTCCGCCCGGCGGTGCCGCGGCCCCCGGCAGCCCCGTCCCCCAACCCCGGCGGCGGGGCGGGAGCCCCGCGCCCGCCCCGAGGGGCAGGAGCCCCGCGCCGTGCCCACCGCCCTGCCCGCTGCAGCCGGCGGGCTGCGGAGTTGGCGGGCGGGCCCCCCTCCCCCGGCCGCACACATGTTGAAGAGACTTCGCCGCCTTGGGGAGGCCGGTTCTGCTCCGGCCGGCGGCGGGGACCGCTGCGCTGCCGGCTTCCCTCCCGCCTGCCCGGGGCCCGCGCGGCAGATGCAGTCCCAGCCTCCTCCCTTCCCCCTCCCGGTGGGGGGGGGACCGCGCGTGGATGTGTCCCGAGAGCGGCTGTGATGGCGAGGGCTGCGTTGGCGGTAAGGCCAAGTGAACGGGATGATGAGTCGGTGAATGGGTCCGGCATCCCGGCGCTGCCTGCAGCGTGCCGGCAGCCGGGCGCAGGTCCCCGCCGGCGGAGTTGGCGCTGGAGCGAGGTCGGAGAGCAGCGCTGGCTGCCGTGCGATGAATGGGGAGCAGCCTCCCTCCGGCAGCCGAGGTGTCTCTGCCTGCGGGGAAAGGCGCGATCCGCCGCTGGTATCCTGAGCAGAGCACCAGCTGCAGGATGGAGCAACGTTGACTCACCCATCCCTCCTTTCCCTACCCTGGGCTATAGTTACCGACACCCGTTTCTCAGACAAAGGCGGGCGAAATCAAACCCTAGAGCCTCGCTCTGCTGCCGGGAGCTGCACCCCCCTTGTCACGCACCCCCTTCGCTTGGCGGGGGGCGGAGGAGGCGGGGGGGGGGCCAGGGGGAGATTCGCAAAACAAGTACCACGGCGTACGCGATGCTGGTGGTGTCCCGTCCCCGTCCCCCCCCCCCCCCCGTTAAATCGGTATTGTTGCTCCCGGTGTACGGCCGTGGAGAAAAAAAAAAAAAAAAATACCAGCCCCCACCCAAAATGCACCGCAGCCCGGTCGGCGGCGCGGCGCGGAGTGCGGCAGGGAGGCAGTAGGGGGCGCCCTCCCCTCGCCGGGCAGGGCTGCGGCGGGGGGGGGGGGGGGGGGCGCGGGCGGGGGAGGGCCGCCGGCGCGGCCGCAAAGCGCCGTCTGCAGCCCCGCCACCGGGGCTGCCCCGGCCCCGCCGCCGCCGCGCTCCGGGCCCTGCACCGGGTGGGACGGGCCCCGGTGTGCTCCTGGCGTCGTACTTGCCGTCCCGGAGCCGACGTCGCCCGCCTGGTGGGGGCCTCGGGCCGCTGCCGTAGCGGTCGGAGGGCAGTGCTGGGGTTGGCGAGGGAGAGGTGGGCGGTGGGAGCCCGCGGGCTGGGTGAGCGGGAGGGCGAGAGGGTTTAGAGCAGAGGGAGGGTTTCGGGCGGTTTTGCAAGGCTTGTACGCGAGGCTCTGTGGAGGATGTTAGTAATTGTATCAAAACTTGGTTGTGGCCTGTGGTGCCATTTGCTTTATAAACTTGCATGGCTTTTTTCATACGTTGTGAGAGCATGGCTGCAGCGGTAGAAACTTACGGTGTGAGGCATTGCTAAAGCATCGAGTGCTTTGTCTGGGGCCATAGGCGAGAGTCCGGATAACTGGGCACTTTGACGTTTTGATAGCCTTTGGTTATTGGATGTATTTAAGCCATTTGGTAGGTGTGAAAGAGGTTTTCATTCCTTTTAGAGAAATTCCTTTTTTTTTTTAAGGTTGTTTTTACTAGCTATGTTTCTGTTTATTTTTACCACTATTTTCTATTTCTATTTGGAGGTACAAGGTGTGAGATAATGGAGACACATCATTCCTACCTGTCAGGGTAGCATGGACCAACTGTAGCTGGCTCCTGTGTAGCGCGGCCTGTATGTACTGCAGGCCACCAGCATTGTTTCCTCTTGCAGGGTCTCAGCTACTTGGAAAAACTTTCACTTGAGGACTCTGGTAACTGTAATAATTACACGTTGCCATCCTTCTAGGTGAGAAAGATGGATCATCCTGTTTACAAAACAGAAAAGCATTTTTTTTTCCTTTCAATAACAAAACAAACCAAGGCTTGGTTCCTTCTTAGATGTGCATTTGCAGATGTTGGGCAGTAATTTGATATCCGCAGATCAACATTACCGCGATATGTGTTGAAATCTTAAAACATGAACAAGAGACAACAGAAGAGAAACACCCAATTGTTAATGAAATTGCACTTGAGGCTGATGGGTTGTAACATGATTGTTACCTTTCCTGAAGATTATTACAGCAAATACTTAAATAAACTTCAGTCAAAATAGAGGTGTCCTTTTTGACACACAACAAATAACTTGTTCTCCTCCAAAAGTAATACTAAGCTAAATGTTTTTGTACTATTTTTTTTAATAGTAAGCTGTGCTTTACTAAAATTAATATTATTTCTTAATTACCTTCTTAAAATGACTTTTTGGTATCTAATAGAAATGAGATGCTTCCAGTGTTTGGGGACAACTCTCTGAGATCATTGCAAACTGATATATTTTTAGTGCCCCATTATTAAAATCTTCTTTTTTTTTTTTTCCCCCCACTTGAAGTGATGGTCCGTCAGACAGGTTTATAGAAAACATCTCTTTAGGTTACTACTGTTTATGCTTCAAAGTATATTGTGTGGAATTACTAGAGCTTAAAAGTCATTAAGAGCTTGTAAGATCACTTGTGTTAAGTTTTAGGTGGGAGATGTTGTTTGGATATGCAAGGGATGGGGAAGGTGAAAGGTGGCTGCGTTTGCCTGTAGGTAAGACAGACAAGTGGTGAACAGTGTCTGCTGCTCAGAGTGCTTAGGAATGAAAAACCTTCACAGGAGAGGAACTTCTTGACTGTTTTGGAAAGTTTGTGCCCTACAGTGTTAAGCATCAGCTGCACAAACAAGACATCTAGGAAGACTGTATGTGCTCTTCAGGATGAGATGAATAACTTAATTTTTTTTCTGTATACGTAGGCTAGAAGTTACCAGTTGTCAGAAGATGCCCATTAGCATTTTCAGAATTGGTATGTGTCACTTACAGTGGTATATTACAACAGCATTTTAATTAAGCTTTAATAATATGAAGTATCATTTGTTAGGTACTTAACAAACTGAACTTTACAGTTACTGAATTCACTATTAAATTCTAGATGAATGCACGTACAAATTTTCTGTGAAAGGTAAGTTGTGCTTCTGACACACTGTGGAATGAATAATAGATGATTATTCCCAACCCAGCTTTACCACTCCATAATAATAGTAAATACTGAAAGTAAATATTAAAATTTAAAGTAGCATTCCTGGAATACATAAACATATCGGAATCCTATCAGTAGTCAAAAGTCATATAGTCCAAACGTGTATTTTGTAGCTTTTTATTAAGATGGCAGCTGATTTGGTTGATGTAAAGAAAGAAATTGGAACAAATGATTTTGTGGGAGCAAAGACAGTGCTCATGGGTTAATGTATTTATTTTGAGGTGGCTGCAAATAAGATTTAGCAGCTTGATAGGAAATGTGTTGGGGTGTTTTTTGTGGGTGTGGGGTTTTGGTTTTTTTTTTTTTTTCAGAACGGGGAAGTTATCTTTGCTCCACTACTGGAAGTTGGTTTGAGAGAGACAAAATTTTATACATTGGGAATGAACCAAACAGTATTAGATATGATGAGGATCATAGTCTAAAATCTGTAGGACATGGGTGCCAGGAGAGAGGCAGTGAATAGCTATAGGACTGCAACTGATCAGCTGATTAGTGTGGTCCACAGGTGTCATTTGATCTGCTTTATCTGCATGGGCAAAGATGGGGTATTTTTCCAATTATTAGTTCAGCTGAGTTTATTAATAATGCTATGTTTGCTGGGATTATTTTTTTTTAAGATGCATTTAACATGCTTGTTTAAAAAAGATAACAGCTGACTATGTTGGCCTGCATCTAAACAAACGTTACAGTATTTTTTGTTATATTAAATTAAGATCTGCTCTATGCTTAGATTTTTTCATATATATATATATAGGGGGTATGGTTTTTATTAACATAATTGTAACAGTATAATTGTTAATGTGGAGGCAGTCCTCATATAAATAAATATGTTGATACAAGTGTATGTTTCCTAATAATAGTATAAGCAATAGAGATGAGAATAAAAGCTGCTTGTCTAAGGATAATGTAATGTGAATGTCTGTACGTGCATTGGAAGAAAAAGAACTGATTAAGTTAATTTAGTTTAAAAAAAAAAAAGAATCCTATACCTTCTGTTTATGTAGAAGGTTTGTTTTGACTCACCTGACATGTTTTGGGAAGAATGCCCTTGCGTCCTAGTCAGGATGGCCAAATCGACCTGTTCATTTTGAGCTTTCAGGAAGTACTTAGATCTGGTATAAAAAACTGAATACATGTTCTAGATTTGAATAAAGACATTTTTAGAGAGGGTGTAACTCTTATTTATCTACCTGAGGGCCATGTGCCTCAAGGAAAAAACTACATTGTTCAGAGCGTCGCTACAGCTAGCTGATGTTGAAAGGCAAACATGAGGCTTGAATTTTGTGTCTCACTCTTATTTCACATTAGTGCTTTTGAATGTGTATGACGGTTGATGGTTTTGAATAAGAATGGAATAAATACCATTTTTTCTGCAGTGAGTCACTTTCAGTTACCACCATTTATATCCTTACTTTTTTTTTTAAAGTGGCATTAAAGATGATTTGGATGAAAACCGATACTGGCTGTTGGATCCTAAACCTGTGTAGTTGACTCTATGACCGCATCACACCTGCAGCTTCTTGACTATCCAGATCATGTGGCAAAATGTTTCATTTTAAATCTACTTCTCAAGTAGTATCTAAAACAATTTACAAGAAATAGAAACTAAGTAACGGTGTAAACAGCCTGTACACTGAAGTAATACTCTTCAGCTCATCCAGTCATTTCAATGTAGGAAAGGGCATGCTCTCAAGCCTGGCTTCACTGTTTGATGTTTCTTCCCTAGCCCAGCTCCTCTTCTCTCTTTCAGGCCTCAGCCTTCAGGCATTCTTTCTGTCACCCCTTTTTACTTCTTCTGTGTATTGATCTGGATCTGATAGTTCTTAGCTTGTGCTGCAGCTGGGCCAAAGAAGTTGTTAGTGATGCAGATTCATAGCAGCAACAGTAAGGGGGCAAAATGTCTCTTGAGATCTAAGTAGGCAAAATAATTGTCTTAAAATGCTTCTTCCCCCCCCTAAAAAGTCAAACTTAAGTTTGTGATCTTTTTGTTTTGTTTTGTTTCCCCATTCCTGCTGCTGCTGCTATGAAGCCTTTTGAATATCGAAGGTTCCTGAGTCAGACGGAAGACAGCAGTAGCTGAGGTGGATTAACGCTGGAATGTAGTCAGGGATTGGAACACTTGGGAGCTATGCTTAGACAGAAAGGGAAAGAGGTAAGAAGTGTGAAGTGGTAAGACTGATTTTAAGCTCTTGTTTACAGACTTTACCCAATCATGTAATGCCAGCATTTGTGCATAGTGTGTGTGAAGTCGTAAGGCAAAGGAAAAACCATTAGCATCAGCCTACTTCACTGACTATTTTTACACTTTAAATACTCAGATGCTAGCCAGTTGGCGACATCCCTTCAATATCTAATGTATCTACTATCTGAGAAAACATGTATTGGCAGGGTTTTGGATGAGCTTGTAAAAGTATTTGTATGCTCTCTTTTGTTTCGTTGATTTGTTCTGCCACTTATACTAGCATGCAAGCAATGCATTTTACTAGTTAGGACGCACTAAGGGATGCAGTTTCACTGTTGGTTTAAACATATCTGTGTCTGTGCTGCCACTGGAAGGGGTGGTATGAGCCACGCTTTCTGCCACCTTACTTGTGCCAGTCCTAGCACTTCTGTTTGGGTGAGCTGAGGAACTGCTCTGCCTGAAAAACACTCCTCTTCAGCTGGATCAGGTCTCTGCTCTGGCTGTTGACACAGTGGTGATGTCAGGAAAACGTGACAGAGAAGACAGGGCTACCATTTTCACTTGCAGTCTAATCTGATTGCAGTTTCACAATCAGTGTAATCCAATCATAAATTATGTGTATATTGATTACATGCTTTGTTCTTGCACATTTTACAGAGACTTCTATGCCACTTTGTTTAATTATACAAATGTTTTTGTGAGCTTTGGATTGAAAATTTCAAGATGATTCTTGATTTAATTTAAATGGTAACTGCTAATTCATGAAACGTGCTTATATTTCCAAAATAATTTTTATTCTGGGATTGTTCATGCTTAGCTACAATCTAGATGAGGATTATTTTGGAATTGTAGAGCATATTTATGCAGCCTTTTTTCCTGATCACTGAAGTGTGGATATCATGGTGTAAGCAAATAACATCCTTTGTGCTTCAATGATATCCAGTCTCGATTTCAAATTTCAGCAAGATGTGCAGGCTTTATTACATTTCAAACTGAAATCTTTAAGAAATAGCCCTAAACAAGAGAGGCTATCATATTGAGTATGTATATTACATATTGATTTCACTGCACATATGTGGATGCATATAAACGTTTATCTTTGGAGATCTTGAACAGTCACAAAAGATACTATTTAAGATGGCAGTAGGTGTATAAGCCTACTTCTTGAGCTGCTAGTGCCTCTAATTTAAAATTTCCTGTGCACTGAGGTATAGCATGCCCTAGAGAATGGATGCAGTTTAAAACTGCTTTTCAGAATGCAGTAGAGATTGCCAGCATTGATGTGTTTTTAATCATGTGTGTTCAAAAGATCCTTCTTTAGAAAACGTTCAAGTTTAGCTAACAGCATTCTTTAACATACTTCAGCCTGTGTCATCAAAATAAGAAAACCCAACAGAAATTCCCAGCAGAGTGGAAGGCAGCAGGTTATTCATCAAGAATAGAGATAAGGAGTTGTGGTTCCCAGAGCAATTGAAATTTAGCCATTTTGTATTTTGTATTGGGGCACCGAAATTACACAGTGTACAGAACTTTTACTACTAAACAAAAGTTGATAAGGAAATAGTTAAATCCCTTTCAGTTTTGCAGTTAGTGTACACACCCACCAGATGGAGCTTCTGGCACCAGTGGAAAATTCCAGAAATCAAGCAAGAATGAGAAGTGTGTGAATGACTTAGAAGATCCCTGTCTGCTGGACTGCAGAAGATATTTTTTCAACCTTTAAATAAAAAAATGAATGGAGCGTAAGACACATCTGCCTTACTGATTCCTTTCACTAGAACTGTCTTCCATAGAAGTTTTTCCTCTGATGGGAAGCTGGCGTTCTTAGTGCAAGAGTCACCAAGCTGAAGATAGACAGTAAGCTCCAAAAAAAGAGAGAAAACAGTGTTTCATAAGCCCTTGCTGAAAATTGCATATAACCACTGAAACGGCATGTTAAGGTTTTTAGCCTAAGAATTTCCTCCAAAGGATTTTTAAAAGGGTTTTTTTTTTTTAGTACCACATCTTAGATGGACTTATCTCCTCTCCTGAAGCAATATTTACATAGGATGTCCACAGAAGTGGTGTGAAAGTCCTTTTTGTTTGACACACAACTTGAAAGTTTTTTGGAGGTAGCTGATTTAATTTCTGAAGTGATTTTTAAATTTTTTTAAATTCTTTTTTTGACAAAGGGACTTTTAAGAAATAGACTATTTGACTGTGAGGGGGAGTTGGAGTGGTTTCACGTGCACAGTGCTGCAAAAGTTTTACAGTGCTTTGACCAGATAGCAAAATACATTTGTTGATTTACTTCAGTTAATCTTCGTTTTAAAACAGCATGTCAGGTTTTTCCAGAGCGTTTGATTTGGGTTTTCTGTTCACTTTATATCTTTTTGATGTGCCTAGTCCTGTTTTGGATATAGACACAAGTTAAAGGACCTTGGATATAGACACAAGTTAAAGGGCTTGGGGACTTGTGCTCGCTGATGTGCTAGCTTAAGGTTGAAGTTAAGTGCTGGGTCTAACATGGCAGCTGTGTACACAATTATCTAGTTGGAGTTGAGAGGTGTTTGTTAGACAGAAGTTAGCCGAAGACCATCATATTACATGGGCAGAAGCTTGGTGTTGCAGATGGTTGAGCTGATAAGGTTGAGGAGGTGCTCTCTGTTTAAAATGTTGCCATGAGAATAGAGCGCATGCTGTTACAAAACAGCCTCCATCCTAGGATTATGGCGGACTTGAAAAATGAGCCCTTAGTTGTCTGGCATTTCAGCTGTGCTGATAAACTGCAAATCTCATTACCTTCACAGGAGATGTGGGTGCACAGCCCTCTGAAAACTAGGCCAGAAATGCTTAAATAAGGAGGAAGGAGAAGAGTCCAACTGAAGAAACTGAAAATGCTTAATGTAAGCCAGTGTTAGACATGTTGGGAGTAGACTCTTTATTCACTCAGTGCAGGGAGGGGAGATATTTAATTGCAACTCTTACCTTTTCAAGGAAGTTTTTGGTAGTTTTTAGTTATTCCAACTTCTCTGTTCTCCCTGATGTTTCTGATCCTGGTATTTTTGATTTGCTCACTCTTCCCTGAGATACTTTTCTGCTTCCTATCACTCTTCCTTGCTCAGCTGTCCTGGAATTGTCAGGTCCCAGAGTTCCAGGCTCCGCCTTGCTGCAGGGACAGGCCAGCATTGTCCTCATGTGAATATACAATATTATACACCGTCATACTATATAGCATCATTTAACCTGCATACGTGAGGAGGCTGCTTTTCTGTTGCTGTGGGAATCATAGGTTAATTTTCTTGTCTATTTTTCTTGTATTTTAAGAGATTTCACCCAATGTTGCGCTAACAGCCTTCTTTGCAAATCTATTTCATGGCTGGCTTTTTAGAGCATGCTATTAAATGCAGTTAGCTGGGCAAATTGTTAAAAGTAGACCTTATTTTAAATGCAGTTGGAATAGGGAGATAAAAAACACAGTATCAAGAAACTAACAGTCTTGTTTCATTTCGTCCAGGAACATACAGCTGCTGTCAGCTCTGATATATGCTACTATGTTGCACTGTTATATGCAAACCAAGAACTCCTTCAACTTTAAATACTAGCAAAATAAGGGCTAAAATAAAAGAATTTTGATTTGTATAAAGTCAGGAAAATGCCAGATGCTTGGTGATTCTCGTCAGCAACACAGTGCAGGGAAATGATACTCAGTCTTCTGGAGGCCCAGTATGGGATGAAGTACTTCCCTGTGCTCAGTATTCGTATCTTCAGGCTGATACACTAATTGTCACTGATCTGCTCTCAAGGCTGATGGGTCCCCATCCAGAAATGTGCTTTCTGCAATGAGGATTCAGTGGGAGAGAGGTAATTTGGATTTGATAGAGATACAGGGGCACAAATTCTACTTTCTAGTTAGAAAATATTCCAGTATGAAACAAAATAACCATTATCCTTACCTATTTGAAGATACGGCTAGTGGTCTTGTTAAAGCATATGCAATATTCAGTTTTGCCTCAATGTGAAGTATTTTAAGAATTTTGTCTTTTTAAATTTCTTAGAACATTTTAGTATCTTCTGTTGAAACCGTACTTGCTGAAGAAAAATAATCTGTATATTAAGCTGTGGATGTTCTGTCTGAATAATCAACGGAGATTAAAATCTAACAACTTTAAACAGTAAAAACCCTTATTACTTGGAAAAGTAACTATAAATGACTCAACAAATTTTGCTTTTATAAACTTTAGATTTGGTTGTTCCAGACTTCATGGTACTGATTTTATGTCTTGTGTTTCCAGTCTGTTCAAGACTGAGTTTCTGTCCATGGGTGATGTGAGTTGAAGAGGTGTCAGTCTTCCTACAGGAGCACAATCATTTACATGCCATTACCCAAAACGGTTTACTTCACATCTTCCTACTAGCAGCGTTGTACTGAAAATTTTAATCTGAATACTTCCCAAATGAATGTATGTCCTTAGGATTGTGGCTGATGGCCATGTCACCTGTTTGATCTCCCATAGTCTTGTAATTTAAGGTGGGACTGTGTTTGTATGAGAACCTTCTAGGAAAAATTACCTGTACAAGGAAGTGCTGTTGGTGTTTTACTAAGTGTACCTCATCTATACAGGGTGCAGCTATGTTGCTGGTACTAACAGCTCAGATGAGGTGTAAACTGAGGTCCTAACCACTTCAGTCAAAAGGTTATATGAAGTGCGAATAGGAGCATTCGTCTCTGTATCCTGCTGGATTTCTGAATTGGGTAACTTAATTGAAATCTGAGCACTAAAATATTCCTCAGGTAGCATCACCCAGCGGAATCTGTTGTTTAAGCCACAAACCTGCTAAAACTTCCTGCAGCACTGTTAACTTGCTGGAGTGCACTCTACAGTAGCTCCGTGTCAGTAAAGGTACCGTAAATGTGGTTTATAATTAGCTTTGGAGTCCTTCGCAATGAAACGTACGTTATAAATGTAAGATTGCCCTTATTACATTTCTTATCTCTTGTCTTTAACACTTTGTTTTGTACAGCAGGATATGATCCTTCTTCTATGTCCGGGCTTTGGCCTCACACAGTAGGTGTAATATAATCCCTGAGGTGGGCGTTCTGGAAGGAGAATTATTTTTGGAGGCTTTTGCATGAAACTTGTCCAATGAGTCTGAGACGCCCAAGCACCATTAATTTTGGAGGTAAATGCCTCATAATATGTACTGAATAGATTGGGAAGAATTAAGATTTTCATTTGGCGAAGTATGGGCAAAAAATAGTTCAAAGGATAGTTCTGACTGTTTACTTCTGATGTTTGGACATTTTGAACTTAAAGGAACACCAACTTGAAGTCTAGAAAAATTGGGGGGGGTGGGGGGCTTTGAGCTCAATCAGTCTGGCAGCTTCACTGCATATTAGCTTCCTGGATTAAAATTTTTTCCCCTCTTTTGGTTTATTAAAACCAACAGAGGCAAAAGTGAAAGATGACTTTGACTGCAAGAGAAATGACCAGACTGCCGGAAGTACTCTCTCATGCTGAAACAAACTGGGGAAAAACCTGTGATTTGTGATACGGAAGTTCAAAGATATATAATTTAAGTTGGGTGTCCCTTTAAGTTATTCCTTGGAATCAGATGTTTCTTATTTGAATCTCAACTGAAATGTTTAATTTTGGAAATTCAACTGAAATGTTTTTTATTAAGATATTTTCTATCATTTGTCTATAAATCGGTCTGTCAAAGTGGGCTGGGATATGTATAAAGGGAGGGGAGGGAGGATTACTGTAGTTAACAACAATGAAAAGATAAAGCCAAAGAGGGGGAAAAAAAACCAACAAAAAAACCCACAAAAAACAAATGAAAGAAAATATAACAATTGGTGTCAAAAGAGTTTTTTAAAAATGACAGATTTTAAATGTCGGTACTTGCCTTGGGTGGGGGGGCGGGGGGGAGAATCATTTGCATGAAATATGATTTACTTTAAATTTTCTTCATGCTATTGTTATTGGAATAAAATCAGGTTACTGATAAAATTATAAAGATACTGTACATTTTAAAAGTTAGTAAGTTAAGTTTGCTCTAGTAAACAACAGTAATGTAGTACTGGCACAGAGCCAATAGAGAAATTAAAACTATTTTAAAGATTTACAGTGTCTGGGTTGCACTGATGATGTTGATCCTGGATTCTCATTGCTTTCTGATTTTAATGATAACTGTTTTTGAGAAATATTTAGTGCTTAAAAACAGGCTGTCTAGTAGAGAGCTATCCTACACTTTTTAATGAAGTAATTTTTAGCATAATCTGAATTTTATGCACTAACTTGTTACCAAACTGCATGCATTTTTTTGATTATGCTGTTTCACTCTGCTGCTGCCCTTCCCTTTTAGTATTATTATGGATATTAAGAAATTTGGGTTTGAATTATTGGAATGAAAACCATGGGATCATGATACATACCTAACAAAGGCAATGGACTAGAGTAGTGGGTTTAAGTGTGTGTGGGGGTATATTATGTAGGGAAAAGGAACAGCTTTTAGAATAAGGGTTTGAAACGTTGCTTTTTCTGTAGGAAAAAGATGGAGTATTGCATGCTGGGAACAAGTGCTTTCCATAAGGTAGCTAAATTTTAAAAGTACATTTGTTTCATTTTGTTTTAGGCTTTGCTTAAGTATTCTAATCTAGTAATTTTGTCCTTTCTGCAGTTTTCATTTTGATTAGACCTCTGCAAAACTCTCTTCTAAACAAAAATTCAAAACCAGACAAAAAACCCCAAACCTGGGCCACAACTGCAGTTTGACATTTCTGAAACGTTGCTCAATGTGTACAGAAGAATATTTAAAGGATATTAGTAATAGTATAAATTCTTTCTGTGGTCTTTTTTGTTTTCTATGATTTCAAAATTGCAGATATTAACACCGGTAAATTTAAAGATGTGAATGTGTTGGATGACTACAGAGAAATGACCAAAAGTAAAACAATTTGTTAAAAGGTAGTCTTCATTGACACCTCCTTAAAAACAAAACAAAACCGCAAAACAACAAAACCAAAGAGCCCCACTCATCAGGAATGCTGTCGGCAGAAACTCCAAGTAAATAGTCACATTCTTTTTTCCTTTGTTCTTGTGAATAGCAAGACATAACATACTTGGAGGAAGTTTGAGTAGATGAGTCAGGACTTATTTCATTAACTGCAGTTAAATGTTTTGGCCAGGTTTCCCAAGGAAACAAAGCTTATACAATTTTTCAGATTGTGGCTTGTCTCCTAATCTCTCTCCCTCCTCCCAGCCAAGAAAAATGTTGGCCATTTTCAACCAAGTTTGGTAGAGATGGAGGTCTGAAAAGATAAATAAGCACCTTTAAGTTTCATTAAATGTAGATCTCCAGTAAGAGAAGAAAATAAGGCTTGAACATTCACAAGTTTCCTTCACAACTCTCCTATCAGCCTGTTCCTTCAATTGGATGCAGCAATGCCAAGTGGCTGCTAAAAACTCTGTGGGAGGAGTTGTAAGGAGGAGGGGGAAGAAATCATACCCCTTAGGCCCGGGATTTTAGGGGGTTGACTTCTCAATGTTGGATGTGTGCCAGCTGCAGAGGTGCCAGTTAGGTGGTGTGCCTGGAGCTGAGCACAGCAACTTGCCTGTCATCTAATATGGAGCTTAGCAGAGGGTTATGGAGGAAAGAGAAGAAGCAGTAAATTATCTTGGCTTAGTATTTGAAGTATTCAGCTCCAAATGAGAGTTGTTGGTGCCTGACTGAGTGCATGTATAGTATATTATTCCATGGATACGATATTATTACAGGTACAGCAGCAGCTCATGATGCCCCGTAAAGCTTTTCTTTCCCAGAAAGAAAAGCAGGCTCGTGCCAGGGAAAGGGATATGTTAAAAAAGAGGAGGAGGCGACAAGACTATCTCAAAAGAAGCGTGGAGCCACAGAAAAATGCAGAAACAATAAAATGGCACAGGGATGATGAGAAGAGGAGAGAAAATGAGCAAGTTAAGGACAAAGATATCAAGAAGCGGTGGAGACAGGATGAGAGAGAACGACGAAAGAATGTGGACGCTATGAATTGGCGCAGGGAAGATGAGAAGAGGGAAAATGAGCGAGGTAAGGACCAAGAAGGCCAAGAACCAGCAAAGAAAGGATGAGGAGGAGAGGGGGAAAGAGCAACGAAAGGACGGACCTTTTGAAGCAGCAGAGGGATGATGAGGGGGAGAGGGGAAAAGAGAGAGTAAGAACAGTTCCATTTTATAAGCATGTGCAGAAATAACAGAAAATATTAGTATCTTTTAGTTTCAAATTTGTAGGAAATCTGCTTTAATGAACTATAGTTCTTACAGAGCTAATTATTTTAATAAGACAAGATTGATCTGAGTATAGAGGTATATAAACTCGAAGTCACAATGGGATAGAAAAGGCTGGGTTTACACATTGCTTATAAAATTGTCTGTTTTGCACACATGCTCACGCCTAATACTTTCTTCAACAGTACAGTTGATAATACTGTGTTTCAGATCACCAAAAAGTTCAGGTTTTCTCAGTCTTCATAATATGAGTAAATGAGAGCATTAGGAAAGGAAGGGTCAACCAAACGTGCTCATAAGAGAAGGTAAAACTGATGTTTTATTTTATTCTTTTTAATAATGTGCCCAAGGGATAATTGTAATTGCATCCCCACTTTTATTCTGAGGTAGATTATTTAACGGAAGTCGCATGGAAGTGTAAATTTCACAGAATGCTTTTAAGAAGCAGTCAGTTCAAGAGATGCCCATTTCTGTATCATTAGATCTAAGGTGTTGGCATCAAATCCCATGGCATCACATTTGATTTGATAAATTCAGCCAACAACTTGGCATCAAATCTGAAAAACTGACAAACAGTAGATATTTACATTACAATAGGAAGACCCCTTCTAAAGTTGCTTTTTTATTAAATTTGATATATGATTTTTTATATCTGGAGTTATAAAATGGTTTTTTTGCAGTAGCCCTAAAACATTAGTTGTAGGCTTATGAACTGGCAGTGGATTTATACTGGATGAGAGTCTAGTCCTTTGGAAGTCCTTCTAGTCCAATTTAGAAATTTGAGCCCTTAGAGTAAAAGGGGTAGTGCCTTTGCACACAGGATGGTAGTTTGCTCCCATCTCTACAGCTGGGGAAGTTGCAGCCCTTCTTGGAAGAATGGGCTTCCTTTGCATGCAAGGTGTTCACAGTAAACATTGCGGGGAAGGGGCTGTCACACTTAATCTTTGGTGAAATAGTGCCTCTTCTAAACAGTAGTAAAGAACTAGCCATCCAGAAATGAGAAACTGATTCAATTGTCCGCATCTTTTGGGTTTCCTCTATTTAACATATGTTTTGTTTTAGGATTAAAGATCTGCACTTCCCCCCCCCCCCCCAAAGTGTTTTGGCACCCCTGTTTTGACTGATCAGTTATGATGAGGCAGCCTGGAAGGACATAGCCTCAACAAAACCAAAATGGTCAACATACTGAATATGCATAAAGCTTTTCTTTTTAGTGCTGATCCTTTCAACTGAGCCAAGAAATAAACTTACAGTGTTTAAGGGATAGGGTGAGGGGTAAATGTTGCTTATTATGAGTAACTTTATATATTTCATTGTGAGGGGAAAATGCTCTCAAAATGAGTTACCAGCTTTCCACCTCTACGTTCCTGTGAGACTTTCATTGTAGGCCTGGGAATCATCAGCTGGTAAAATAAACTGTATGTCAACAAAATTGATAAATGCATGTGAAAAAAAAATTGCTTCCAGGAGCCTCGTTTTTATTTATGTAACTTTTTTCTCTCTTCATTCCTAATTTTCACTCAATACTCACTAGGAAAGTTTAATTTTGTAGTTTTCCTTTTCTTGATTGACTGCTTCTTCTAACTGTTCTCAGCTCTGTGAACTTAGATAAACTTAGAACTATGTTCATAAAATTTCCAAAGGAAATAAATGGAATAGCCAGATAGTAACTTTCCAATTATTCCTCTAGTATCATTAGTGATGTTGACATCATACTTTTCTTGTATGTTAAAAAAAAAAAAGGTGAAATTAAAAAAATCATGTATTCCACTGGCTTGATTCTGCCAGTGGACAGGTACTTCAGAAGAATCAGTGGCCATTGTAAAGAGCATTAGGATACCTAGCCTACTCATACAGGTTTGAGATGCCTGAATAAGAATAAAATGCACTAGGGACTAGGGGTTTTTGTTTATAGCTTTTGGGGATTCCATAACTGTTTTTTACTTGCTATTTCACAGTGATGCTCTTTACAAACCTTGAGTGAAGACATCTTCCTCAATGACATGTTTAGGGTCGCCTACAGTTCTGTGCTTGCTGGTCATGGAAGGCTTTCCTAACGGTACAAACTGACAGTGTGGTAGTAAGGAAATGGTGTAATTTTCCGTTAAGCATAAAGAGAAGAAAACCCGGAGTAGGTCTTCTAGAAAACCTAGACTAGTGCTGTCTTGGTTCCTTTACACAGCAAGATTTTCCTCCAGATTATTTCTTTAGGTCTTTAAACTATTTCAGGATGAAACCCACCATTTTACTAACAAGGCTGTGACATTAAAAATATATTATACTTGCTGCTTGTTAGAACTGTAACAAAGCTCAAACATGAAACAAGCATAGTAAGCGCTTTGAATAATATTGTCCAAAAATGAATATAACATAATGAGGCAGATGTGCAGTATTTGCTGAAGATTTTAGTTGAGAGAAAAAGGCTGTCTTGTTCTGAAACTGATGCATCTTTCCCAGAATCAGAATAGCATTGTTACTTTGTGGGTGCTTTGAAGCTGTACTCTAGAAGATCCTCTGTTTCATTGTTCTAGATAAAGTTGGAAGAGCTGAAACAGTCTTAACAGCCGTTACCTGATGGTGTCAAAGGTAGCGGGCTGCAAGGCAGCTCTTCTGATGAGGTCCAAAATACAAAAGACCCAGTGGAGAATTAAGAGTTTAGTTACACTAAAATAGAAACAGCTTTTGGGGTCTAAAGACAGGTGGAAGCTTTCTCCTTTTTATCACCTCTGATATTTGACTGATATGGGTGGTTTTGCTGTTTTGCCCTCTTGTGTTCCTTATCCTCTCTCTTCTGGGTGCATACCTTCCTGTAAGGTCATAGTTCTCAAGTTGTGAATACAGTGTATTGTGTATGAGATCAGTACATCCCTCATAAGGGAGGACTGTTTGCACTGAGAATATGTAGCATAAGAAAATGTTAACTGTTGCAATACAGAACTCTAAAACAGGCATGCAGTATTGTATTTTACATGAATTAATTTTCCAAATAATTGCACAGGAATCTTTTTTTAACTCATCTTTTGACTCGGTTTTCTAGGTGGTTCCAGTCCCTTGGTAACTGATGTGTTAAAGGGCTGAACTGCGTGGCCATGTTAACTTGAAGTACTTGAAGCTGGTACAGTGAGGATAGTTTATTTTTATTAAATGCTAAAAGTGGTTTAAAAAAAAATCACTTAGAGTAACATAACAGGAGGATGTGTCAGACTTCACATTCTGGATGTTTTTAGAATAGTGACTGCAATTGTTTCCATCTGGAATTTGAAGTGCTAGTAAGAGTAGCAAGTTGGTGAAGAGGTAATTTGGAGTTGAAAGTCACTGCAAGTCTATCTAAATGCTAAAATCTGTTAAAAAAAAAAGTGATGTGTTGAAGAATTTGGCATTCGTTGAAACTTCTCTGTGACTATGTGGTGGTTAATTTTTGGGCTAGACCTTGTTTCCTTTCTGCTTTTTTGTCATGCCATAAAAATTAGAAGTCTTGATATCCTGTGTCTTAGGATATTTGCACTGTTAATCTCCTAAAACTAAGCAGAAATTATGTTTTTTCCTGGATATTGTTGACACTAGTGCTCCTGAGAGCATTTCAAAGTGTTACACAATTTTTTCCCCTACTAGTGTTTTCTTTTATCAACTATGGCTAACAAGATCAGAAAATTGAGTAGAGAGGAAAAGCTTTTTGCTGTGAAGCAATACTAACCTTGAAGTGACATCCCTTTTTTATTACAGCAGTGAACCTGAGTTCTTTGAAAACACTGCAGAAGCCTTTGATTTTAAACAAATGAGGCACAATGTTGTTGCCTCTTTTGGCCTGCAGTTTTAGTTGCTTCCTAAAACTTGGACATAATTATTAATTTAAATCAATCAGCCTATAGTATGTCCTGGCCTATTCCCATTTCAGGATGTGATTCTATTGAGTGAACTGAACTGCTGGTTCCCGTAGACTTCTCAAACTTCAGAAGTCTTTGTAGTCATTTTATGCCCTAATTTTGGGGTTATAAGATGCACATATCAGAACTGCACTTGAGATTAAATTCTTCCTTCCTGGGACTCTTATAGCCTGTTACAAGCCAAAGACAGTGCTTCAGTTGTCCCAAGCACAATACCACGTACACACTTTGTACATGGTATTGAGTTTTGTGAAGTCTCTTAACTGTTGTTCCTCTGCTTACCTTGCAAATACTCCTTGCTTTTTCACAAAACCTTCCCTCCCGCCCCCGCTTCAGATTTTTGGATCAAGATCCGAGAGTACTTCA
Organism: Gymnogyps californianus; assembly: GCF_018139145.2. Taxonomy (NCBI): domain Eukaryota; kingdom Metazoa; phylum Chordata; class Aves; order Accipitriformes; family Cathartidae; genus Gymnogyps; species Gymnogyps californianus. Next base: position 8,847,905 of record NC_059487.1, on the reverse strand, counting down.
TTCAGGCCTTTTTGTTAACACGTGTGCACTAGCTAGGAAACTTGTCTTAGCTTTTTGTTCACGCTTTGCATAGTGGCTGTTACCCATAGCAGTGAAATAGTACTGCATGAAGTGTGTCTAAAATAGGTCTTTGCGAAACCTGAAGTACAGTGTTTCTAATTTAGTAATGATATTTAGCTCCTTTTATAGCTTGTCTTTTCTGCTTACATTTGGCTACTGAATTATTCTAGGAATCAGTACCTGGCTGTGGACTAGACCTTTATGCTAGGTACTGCATAAATACAGAGCAAAAGAAGGTTCCAAATATTTCTTACACAGTTAGTCTGCTTACTTTACCATTATTTTGTGACTGGTACAGTCAGACATTCTGTGTACAAGCACACTAAAGATGAGTGAGATCTTTTAAATCAGCCTAATTTTTCAGAATTTCTTATAACTGGGTTAGTAATCCATTTTCTTAGGCACTTGAAGATACTACGTGGATATTTCTAGTAAGGACATTGTTGGTCTTGTTTTTAAGTAATCATTTATTCTCTCCACCCAGCACTTAGTGTAGATTGATGTGTAATTCAGCTTATGAACAAGGGCTTCCCAGTGTATTTGTAGGTGGGACCCAAGTCTAGAAGTAGGAAACAGAAGGGCAGACACAAATTTAATTCTTATTGTGTTTGTTGAATCATGAACTTGAAAATAACTGGTTGACTTAGAGGCAGATCTCATTATTCCTTTTACTTAATGAGGATAAAAAATGCTCAGGTTTCTCTGTAGAATTGTTTTTGCTGAACATATATGTGATCATCTTGACTTATTTTTCTGTGAAAGTGTATACAGATGCACATTCCCTTACAAAGGAAAGTTCTATAATGTATTAAATTGTTGTTCTCACCAACAAGGAGGGGCTGGTGGGGAATGTGAAGCTCAAGGGCAGCCTTGGCTGCAGTGGCCATGAAATGGTGGAGTTCAAGATCCTTAGGGCAGTGAGGAGGGCGCACAGCAAGCTCACTACCCTGGACTTCAGGAGAGCAGAATTTGGCCTCTTCAGGGATCTCCTTGGTAGAGTACCATGGGATAAAGCCCTGGAGGGAAGAGGGGCCCAAGAAAGCTGGCTAATAGTCAAGAGTCACGTCCTCCAAGCTCAGGAGCGATGCATCCCAACAAAGAGGATGCACATGACAGGAGGCCTGCATAGATGAACAAGGAGCTCCTGGACAAACTCAAACACAAAAAGGAAGCCTACAGAGGGTGGAAGCAAGGACAGGTAGCCTGGGAGGAATACAGAGAAATTGTCCAAGCAGCCAGGGATCAGGTTGGGGAAGCTAAAGCCCTGATAGAACTAAATCTGGCCAGGGACGTCAAGGGCAACAAAAAAAGCTTCCATAGGTACGTCGGTGATAAAAGGAAGAAAGTGTGGGCCCTCTCCAGAAGGAAACGGGAGACCTGGTTACCTGGGATATGGAGAAGGCTGAGGTACTCAATGACTTTTTTGCCTCAGTCTTCACCAGCAAGTGCTCCAGCCATGCTGCCCAAGTTGCAGAAGGCAAAGGCAGGGACTAGGAGAATGAAGAACCATCCACTGTAGGAGAAGGTCAGGCTCGAGACCATCGAAGGAACCTGAAGGTGCACAAGTCCATGGGACCTGATGTGATGCATCTGCAGGTCCTGAGGGAACTGGCAGATGAAGTGGCTAAGCCACTGTCCATCATATTTGAGAAGTTGTGGCAGTCCGGTGAAGTTCCCACTGACTGGAGATGGGGAAACATAACCCCCATTTTTAAAAAGGGAAAAAAGGAAGACCCAGGGAACTACAGGTCAGTCAGTCTCGCTTCTGTGCCCGGCAAGATCATGGAGCAGATCCTCCTGGAAACTATGCTAAGGCACATGGAAAATAAGGAGGTGATTGGTGATGGCCAACATGGCTTCACTAAGGGCAAATCATGGGTGACAAATTTGGTGGCCTTCTATGATGGGGTTACAACGTTGGTGTATAAGGGAAGAGGAACTGACATCATCTACCTGGACTTGTGCAAAGTATTTGACACTGTCCCACATGATATCCTTGTCTCTAAATTGGAGAGACATGGATTTGACGGACGGACCACTTGGTGGATAAGCAATTGGCTGGATGGTTGCACTCAGAGTTGCAGTCAATGGCTCGATGTCCAAGTGGAGACCAGTGACGAGTGGCGTTCCTCAGGGGTCAGTATTGGGACCAGTGCTGTTTAACATCTTTGTTGGCGACGTGGACAGTGGGGCTGAGTGCACCTTCAGCAAGTTTAGCAACGACACCAAGCTGTGTGGTGCGGTCGACATACTGGAGGGCAGGGATGCCATCCAGAGGGACCTTGACAGGCTTGAGAGGTGGGCCTGTGCAAACCTCATGAAGTTCAACAAGGCCAAGTGCAAGGTCCTGCAGATGGGTCGGGGCAATCCCAAGCACAAATTCAGGCTGGGCAATGAGTGGATTGAGAGCAGCCCTGCAGAGAAGGACTTGGAGGTGTTGGTTGACAAGAGGCTCAACATGACCCAGCAATGTGCGTTTGAAGCCCAGAAAGCCAACTGTATCCTGGGCCGCATCAAAAGAAGTGTGACCAGCAGGTCGAGGGAGGGGATTCTCCCCCTCTACTCCGCTCTTGTGAGACCCCACCTGGAGTACTGCGTTCAGCTCTGGGGCCCCCAGCATAAGAAGGACATGGTCCTGTTGGAGCAAGTCCAGAGGAGGGCCACAAAGATGATCAGAGGGCTGGAGCACCTCTCCTATGAAGACAGGCTGAGAGAGTTGGGGTTGTTCAGCCTGGAGAAGGCTCCAGGGAGACCTTATAGCAGCCTTCCAGTACCTAAAGGGAGCCTTGCAAGAAAGCCAGAGAGGGACTTTTTACAAGGGCATGTAGTGATAGGATGAGGGGTAATGGCTTTAAACTGAAAGAGGGTAGATCTAGATTAGATGTAAGGAAGAAGTTCTTCACTGTGAGGGTGGTGAGGCCCTGGAACAGGTTGCCCAGAGAAGTTGTGGATGCCCCCTCCCTGAAGTGTTCAAGGGAAGATTGGACAGGGCTTTCAGCAGCCTGGTCTAGTGGAAGGTGTCCCTGCCCATGGCAGCGGGGTTGGAACTAAATGATCTTTAAGCTCCCTTCCAACCCAAACCATTCTATGAAATATCTAGGACTTGTGCAGGAATGAATAGGATAGAGTAGAACCATACAGGAAAATAATAAAAATTAGTTATGCCTTGGCTACTATAAAACAGAATACATGGAAATACAGGATGTCCTGCTAACTAGAATCTTGGGCAGGAATTGTCACTGATTGAGTGGTATTGCCTCAGGATAAATGAATTCCTCCTTTATTTGAAAAAAATGCTGCTGAGCTTCTTTTGAAAGCTACTTTGAGATCTCAGAGAGAAGTTCTGTATTGAGCCTGTAATATTAGGTAAGTAGCACTTCTTTAACCATCAGGAATTGGTAACTGAGAGATGTGTAAAGCTTGAGCTGCTTGTGCCTAGTGAAAAGGCTTGTGCCTTTTATTTGTCTTCACTGAAATGCACTGTATTTAAGACTGTTCACTTTTGGCATTTCAGTAGAAAAACAGGAGAAGCAGCATTGAAGTAAGCTATTTTACAGAAGGATCAGTTGATCTCTGACCCTTTATTATGGGCATCCCTTGCTGCGGGGGATGCTGGATGTACTGGTAGCTTCAGTGCCAGATGGAAGCACTAGTGGGTTTTGTCAGTACTGGATGCTGCATTCCTTAGTATTGTGTTCTGTTAAAATAATTACTTGGATCTAAGCTTCAGAGCAGTAAGAAGAAGCCGTGACAGTGAAGAAGAGATGTTCCAGGTGTCCTCTCTTAAACATCAACCTCTGGTCAGATAAAGGATACCTCATTTCAAGAATAGCATTAATATCTAAATGACGATTTGATACACTTCTTAATCCCAGCTGTTTTAATGTCCACATTCAAGGATGTGCCAGCAGTGTGTTGTGTATATTGCAATTACAATTTGAGTTACTTGCTGTAAATAGAAATGAATGGAGATGCTAAAAGCTCTTTTTGTAGTCACAAACCATAATAATATCAGACTGTATCTGGCTCTCCACTAATTATGATTAAATGGTCAAGAAACTTCCTAAATAAGGAAGTATTTGCTTAAGGATGAGTTTTGTGTTAAGATTAGGTGAGTTGGATTCAGCTATCAAGCAGAATTTGCAAAGTAAGATTGATCTTCAGTTTTCAGATGTGAAGATCTAATTATATCCTTTATTATGATGTGTTGTGATAGGAAGATCTTGATTAATTTCTTGTCTTTAAGACTTGGCTGTGAGGCAGGCAAAAGGGCAGAGGCACTGAGATGGTGCAGATAGAATAGAGATCTTGTTTTCAGGCAGTCCTAAATAATTTGCTTTCTTTATCACTTGAGTTTATATATATCATGGTATATTTGGCATGTCAAGGTATGTTAGACACAGTAATTAAGAGAAAGCATTTGATTCTTTTGGTGAAGTTGTTGTTAGTGGCATTTTGTACTAAAATAAGATATTTGATAATAAGCATTATTTTGAGACTTGTGGCTGGCTTTTGAGTTTAGAAGTGATTACTGCCTAAAACTCTGTACTGACTCTCACTTTGTTATGAGAAAAAAAAATGGTTTCTTTAGAAGCAAAACGAGCATATTCTTTAAGTGGGGACTTTGGTTTTGAAGAAAAGAGCACAGCTTGCTAGAAGCTTTAAAATGTAATGTTTTCATGCACTGATGTTTCTACAGTTGATATTAATAACTTGGGTTATTCTGGAATAAAATTACTAGGATGTTATCTTTTTGGATTTGAAGTTCACGTGAAAATATTCGTTCAAATCCTGAACATACTTGACTATGCTGCTTCATATAATTTTTGATGAAGAAATTGAGCCAATGCAATAGAGTGAGAGCAATGCTTATTCAGTTGCCTTTAGAGAAAATGAATTAGTGGAGTCATGATTAATTTCTTGGCTACGTTAATATTTTTCACTCTGGCTCTATGAACGGCAGCAGCAAGAACTTTTAATAAATGGATGTTCTTGAGTTTCAAAAAAAAAAAAAAGATTATGTTGTGCTTTGAAAACAAACTTGCGTAACTTGATTGTAACTTAGTGTTCAGAGCCACACTTCCCAATTCTGTTTAGGGAAGAGAGGGAACAGAATGTTAAGGAAGCATATTTTCTTTCCAATTTGTGATCTGTGTTTAAGCATATAAGTCCACTCTGTGCACTATGTGGTATTTTTTATTTTCCTATTAATGCAGTTCTAGTATCACACAAGTCAGATCTGTTTTAAGTCATGAAAAAAGTGACAGTGGGCTCGGCATTGAAAGCTATTTTGTAGTGACTGGCCTAGGAGAAGAAACTGCAAGTTGGAGTTGCTTTTTCCATCTGGAAATGTTAAGCTTCATTACTGTTTCAACTACAGATCAAAAATAGAGAAAATGGTACTACTTGGAAATTGCAAATAGGACACAACCTTACTAAACCATTTGCATTAATCAATAGGCTAGTTAGGAGTTGAAATTCTTAGGCAACAGCATTTTTTCCCATTAGTCTTCACCATCTTTTAAACTGATTTGTTACTAATACTTCACAAAATTGGCATTGCTGATCCTCAGCCCTGTTGTTAAATATTTTCAATTACTATTCATGTCTTTAAAATGGACCTGGCTCAACTGTAAGCTATATTAGATGCCGTTTTTACAATTGAAGCAAAATTGCAACCTTCAAATACTATTTTTAGTCAAGGGGATTTTAGTTCTATTTGAAGTAACTAAACTAATTGTAATATTGCCCTGAAATATGGAAATGTACTCTTTGTGGTTTTAATTTTTTTAATACAACAATTTCTCAATACAAATTCCTGTTTGCAAGGTAAATATCCATTACTATTTTCAAAAGCTTTCCACCATTTATGTGCTTATACTTTGCACATAAAATACCATTAAAATGGTGGTATTTTTATTTTACTTCATCCAAAAGCATGTTAAGTAATAGTACAAATAACAGGATATAGCCTCTGCCCAGAGGTGCTTACACAGTAAAACTGATACCACAGTATGGGCAAGGACGGGTAAAAAAGCGGCGTGGAACTTGGCACATTCTGTAGTTACTTAATCAAAGCCTAATACACAGTACAGAGTTATAAAATCTTATGTATGTTGAAAGTGTTTTTCGTAAACTTCTCTTCAATGTGTGCCTTCAGAAATAGCTCTTCATATAAGAAAGAGGAAAGGCACATGTGGCTAAAGTCATAATTTGATCAGAAAATCTGATAAAGGAATCATGAGCTTGAATGCCGATTTCAATAAAATAACTGATTTGCCTGAGTCAGTTTTCAAAGTAACAAGAAGTTAGAAATTCAGATTCAAACCTTATTTCCTAGCCCTTTACGAGGATTAAAAATAATTCCCTGGGCAGGAGTGAGTAGCATTCTGAAAGGATGACATGAATCACTTTTAACTATTTGAACAATCACATTCGCTCTCGCATAGAGAGGGAGAATGTCTTAGGCCTGGATATTGTGTATAATTGCAGATGAAATATTTGATTATAAAAGAGTACAGATGAGAATGGGTACAGCATTAAAAAACCCAGCAGTTCATGATTTCCCATACAAAGTCATTGGAGGCTTTAGAGGGAAGAGCTGGGAAGAGAGGGCAGTTTACTGCCGTGATCTGTTTAATCCTTGCCTGCTCTGACATGGCAAAGAATGCCTGTAGAAGTGCTCTCCATAGCTTGATTAGGTTCCTATTGTGAGACTATAGGTAGTGAGTCTACCTATAAGGTATTTCACTAGAATGCTAATTCTTCGTATTTCGAAAGTGGGTTTGAGATTCCCTAACGTGAAAGGTGCCAGATAAGATATAGAACATAGCTACTTTCCATAGGAACTTAATTCTAAATTTTTTCCAATTCTGATTCTTTTCACTGAGACTAGAGTTAGCTGAAACACTTTTACAGTCGCGTAAATTAATATACTTGCATTTAGAGTTTCGTATGTGAAGAAATCAAGATGGTTTTGATTATACTAAATTCTCTTAACAAGGGTTACTTGGAGGAAATTAATACAGAACATTGAAATACTTTTTTTCTGGCCTATGCTGCTTGAAAGTTACTATCATTAGTTACTTTGCATGATGTGTCAAAGTAACTTCCTTATTGCAAATACTGTAACTGAGTAATTTGGAATCCCTGAGATTTATAGACAAGGTCTAAACTTTTTTTTTTCCTTTGGTTTCCTAGTTTTCATATAGGGGTGTTAAAATGACACTATATTTACTTCTGGTAATCTGTAACAGTGGCCAGCCTGATAGAAGTACCAAAATCCTTAATGATCAGAGTTGCTTTGGTACTTCCAAAAATTTTTCTGTAGATCTTTATATAAACTCAGGCTTGTTTCCACATAGTTTCTAATTTATAGTCGTGATACGAATCCTAAAAGTCATGATAACTTTCTGCTCTTACCCAGGGGCTATTTCTGAATTCATTGAATTGGAAGAGACTAGAGCCTAGCAACACCTGCTAGCAGCACTACTTGTAGATTGTGAAACTGATTGAACTGGTTTGTATTAGCACTGTTACATGCAGAACTTTAAAGTTTTGTTTATTTCTGAAGCGAAACAGTGTTGTTGGTGGGAATCATGGAATAGTAAGTTGTTAGTGACCGTCTTAAAGCATTACCTATTAAAAGTTGGTAGGGGTATGAAAATAAAAAGGCTAGTGTGTAAGCAGACGAGTAATACTTTAAGGAGTATGCATGGTAGTGCATATAGAAGGGTTGGTTTTGATCAGAGACAGTTGTTATAGTCACAACCAATATCCTTTGTACTTTTGAGAAAATTTCTTGGTAAGCTCTTTGTAGCTTAGCAATTGCCCTTGATCTCATGACAAAAGGGGAGAATTTTTGTCTAACTCAAATATTTAATGGCTGCAGACTTCTGTTAACTCTGCATTCTAGGCTTCTGCTTGAAAGTGTTAAAAAATACTTCCAAGCTTCTAACAAAAAAAAAGTCCATTCTTAGTTGATGTAGGTTGTCTTTGGCCTTACAGTGGATTAACTTGTTGATACAAATCAAACCTTTTATTGTTCAAACAAAGCAACATTTCTGAATTAGCTCATGAAAATATTGATGATCAAAACCGCAGCTTTTATCTTCTGGGGTGATATTCTTTATGCAACATGCATTGGACCATTAAAGCCTAGGGAACAAGGTAACAACTCTGACACTTTCTTGCTATTTAAGAAGCTTCCTCCCCTTTTCTTTGAGAAAAGCCTACCTTTTTATTGCTGGCTCCACCCCCTCTCACTTCCAAAATAACTGTACCTTGTCAGGGACTCTCAGGTTTCTGCCATTTTGCACCTTCTTAAAGTGCAGATGACTTGTTGATGATGTTTCTTTAGCTGAGCAAGTGTTTACCATAACGATAGCAGCATGCAGACTGAGAACTCCTGTATACACAAAATAAGACTAGTTATTAGCGTTTGGAAGAAATCCTAGTGGTAATGGTTGAATCTGAGAACCCACGTATCTTTAAAATTTTAGACTTTCTTTTAGCTGGATAGCCCCAGTCATTAACAGACAGTTTAACTGGAATTAGCTGTCTCTGTGTGGGGAACTGAAAGGGAGGGTTGTCTCCTAGGCTGAAAATATCCAGCTACACTTAGAGATGCTAAGCCATCTCTTGTACTTTTTCCAGTGATTTATATCTCTGAAGGGCTCTAACCAAGCTTTCAGGTCCCATCTTAATAAAAGAAGAATGTATGCTAAACAGCTTGTCAGCCATTTAAAGCTATAAATACAGTAAATGGAGGAAACAGTATTAATTTCTTATCCTACCTACAGTTGAATGCAAGAAGCATCTTTCACTGAAGAGATACTATTAAATCTATTCCAAGACTGACACAAACCTTGAAGCTCAACTTACCAATTTTCAGATCAGTTAGGATACGTATGCATAAAAGATAGATTGAGTTTTTAAGTACTTCAGCATAGGGGGTAAATTTCATGTAAATACGAACACTCTTTAAAAAAAAAAAAGTTATTTCCATCTTGCTGTGAAAGGCTGAAATCAAAGACTCAATCATCCAGATGCAGCTGATTACTCCTGCAATAGTTGTGACATCAGTTTGTTGGGTTTTTAAGTGCTCTCTTAAGTTTGTCAATATCTAGCTTTATGGCCAGCCTCATTTAAGAACAAACCAGACAGAAAATGTGGTAGTTTCTTAGTTAATGGTACAGCTCTGATACTGAGTTATATGGGTAAAATGAGACAGAAAATTACTAGTAATTACAAGTGCAACACTCTATCAGACAAAACACATTTGACTTAAACCTTTTCTCTTACTTTCTTTTTCAATAGAAACTATGTTCCAACTTCCTGTCAACAACCTTGGCAGTTTAAGAAAGGCCCGGAAAACTGTGAAAAAAATACTTAGTGACATTGGTTTGGAATACTGTAAAGAACATATAGAAGTAAGTATGATATCTCCCAAGTGTTGTAGTTAGAGTTAAAATGCTCCAAAGTTAGTGGGACTGTGAGGTCTTTAGTGTGTGACTTTTTTTAGACCTGTTTCATGAAATGTTAAATTTTTACTGTGAATTTTGAAGGAATCCCCTGTATCCTGTTCTCACACCATACTCCTCTGTTCTCATCAGCTTCTGAGAATGATTCTGGGATTCCATTTGAGCCTTGTTGTTCAGGCGTTGCTACCCCTGCATTGCTTTTCAGTTCTACACAAACTAGGACGTAATAACTTGAGATAAAATGTACCTGTAAACACTTTTTAGAAAGTTTAGTGGAGACAAGATACACTTCAGGCTCTATGTGACTGACTTGATATATATTGAAGGTAGGTTGTCTTTTGTTTATGTTAGGTTCTTAATAATAGCACTTGCTAACTGCACATTTAGGAATGAAGCAAGAACTAGGTGCGGTATAGGATGTTCTTGGGGGACAGAAGATGGTTCTGAGGTTTTCATGAAGTGTTTGTCAGTGCTAACAGTAGGTCACCAAGTTAAAGAATCACTTCTGTACCTGTGTTAGTTCCTAGAAGGGAAGGGTATATGTGCTGCTCTTCTGGACAAACTTCATAACTGTCGTCTCAAAAGTGCAGCTTTCTCTCCTGAACACTAACTTCTGTACTGTCAATTCACACACTTTAGCTCTGTAGAGTACTCAGCAAACTATGACCTGTTTGCTTTGGCTTTTCTGTTAGTGTCTCTTAAAGAGCATTTAGGTGAGATGTGCAAGAGAAAGAAATGCCAGTCCTTCCTGCTTGGAAAATTTGTGGAGCAAGTATAATTTTTAAGGGTAAAATTCTGAACTGAGACAATGTTACCTTCAGTATTCCTTTCAGTGGAAATACTATTTTTGAGTCTTTATGTGCTGCTGACTTATATGCCAAAGATGAAATGCCAAAGTACTTCATAAGATTATTTTTTTAATAGGAATTGGGCTTCTGGGACATCATACATGTAGTCAAACTTTTAAAACTTTTATCTGAATTCCTGTGTGAAATTAAAGTAATAAAAAAACCCCCAAAACCAATCAAAGAAACACATACACCCCACCCCACCTCCCCAAAAAAACCCAAACAAGCAAAAAACCATCGGAGTTACGGTAGAGCGTCTGTATGATCTTAAATGTTAAGGACTAGCCCGGGAATACTTTTCTCCATGACTGCTTTTGAAAATGAGGTAAGTATGTAATTACAGTCTTGGAGGATGAGTATTGAAAATAGTTCTTCGGGTGTTTTATGATATTGAGACTATTCACAACTCTTCACCTCCGAAGAGGTGCATCTTAAATACCCACGCTTCCTTGAATTACTATCGTCTACTATTTGCCAGCAGCACTTGAGAGGACTGCATGGATGCTTACAGGAGTTGCTTAAGGGAGCAGTTGGTCTTTGGTTTTGATTCTCTGTACTCTCTTCCCGTCTTCCCCTTCTCCAGGATTTTAAGCAGTTTGAACCTAATGACTTTTATTTGAAAAACACTACATGGGAAGATGTAGGATTGTGGGACCCATCGCTTACAAAAAATCAGGTTGGTAAGAGTTTGTTGACACATCTGATTCTGAAGATGGTTCATACTAAAGGGTGTTTCACAAATATGCCAAGAGTGTTTCCTGCAGTTTTACCCATTGATCTTCATTTGTTGTCAGGTTAAGGGACAGCAAAAAGCTGTGCTTTTGGGTTTTTTTAAAAGTAATAATCCTGGTCTTTATCTTAGTAGTATGGATAGCCAAATACGGGAGAACTGATTGGTCAAGAAATCTTACTCACCCTTTGCCAACTGCATATTAAGAGCCCATCTGTTTTCAAACTTAGCACAATTTCACCATCCTTCCAGTCAAAAGATCAACAGTTTTATACAGTTCGTGATAAGGTTTTTTTACCTTCCCTTAAATGTTTCATTATCTGTTTTCATCATTTCAGAAAAAGTTTAAATGAACACATCTAACTGCTGCTCTCTCCACTATTGTTGTAGCTCTGTTAGCTGTCTGCCACATCTGAAGATTCTCAGAATCTGACTATGTCCGAGATTTGGTTTAGGCATATATAGTTCTATACAGCAGAATTAAGGGACACTGGAAGTCTTACTTTTTAGATGCTTCTGAGCCAGTAATAAAGGAAATTTGAACTGAGCTAGAAGTGGAGGGAGGAAGTAATACTTGATTCTGATTAAACACATTTAAGACAAGTCGTGTGCGCTGCAGTAGCCTCTACCGATGGTACAGTATAGAATAATACCAGCACTGACAGAACAGTGAGAAGGTGCGAAATCCCTCGACAAAATAAGCCCTCTTTTAGCATCTGAAAGATCAGGTACTGCTCTTACAGGAAATGGAACCTGTATTATGATGGATTCCTAGCGTAGTGTTAATCTAAAAATGTCCCTTTCTTACTGTGTTCCATAAAAGACACTGATGTTGTCATCTTTTTCTAGTTAATTCCAAAATAAAAATTGTAATATAAAAGGAGACAGCTTTTTTTAGTTTGTTTTGTTGTATCTTGTCTCCAGCCTACCAGATGTTTGAGGCTTCAGAAGGTGGACAGAAGCATATATTCCTACTTACTTATGCGGAGGGAGAGTACAACTCTCCAGCTACTTCAAATGATCTATGTGTAGCTTGATGCACAAGACTTGTTTTGACACTCATGATGAATGTTTGTAACTATTTGAATTTCATGTCTTGTCTCATCGGAAATGCCAGATTGCTTGTGGCTATCTCTAAGGCCAATGTAACTTTGGTTTCTGTTACAACAGTTGACAAGAACTGCATCGGCAACATGTTAAATATAACAAAGATAAAGGGTGCAGGGCGAGTGCGAGTGTGGAATTTTCAAACACCTTTTTTTTTTCCTGATCCAAGATTGTTTTAAAAATCAGGTTTGTGCTTTGATCAGAAGGAAAAGGCTTGGTGGCTTTAAGGGCTTGTGTGGCCTTAGTGTATGACTTGGTAAGCTTAAATCCATTTGTTCACCAAAAGTAAGTTTTGAAGGGCATCTTTTATATTAAAGTTTGTAATGGATTAAGACACCGAAATAGCTAAAATTATATATCCGTCTTGTATCTATAAATGGTTGGCAGACTTTGGGAAGTAACTCGTGTCTTCTGGATACAGTCTCATTCTACTCAGTCATGCTTGCCTTTTCCCCCCGGAAATGAGCTTTCGGTGAATTTTTTCATGCAGCTCAGTTGCAGGGAATGAGGCTTTTTTTTTTTTTTTTTTTTTTTTTTTGACTGGTGGAGAAAGATGCTTATGATTTATCCTTGCATGCTGAGTTTATGGTTAAACTCTTGAGGGACCTCTAAATTGGCACTCGCCACATCACGTGTATGTTCAGAAGATAAACTTTTTCGGGTCTGATCTGCAGGCCAAAAATTGGAGAGAAGAAATTAATCTAAAGGTTTGAGACTGTTGCAGTGGGTCTTGAGACTATTACTTAGAAACATTGTTTAGAGAAGATCATGGATGTTATTTTTCTAAAAACTGCTTTTCAATATTTAGTTTCTGCTTTGTTCTTTGTTTCAAGGACTATCGGACAAAGCCCTTTTGCTGCAGTGCATGTCCGTTTTCCTCGAAGTTCTTTTCAGCGTACAAAAGCCACTTCCGGAATGTTCATAGTGAAGACTTTGAAAATAGGATTCTCCTTAATTGTCCCTACTGTACTTTCAATGCGGACAAAAAGACTTTGGAAACGCACATTAAAATATTTCATGCTCCAAATGCCAATACACCGAGTGGAGGCATCAGCACTTTTAAAGATAAAAACAAACATGATAGCCTTAAACCTAAGCAGGCTGACAGTGTAGAACAAGCTGTTTATTACTGTAAGAAGTGCACTTACCGAGATCCTCTGTATGAAATAGTTAGAAAGCACATTTACAGGGAACATTTTCAGCATGTTGCTGCTCCTTACGTAGCGAAGGGAGGTGAAAAGTCACTCAATGGCGCGGTTCCGTTAAGTTCCAGTACCCGAGAGGAGGGTAGTATTCACTGCAAACGATGCCTTTTTATGCCGAAATCGTATGAAGCTTTAGTACAGCATGTTATCGAAGACCACGAACGTATAGGATATCAGGTAACAGCAATGATAGGTCACACTAATGTAGTGGTTCCAAGATCTAAACCTTTGATGCTAATAGCTCCAAAACCGCAGGATAAAAAGCCTATGGGACTCCCTCAGAGGATGGGTCCCCTTTCCCCTGGAAGTGTTCGATCTCTTTCGTCACAACAGATGATGAACAGACTCACTATACCAAAGCCTACCTTAAATTCTGCAGGAGTGAATATGATGTCAAATGTTCACCTACAACAAAACAATTACGGAGTGAAATCAGTACCACCAAGTTATGTTGGTCAGCCAGGGGGAAGGCTAAACTTAAGTGGTAACGCACCAGTTTCTATTCCACAGCAATCGCAAACGATGAAACAGTTTTCAGCAAGTGGAAATGGAAGGCCTTATACTCTTGGAGGGGAACAGAGGTCACAGGCCTCGGCAAGATACTCTCTTCAGTCTGCCAATTCATCTTCTCTTTCGTCAGCTCAGTTGAAACAGACGTCATTATCTCAGTCCCAGGCAGCTTCACGAGTATTAGGTCAGTCTGGCTCGAAATCTCCTGTAGCTGCTACAGGACCTTCCGCTGTCAATACGTCATCCACACAGAAGTGGAAAATCTGTACAATCTGTAACGAGCTGTTTCCTGAAAATGTGTATAGTGTCCACTTTGAAAAGGAGCACAAGGCTGAAAAGGTGCCTGCAGTAGCTAACTATATAATGAAAATACACAATTTCACTAGCAAATGTCTATACTGTAATCGCTATTTACCCACTGATACGTTGCTTAATCATATGTTAATACATGGTCTGTCTTGTCCGTATTGCCGTTCAACCTTCAATGATGTTGAAAAGATGGCTGCTCATATGCGAATGGTTCATGTCGATGAAGAAATGGGACCTAAAACTGATTCCACTCTAACCTTTGATTTGACATTGCAGCAGGGTAGTCACACGAATATACATCTTCTTGTAACCACCTACAACCTGAGAGATGCTCCTGCTGAATCTGTAGCTTACCATGCTCAGAATACTCCCCCGGTTCCTCCAAAACCACAGCCGAAAATCCAGGAGAAGTCTGATGTACCTGTAAAAAGTTCTCCCCAAGCAGCAGTTCCCTACAAAAAAGATGTGGGGAAAACTCTCTGTCCTCTGTGCTTTTCAATCCTAAAAGGACCCATCTCTGATGCACTTGCACATCATCTACGGGAGAGGCATCAAGTAATTCAGACAGTTCATCCAGTTGAGAAGAAGCTAACCTACAAATGCATTCATTGCCTTGGTGTATATACTAGTAACATGACTGCCTCAACGATAACGCTGCACCTTGTTCACTGCAGAGGTGTTGGGAAGACTCAGAACGGCCAGGACAAAGGTACTTCGTCATCTCGGCTAAGTCAGTCTCCAGCTGTAGCACCTGTAAAACGTACTTACGAACACATGGAATTCTCACTAATGAAGAAAAGGAAAATGGATGATGATGACTCCCCCTCTGCCTTTGAGGAGAAGCCTGAAGAACCTGTCGTTCTCGCATTGGACCCCAAGGGTCATGAAGATGATTCCTATGAAGCCAGGAAAACATTTCTTACAAAATATTTTAATAAGCAACCATATCCCACTAGGAGAGAGATTGAAAAGCTGGCTGCCAGTTTGTGGCTATGGAAATCTGATATTGCGTCTCATTTTAGTAACAAAAGGAAGAAATGTGTTAGAGATTGTGAAAAATACAAACCTGGTGTGCTGCTTGGTTTCAATATGAAAGAGTTAAACAAAGTCAAACATGAAATGGATTTTGATGCTGAGTGGCTGTTTGAAAACCACGATGAAAAGAATTCCAGAGTCAATGTTAGTAAGACTGTTGATAAAAAAATAAACTTAGAAAAAGACAATGAAAGTTCCTCAGACAGCTATGAAAATATAGAAGAGGAATACAACGAAAGCGGTAGTCCGTTTGGTCAGCGTATGTCTGACATCGGTGGGAAAACCTCTTCTGATAGCACCGTGGAGAACCCAGAGGACAGCATATCCAAGGAAATCATTGAAGAAAACACGTTAGAGCCTCCAGAGAAGTCTGATCAAAAACAAGAGGAAAGCTCTAAATATGAAGAGATGATTTCTGCTGAAGAGCCAACAAAACTGGTAGGTGATGTTTCAGATAGCGAAGGTGATCAGGATGATCAAGATGATGCTGTTGAATGGAAAGATGGAGCTTCACAGTCTGAAAGCGGACCTGGTTCTCAGCAGGTTTCTGATTTTGAAGATAATACATCGGAAGTAAAACCAGAAGTGTGGACAGACGAATCCTCCCAAAGCGAAGATGCTAGTAGCAGTAAGCCGACTGTTGAGACAAAAGGGGGTGGATCCGAAAGTGATGAAGAACAGTCAAAGTGGAAGAATCGTTCCTATGGAAAAGTAGAAGAGTTTTGGTCTAAGGACCAGTCGCAATGGAAAAACGCGTCGGAGATTGAGGAGAGCTTGTCAAATCAGCAGATGGAATGGCAGAATAGCACAATTGACAGTGAGGACGGAGATCAGTTTGACAGTGTGACTGATGGAGTAGCAGAACCAATGCATAGCAGCTTAACCGGTGTGGAGCTGAGCAGCCAGCAAGCGTAAGCTGCTCGATTCAGAAGTGTCAGTAACATGATCCAATCGACAACTGTCTAAACACTTTCATTTCAGTATGACTGCTAAGCTTAAATTCTGACTGGTACTGCCTTTCGAGTGCTAGGTCATGGCGTGCGGTGGTTGCGGCCACTGGTATTCCAGTGGTTATTTAAGGATGGTGTTGGCTAATCTTGCGTGAGAATACCTGCTGGGATGAGCACAGTAACTTAATGTGAAAACGGAGAAGCTGGTGGCTCCAGAATGCACACAGAGAAAAGCAGAGGTTTATTTTATCTGCATTTTCAACATTTCTTTCACTCTTGTACATGTTCAGTTGTATGTCTTTTTAAACATTACCCTTTTTCACATGGTAGTGTAGGGCCAACCATACAAGCTACCAGTTCAACGTGTATAGTAGACTATGGGGAAATTGATTTTTTTCATGTATCATTCTGAATAGTTGAAATGTATATTTGTACAGTCTTTTAGACCTATTCAAGTGAAGCTTATGAAATTGTTCTTGTGTACCCATCATAGATTTGTTTCTCTTTTTTAGTGTTGCCCTGCTGTGTAATAAATGCTGTATCTAGTTTACCTAGCAAAAGCTTGAAACTGCTATAGTATGAATTTTGACAAACTTAGTTTTTGCACATAACCTTGTACAATCTCAAAACAGAGGCCAGCAACGTAAAAAAATATATCTGGACTCTATTGTATTATAGAATTTTCTTGTTCTGAATATCCTTGACATTACAACTGATGACAAACGTATTTCAGAGCCATTTTCTGAAATCTTTTAAGCTAAAAAAGAAAAATCCCATGCAAGAAACAAGTTTGCAGCTACTAATTTTGACACCTTTTAGATCTGTATAAAAGTGTATTGTGTTGAAGCAGCACACTGAAACGAAAGTGCTGTGTTTTGGATATTTAGTTTTATCTTTAGTTAACACCAACAAGGTGTTGTATTCATTTATACCATCTAATATATGACACACTGTTGTAGTATGTATAATTTTGTGATCTTTATTTCCCTTTGTATTCTTCATTTAAGCATCTAAATAAATTGCTGTATTGTGCTTAATGTAAATATTTGCTTTATTACATGCAAGTGCTACATTCCTGTTTGGTAAATCCCACCTTGCTACATTCGTTCCTTCTTTGGTTTTGTTTTTCAAAGTGCTTCACAGCTCCGCTGGGGCATGTCTGTATCGTACTTTCTTACGGAATAGACTGATCTCTTCAAGGATATTGAAAATCCTACAAAACTAACTAACTTTGGCTGAATTTGTCTTTACTATTTAGCATTCTAGAACACTAATTTATAAATAGGATCATAGCGATCTGCTTGTTCTGCATCCTGGAGAAACAAGGTCTATGAATTACTCGCATTTTTCATCCCTTTGTACTTCTATGAACGAAGATCACTTTCACATACTAAAAAGTTATCTAGAACTACGTCCCTCCCTGAAGCGCTACGTATTGAGGGTAAATGATAGCGAAGCTATTTGAATACTTACCATTTAAACATGAAGGAGCATGCCTTGCAAGCTACAGACTTATTTTGTCTTTGAAGAAAAAGTAATTTGAATACTAAAAAAAAAAAAAAAAAATCATTCAGTTTGTTAAAATTTGTGATTGGTTTGGTCAAACCCGTCCTGCATGTTGGCAAGTGTGCAGTACAGCAGACAGCTGCGTAACCAAAACCTCAGCGAGATAATGATTTACTGAAGGGACTCTAACTGTGAGGAGAACAAAACTATTCTTAATTAGAGCGATGCGTTCGATTTAGGCATATGTCTAATAAATATCAGAGTACCTACTTTTTGATACTTCACAAGAACTAGATTGACCTGTGAAATTTTCGTTGATGTAAAGGAGGAAATAGTTCTGTGTTCTTCAACATTTTAAACAGCAAAACCATTTCGCAGAGCTCTTGAGAAAACGTTTAGATATCTCTCCAGGAGTCTTGGGTAGGTATAAACTGTACTTTCCACTAGTATAACAAAGAAGCCACTCTATAAGCCAAAGATGAGAATACGTGTATGCTCTCATGTTCTGCAACTAACTTGTGCTGCTGAGCTCTTTGGAATGAGCATTTCTGGGTTTTGTTGAACAAATTTTGTGTGTGAAGTGATGACTGACAACAGTTACCTTTAGGTGAAGATGGTTTAGATCTGTCTTGTTCTTCCCCCCCTCACAGCAGGGACACATACTTTCTTTCTGCTTTTTTAACTCAGAGGAGCGGAAGTTGGACTTGCTCCCAATTATGCACTCAAGTGGTAGAAGATACGTTTTAAGAACAGCACAGGAAAAATACTTTTGACATTTACATCAGCAAAAGAGCTCCTTGTGTTTCTCTGCCTTAAAAGAAAGCTTAAGCCTCAACTCATTTTGTTAGCAGGCTTTCCAAACTATTTCGCTGAAAATAACTTTTAATGGAAAATAAAACTACCACTTGGAGATGTCAATGGGTTGGTAATCTTCTTCCCAACAAAAGCAGGCACTCAAGGCCTAGAAAAGGTTATTCCTTGCTAAGAAAACTTGGTTATGTTCCTTTCTCCCTCTCTAGGCTGCTCTACTTCACAGGAGGCTACTGTCTGAAAACTTAAAAACATTTCAGAAGTTGTTTTGTGTCATTTCATCTAGGCTTTAAGGGATTTTACAAATACATTCTTCAAAAACTTAAAAAAACCCCAACAGTTTAATAGTAGTACAACAACCTCTGTTAAGCAATGAAATAAAAAATTGGGTATCATCTTATGAATCTGCATCACATTTGCCTCAATATCTGGCAAGGTTAATTTAATATTAGTGAATTCTATAGTTAAAGACACATTTCCAAATTCTGAGCTCCTGCTTGTAGTCAGGGAATCGTAAGACTATAAAATATGAACTGTTTAGAAGTGCTTCATTTGCCAGAAAATCCCATGATACGAAATACCATTTTATATAGTGATTAAATTAAAGGTCTTGCACAAAAATACTCTCTCTTACCAGGAATATCAAGAAAGATTGGGGAGGGGGGGGTGGTTTTAAGTGGCATAAACTTTCTAGTATTTCAAACAAGTCACTCCTCAAATCTGGATTTTAGCCGAGGCAAGAATTCCTTTCTAGATTTGAGGCTAACCACACATTTTTGAGGAAGTCAAAAAGCAGAAGAGGTAAATGGCCCAATAAAACAGGAGGAGACTTAAACCCAGTTTGTGTAATCTTAACATACCGCACCATTATGATTTTATGAGATGGAAGTGACCCAGTTTTTACATACATTATTAAAGTTCTATAGCAGAACTCTAGAAACATGCCAGCTGTGCTTGCAGAGTAGCCAGCCCAAGCTGACATTTAAATTCTTCTGCTGTATTCAGTGGGAGACCTTGAAAACACACTAGTCCGTCCAGACTTTGGCCAGCAGAAGAGAGCAGAAAGCCCATTAACTTAAGACTCTTCTCTAAAGAATTTGTTTCAGCCAGTTTACCTGAATTGAAGCAAAGCAAAGTGTGTTTTCCATCTTAAATACGCTATATCTGAAATCTAAAGGTTGTAGCAGCTGAGAGTGAAGCAGGAGGTTATTAGCATAGACATTGTTTCTAGGCACAAGACAGCTTTGCACAACAAAAACTCTTTCAGCGCGGGTGTGACCTGGAATTGGGCTTGTGACCAATACCTGCGAGTGGCAAGGACAGCCTGAGCTGGTTGTTCAGGGTAGCTGCATTTTATATGGCGCTTCATTTCTATAGGTGCTCATACGGGCTTGTAATAACTGTTACTTTGAAGCACTGTTCATTGCACTGACCTGTACTTCAACAAGTACACTTCTCCTCGTTCTTTTACTACACTCCTCTCCTTCCGTCCCCTCCCCGTCACTCCCTGAAGCACAGTTACAGCTGATAAGCTTTCCTCCGAACTAAACAGTTATTTTCCAGCAGGGACAGACAGACAGCTTTTGCTAAACTCCCACTTTTCTACCCGGTGCATCAGACGCTAAAGTCACACTTGATCTCAGCGTTTTCCTTTGGGTACTGTGACTTAAACCTTTATCTACACTGGGATTTCTACTCAATCAAACCCTTTTACGTGATGTTGCAGAAATATCTGCATTGAAGTTTTAATTTCACAAGCTCTTAATCTTACTGAAAGTTCAAGTGACATTTAATGCTGCCATCCTCTGTTCAGCAGTAACATTTCTGGAGCAAGAACTTGCCAATTAGTATTTGACCCTTTGACAGGTATTTTCAAGACCGAAACCTGAATATTCACCCAGTATTTTTATAGGAAAATTTTATCATTCTTACCACCAAGAAATTAGTAGGTTTCAAATATCCACTAATACAGTGAACGGTTTACCATTTTGTAGTACATGTACTTCATACATGCTATGGTATTAAAACAAGTTTATTTCAATTTTTATCAGAACCAAAAGATTTCAGGAATATGTTGTGTGTACTGTCTGTTCATTTCTGTTAATAAAGAAGCTGATATTTGGATAAACAGGTTGGTATAACTAAGAGTATTTTGTTCCTTTCATAACTAATTTGCCTCTCTGTAATACCAGCTCATTTGTAATAATCCGTTACAATAACCTGCATTGCAGGGGCAGAGACATTGACTAGGTCTGTCTTCTGTTGCTTCGTATTTTAATTCGACTTTATCTTTCATCATCAGTCCCACTAATAAATATGAAAAGGTTGAGTTCATTTATTTCTGCATCAGAAAAGCATTTGTCTCCATGGTTACGCAAAGCCATGTAGCTTTTACTCTCACCATAAGCTTTTTTTTTTTCCTTTACAGAATTTGCATTGGGTCCTCCATCTTGAGTTTTCCACAGGTATTTTTAAAACGAGCATTTATTTTTATTTCCCCATATTGTACAGATGCAAAGCCAATCATCTGAAAAGTATATAACCTTCTCTTCCTAATGTTCCTTATTCAGAGAGTTGAGTGGTTTTTGTTTCCCTAGACCTATTTTGAAGTCAAAAAAAAAAAAAAAGCTGTAGGTGCAGAGATGAGCTGTGCTACTCCTGGTCCTGGCTAAATAGCATCTGCGTTACAAAATTGCACATCCAAAGGTCCACAAACAGCTTTGCAGAAAGTTTATTTATACCATTCAAGTTATATTACACAACAGCTTGTAAAACCCTATTCCTAGTTTGAAAGAGGGTGCTGGAAGCTTCGGCCATGTGCAGTTTATTGAATTTTAAAATTTTGACATTGACTTCACCTTCTCTTGTGAAATCTGAACATTTGTGCGTTTGTGAAGCTGGCAGTATTAGCACATTACTTGACAGTTTTCACATGCTATACTAGAGCACTCTTCAACCTTTTGATCATTTTAAGTATAAAAACGTCAAGGTAAACACAGTGAGTTTTTGTACATTTTCTTCATTGATTTCGGAAGCTTATCAAGTAAACGCAAACTACTGTGATCATATCTTAGAATAAACGTTCCAGCCTCCATATAGCTGCAATATGATCAGAAATTTTTAGCTTCCCTTAGAGATGCTAGCCAAAGATCTGAATTGAAACAGTTGCTTCTTCCTAATGTCATAAAGTATGAACCCTAAGAATAAACTCAGGCAGCCTTTCCTAAAAACCTGTTGGTAGTCAACAATTACTTATTTGGATACTTAGTACCTACATAGTTCATAGGAAAAAAGTCTTCAGTTCGGTAGAGTTTTGGCAGGTCATAGGGGCGTGCTGCGGAGCGAGGATGTCTCTGAAACAAGAACAGGACAAAAATTCATCTTACTGTTAAAGAACAGGAAATAATACTTTAAGGAGTTGACCATGTAGAAGAGACATGGGGGCTGGGGGGAGAATCAGCACCTCCAAACTGAAGTTACTGTCCAATACAAGGTAATTGGCTTTGTAAACAATGCTGAAAATGTGACGTTGTTTACTTTCACACCTGATTCTACAGACTTTGCAATCATCTGAGCTGGATTAATATTGAACAGATAAAAATAGAGTAGAACACAGGGGAAATCAGGTTTAAAGCACAGAAAAATGCAAATGAATTAGTAACACTGGAAAATACTGACTACAGAAGAAATATAGAAAGGGATTTGGTTTTGCTTCTGGGGTTTTTAAGAATTCAAATAATTGATTAATCCTGAATTGAGGAGATAGATAGACAAAATCATTTTTCTGTAGTGCAACAATTCAAACCTAGCTAAAATCACAGTCTCAATGGAAAATGAAGAGCCTGTCTTTCCCATAAAGCTAATAGTCTTTAGGCTCTAAACTTAACATATTTCCAGAGAATAGTTTGCTATTTAGATGTAATCCTCACATTTATTTGTATTTAATTCTCATTCCTGTGTTTCAAGCTGTGCATCTGGTTACAAACATTTCTTGGGAGTATCCACTGCTAATTCTTTGGAATCGATACTGGCTCTCCATATACACCTAGGCACAATTGAAGAAGTAAATATTAATTTATACTATGACCTAGGTACTGGCTACTGAAGCTGCACTGCTGTGCTGATGTTGTCAGAACAGGCAGGATGAATGGGGGTTCTGCGGACAAACTCTTGTTTTGCACATCTCGGAGATCAGTACCGTGTTCTCCGAGAAGGGGACTTGCTAGCTATTAGGATACACAAACTTTGCTATGGGGGAGAAACACACTTCTCGTGATAATCATCAACAGATGCACGTGGTTTTGAAGTTTTTATGTGCAGACCCAACCAAAGGGAGACAGGCTCCTTTTAATGGGCAGAATACTAGAATTTTTAATGTAAAATGTAAGTTTTGTTATCTAAGATTGAAAATCAACAGTCACAGCCACTAAGACAAGATGAAGAATGTGAATTGCTCATGTAAGAAACTACTAGTGACGAGGTTCACCTCTGCAAAATAGAAAGGAGAAAAAACCCTAACCAAAGAAGCTGTAAAAACAGCCAGCTGTAACAACTCACAGTGGAATACTAGCATTTTCTCTATTTTCCCTAAAATAACAGTAGAGAGAAAGAAAAATTCAAAGTCACTCCAATTTTCAAAGTAAAATAATCTGTCCTTCATTTCTAGGGCAATATTGCCAGTGGTCATACCAGGAGAAAACAAGGCAGGAACAGTGTTATGAATTACAGTAATTAAACTTAACAAGCTGGGTGACAATCTGGTTGCAGAAAGCCCTGATCAGAGCAATCACACTTAACTAAGGACTTGAGCCTCTCAAACTAACTTTAAAAGTAGACTCAGGATTTCCCATAGCTCATGAAACCACTGTCCCACTCTGATTTGTAACTGGTTATTTTGGAACTGCTTATTCTTAGCACTTACTACCCAGAATTCCTCCAAATAGATGATGCCATGATTCCAGTAGGAATTTACTACCTTTTTTTTTTTTTTTTTTTTGAGATCCCTGCAATAGTAATCTGATGCTTTGATGCATAATACCTTATAACTTACATAGTACTACAGGTATTATGATTCATAGATATACTTGGTCCCTTCTGACCTGCAGATACTATATGTTTTCTATATACCCTCTTGACACAGGTAATTCTTTTGGGTGACTTCCTGTAACTGTGCCAGAAATATTTACAAAAGTGCCCCCTCCTGTTTTATATCTACCCACACCAAACTTCCATCAAGGAACACTCCTGTTACCAGCTTATGTTAAAGGAACTCCTTCAGTCTTCATTATCTTAAAGTATAGCTGCTGAATCAATAGTAAATGCAAGGCAAAGATCCCAATCCATATGACTTGACAGTATTTTATGAGGCAGGGTTCTGAGAAAAGCTTTCTTTCACAATGGTACAAATGCCACACAGGGTTAAAAGACAAGGGCATGTGGAATCTCTGTGCTGTGCACATCACAAAGACTGAAGAAATCATTCCTTTGTGGTCAGGCTGCTGTGAAACTTAAAGGAAAAGCGATATGGTTGCTTGCTAAGGAGGCGGGGCAGGGGGGGTGGAGCAGAGAGAAGAGGGAGAAAATGTCTTGAAATTGCAAAGCCTACTGAAGTCATCAAAAGAGAAAGGTTTAAGTAGTAGTAAATAGCTTCTCACCTCTAGATCACTTGATTCATGTGTGTCACAATCTAATAAAGGCCAGATTATGGCCCTTAGAAAGTAGGTGCTCTCATTAGGATGGCATCCATACCATAACATACAACCACCAGTGGCACTGACTACAGCAGTAGCTTGCTGAAGGCCAAGTGGCCATAAAACTAAACTGTGCTTATGTCTAATCCAGGCTATAAAGGCCTTGGGCAAGGTTCTGTCATTTCCCTGGCATCTGTGAGCACCTATGGCACCTATTCAGTGCAAATACGTAAATTCTTATTTCTCCTCTTAACACGTCTCTGAGGTCAGGCTTGACACAGCGAGGCACAGCGTAGCAAGCTTACGTTGTACCTGAAAAACACAAGCTGGAAAAAGATCTCTGTTGAGATGCCCTATACCCCTGTATTCTTTGTCCCAAACTTGGAAACTATTAATTAACTTAAATATCCAAAAATGAGTGAATAAACTGAGGAAATAAAGATTAAAGGAATTAGAGGAATTTAGCATTTGGAAGGCAATATAACATGTTTGGATGAAGCTAGATCAAATAGTAGAAGTGAAAGGATTAAAACATTTGCGAGAGCTTTTGAAAACTAAAGTACGCACAACAACTCTGCACTTGCAGGCAAATAAAAGAAACGGCATGTAGAATCATGCCTGAAAGATTAAAACTTCTGGTGGCAGCTTTAGAGACTTCAGTCAGTTGCATTTTAACAGGCAGCCAAGTTATCCAGGGAAACAAGCTGTGTGACGTAATACCTCAGGCACTAAAAGCACCCCTTGAGAAATACAGGTCGAAGCCCCTAAAAGCCAGGCCCCCAGCTGATAAAGCTAAATACACGAGAGCAGTAAGAAAATGACCCATTTAAGAGCATAGTGGTTACTCTGACAACTGCAACCCAGCATCAGAACAGCAAAGCTGGGTCAAAAGGTGATCACTTACAGGTTGTATCACATCCAGGAAACAGCTTAATTCACAGACAGTTAGATTCTACCTTCTGTTGAAGAAAAATAAATGCTGGGCTGAATGTGTCTGCTTGCTCCGTTGCATTTTCATAGCTATGCTTAAGTCAGCCTGCACAGCAACATTACATTTAAGGTGAGTGCTGTAAGAATTCCTGATGTGAACATGGAAAATTGTTTCCCTTCTATCCAAGTATCTACACGATGGTCCAGAAATCCACTTTGGTACTGCTTTTGTAACGCAGATGTAGGGCATCTACCCCTCAGGGACCACGACCACCCAGCCCAGCAAGACAACTCATCCGTCTGTCCCTGGCTATTCCCTTTCCCAACAGCCTGCCAAACAGATCAGGAACAGGGAGCACTTCACCTGCTTACAGGTATAATAAATACACTCTGGGAAGCAGCTAGGCAAGCACAGTAAGTATGGTCTTTTTGTGGTGCAGGGGCACTGGTACAGCCACCACGTGCCCCAGCAGAAAGGTTTGGCATCATTATAAGGATTTCTGACCCTATTCCAAACAGTATGTTTATCCAGGCTATTTGCAGCGTGCCTGACCATTGCAGCTAAATCACTGAGCTATTTTCACAAAGAAAATAGTAGATTACCTGAGAAAAGAAGGAGGGATATTATTTCACACAGAAAAAAGAAGTTAACATTCCACATGCAGTGTCTCTGGAAACTTAGCTGGTAACTTCAACCTTCACTCTTACTCTGACAGCAATCATTCCAGATTAAAAACCACCAAAAAAAAAAAAAATCTCCTTTAAGGCTACCAAATTTAAAGCCTTGATAGTTCAACTTAGATGTATTTACAATAACTGTACTGGAGTAGTTATCCCTCTGAACTGAGCTCCTGATCAATTCTGCTGCTTCAAAGCAGAGAAAGGAGCAATAATAAAATACTTTGTCCCCACTGCTGGACTGTGGTGCTGACTTTGCCTTAAGTACTATTCATGTTTCCACAGCTCCTGAATCCATTTCTTTTACATCTGCTGCCTACCACCTGAAGCAGCACTAGTATACCTTTCCCTTGACACCAATAAACGTATTTGCTCCTGTTAGTTTACAGTGAAAGACTGCCAAGCTTTCTGGAGTGGATCAGCACCGCTGCAGATATCCAAAGAAAACAAAGCAGCTCAAGGAGCACTTCTCTACAGAAATCTGCAACAGCAATTTGAACTCTGCTATGAAAGATAAAAGCAGATTCTTGGCTATCTGGCAATAATTATTTTTCAGATTTGGTCGTTCTTGCAGGTATTAAAAACATTACCTAGACCGTAGAAATCAAAACAGGGCAAAAACTGAAACCTGTTTCTTTGGCAGCTCCAAAACCAAGCAAACATTCTCACTTTTTTCCAGCAAAATTTCAAAAATGCTGATTTAGATTCCTCTCGATCTTAATTTTTAATATAATTTTACATAACAATGGAAAATAATTTTCATTTCTACTAAAATAGATTTAACGTTCAACATTAAAAACTTACTTCTTAAAAACCTATCAAATTTGACTTTTCCAACCAGCTGCCTTTTGATTGCTGCCAGCCCATCCAGCACAGTGCTAGTGGGCTCTTGTGAGACAGTTTTGGGAAAAGTATGAATTAAAGAACCAAAATCTTCTTCACACATCAGCTCCGATGCTGAGCACAACAAATCCTCACCCACGTGTTCTTCCCTGTTAAACACTTGCTATGTACCAAGAAAGTAATTTTAAAAGGATGTTTTTAAAGGTGAACAAGGGGTCTGATGTCCACTCCTGCCACATCGGAGAGACTTCTTTTGCTTAGGCTGGCTTCCATGGTAATTCTTATCTCCCATTTGTGGGGCTATCAATCCCACTGTGCCAAGACAAACAAAACTCAGCTCTTCTATAAGCATGTGCTGAGGAAACATGCCACTGAAGATGTAACACAGCACATCATCTACACAAATGGGAAGAAACAAGCAGTGTAAGACCAGTGTTAAGGCTTATCCTTAGCTAACTAACATAACTTCTCAGAAGCTTCTTAATGCTTCTCCAAGGTGCTTAACCGGTGTCAGGGAACTGCCTTTTAATTAGCAACTTCAAAATAGACTGAAGATTAATCCTAACAATAGCCTTACAAACTAGTCAAACACTACTGCACCTTGGGAAATCAAGGCAGAAAGGTTGCGTGATATGTCCCAACAGACAGCAAGTCATGGCAGAGCCCAGATTTAAATCAGGACTGACAGAAATTCTAGCAGAGCCTGCAGCACTGGTTTAAAACTTCACCGCCTACAGCTGTCCTCCCCATTCCTCCCCCAGAGGTTATTTTTCTCTCAATCAGCAGAAGGAAGTGTGTCGCCACATCAGAGCCATCCTAGTTCAGTCTGGCACGCTGCCTTAAATCACCGATGAAGGTAGGTTTGTACTAAGGTGCCCAAACTATTAATTGCAAAAGCCAGAGTATGGGTGTAAGTTCTCTTCAGGACAGTAGTAGTTTCTGTCCTAAGGCAAACATAGTAATGTCAAACCACTCCAATTTTCAGAACACAAGCTTCAGAGCCCAATTTTTGCTCCCACAGTATATATGTTTTATGCAGCATGACTTACAAGAGTTGATTCCATTCTGACTGTGCAGGTTTCATTCTTAAAACAGCTTATGAAGTAAATAATACACAACAGAAATAGGAAATTTACCGATTAGAATGAAGGTCATTCCCTCACCTGTTTGCTTTGTAACACAGAAGGTAGGTGCCTTATCCTTCTTAGCATGATCGTATTATCATCTCCATTATAAATCATAAGCTTTTTCTTCCTGTTGTTCTAAACATTCTGTGTAAGCACTTCAGAGCAAGGCCAATTCCATGCAAACTCCAGAAAGCATCATATATATCCTTTTGGCTGAAATTAGTTATTAACAACAACCCTTCACTTATGGCTAGAATCTCTTCAAGGGAAGGATAAATCAGGCTTCCCTTTGTGAAGTACAGTACCATGAAAACATGTAAAAACAGTCAAACAGCTATTTTTTTTTCCATAAATAGTAATGAGATACATAAAGTCAAGAGAATTTATAAAAAGCACAGGAGAAAAAAAAACCACGTCGTCCCCCTTTTTTTCCCCTCAATCTCTTCAGCAAAGATCTATTCAACAGCTGCAATAACGATCACTGCACAAATCAATAATCTTACTGAAGCCACAGGAAAGTACAGTTTATTAGCTGTTCAGTAAGAAGACAGAAACACAAGGATGCAGCAGCTCTTCTCCTGCCAAAAGAGTGTGGGATGCAGAAGAGATGTGACAGCTTTGAAGAATCTCACTGCAAAATGTGTTCTCTCTAAGTGTATAGTCTAAGATTTTGTGCTTAGGCATGTTATCCATCAGGCTTTCTTCTCTTCAGCGATGGATTTAGTTTCTCACTAATATAATCATTTTCCCGATATACTGCTGCCAGAAGGAGCACGTCCTTTAAAAATGGAAAGACTGGATTTGTTTTGTTGTTGCCATTTGTGATTGGTCTGACAGTCTGTGTCTACGAGGCTTCCTAAGGCAGACTGCCCTGGCTTCAGCACTCTGAGTCTCTCAATTTATTTCTGAACAAGAAGCAGTAGTATATTTGGGGCCGCTCCTCATGTGTTAACCTTCAGGAAAGCCAAAAGGGAATAGGAGTGAAAGAAAGAGACAAACTGAGACAACTAATAACAATAATACCTAGCATTTCTATCTGTAGGAGCACAAAGGGCAGAAACTGGCCATTTGACCTTCACAATATCCTTCTCACACCAGTATTCTCATTTTACTAGTAAGATAACTTTATGCATTCTTTGCTGTGGTTTTTACTTCAAGGTCTTCTCCCAGAATTTCCAGGTCCCTGTCTACTGGCACAATCTAAGGAAGTGCGTAAGACAGGGGCAGATCCAAACAGGGACAATTACAGCAAACTGGTTAAAAAAAAAAAAAAACAACAACACCCCCCCCCAAAACCCCAAACAAACCAGAAAAAAATCCAACAAAACCCATGGGACTAGATGGATGCATTTGATGATGCTAAAGTTGCTGGTTCACATCATTGTGAGGCTGCTGTCAGTCATCTTAAAGGTCAGGGCAATCAGAGGAGGTTCTTGATGACTGGAAAAAAGCCAAATGTCATGCTTATCTTCAAGAAGGCCAAGGAGGAAGATATGGGGATCTACAGGATGTTCAGCCTAACCTCAGTACCAAAGAAAATACGGAGCAAATCCTTCTGGAATCCATTTCCAGCACTTCAAAGAAAAGGAGGTGATTGAAGAGAGTCAGCATAGATCTAATAAGAGCAAACAATGGTTAGCCAGCGTAATTAACAGCTGGCTAGAAAGCAGCTTTGCAGAAAAAGTACTGGTGGTCCTGAAAGACAAGAAGCTGTACCTGAATCAGCAGAGTGCTCTGGCAGCGATGAAAGCTAACAGCATACTGGTATCAGTATGAGCACAACCAACAGACTGAGGGATGTGATCACTTCCCTTTATTTTGGCACGAGACTGAATCGGGAGTACTGTGTCTGGTTTTGGGCTCCCCAGTTCATGAAGGATTTACTGGACTGACATACTTGGAGCAAGTCCAGCAGAGGACAATCAAGATGCTCAGGGGCTGGAGCATGTACATTATGAGGAGAGGTTGAGACAGACAGTTTCTTCAGCCTGAAGAAGAGAAGTGCAATTTAGTTGGCATCTTCAACTATCTAATGAGTGAAGACAGAGCTGCTTATGGAGAAAACAGAGCTGGACTCAACTCAGAACTGCGTAGCAAAAAGAAACCCCTACAGGCAATGGACATAAGTTGCAGAAAGAGGAATAGCAATCACACATAAGAAAAAAAACCCTACACGATGACATGGTCAAAGACTGGAACAGGTGCCCAGAGAGGCTGTAAAATCTCCCTTCTCGGAGATATTCAAAACTTGACTGGACAAGACCCTGGGCAACCTAGTCTAACTTCTGTTAGCCCTGCTTTCAGTAGGGAGTTGGACCTGATGACCTCCAAAAGTTCTAACTTATACTATTCAGTGATTGTAACTGAGGCACAGAGGCAATAAATTACTTGAACTCTGCCTGTGGTCTTAATCATGTTAACCCTAAGCTTTAAACTCAGCACTTCTGGGCTATTTATTCCATTCCCTAACTGCTGGGGAATCCCCACGTGGTATTAGGGTTAGGTAGGTTTTGGTTAAGTAGGTTTTCTGCCTTCTTGCACAAGTTAAATTATAAATTTAAAAAATGCAGTGCTGCACTCACATTATTCAGTGGCACTCCAAGCAAAACGTACAAAGTCCAAGTCTGCTGCTATGTGTTACTCATGTCCAATACCCAAAATGAATTTATTCATTACTCACTAATGTATCACTTACTGGCAGTCTCAGTCCAGTTCCTAGGGGACCGAGAGTTATATCCACAGACCTTCAAAGCAGATGATAGATAGCTTTTTCCACAAAGGTGCTAAAGTGAATGGCTAGGGAGTCTCAACTAGGCATCTGATCCTGGCTTTCAGTCTTTCTGAAACAACGAGCTAAGGCATAAACAGCAGACTCCAAGGCTGTCAGTCCTAGACTTTTATGAGCAGTTTTTTTCTTTTTCTTTATTAATGCAGTGTCTCAGGCAAGCACATACAATATCAGAATAATAATAGCCTCAAATTATAGGTCCCTTTGCAAATCAATTCATACCAACACATTTTCTCATCTAAGACATTTAAACATTTGGAGCCTTTTGCACATGGAACAGCCGCTGAGGTCCCCAAGGAACAACTCAAACTGCTTTCACTTTCTGGAGTAATACCACAGACAAAAGTAAACAAAAATAATACCATCCATCTGAAGCATGAGGCAGCATTATATACAGAAGGAGTCTGTAATTATAATGGGAATCAGATAAGGCTAATAAAAAAATAGATTGGCCAAACAGACATAACAAAGCACAAGGAGTTCACACTCCTTTCCTTAACTTGGTAAATGATTCACTCTGAGTCAATAGCAATAGCCAAGTCAAGGAAAGAGCCTGCTTCCCAAGCTGGCTCGCTGTTTCAATATTATCATAATACAAAACAACCTTCCAACTCTTTGTCCGAGACTATGAACAAGCAATCAGGCAGCACAGATGTGAGACAAAACTGAGCTCAAGCTCATACTAGAAAGGCATTTGGATGTAGTCTGAGTGACTCCAAACAAGAGCCTTTACAGTTTCTGTACTTCAGTTCTATTATCTGTAAAATGGGGGCAATGAAGCAGTATGAAACTTCATCTATAAACTCACCAATTCTATTACACTAGGTCCAGCAGCACTGAAGGAATGGATGAGGCTGTCAGAACATCCCATTGCAACTTATGACTGCTGTCTCCCCTTCACCTGTTGTGCACCTCACTAAAGAGCTTAGCTTCACCTTGGAAACTTCTTAAGCACACTGGAAGGCTGCTATTATGTCCTGGTAAGTTTTCTCTTCTTCAGGCTGAACAAACTCAGCTGTCTCAGCCTCTCTTCATTGATCAAGTTGTCCAGCCCAAGCATCTTGATGACCCTCCCCTGAGCTCAATCAAGTTTATCAACATCTTTCTTGTACTGCGGCCCCCAAAACTAGATGTGGTATTCCAGATAAAGTTTAAGGAATGACCAGTTAAAAAGAATAATCACTTCCCTCAATCTACTGGTCATGTTTCTGTTGATACTGCCCAATCATCTGTTGGCCTTGATTGATGGCACACTGCTAACTGATGCTTAGCCTATCGTCTAAAAAGATCCCTGGGTCTTTTTCAGTAGAGCTGCTCTCCACCCAGTCAATCCCCAGCTTATGCCACAGCAGGGTGTTAGTCCCTGCCAGGTGCAGGACTTAGTCCTTGTCCTTGTTGAATTGAATAAGATTCACACGAGCACATCCCTCTGGCCAGCTGATGTCCGCAGAAAGGCAGCCCTGTTCTGGAGCACACCCCTTAGTTCGCTGTGGTCCACAAACTTGAAGAGGGTGCATTCTGTCTCCTCCTCCAGGTTACCGATAAAGATGTTAGGCAAATGTCTGACAAACTACACCTGTAACTAGCATCCAGCTAGAGTACAAACTATTAACAACCACCCTTCGAGTCTAATGATATAATCAGTATTTTCACCTATCTAGTAGTCCACCCATCTGGATCATAACATCCCAATTTGGACACAAGGATGCCGTGGGTGTCTATCAAAAGACTTCCTAAAGACAAGGTACAGGATATCAACTGCTCTCCCCTTATCCACATTTACATCATAGTCATGTCATTTCTGATGACTTCACAGTTAGAACAAACTCAACATTCCTAATAGAGAAACAGTGCTAGAAAGAGTATTCATAAAGGAAAGTATTAATACAGATAGGTCCAGTCCTACTGTATTTCCATGTAAGGCAATGGGAACTGAAAGCACACAGCACCTTGGACAATCCAGCAGATACCAGAAATGTGGCAAAACTGGAAGTGTTAGATTTAGCCTGGCAAAATATACAATATTCTAATGCTCATTGGGAAGGCATTCAGACAAACAGAGAGACTGACCCACCCACAAGTCATAGGAGATGAAAAATTACACTCAGTTTCCAAGAGTAACACAGCAGGAAACAAAGATCAATGAGGTTTGGCTTATATGTCAACCTCTAGTCAGCGGCTGTGATGCTGCTCTACAGTAGTACAAGAAGAAATCTGTCCACAAATACAAGAATAGCCAGCGTGCCTACACTGTCAAATCAAAACTTAGTAACTTGTCTCCAGCTGAGACCAACAGCTGATGCTCAGAGTATAAAAACAGGGCAAGTATGCAGCATTCCTGCCTTGAATACTCTCCTAACCTATAGGAATTTGCAGCATAGAGGTTCCTAGAAATAGAAAGGTAATTTTGCTAAATGACTTTGTCTGATCGAATTTACCATACATGAATCTTCTTTCATTTACAACTGCAACAGCGAGTTCCAAACTTCAGTGATATATTGCGTAAAAAAACCTCCTTTAGTTCATTTTGAGACTGTTTCTTGGTAATAATTTCTACTTACTGTCTCATGCAATTTTAGATTTCAAAGAACTCTAGTGCATTCTTCTTCAGTGTGGAAAAGAGAAGACTAAAATCATAGTCTGCTTAGCTGTTTCCCAAAGGGACGTGGTTCCAAACTCCTGTTCCAGATGCCTTTTCTAGTTCTGCTGCAACAGGACCAGAACTTCAGTCAGTATTAAAGATGAAGCCACAGACTGAGTGGCACAAGAAGGTTTTTATTTTCTTTCTTTGTACTTTTCCTAGTAATTCCTAACATTCAATTTTCTTTCTTGCCTGCTACTGACCTGCGAGCTGAACGTTTTCATGAGGCCATCTTGATTATTTCATGACCTCCTTCTTTAGTGAAAAATGCTAGTTCAGAGACCAATACCATACATGTAAGGGTCACTCACATCACCCCCATTTGCATCACCCTATGTTTATTGACATTTCATTTTGGCTATAAGGTTTTCCACTCAGTCTATCAATGTTGCAAGGTCTGTCTACAGCTCTCTGCAGTTGGCATTCACTTCTGCGATCTCAAAATAACTATGTCAACAAGCTTCCTCATCTCATTGTATGCCTCATTTTCTAAACTATTTGTGAACACTGAACAGCATGCTAGAGATACAGCTAGCATCTGAAAGACTTCTTTCCAAGTCTTTTGCTCAGCAGCAGACAAAATCTTTGGGATCTCAACAGGATGAAGGAGTCAGCACTGCATTCGTATGCTTTGCAGGCCCGTCGTGGAACATATGTGAATAGAGACTTTCAGCAACCTGACATGAGCACAGCCACAGTGCTTAAGTGGGAGGAGAAACAGCCCAAAATAAAAGTAAAAGTAAGAATAGTCCCACCACTGATACAAGCCTCCACTTCTTTTTTCTATAAAAAGAAATA
The DNA here is from genome assembly GCF_018139145.2 of Gymnogyps californianus. Classification (NCBI taxonomy): domain Eukaryota; kingdom Metazoa; phylum Chordata; class Aves; order Accipitriformes; family Cathartidae; genus Gymnogyps; species Gymnogyps californianus. The sequence continues at coordinate 8,813,858 of NC_059487.1, read as the reverse complement.
CAGTTTTGTCTTAGTAACAACTGATACCAAAAATTGTTGTCACGGTCTGGAAATTATCGTAATAGTTTGGTTTTACAATCCCATATGGTCCTGCTACAGAGGGCACTCTGGAAATGAAAGAGTTAAGCAGGAATGGTGGGGGGGTTGCATGGATTAACCAGACTTTTCTGGAAGAGACACTATCAGTGAACGGTTCTCCTTCAATATGGTAAACTTGTGTCAACTAACAGAGAATAAAACACTCTGCGTGCGACTACGCAGAGGCAAGGCAGGGCGCCCTGCACACCAGGGCGCGGGTGCTGCGCAAGGGCTAGAGAACGGGCCGGCGGAGCCCAGACCAGCCAAACCGAACCCAGCCAAGCCCGGCCCAGACGAGCGAGCCCAGCCGCCGGGGTGACTTCAGCTGAGCAGAGCCGAGCCCGGCTGCCGGGGTGACTCTGGCTGGCGCACGCACATTTTCTGCAGACTGTCTTGCATTTTTGTTCTTGGCAAACCAGAGCAGCTTGGGAAATATTTGCAGGTCTGGCTATTTAAGCAGGAGCAGCCTACCGGGGAGCACGCAACAATCGCCCAAGATTGGCTCACAGCATTACTGCTGCTGGAGGAAAAAAATCGTTTCCATAATAACTGTTTTGCAGCATACCAGCTACTCTTTCTATAGCATTTCGCCACCCAGCTGAATTACAAAAAAACAAGGGCAAACATGCTATTTTCATACCTTTTATTTTTTCCCCCAAGCCATATTGACACATGGACTCTGCGACAAAATGAATGCTACTGAAGCCCAAAAATATCTGCACTGAATATATTATGAAATAGCTTTTAAACTCTGCCCTAAAGCACTTTCTGATTGGCTGCCAATGATGTCACGCATCCATAAAGCCCAATAAAATGCATGAGTTAACAAGTCTCATTTCTGTGTATGAACTCCGTGCAGCAGGAGCACAGAGCGCTCCAGGACAGGCAGGGGGTTAACCTGGAGTACCATCTCTCAGGTAGTTAAAATCCTGCCACCTCCGGCCTCCACATCAAGCAAGCTGCACTGCTGTCTGTGCTCCCAGCCTGATCTTAATGGTACCTAACTAAGCACTGCTTACTTGGGAGAGAAGCCTTCCTAAAGGATACAGTAAATCACTGTCAGTTTTTAGGTATTAAAGATACACTCATGCATATTCAGAGCAAGTAGTTTGGTCTTATCTGGCAGTTATGATCTTACATTTCAAGTCAAAGGTGAACTAAGTATGGTGCCCTTTCCAAACAGGAGCTTGACCTTCAGTCCTGTTTGAATAAACTGTTACTAAACTGTGCAACATTTTACAAAAGCCCTAACAAAACTAAAATCTACAATTTTACAAAACTCAAAAACTAATGCCAGAAATATGAACTAAGCCTTTAAGACATACTATTTTGGCACCAATTGCTAAAATAGTAAAATATGTTGACTCTTTCTGTGCACTCATGCTTACAGGTTGCCTGGCAAGGAATACTGGTTTGCAGGTTTAGGTAGTTTTGACAAACGGAGCATTCTATGCAGAGAGAAATTTGCTGTGTAAAACACTAAGTGTGTATGATGCTCAATTGCCAGCAACCAATATTTGTTTCTTCCTATGAATACAATTCTTGGAGCTGGCTTAGTTTCAAATGTTATTAGGTGGATAGCATGTGGTGTTGTAGTAAGGAGTCTTACGCATGAACTGAAAATATACTGAATTTGATCACTCTATTCTAGGCAGTTTTGCTGCCAAATGTGGGCTAATTTATATATAGCAGCCTATTTAATAGTTTGCACTCATACTTCCAAAGCAAGCATGGAAGCAGACCACATAGAAATATGATTGCTACATAAAACTTCATTTGTTTTTCAAATCCTTGTCTAAGGTTTAGGAACATTCAAAATGAAACTGCAAACTACATGGTTCAAATATGGAGCTGCTATAAGGTATGATATCACTGCAGTGCTCAAAGCAGTATCACAATATAAGAGAAAACGCTGTGTACTGCTATCTACTATCGTTCCTTCTGCCTCTCCTTCCAGTTTCATATTAATGGCAAAAATCCTAAAATTGGTCAAAGGAAAAAAAACCCACAAGCTCAGTGTCTACAAACCTCATGCTTTCCTCGATTACTCCTAAAGGATCCCTTTGCTGCTGAACCTCAGCACATACCATCAAATATTTCAAGTGGAACAAATTCATTAACTTGTAAACACTACTTAACTAACTGAAAGCCAGTGACAGAAACCTAGAGCACTGTTAAATCAACTTCAGGCAGACACTGCATTTCATGTGTTAATACTTGCCATCTGCTCATGTTGCATTTTTTACCACAAGAAAAAAATGTGACTGCTGAGTAAAGACACTTCAAAAAAAGAAATAGGAGAAACCTGGCCTCACTTAGCCATAAACTATGGGTTTATTTTTATTTTTTTACACATGCACACACACTCACTCTCTGTGTCTCTACTAAAAACAGAAGAACCTATGTAAAATAGTCGTCTTAGCTATTGTTGCCTTATAATAGCTACACTAGGAAATCTTAAAGAAAAAAGAAAGTGCCCGTGCATGTTTGGTACTCCAGACAGCAAGAAATTTGCCTCAGGGAGCAATACTTTGTAAAAGAGGTGGGGGAAGGGTAATATGCTGGTAGACAGAGTGCATAAGGGAACCAACGCAGGAGCGTGTGCGCGTGTGCGCATTTGTGTTGGAGGCTCTGGAAAAAAATGCTAGTCGCTACGGCTCCTAGAGGCTCCAGCACAGCAAAGCACCTTTCCTGCAACACAACCATTACATCACGCACAAAACTGCCTGCCGGCCACAGAAAATGGCCCAGCCAGGAAGGGATGGATACCAGCAGATGGAATGTTTCTCCACTTTGTGAAACATGCAATTTTTAAACTAATTCTTTTCAAAAATTAGCTTTTTTTTAAAAAAAGTCCTAACTTCTTACCCCCTTGAAAACTAAAGGAGATCAACATTTTGCCCCAAAAGTTGGGCCTATGACTTAGAGGATGCCAAAACATGATGGTATAAGCTTTGCTGTGGTTTTGGCCAAAACGGTATTTCATTTGACATTCAGCGTGCTTCTAGTAATAATCCTAAAGAGCAGTCAAGCATTTCAGTATAATGCAAGTGAAAAGGAATTTGCTATGGCACCAGGTCACCAAGGAATAAATATTTCTGAAGTTATGTGCCATGAGGTTCTGCTTAGCTGTTGCCAAGAAAAAAAAAAAAAAAAAAAAAAATCACCAGATCTGTATTTGTGCCTTTCAACAACTGTCATGTTTTAAATGGGTACTTATACAGAAAGCATCCGATGGACTACTTCGGTGCGTGACATCTACCATTAGTATGCCAGATACACTGAGCAGCAGGTCCTGATCTAGATGGGCAAATTCAGAAGCAAGTTTCTTTACAGAAGCTGTCAGGGATAGAAGGACATGTAGTGATGGTGCACAAGGTGGAAACCTATTCACTGGAAGCTGGACAAAACCTTTTCACAAAAGCCACTGCACAGTAACTGTGCACAAACACTGGCTCCAATATATGCCCCAGTTGTAATGATAAAGTCAGTGCATGAAACCTGAAATTGTGACTTCTGGCTAAAGATCTCTCTCATCCATTTCCTCTTACTAGTCCATAGAACTATTTTACCTCCATAAAACTACAGCATAGTGTAATTTCTCTGGATGTCACCTTTCTTTGGATGTATTCCCAGCGTTACCTACCATGATTTGATTTTGGTAAAACTTTATTAGCTGCTGGCTCCTATTCCTGATGACTGGAAATAGTGAAGAAAACAAAAAAAAAAATACTGTGGTTGTAACCAAAGTAAACAAATGTCAGCCTATGCCGCACTCAACTGAAAAAAGGACACTAGCAGGATATATTCATGCCACAAATATTTGAACACAAGGCATTCTTTATAGTGAAAAAACCCTCATCTGGTCCCAGATCCTTCATACTTAAAACTCATGCCTTTTTACTTCCACCCCAGATCTTTCACCAGATCTTTTCTCTCCACAAAGGAGCCCAGGTGTTTCTTGAATTCACTTAGCATTTCCAACACTTCACTCATTCTCACATTAATGAAACCCATATGTTTAAGCATTACTGTCCTTAGTTCCTTCCTTACTGCCCTTTTCCTGAGATTTGAATTAATTTTGTGAGTAGCTTTCCCTGTAGTAAAAAAAGTTGCACAGATTTTATTAACATCTTTCATAATTTGGAAAACTACTGTAAAATTGCTTATTTACTTGAGATAATTTTGAAGCTAGGAAACAAAGATGTGTGTCTCTCCTGTTACAACAGTCAAGTTCCTATTTTCAAAAGTATGTTGGACCAAGATTACCCCTTTTACAGCTACCCACTTAAGAGCTACTTCAAGAACTAATGTGGCAGACTGCATACATTAAACTGAAAGCTGAAAGAGAGAACAGCTTGCATTAAGACAGCTGCAGTGATTTCCAACCCCAGTTGGCTTCTCTGTCTCTCCTCTAGAGTCCCTCCGCACCGCAAAAGCAACCGCTAAACTGCCCCAGTTAATAGCCCAGCATATGAAAGAAAATGAAATTTTGGTTTCACTTTACTTCAACATACCAACAAAAGATCCAGCCACTGTTATCTTCATCACAAGAGCTTGGCATCCACTTCACCTATTTGACTTCTAGTTATTCCTGTTTCTCCTTATTGCCCTGTAATACAGGTATTTATTCTAAATGCATTTAACAGTTACACATGCTCCTAGATGACATGCAACTCTTTAAAAAAAGGCCCCAAACAAAATCCAAGTGGAGGAAGTACGAACAACCACCAAGACAAGAGCAGTCATCAGGAAAATGAGTCACAGAGGCGGCCAGCAGAATCCCCCAGGAGACTTCCATATGTACCAGTCTCACACAGAAAAGGCAGAGGCACTGAAAATGAGTTGATAAAATATTTTTAAAAGGTGGTGGGTGTCTCTAGTAGGAACATCTATGTGGCAGCACAAGGAGATGAAGGAAAGAGTGGGGGGGGGAGTTAACTGGACATCTGTGTGAAGCTGGGGGAGGGCAGACAGGAAGGCAGTAATAAACTCCATAAGCAGACGGTGCCACAGGGCTAGAATAAGATTCCACTTTACTCGGAGCAAGGAAGTAGAATCCACGTTTGTCAGAGAATGCCTGTGTAAAAATTGTAACACCTTCTAACGGACCTTGCTTACCCCGGGCATTTTGGACCTTGCTTACCCCGGGCATTTTGGAGGAGAACAGGCAATTTAGTAACAGCAATGTGGCCTTTAGCAGCACTGTGGTCACTTGTTACAAGGGAGAGAAGAAAAAATGTCACCAGTGTCTGAAGCTTCACTTCACCTCTCACCTCGTACACAAATTAACTCAAGTACTTCTGTGAAAGCTAAGATTCAGGCTGATTTCACAAACACCACTATTTCGTGAATCACTTTGCGTATGAGTTGATAGCTATACGCATACTTATGGTTAACTTTATTTGAAAGTATTTATACAGGATCAAGATCTTTATTTCCCAGCCTTCATATTTCATTCATCTTAACCTATAAATGTACTTCCAGAAAAAGTCAACCTGATTTACAGTAAGAGTGATTTATACGAAAGTTGCTCCTGTTTGAGTATCACTTTCTGATACTGTGAAAATCCACAAGCTACGACGTGTTCCATATTATAGAAGCCAAATCAGAATAAAAATTCCTTTCCAAAATTCCCTCATGCCAACTTCATCCAAATTTTAACATAGAAATTACTCTGTGTGGAATATCTGGAGTGAGGATTTTTCTATTTAAACCTTTTACTAGCTCATAGTATCTTCTTGGGTCTTATACCAGTTTATCCAGTTATAAAATGGATTCTTTGTTCACCTGTACTTTTTTAATCCTTTAAGAAAGGTCTTCAAGTGGAAAGCTGAAGCGTTAAAATAGTCCAGCAAACAAGTTTCATGCAGAGAGAGTCTTCTACTCAGGGTTCTGTGGACGCTTCAATGTAGTGCAAGGCCATGCTGTAGATTTATGGTAGAACCATAATAAAGTCATTTTATTTCTGTATGCCTCCAATTCCCATCACCAAGAGGTGCACATGTTTCCTTTTGTCCATTTGTCTGGTGTGTTTGCCCAGAAAGCAGTTTGAACCTGGAACTACTGTCAATCATGTGCTTCAAGATTTAGCACCCCGATCTCAGTTAAGCCATCTAGACCCCAGTATAAATTATGGATTTTTTTTTTTTTTTAAAGTAAAATGTTTGTAAACAGAAAATCATTTTAAAGGTCAACTTTTTTTGTGCAGAATTAAAAATAGGAACAAAATAAACACAGAAATTTTTGCTTTTGTCACACTGAGACCACAATTTCTACAGACATTCCTCTGATGAGACACCATTACAAAAGTATATATTACATGGTTACAGAAATAAGTGGAGGAGCATACCATGCTGTGGAGACAATAATCCACAGAAATATGGAAAATAATGTTCCCAACAAGCTCACCACAACTATGGCTGGCAAGAACATAATTTCTCACTGTATTACAATCCATTTGAAATGTTTAACCCTAACATCATGTAATCTGCAGTATGTTTCTGCATCTCAACTAGAATTTAAATTGCAGCTGGTAGAGCATAAACTGAGAAAAACAGCATAACCAAAGAAACCCTGAAACGGGGAAAAGAGTCATCCTTTTTTAGTAAGAGAATTGTAATATTTTGGAAAACGTTGTTAATTTCTCTTAACACCAGATGTATAAATGGCACACCTGTAACAAAAGAAACTGGGATGTTGTCAGAAAAATCCAGACAAGTAATTCTTCTAGGAAAGGGACCCAACGGCACCTTTCACAACGTGCTGCTCTGCTGGCCCTAGGGCATTCATGCTAGAGACACAGCAGCCAAGTTCTAGCTTTTATTATTTTATTGCTTTTGGTTTTTTAAGAATCAACAGCAGCACAGCACAGGTTTATGAATAGGAACCCTCAACCGCTGGGACTGTGAACAGTAAGTATTTTACACGCATTGTTTTGTAACAATGAGTGCACACAATCCTGTGTAACAATGTATATAACGGCACAGAGCCTCACATGGAAGACAGAAATGCACGTACAAACACAAAACCTGATACAACTGAAGACATCCTGTATTGCCCCAGAAGACAGGCCAGTGCAGAGCTGCAATGTGTAACATGCAAATGCTTAAATCAATAGTGCGAGCAGTAGCCACTGCTTGCTGCATTCCTTACAGGAGCAGCCAAAAGGAACATAAGAAAAGGGGAGGGTGAAGAGACATTTACTGCTTATTTCACTGGCGCCAGCTAATATCTTTTCTGTAACTAATTCACTTCAACTCCGCACAGGGCAATGTTACGTAAAACATTTCTGAAGGAAGATTTTTTTCCTGCCTTGCAAGAACAAGCATCAAACCATGTACTGCAGAATATATTTAAAGCTCAACAATACTAACCAATAGAGTCACTGAAACTGAACTCTGGAGGAGGAGCTCTTTAAATGCAGAGGCTGGGTTTCTATTTTCTGGCACAGATTATACCAGCTTACAGAAAGGCAGTATTTTACAAATCTTTACATATGTAGCCAGAAGCTTTTGTCAGTGAGATGCAATTATAGCTTAAAAACAATTTCTGTGATAGAAAAGAGATGAGAGCACTAATGAAGGTGGCTTTCTGACAAATCAAGTTTTTCCTAACTGTTTTTATTCATTCATTTGACCTCAGTACTGGAATTCTGCAACAGGAATTGGCTCGGTCTCTTTCAAAATATAAAGGACCTAATCCCTTCCCATTAGAGAACAGGAAGTCAGAAGCCAATCTTAGCACTGATTAAAAAAAAGAATGTGGATTGTTATTTTAACTTCTTTGTTGGACATAGAGAATATTTTTTTCCGCTACCATTTCAGCATGATGGCTCGATTAAAAGCTGATGTCTCCCCTAAGTGGCACCTGTTTAGTACAAGAGACCCTTTGTACCAACCGCTCTCTACAGAGCAGCAATTACACTACAGTTTCTCCCCATCACTATGTATATAACTCAGAACATGTGCTGCACAAATCCTTATTTATGTGCCACTGTGCTGTCCTGCTTTGGACAGTCTAACAATGACATTTCTAGTGCAAAGACTTTTTACACCTGCTCTAAGTGCATTCAAAGAAAATTGGTTCAAGTGGGAACAGGCAGTATTTTGTATTTTGGCTTCTGTTCATGCACACTTGAAAACTGCATACTGTTACTGTCAACAGTGCTGTATGTGTGCCTGCTGGATCCCACCAGCCCAAACTCCCACTTCTCCCCCAGCCTTCCTAATGTTCTCAATACACAGGTGTGTGCATGTGTGTATTTCTACTCCTGTGTGCAGTGTTCAAGCCCCAAGCACTCTCATCTGCTCCTCCAAACCAGTGGCACTGCTTGACGTCCAAGCGCAGTGTTGCAGCCTCTCTCAAGCTCTTCCGCTATACGCCAGGCTCAGCAAACCGGCAAGAAACTCTGGCTTCACTTCGAGAATTGTGCAGGCTCCCTCACAGAAGCAGGCAAATGAAGGCTAAAGCCATGGGTAGCTGAAATCTTGACTTCTGGGCCTACTGCATCCCCTCACTTGAATCTCCCCATTTTTAAGTGTTATCCTTCTCAACACCGAACCAGTGTGACCTCTCTGGGGCTCCCAAATCAGTTAATGAATCAGTCCAAATCAGAATGGAACTGGATGAACTTCAAGCATAGGTGCAGGTAAAATAAACTGAACACGCCCCCAGAGTTCTTAACATGAGATATTTAAGTACATGTCAGATTTTTTAATTTTCCCCAATATTAAAAAAATGGCTGGTAGTGTTCAGCACTTGAAAATTAATGAGTTTTAAATATGAACATAGTACACCCCCAGTTTTGATATACTCTGCTCTATTTTCTCTCTTCTCATCTTTCCCATCTGGTACATTTTAGTAATAATTTAACAAATATTTTTCTTCAAGGCTGTCAGAAAAATCTCATAGCATTTTGGAAACACTAAACATTATCTTGTGAGGTAAATTAGGACACAAAGAAGTAGCATGACATATATGTGATCACACATTGTCAGTGGCAAAGACAGTAACAGAAATCCCAACATGTGCTTCTTTGGAGTCTTCAAGAAAAGAAATTGGTAATATAGAGCAAACAGTGAAGCTGAAACCTACATCAAGTTACATTTGAAGGATGATCCACAAAAGTTAAAAAAAAAAAATGCAGTCTCAATATAGGAAAGATTTCTTACTCCAATGATTTATTTTTGTTAAGATTTATTTATGAAAATTCAAACCCAGCTAGCTGTCTTCTACATTAAGCAAAATCTTAACTTTACATAGCTCCTTAGTCCTTCTGAGCTTTCTTCTCTGAGAGAATGAATCTACTATCGATCTATAGAGACTGCAGCCAGAAGTCTATGTCCACTTCCACACTTCACACTGGTAACCACGGAAAAGAACTGTTCAGTACAGGTCTCTCTCCTGGATACTTCAGTCAGTATAACTCATCAATAACTTTTGCTCATTACTGAGCTCAGATGAACTAATAAAGTAACACACAGAATGCTTCATATCCCATTATCAATTTCCCGGTTCAATTTGTCAGAATCTACCCCAGGTGTTAGGAAAAACCATTAGCCAGCACCTTAGCCAAGCCAAGACAGCAAATCCCACCTCAGATAAGCAGCTGCTGTTCTAGAGATTACAATATTAGTAGAAAGAAAAAGAAAATAAAAAGCCTCCAAAAAAAGTCTAACGAACATGCACTTTTTCTTCATACCATCGGCATGAGATTTTTTGGAGGTTATGCTTTTATAAGCCTTTCCCTGCAACTATACAAGGGTTAAAAATTACTCCAAAAATAAATATTTGACAAGATTCTCATCCAATGATATTGAAAGAAAACTTCTGGCTTTAAGAAAATGCCCGATATCACAAGATGCATGACAAAACAGCAAGAGTTGCTGACATTCAGTTTTCTTCCATTGGAAAAGATACTAGTGGGTTTTTTAAACTCCACATGCTGAAATTTTCTAAAATAGATTTCCTGCCCTTTCTCTAAGATTGCTGAACCCCATTCAGCCAGGGTACAGATAACATCTTTGGATAAAAGATTTGAAATCACAGTTTCTCCCATACAACGTTCAAGCTTTACAGAAGAAAAGCTTGTATTCCACAGAGCTGCAAACTTCACAAGAGAAAGTTATTTCCTCTGTTCTGTTCCTTCATGAGGTGTTATATTCTTATAACCTGTCAGACTTAGCCAGTCATATTTGTAATTTATATTTAGTATAAGGTCATTTCTTTTCAGACCACCTCTGGATATTCCTAACACAAAGAGTGAATTCTGATTACTCACTTTACTCCCACAGATTAGATACCTTTCCCAGTGTTACTGTGCACTGGAAGTCTATATGAAACAACTTTCCGAATACCCAGAAACCACAGCGAAAGATAAAAAAGACAAACATTACAGGATTCTGCTGCACCTTGAAATATAATTGCAAAACACTGAGAATGAGATTTCCCTTGCATTTAAAATAGCATCCATGTTTAATTAGAAGAGGAAAAAACTTAGCTGAGATACATATACATGCGCACACTCTACTCAGAGAGAGGGGCACTCTCAAACTTTTTTACCCAGTCTGATCAAGGCTATAGAGAGAAGATACACAAGTGGGATACTATCATTTCAGAACAAGTTAAACCCACCTACAAAAACGGTCAGGACAGTCCTAAATTTCAAATGGCAAAAGATGCCAAAAGGGCATCTCTGCAATGATATCCTACATCACAGGGGAAAAGAGATGGACAACTAGAAAGAAACAGATTTGGAGAGAGTACAGAAACTCGGATAGCTGGCAGGGATCTTATTAGGTTTCAGGCAACAGTCAAACCACAAGGAAAGTTGCTGTAGAAATTCAAATTCCATTGATGTCCTTAAACAATTCAGTCCTTTCCTGCACACTTCTACTAGAAGTGAATAATTCCTTACTGACACAGAGCATTGTCATTCAGAGCCAGAATTTACAGTGAGAACCACAATGTAAAAGTTATTAGCAAGCAGCTGTACTGCATCATTCAAAGGTCCATGCAGCCAAATAATCCCTCTCAAGTGGTGACCAGTTGAAGGGATGGCCTAGGGAAAGGTTTACAGGGTAAATATACAAACCTATTTCCTAGTCTTCAAGAATTCATGGCTGAAGAACAGATATTTCGTTTAATATCCATTGTTGGATTTTTTCCCCCATGAATTTGTCTAATTGCTTTGGGAATATATAACATCCTGTGGACTTAAGTTCTATGGCATATTAATACATCGTGAAAAGTTAGTACCTCATTTTTGTATTGTGAACCTGCCTGCTGATAATTTCATTGGATGACCCTAGTTCTTGAATTATGGAAGGGAGTGAATAATCATTCTCTATTCACCTGCTCCACATACAGAATGACTTCACAAATCTCTATCCTGTCCTCCTTTAGGCTGAGTCTTCATCTGTTTAGAAATTTCTGTGAGAGAACTTTTCCTTATCTGTGCTCTTCCTTGTTACCTCTCTCACCATGCTTTCTAGTTGCACTATTTTGGGGGGAAAGGATGAGAGGGAGGGATAAGATCAGTACAGTAGGAAGCTATACCATTCCCTATTCATTTTTGTCTTTTGTTCACTAATATTATGATTCCAGGATGCCTGCAAGCATGAAGACACAATCACGCAATATTCCAAAATTTTTCTTTGTAATTACAAGGAAAAAAAAAAATTGAAAACACTATACTGTCTTCAAGCCCAACTCAAGCCAGCTTCTGAGCAAGTAGTCTGGCCTTCTCCACATTCTTATTGGCATCCCAGTTATACAACATTATTTGTATAGGCAGACCAACCTTGCAGAACATCCAGCTTTGATATATTTTCCAGACTGGGTATCTGCTGCAGGTTTAACATGTTTGGAAAGTTCTAGGGAACAAAACCAAGCCAATTCAGATAATGAAATTAAGAAAAATGTGTTGTTTAGCTCTTTTGAAAAGCTCCAATGCCTTCATAAGCTACAGCAGAGGTTTTAAATTGGCAGTAAACTACCCTCATATCAGGGACATATTTTCCCATTCCTATGAAAATATTACCAAATTTGGCCAAGTTACAACTCTTTACTGAGTCCATATAAACTGTGGTTTTCTAAAGATTCACTAGAGTTTGACAGCTGAAGATGAAATCAGTATGCACCATCTCCTGTCCACGCCTCTGTTAACCAGACTGAATATTCATTATTCTCTTTAAGCAGTTAAGGTTTGTCCTGGATCTGCAGAAATTGAACTGGACTTTTCCTGCAACTGAAGCTTCCAGAGCTTGCTATGACACCAGACAAAAATTTGAAGTGGTTCAGCTGTACCTACATGATCACCGATACCTGTGTATTATTGCCTACCCAGTATTATGCATACTGGTACAGAAGCCCCTTGGAAGAAAATGAGGAGGGAAACATAATGGCAGAAATACAGAAGGGACAAAAAAAAGCAGGGAAGCAGTTGAGACTAGAAAAGGATCCTGACAGAGATATGCTAAGACTGAAAACATGGTAGATATCACATCAAGATGGAGCGGGAGGAATGGAAAGGATGAGTTCAGAAAAGGCTAACTGGAGACTGTGATGAATTGCTGGGGAAACGACAGATTTAGAGAATGACCTGGGAGCTTAGAGAAGGAAAACAGAGTGTAAAGGTAAGTGGTACGAAGACATTCTTGGAAAAGAACAGGGACAGAAAGGATGAAGAGTACATAAAGCTTCCTCAAGTCCACATCAGATCTCATTATCCCTGACTCCCAACATTCTTCTTCTACCAGCAAATATCGCTAAAACTCACTGAAAGAGTTCTCATCCCCTTCTAGTGCTCATCCATGGACAACCCTATAAAGTAATTTTGACATAACTGACATAAAAACAAAGACTAAATAGAAAGAACAATCTACGCTTATGTCTCTCACTGCAAGATGACGTATAACAAACTTCCTATTTGCATACACATATACAGAGAAAATCCTTTCATTCAGGAGCAAAATGTAGAGATCTTCAAAAATTACTGCTGGAACTATTCAATGCCTAAGCAGCATCTCTTAAAAAAAAGAAAATTATTGAAAATTTTAAAAAATGTAAAAAAATCCCTTTACAGAAGCAAACGGTAGCTAGTTCTTTTACACTACTTAAAATTAATAATTAAATCTGCTGTAAGGCCACATTTGATACAGAAAGGGTATTTAACATTACTTTCCCATCTGCTGGAAGCAACTTTAAAAATACTCACGTTTTTAAATGATGAGATAGTTGCACACTGAAATAATTTGCAAACAGTATTAAGAAAGGTGCCATGGCTCTTCTCTGCTTCAAGCACTTGCTCTTCTAGGAAGGAAACGTGGTGTGCAACCATTTTAACAAATGCCTATGGAGAGATGAAAAACACCCAATGAAAAATAAAAGTACCTGTGCTGGGTTTCAACATTCTCCTAGCTAGAGATCAGAAGTCAAAGAAAAAGCTTTAACAAGATTTCAGAGTGCACTATTGCTAATATAAATATCCAAGGGGCACATACCCAGAAGTAGACTACAGATGTTTACAGCCATGAGAAGAACCACTGGTCATGACCTAAGGCTAATTTTTCTCCTTACCTAAGGGCAGACTTTTGCTCCCTTTTCAGCATACAGAGTATGTAAGCACTTGCATAGTGTCTAAAGGTCTGGCAACATTTCAAAGCTCTTCAGAACCCGCAAAGAGACTGCTACTACTGGTGGGAGTGAGAAAGTGGCCAAAGTGGTAGGAGGGAGTAGACAGCCAGAGGAAAAGATAACGACAGGTGATTTTAGCTAAAAAAGGTCAGGAATTATTGACCTAAAACATACATGTGTTCAGTTGCAGTTGAAATTTGAGCCGTAAGGGAAAGCCAACTAGAAAGAACACAGTATTTATTTGTTAAAACACAGAACAGTTTGTAAAGAGTTTTGACACTCTCTATTAATGATTAAGCTTCACTTTTTTTTTTTTTTTGAGAAGCTGATCACTGCCCGTTTTAGGGATGGGGAAGATGAGACTGAATAGGTAAATTAATTGCCCAAAATGTACCAGTGGCTACATCAAAATTAAAACCCAGCAGATTCTCATCCTATATAACCATTACACAACAGTCCTTTCCTATTCTACTCTTGGGAGTACAAGTTAACTTCTCCCTTGAAAATCCCCATGGATGCTAAGCTTTAAATTTAAAAGTTCTAATTAAAACATTAACTACAGCTCAAATTGCCAATTTAATCTTGTGCTCCCAGATTACTGCCATTACAGCTGGTAATGTTAGGGAGAAAACTGATTCCTAGCCAATCAAGGTGGTATCCTCCCTTGATAACCAAAAAAAGCCTCTCAACAAAATTCTGGTGCATTATTCAAGGGCAGCCTGTAGCCTAGCAAAGATTGGTGTTCTCTTCGTATTCCAAATTACTATGTCTCTACAGCTGTACTAAGGGAATGGGGTCAGGAAGGGGTTTTTTTTCCCTTCCCTGTGTTAGAGGGGAAAAAAGCAATATGGAGCCCTGATGCTTACCATACTTTTACCACAAGTAATTGCTTAGAGTTTTAATCTTATTTTCCCGTTCAAAGACAAAAACACCCCCCCACACTCCCCCCAAAATCCCAACCACCTATAAGCATGGAATTTGCAAAGAGACCTGAATGGGTGAGACACTTCCAGAAACAGTTGGTTTGGAACCTGATTCAGCCATTTTTCACAGTCCTAGCTTAAGTATACATTCAAGTATGGCCAAATTGTCAAGTACGCCGAGAACCCGCTACCTATTTCTTGGACTGGGGTACTCAGTTCTGAAAACTAGACAGGTTTCTAAACAGGTTAGCAGTTGACTCCCACTTTTATTCTAAAATGCCTTGCCTCAGTTTCCTGTCTGAAGCTTTCTCCTGGTGCTAAGTCCATAAAATATGAAGTGGTTTGATAAGTCTGTTACCAAATGTAGGTGTAAAAATGCAAACCACAAAAAATGAATTGCATTTAAAGAAAACTTGCTGAAAGCTATGTCAATTGCCCTGTCCCTCCTAGTGTAATAAACCTTACCAGAGGACACTACTTTGTACAGGGGTAGAGCCTGAAGCTTAAGCACTGCCTATCTGGATTTAATGTAATGGATTTAAACCACAAACACTTGGTTTCTTTCACTTTGAGTTAGTTAAAACTGATTTTAAACATTACACAATTTATCTCGTCATGTTTTCATTACATTCCTCCCAGAGGCAAACTTGCCCTCAGTTGACATAAATTTTAACATACTGCTTACTAAATATGGTGAGGGCATCATCTCAGTGAGTAATACTGGCTTCCCTCATTCAGGATACAATAAACACCAAAACAGACACAACAGAAGATGGGAGCTCAGAGATCTCTCCACTACTACATGACGATCATCAACAACTTAAAATGGGTATGTCAAGCACTGGATGCGAGACTTCAATTTTTGAAGTTATAAATGGTTTCACAAGATACTCCTTCAAGTTACAAAACAAATTAACATTATTAGCATTATTATTAACATCAAAACCACAACTAATGCTTTTAATCTACCATTAGGAATTGTAGAATCCACAGCAATAAATTACTCAGTGATGTTCCAAAACCATAAACACTTATATGTGCTGAACCATGGGTAAACATGCTGACTTAAAAAGAAACATAAGACAATAGAGAGCCATAAACATCTGAGTGCTCCATATAAATACCTGGACAGTTAACCTACAAAACACATAAAAAGAAGGATGTAAATTTTGTAATGCAATGAACAAACCTCTAATTTATCAACTTTGGCATAGATGTGGTTCATTTCCATCACCTTGTCTTTAATGAGTGGAATGGTCTCATCCAGGATCTCTGATGTATCACTTCTAATCTGCATGAAAAAAAGTATCTCACATGAGGATGAATCTTGAAGATAAATACTACACTATTTTTTCACTTCACTATTTTTTTCACATGAATATTTCAAAAAACACCTATTCAGAAAAGATATCACAAGGGCCCTTTTGCAGTATGTTATAAAGTACAGATTGGGAAAATAACTTACTTTCTCAAGTGATCCATGAGACAACAAAAAAAACCAATAGTGGATGGCAAGACTCCGACATCAAAACTGTAACCAGATCCTTCCCTCTTCTCCCCAAATTTCCACACTACTCCTCCCAAGATATCATCTACTTTCTATTATGAAATACTGTAGACGTGACGGGTAATGATGGATTTAAAATGAAAACTGCCTCTATACCATCCATCATGCTTTGATTTTACTGGAGAAGAGCTAACTCATACTACTTATCAATCAGGTTTTGGGAAGAGTCAGATCTTTGAGTACACCACTTCTAGTATCGTGCCTTCAACGGGGGCTCAGGACTAGAGTTCTCAGGAGAGCAAGACTCTTCACACAACATTATAGCGTAGGCACCTCAGAGAAAGCTTCTGCTCCCCAGTCCCTGTCAGTTTCCACACTAGTTAATGCCCTAATACAGGAAAGATTTTTTTTTTTTGTTACCTACTACAGCCAAGCTTGTTTCTGATATCCATATGAGAGCCCGAACCTCATCTGAAATCCTGCTAAGTGTTGTGTTAGCAAGAATTACCCAATTTCCTATATAAACAACTGCCAGTGCTTTGTTAGGTGGCAGTAAGATACACCTCCAAACAGAGCACTATAGCTAATGGAATGTACAAGCCAAAAACGATGGATAAGACAAGAACTGGGAAGAGCTCTCTGAAGGGAAAGATAAAAGCAAAATCAAGAAAACCTCCACTAAAACACCCAAATATGCATTCTAATTTGTAAAATGGAGCAGCAACACACTGACAAGTGAAGTAAGAGAGGCGCTTGAGCCCACTTTTATACAACTTTTCTTTCTCAGCTACAATGGAGTATAGGAGGTCTTGGTTCACTTCTGGATTAAAGCTGTCCTGCCTACAATTTTAACAGATTTAAAGAGTATAGAGGAACAAGGATTTTTGTCCCAGAGACTGAGCTAGAAGATATTCTTCCTTCAACTTCATAGGAAAGAGTAAGGATCTTTTAGCTAGAATGGTGAGAACCTGGAGCTGGGCTAATACTGCAGGGAATTTTCTGGGCATTTTGACATTTAATCCAGAATCTCAAATAAAGCATAAATGCCTGCTATAAGTCATTTAATCCATGGACCATGCTTTATAAACTCTAATAGGTACTTAGACATTTTATTGGTGATCATATAACTCATTTGTGTGTTTGGTTTCTTTTAAGAAGTTGTGTTTCTAAAAGCTGAGTGTAAACAAAGCTATATACATATAAAATGACTCATAGTAAGATTTTATGGTATTTTTATTACCAGAATGAGTACATGCAGATCAAGTGCTTTTATAGTGCTGTAAGTATTCTGTAATAGGAGATCAAACAGACATATCAAAATAGTAGCAGCTTTCCATTGTAAACAAACCAACAGTATCTCCTGTATTACAGGTCTCAGCACCACATCCACCAAATATATATATGGACACCTCCCCCAGCAGTGACATAACTGTGTACACAGACACACTCTGTTATCTTTACAGTATGCACTTTGTATCCAACAGAAAGTGAGCACAGACACTTGGGCAGGATCCCTGTGAATGGAGTTAGACTTCTATTTCCTAATGTTAAATAAAAACACAGAATTAATCCATAATGAAGGAGCTGAAGCAGATGAATTCCAGGTTTGTTCTATTGAACTATTTTGAGTCAATGGTAGACAAAACCCCCCTCCTCTATCATACAGCACATGTGAAAAACAGATTGGTGATCTGTCTGAGGTGAGGTTCATACTCAGGTAAACTACATCAGATTAAAATTTGAGCCTGGAATTTCCAAAGATAAGGTAACAAACTTGTTTGCTAATGTTGGTCTCAGAAAGGACCAGGGAAAAGCCACTCTTACAGCTAAATGCTAGATAACTACCGTAAATATAAACACAGTTTGGGACATAGCCAGAAAGAGGGAGATGTTGTACAGACCCAGTACAAAAACTAGCAACACAACAAGGTCAGAGCAGACATGGAACAAATCTAAACCATCTTTCTTTGAGGGTAAAAGCAAATGACCAATACAAGACACAGGAGAGCTGATCTTCCAGCAAGCAGCCTGTGATGAAAGGAAATGATATGCAAATACGATTCAAGAAGAGTCATTCTGCAGCAGTCTGCAGAACCACAGCGACAGAGGAGTTCAAGAGGAGTCAGCACATGACAAAGGGAAATGATTCTCTTGGTACAGCAACCTCTCATGAGCCAGAGAAAGCAGGACTGGTCTGAAACCCCACATTATAAAACACGATTTATTTCCTCTTGTGCAATGTATTTTACTTTATCAAGATTTAGCTGAGTGCTCAGTACAAGCACCACAGCAGTCCATGGGAAAAAACCTGTATTCCTCTTACTAGATTTTACTATGTTAATTGGAGGAGGAGGTGAGGAGGGAAGGTTTGATTGAGCTTTGTCTTCTAATTCAAGTCAGCAAGACTAAGCTCAAGGAGGTAGCAAACCAACAGCACCAAAGTCGGTTAGGAGACAGCACAACCAGAGAATGAATGATGAATTAGAACACAAACCAGGAACAGCATATTGCATGTAGGGCAGTGAGACGTGACCCTTGCATACACTGCAGTTCAATCTGTACCAGTTAAACAAGCACAGATTCTTCTTATTTTGTATTTTATAAAAGCTATTATTTTTTCAGGACAAAAATGTAGCTGGAGACACAAGTCAAAGATACTGTGCAAATTCTAGTTGTCACAGGGACTTTTTTGAAAGGATCTCTCCACATTCTTGTTCGGTCTTTGATCCCGTATGTTAACACAGAGTAACATAAAAGGATCATGAGTAAAAGTAACCACTGTAAACTGAACAGCTCAGTGGTGAGAAAAGAGAAAACTGAGGTTGGTACATTCCTGACAAGTTAGCAAACCCTAGCTACAGCAAACCAAACAAAACAACCTCTTCCTCTCTTTTCCCCAGTGATGAAACCAGGTTTCGCACCTAGGGCCTCAGAGAGGAGGTTCCCAAACTGTAAGTCCACAAGACAAAGATAAGCAGTTAGCAGCTGGTCTGTGGAACCATAGTAAAGCAAGATTTACAAACACATCATTTCCCTGGGGCAAGTTCTGCAAGAAGGTTCAATGGCTTGAGAACCACTGACCTGTGGTTTTATAAACTGGTGAGTATGCTGGACAACCAACATACATATTTAAAAAAAAAAAAAAAAGAGGAGTATCAAATATAAGCAGAGATTTTGTATCTATCCATACATCCTCTTCAAGGATTAGGAGCCAAAGAAATGGAAGTAGTGAATTTCCACATGTAACTAAATCAGCTGTGTGTGTCTGAATAGATATAATTTTCAATCATGTTTTAAGATACACAAGAAGCAGAAAGAATCATATCTAAAAAGGTAACCAACAATGACCCATGCAAACAATAGGAGAACAGCATATACAAGAGTCTGGTTATTACAATGAAATTTTTTTGCTTTTGTGTCACTGGTTCAAATCATAGCTCAGTTAAAAATCACAATTCGGTAATTATATTTGAGAGGCTCTGAAGCCACTTAAAAGACATTAATTTATTTTGTGGAAGTCAGTGCCCTAAGGAAGACGTCACAAAAAGTTAAATAACTGGCACTAAAATTCTTCTAGCACAATCTTTTCATTGCAAGATGCTCCTTCCATGGCAAGTGTGAGGCATGCTGAACTGTATTTACATTGTCACTGTAACTTACCTACTGTACAACTGTCCTTTTAAGTGCTGTGCCATGCTGTGCCTAGCCAGGTACAACAGTATGACATTGGAAATAGCATTTTGTCTTCCTAGCACTGAGGATCCAGGTTTTTCCTCATTGCAATATTCAAATGTATGCATCAAGAGTACTTGTAAGTGAAAAGCAGCAGCACACTCAAAGGAGAAAAGCCAAATCCCCCTACGTGAATACTTTACTGAACGCCCAATTGAAAAAAGCGAGATTCCCCTTGCCTTTTGTTGGCATAGACAAAAGAGCAAATTATTGCTAGGCACAGAAGCTGGAATCAGTTCAAATACTACATTATATTTATCAGATTCCCAGATACCACTTGATGTGTTGCTGAAAGGAACCTTACATTGTAGGTACTGGATAGAAAGCCACAGAATCAGCACACTGACTGCAGTGCTTTGATGTTCCCAGATAAGGTCAATAATCTGCATACCAGGGAATTATTCACAGCCTGCAGGTTGTGGAAAAATGTTTTCAGGGGCAATACAAAGATAGTGTATTGAAACTAGGTTAGTGTTTTTTGTAGAAAAGGTTGGCAAGAGAAGTCGTCTCACAGGAGGTTTAAAAGCTCACTGGATCCATCTGAACAAGCTAACCATCTTCCTATATTGGAGCCAAAAATGTAAGGTGCATGCCTGATTGATGGGAAAAAGCGTAAGGTACATACAAAATCTTAGTGTAAGCTCCCAAACAGAAGAATTGAGTGAATGAACTTAATAGTAAATCAGACAGAATACAATCGGCAGTGAAGAGCTATTGATTCAAACCACTTGCTTTGAGCAGGTGATGTCGTATCACTGAAGTAATCATCACCTTTCAGGAATGAAACTCAAAGGATTCCCAAGAAACCAATCTCTTGTATTCTACATTTTGCACAGACTAAATGTGCCGTACTAGAGAATCTAAAGCTGACAAATGTAAGCCAAGATGTATCAAAAAATAGACTGCATGCTCTGAGGTTCACATGCTCCTTTACAGCTATTTTTGTCAAAAGCTGAATGGAAAAAGAACTGCTTAAACAGCCACTGATACTGAACCTTTCTTACAAGGCAGCTATTTCTCCTTTTAAGTCCCCTATTAACCCCGTGAGACTTTGATGAGCCAAGCTTTTGTTTCTTTCCACTCCATGTCACTTCCTTCTGGAAGCAATGATGCCTCCTTTCCCTAAGCAAGACATGCCAATGACAAAACCAGAAACCTCCGACAGAAGTTGAAAAAGGATTAATAACTGGTTATATTGCTGACTGATTTGCCAAGAACAAGGACGATGGCCTCACTTCTCTTGAGCAGAATTCACATCCAGGGTGCAAGAAAGATCTGTCCCATAAGCAAATAATAATAATCATTAGTTAGCTGATGATATTTTGCATAAACTGTGTCAAATATGTTAGTTTGAGTTTTCAATGGGTTCCTGCAGCCCACACCAGACTGCTTTGGGGCCACCTATGACTTATGAGTTCTGTCCTTGAGAGTAAGCACAACATTTCTCCAAACAACACTGGGATACATGAACAGAAAAGTGGAAAGACGCGTAGGAGGCAATATTGGCATTTGTTCTGTGAACAGATGACAATGTGCAGAAAGGCCAGCACACCAATATCTTTTGTTTGCACGAAAGCTGGTAAGAATAAAGCCACGAAATTGCTTTCCAACTGCCTAAGAAACATTGGCCACATAATTTTCTTATCTGCTTCGCTTTATCCTGTCCCTCTCCATTTATCTATGCAATTCCTAAGAATCATCCAACAAAATAGCTCATAGGCAACAAGTCCCCAAGGAGATGTTGGCTGGTCACCTCTTGTCATTAGAAGTGCATTCAATGCAATTAGCAACCATTGTAGTTGCCAATGACACATACATTATACAAGATGCTTGAAGACTGAAGAAGAATGTTGTGGTAAGCGCTAACCAAAGGCGAGATGGTCTGCGCATCAGTGATTATAAGAAGTCCTTCTAGGTAAACTTGGTCCGTGCTATCTGAACTAGCACTCTGTGAAACACTCGGAAAGCGTTAAAATGCAGTAGCAGTTCCTCTACCTAATTTTACATTTTTTAGCCTAAGGAAGGGAAGAAAAGTTGACTGCAAAAATCACATTCATTCCCTTTATGTGAACACCAGAACGCACATAGCCTTCAGACAGCACTACTTTATGCAGAAAGTCTGGGGTAAGCTAAATACCAACATACACCTCTTGCTCTAAATGATTTATCCCAAACAATTAGGCAGTGGCAATGGCGAAGATAATTGGTGTGCTACAAATGTTGCATAGCATATCAGTCACAACCCCATCACTAATTAGTACTCCCCACTCAGTTATTCCACCTGTATCAACTTCTCTCTTACATTCTGATTGCAGGCTCTTAATAGACACAACTAGCTTGTTGCATTTGTACAGCACCTAGCACAGGCGGCCTTAATTCATAGCTGGTGGCCGTGAATGTTACTGTAACGCACATATCTCTGCCTGCATCAACCAGTCTAGTGCCACTGTCCCAAAACGATCCAGCTGCTGTAGCACTGGAGCAACCTTCTTGGAAGGCTTCATAACACAACTAAGGTAATGGGAAGGGCCATGGAAAACACAGATTATTTACCTATTCTAGACTTCACTGTCGGAATCTACCTCGGTACGCCACCGCCTAGCGAAGCGGGAGGGCAGAGCAGCACCCCGGGCCGGGAACAGGCAGGACAGAGGCCCGCAGCGGGGCAGCCCCCGCCATCTCCCCCACCTGCACCCGCCCCGCGGCGGGGCGGCGCCCGCGGGGGCGGCCCGGCTGCGCGCGCCCTAGCGCCACCTGGCGGGCGCGGCGCCCCGCTGCGCGCGCGCAGCGCCCCAACCCTTCCCGCGGCGGCCGCGCTATCAAGATGGCCGCCCCCCGCGCGCGCCGCCCGCCTTCCCGCCTTCAGGGCCGGCGGCGACGTGGCCTCGGGGCACGTACCGCGTCCGTGATCCCGCAGAACTCGTCCAGCCTCTTCAGCAGCTCTTCGATCGTCTCTTCCATTTCTTTCACCTGGGGGGAGAAAAAAACACTCACAGAGCCCAGGCTGGGGCCTCGGCGGGCTCCGGCGGGGCCGAGGGGCACGTACCGGCCGGCCGCCCGCCAGCGGCCGGGCACCGCGCCGCTCCCCCCGCCTTACCCCTTCTGCCGTCCCGCTGGGGAACCCAAGCCGAGCTGGGGAATTTTTAGGCAACCACCGTATCACCAACTCCAAAAGTTCAAAACCCAGATGCACAGAATTCATTACATTGAGACACGTAAAATCGGGAGGCTCTGGGAGACGCTTTTCACCCCCGCGCCAGGAGGTGACCCATGCGTCAAGGAAGGATGTCCCCAACATCTGCCTCCACACGGAGTTCAAGTTCTAGATCTCACAACGAGTTTTCTGCCAGCAGGCTTCTAAACCTATAACGTCAACGCGTATGTCAGCAAAGTTCCTTGCAAAGCATCTCACTCAAGTTTTGAAGCTGGAAAGTTAGCATTCTAACACTCGCACCTGGATGTAACAACAAAGTGGGATTTATACAAGTCGATTTGAAGTTACAGCACACGTTATTCACCGATAGAAAAATGGTTAACCCCCCCAAACCCAACCCATTATCAAATACCTAAAAGGAAAAAAAAAACCAAACCAAACCACTTTGACTATTCTGAAACAGAGAGAACATGATGAAAGAAAACCAAGAGCTGCTCAGAAGGGCAGTTTTGGACAGCTGCTGAAATGTTTTTCTCATATCAGAAAATGAGCCCATAATCAGAACTGCAGAAAAATTCTCAACAGCTACGGGAGCGTCTGCCTAGACAGGGCCAAGAGTCCGGGCATACCCACGTCTGCAGAGGACAAAAGCTGATAGACTCTCACTCGTAACTGAAGTTCAGAGTTAAAGACTGTTGTTCACAAAATCCCAGTAAAAAATTGGAACTCCAAGGAGATAAAAACCTTCTATTCTGAGTACATTTTTAAAAACAAATGGAATAATCAGAGTTCAAATACAGGAAATGGAAATCAGTAACATTAAAAGGCCACTCCAAATCCTGCATTTGCACTGTAATTTCAATAATTTTTAAAATCCTGAATCTATTCTCCTAATCACATCTCATTCTCCAAAATTAAAATAATGAACCTGATGAAAACTTTTTTTTAAATAAAGCCAAATAAGGGGAAGTTGTCCCATTTGTTGGGGCTACTTTGCTTAAATGGTCATCGTAAAATCAGAACAAGAGCAAGAGTTGCCTTAGCAGACCTCTTTATCATTTTTCATCTGGGCTGTAATGAATGATCTCATTCCTAAATAAAGTTTATTATCCTTTCACCTGGTAATAAAATTAAGGAAACCTGAGTTGCCTCTGCAATTCAAATTGTAGTTATCAACCCAACAGTTGGGCTAACTCCAGGATTTTTTTTGCCATTCTTAAAAATGCCCAAGGACCTCCCAAAACAGGTACAATCACTCTTGTCTGGAACAACATGGCAAAGGGAGTTGCTATCATGTAAAGGCATTAGATAGAAGAAAGGGTGCTGGAAGAGGAAGAATACGTGAGACAAATGCACTTTGTCAGCAAGGGGTAGAATGGAAAATACTAGGCTCTTGATTTAGACTCAAGCGAAACTGCTAGCAGCTGGCATCTTCACCAGCTTAGTGACCACACCTGTCAGCCTGTTCAGGTTCTTTCCTAAGGTGCTTGTGTCTCACCAACTCTGTGTGAAGCCTTCATGGTGGCATAAGCTATCTCATTATATTCACATTGTAATTTGACTTATACAGGATTAAAAACCTACCCAAAAAAGTTTCACCGCCTCTTTTTTGTGTACACATCTGGACAGAAGAAACCTTAAGACACCTTATACTCCGCAGGTTTATCAGGAGGGATCCATAGACTGTAAATCAATGCGTGGACTTCAGTGGTGGTAACATGAGTTTACATCCCCTAACAGTCTGTTCCATGTCTATCTGTGTGGAAAAGCCGTTTTCCTTCTGCTGCTCCTTTGCATGCTTCAATAAAGGAATGGAATTTCCACATCTAATTTCTCCTCAGAAAGAAAGAGCACTCTTCCTCCACACTGCACATAGGCTAACTCTGGAAAGATCACTGCTAAACAACAGAAAAATGCATTCTTTTCAAATATGAAAGAGTTCCCAGTGATTTCATGTTACTATAATACATTTAATTTGTGAAAAACTTGTAAGCATTAAGCCTGAGTCTGATTTCTTGAAGCCTTCATAAGGCAGAGAAACATAACTGCTAGCTTTTTTATTAAGTGTATTTTACAGCAGAGCAATCTCAGTGGGTGGTGCAGGCATCAGATGGCCTACAGAACAATTCTATCAAACTCCTGGCATTTCTTGGCAAGTCTGTGCACAGTCAGCTTCACAGGCCTGAAGCCACTAATGTAGCCACACGTTTAAGACTAGCACAGTTGGCTTAAAAGAGATAGTCCAAAATTGATATCAAACTTACAGCTTTGAAAAGGCCATTTAATGGTAGCAATCATTAAATGCATGACTGTAAAGCAGGTGTAAATTCCACTAATTTGACAGATGATGCATTAAAGAAACATCCATTTAAAGAAGTCGCATTAGGTATACAAGTTACTGTCCTGCTCCAACTAAAGTTGCAGACATGCTTCAGGCAGGTAGCTTGCTGACATTACTAGCCCTTCTAATAGCTACCATGAGCATCTTCCATTCATAATGTTCATAAAGATTCAAACATTGGAGTAGCATGCGTTAGAGGACAGAAGCAAAGTTTATTGATACCACTGAGAATAAGTTAATTCAAAACAGATTCACAGTCCTTAATCTTTACTCTAAAGAGTGTTACATAGCCTGAAATGTAACAGAAGACAACAACAGTAAGAAACAATAGAAAATAGATGCAAACAAACCACTTAACACTATTTCTTCAAGGCATGCTACTATAAAAGCACACTGGGCATAAAAAAGCCAAAATACCATGTTTAAAAAGGACTCAACCGCAAATACTTAGCAGTTCCATATGAATTGCAAAAGAGCAAAACAACGTTCTAAGGGCTCAATGTATTTAAGACACCTTCCGAAATGGTTAAGAGGGGCCTGTTGCAAACTGCAGTATCAACAATTTATTTACCATCATCTGTAATTAGGTACTTACTACACAGACCATACAAGCTCCTTCCAGGTGATTATAGAACTCACTGTATATTTATCATTAAGATCTGAAATAAAACCCACTGAACACATTTCAAAGTTATGATGAAAGTATGGGGTGACAAGTGTTTCTTAGTCAAGACTGTAATTTCACAATCACTTCAAAATTATATAAGCTGGCATTGGCAATAAAAGTAGTCTACCCTTTTCCATCACTCACTTATGCCCCTGAAGCCAACCCTTTGCCTGTGAGGGAACAGACATTCACAGTGGAATGAATCAGGAAATTGTTCTGGGTTGAAAACTAACCGTTAATTTCTTTGCCATATCATTTCAGCTCAGATCAGTTCTTCGACTCAATTCATTACACAGCCATGTTAAGGCTAGCACTGACAAAGAAAACAGGTAGCGAGAGGAAGAGACACGTTGGATCTTTCAATAGCAGTGTTAACTTATCATGAAACTTTAGCCAAAGGCACAACAGCACCACTTCCAGATGGCATTTTAATGTTCCCATATATCCACTGTTGATTCTCCTGTTTATTTATGGAAAGAAAACAAAACAAAACAAAATTAAAACCATTACTTCATTTCATAACTTAGAGGGAAAAAATACGCAGTCTAGCTTTGAGGTTAGCTTTCCTGTCAGGCTTTCTTTTATGTAGTATATACTGTACCCATAGTAATATCCCTTTCTCACCACTTCCCTTTAAATGTCTTTGTTTCTCAACAGCAATCTCCTCCCTCTTTACTCCAAGCCCGAGATAAGATAAGCTTTCATAACTCCCCCCATCACTCCTTCTTTCATTTTGCCTCAACATTATGCTCCCGTTCAATCTTGTAACAATCTACCTGCTTCTCCCAATGATTTTTTTTTTTTTTTTTTTAATACCAAGCTCGCTCCTTGATAAAAAGATTTGGGTCAGGTATTTTATATTGTCAACTGCTCAGGCCCACAAGATATGAATATAGTGTTCTAACTTATCACACTTCATTAAGGAACATGAAAAAAGAAAATTCAGCACTAAATCTCTTCTACAAAGTTTTCCAAAAAGCCTTCCGCTTTCACTCAAAAAGTTAAGCTGCCTTTGTTGGAATTTGAAGTGCTCTCCTAGCATGTCATTAAGATGAAAAGGTAGGCAGAGAAAACTTTAAAAATAGCCAAACCAGAAAACCACACAGCTCATTATAACATTAGAGACTCCAGCAGGAACATTTCAATATTGCTGAAAATTAACAGGTTCTTCAGTGTGATGTCCTCCTATGCCAGCTTCAGAATACTGAAAAAAAACCCTACAAAGGGAAAACAATCAGTGTATAAAGGGAAACAAAAAGAGCAGAATGGCAAGCGTATTTCAATAGTAAAACTAAAGTCTTTCACAGCTATTTACAGGATACATTCAAATCAGGCAGAATAATATTATGTCATGCAGCATATGCTTGAAAGCTTTCACTTAGCAAAATCTTCTACTGGACTATACAAGTATCTTATTTTGCATTCATCGTTATCGTAGTCTCATTTGCTACAACTGCTACACAAATCAAAAATCATAATGAAAATTAGGAGTTATATGCTAGAGGAAATTGTTATTGCTAATTACAAAATTTAAAAAATGCAAAACTAAGGCAACTCTTTGTGAAGAGGGACTGAAAACCCTCATTCTGATTTCTACAACACTGTGATACGTGACAGAGCTGAGCTAGCAATGCAAGGCCCACAGGAAGAGACACTTAAGAAAACGCTTCCACAAAAGCTGTGATTAATCCCCAAGTAGGAAAATACCTAAATTATATTGCTGCTTTGCACAAGCTACCAATGTATGCAAGAATCAAGAGAGATCAGTATTAAAACAAGTGTTTAATTTCAGCTGAAGATGCCTGAAGGAAACAGAATGACTTGCAAGTAGCAAAGAACACAAGTTGTTTCTGTATTCCTTGTAAGAACTAACAGCCTTGGCACTCAGTTACGAAAATACATAGTCTGCCATACAACACTATACAGGAAACTTGGTTTATTAATTGGCAGGTCTTCTTTATTTCTTATTTAACACCAGTATGAGTAGCACTTGATAAAACCAATAGAATCCAGCTGACATAAACTCATACTTTAATGAAACTTATTCCCTACTAAGTAGTTCACTTTGCAATGTCATCTCAATCAAGCTTACAAATTCATTTTTGTAATTGTTAATAGCATTAACAATACTTGTTTCTGGCCCACTATAGATACGTAGATGACTAATAAAGTAGATCTTAATGCAGAAGTAAGACAAAAGCTGTCAGTGGTTTAACCACATGAAAATTATGTGGGTATCATGGACTAAGCATTATATCATCTCCTCGAAAATGCTGAACAGAAACACAAAACAAAGATCCCAAGATTTGGATGTAAGTGGTCTCACTTATTGCAAATCATAGATAACCACACATGGAGAGATGAAATTGATGGAGTGATGATGTCAAGGGAGAGGCATAGGAAGAAAATTCTCTCAATAGTGAAACTGAACAAGAGTTTCCCATTCTTTTTTTTTTTAATTGGAGACAAAAATAAATCATATCAACATTTTACTGCCAAAATGAAGGAAGGGGGTGAGGGGAAGCTGTTTTAAAGACTGATTTGGGAGTGTCTTTTATCTTGAGAAGAGAAACTTTTAAATAATCTGCCCAAAGAGAATGTTATTCCCTTTACATCACCACCAGGCACAAGTGGGATAGGAGCTACCTACAGGTCAGAAAGGGGGATACTCCCAAGTGCTCTGCTTCGGTTTTTGTAGCCTTCCTCTCTTTTTTGGGGGTGGGTGGGGGAGTGTCTTAGCCTACAAAGTGCAACTTCAAAACCCCCCCTTTGCCTTCAAAGAATCTCAAGTGTCCCTTATCCGTTACCAGGATGGTGACAGTGCTATGCAAGATCACCACTGTCACCATCCTGATTGAGCTAAACAGCTAGATTCAGGTAACTAACCACACCTAAGATCCTCAAACGAAGCATCATTCCACTTAAATCACATCAGCGCTCTGACCCTGACCTTACAGTCACCAACAGACTTCGTTTCCACAAAAACCAGAGTAGCAGCCACAGCCATAGTCATTTAAAAAAAAAAAAAAAAAAAGGAGCATGGAAACACTTATTCAGGAGCTCGGCAGTAGCTCAACTTTATCCAACACTGCATCCCAGACACGGGAGACCTGAAGGCGAGGCCCTCCCCAGCCAGAGGGAATGCAAACACCCGGCTCTCTCCAAAAATAAGACAAGCATCACGAGCAGCGGGCTAGTCCGGAGCCGGGCGGGAGGGGAGCTCCTCGCACATCCCCGCCCAGACAGGCACCCCCGCCGAGCAGCGCTCGGGGTGGAGGGGCAGGAGCCCCCGCGGCTCCCGAGCAGGGCGAGCCCGAGGGCTGCTGAGCCATCGGTCGGGGGAAGCGGCCCCCGGCAGCCTCCGACCGGGCGGCGGGGACGCGCCAGCGGAGGTTACTGCCCCCACGGCGGCCGTGCCCTGCCCGCCGGGAGCCCCCGGTCCGGGGGCTGAGCCGCCCCCTTCCCTGCCGCCCTCCCCCGCCGCCCCTCGCCCCAGGGAGCCCCCCCCCCCGCGGCCCCAGGGCCGCTGCCCGGCGGCCGGCACGGGGCCGAGCGCAGCCCACCGGCCGCACCTGCAGCCTCGGCCCCCCCCACCCCCCGGCCCCAGCCGTCCCCTCGGGCCGTCACAGCCGGCGTCCCTGGAGGGGCGCCGCCGAGCCCGCCCCTCGCTCCCCAGCTGACGGACCGCCCCCGGGCCGGGGCAGCCCCTGCTCGGCGCCCCCCTCCTCCGCGCCTACCTCTTCCCCGGGCGGCGGGGTCAGGCAGCGGGTCCCGCTCTCCTCAGCCGCCGCCGCCCCCGCCCGGGGCTCCGGCAGCTCCTCCGGCCGCAGCATCCCCTCCGCGGCAGCTCGCCGCCGGTCCCCGGCTGAGCTCATGGCAGCCGCCGCTCCGCCCCCGGCCGCCGCTCCTCCTCCCGCCCAGGCCCGGCGCCTGCCCAGCCAGCGCCGCCGGCGGCTTCCCGGGGCCGCAACGCCTCAGCGCTCCCCGCCCGCCACCTAGCGACGCGGCACGCGAGCGGCAACGGCTGCCGCGCGAGGCGGCGGGCGCGGGGTGCTGCGGCCGGGCGGTCACCCGCGCCCTCGTCTTCAACGTTAACGCCGCGAGAGCCGTCACGCTCTCTGCGAAGCGACGAGGGCCAAAGGTTTATGGAAAAATTTTGTGTAAGTCATGGCACCTCGCCCGTGGAAAAACGAGTCAGCAAAACCAGCACCAGGTAAAGCCCCACCGCAGGCACAAAGCTTCCCCTCCCCGACCATTTCATTTGCCACTCTTAAAATCACGTTTGTCTAATAGCATTTTGCTTTAACAAGCCTGTACTGCAGGCTAGAGGACAGAGGCTAAGACATTCAATGATCAGCTGCACTAGACTCAATGTCTATTTTTTAATCACTGGGAAATTAAAGGCTGCAGCTGAAAATGCAGCTTTAAGGTGCTCAGAATTTCTCTATGCCCTGTTCGCAAGGTGAGTATTTAAATGACTTGCAGTTAGAGACCCCCAATTTTCTGTTAGGCAGAGCAGAACTTCGGACGGTGCATAAGTCAAAAACATCCTGTCCCTCTCCCTGAGGATGGAGCTGTGAGAGACTCCCTGTGGAAGCCTGCAGTTAAAGAGACTCTTCTTAGGCGTTCTGGATGCTTCTTCACTACAGAGGATGCTCTTCCTTGCATTAGGCTCCTTTAAAACACACTCTTAAACCAAAGCGACATTTTAAAGAAGGACAGATGATCAAGACAGCAGTTAGAGTTGAGACAAAAATAACCATCTGTTCTCAGAAGAGGAAGAACAATGAACAAACTAAGTAGGAAGTGGGACCTACTTGATAACTAGTGATCAGTCGAGGACTGGTAGATAGAACAGGGGAGGACTTCTCAATAACAGTGTTATTCTCAGTTGGAAGAGGTCAGAAGCAGCCCGCCCTCGAAAGAAGTTTGACCCATGCATCTTGTACTGAAGACTCATACTAGGGTCAAGTGGACTCTGTAGTAGCGGGGACATAAAGCAACATGCAGTATTCCCCACTGATCCATTTGAGACATTATCTAATTTTAGAATTTTATACTATATAAAACTACTTTTGAGTGCTTGCAGAGCAGAAGGCCACAACAGGTCTGCACTGTCATCCAAGGCTTTTCTTGGTTTTGGATAAGACCAAATTACTGCTGAATAATGGGGGAAATTTAAACTCAGTTTAGCATTCATAAGAAAATGCCAAATTTATAGTCTGTAGTTTGCCGAGAAGATCAAAGCAGCCAGGCTGGAAGAGGTACTTGAAGCAACAGAAGAAAGAGCTAATAGGTTGCAGGGTTTCCCCAAATCTTTTCTCAAGAGTAGGGACAGACACAGTGAGCAGGATCTAGTCTATGTCATCCTGACAATAGCACCAGACAGACCCTTTTATGCTACACTTCTGGTGACTAAAAGCCTCTTATCTGAAAAATTGTAAGATTTGCAAAACCTGATCTTCCACTGACCAGCACTGCATAGAGGAGAAACACACTGCATCTCTGGGCACTTTATTTCTCGTTTCAGTTGAAGCTCTCCAGGTCTGGGCGGCCTTCTTGCTATGTATTTGCAGAGTTAACAACATAGACCTGTTCTCTGCTCAGCCACCCAAGTACCATTTCTGCTGTAGACCCCAAGGGTTTGTATTCTGTATCTTTGAAAGAAGTGTTTCTATCAGGGAAAGAGGCACCAGATAAAATTCAGTGAGATTTGGAAAGTGTATTTGAGAAGCTTTAACAGAGCAGAATGAAATATCCCTCACTTGTTGTATATCACAGATTAACTGGTACAAAACTAAGTTATCTATCACAGGAGGAAAAGCGTGAAGAGGTATGTTTAGAAGAAACACAGGGAGCCAGGGGGAGTACTTCAGGTGCTTTAAAAAAGTATAACACCAACTTAGACTCCTCCTGATTATTTCATATAGACTATGGCATCCATGTGAGCTTTAGCACTGGCATGAATTATTTACTGCAGAGGAAACCTCTCAAGAGAAGAGAGTGCTAAAAAGAACAGATCATGCATTGTATTTCTGTTCCTATGACCAAATGCCTTCATGACCTCTGTGTCTCAGCTGTAAGGTTAGGATAACCCTTCTATCCTTACTATCCTAACAGTTTATCAGTATAAAGCACAATCAAAATACAAGGAAAGCCACATGTTGAATTACTTCATTTTTTCAAGATACTAACTTTGCAGGATGACTCAAAAAAAAAAAATCAGTTTTTCTACATTATACAGATCCAGTTACTAAACACCTCAAGTATTTTTGAAAGACAGTTAATAGCATTTCAATGTTTAATAAAACACCCAAATTGTCTTTTGCAAGTAGTTTTTCGCATTAAGTTTTAGCTCATTTATTCATAAGTTTGCAAAATATATCTACTTTTCTCATTTTACAGCACAGGATAGAAAGAGTATGAAGGGCAGACTTAATAACAAGGTTATTAGGGGATTTAAGCTATTAGGATTTAAAATTTCTGAATTACAAGTCCAAGCATTTTATGTAACCTTATGTAGCATTCAGAAAGTCAGAGAAATGTTTATATAGTCAATACTTTCTCCTCAGCATTTTAAGAATTCCAAATCCTTTGCATCCTCCAACAGAAAAATGAGAACCTCACTTTTTTTTTTACTGGGTCCACAATATCCAGAACAATAGCAAAGCAGCAAAAGAAAAGAAAAAAAAAAAGGAAAGGCCTTGTAGGAATTCCAGTGTCCTACAACAGGAATACCCTTTTCGTGCCTAGAGGGTATTGTTACAGCTATGAGAGTCTAAAGAGAGAGGCCAGGCTTGCAGCTAGAGATAGTATCTTCTATTTAACCAGCTTATACAGCTTACTAAAATACACACACTTTTGGCTATTGCAAAATTAAGTATTCCCTTCTGCAATATGCTGGGACTCTTACTTCCTTCGTTAGCATATCTCCTATTTGTTTCCTACTTTTTACTCCTATC
The DNA here is from genome assembly GCF_018139145.2 of Gymnogyps californianus. NCBI lineage: Eukaryota > Metazoa > Chordata > Aves > Accipitriformes > Cathartidae > Gymnogyps > Gymnogyps californianus. The sequence continues at coordinate 8,780,856 of NC_059487.1, read as the reverse complement.
TCCATTTTGTCTTGCAGCTATGAATAACTAGGCTACTTATTTTCAGAACTGATTTAGACATGCCAGATTATGATACACAGCAGCTTTGTCTATTGTAACCACACCAATAAAATGTTTTTTACACAACCTGCACTGGATGATGTCCGTACCTTCTCTAGCTCCTTTGACATCCTCTGCTGTTCTCATCTGTCCCTCAAACTCTGTTCCTTGTTTCTGAGCATTGCCATCGCATCTGTGACTACAAAAAAGCAGATCAGTAACTAGGTATTACCAGGTGCTCAAAAGAAAGCACTCTGAAGAAGTCATTGCACCACAGAGAAAAAGAACCATGTTCACCTGTGGAAAGCAAACATGGGAGCAATAAATATGCTCTTATATACTTTCTTAAACATAACATCACAGACCCTGATACAAGTCTTTCACACTGATGAAATGCAAGGTATTTCCTTATACTATCAGGTAATAAAATGGTAGTTGAAGTATGTTAATTCCAATGTTAATTGGAAGGACAGGAAATTTTATCTTATTAGCAACACTTCTGAATTGCTGTAATAAGAAATGCTGGTTAAATAGCACAGCACTTCAAATCGCTTTGTGCTTCATATTTCTAAAGCACTTCTAAAATCAAGCATACTACATTAAGTCCTCAGAGACAAATTTATCTCCTATTTGAGAGGGAGAGTACACAAATGATCTATCATAGCTGCACAAGGAGTCTGAATTCTCATATCTTGGCTACAATCTTGCCTCTCCAAGAACCAGCTGTACCACTTCTTGCATACTTCTACAACATCCAAGAACAATATTGTTACCGTCCAACACATTTTTCCTCATGCTAGTGTTGGAAGCCATTCATGAAGCTACCTTGAAGCTGATTATTCCTCTCTAGCATTACCACATGCAACTACTACTTAATAGTATCTGAATATTGATACTTACATTGCAAGGAACACATGTTCATCAGAAGCAATTCAGGCAAGTCTGAAACTAGAATGTCACAGCTAGTTTTAAGATAACAAGAAAACTTCAAACAGATATTTAGCACTAGTCTAAATCTTTCTCCTGTTGGTATACCAAGAAGAGGAGGATTTTCAATTGATTACTTATGAAAATCCCAGCAATTCTTTGTACCTGCAACCATACCTGAATTTTCAGTTTCATAACTGAAGTCCTAACACCTTGTTAAGAGCTCATCACCTTGAGAAAAGTTAAGTGCTGCTGGCATTTAAAGGAGAGATGTTATTGCATGGTATTTAACAGTTGCATTCCTTCCTCAAGGAGGCAGCAGTAGGGAAAGTTACAGTCTTCCTTTACAATTAGTTTCTTAGTTTAGGAAAACTACCAGTAAGTATTACAGTGATTTGTAGAAATAGTGTTGCTGACCTGTATGAGTATGCATTTTAGTCTCATTCCCTTAAAGTGTCCCAGATTAGCTTCTGTACTGTGCCTCCACTGCAGATTCAGTCCAGGTCGATATTAGCATTAGGTGGGACAAGAACTGAAAGAGTAGACTAAAGCTAGTCTATCTGCAATCCTTCAGATTTTGGTCCTTTTTTTTCATATTTAATTTATTCAAAACATCCAATAGTGGAAAAATTTCAGCTGCAATACTAGAAAGTTACTTGCTCCCACAACAATTCACATGTTAAGAGTCAGTAACTCGGAAATACCGCCCAGTTTCAGAGCTTTATGCATCTGGATAGAAGTTCTGAAGTTAGAAAAATACTACACCTGAATTTTAATACAGGCAGGATGAATTATTAAAGCTCACACCATTTCAAGAATACCATACCAATTTCAGCATTGCTTTAGGAAAGCGGTGAGCCATCAGGTTCTGTGAAAGGTAAAGAAATTTCTTACAGCTACAAGACATTAGGACTCAAGTGCACAGATGAAGTAGACTGGATTCTTTCAGCTGCATACCAATATTAAGATACTGTAATGCTGTTCTCAGTCTTTTTGTCACATCCCCATAGCTACATAGGCAAGTATGAAAAGTACTGAACCATACAAATGAAAGTAGTCATGCATATACGAAGGAAGGTACAGAATAGAAGTCATATGATTGGCTCCAAGATCAGCAGTCACACAACTCCTACATAAAAGGGCTGAACAAAACTCGTCTTTTGTCACTATGTAAATGTTTACAAGGGCTGCCAAGGCATTAGATATGGGAGAAAACATTTGCAAGTGGAATGGGTTCAAGTCAAAACTTTAATACAGACAGTTATACCAAATACTCACAGTAACAGTTAAAACCTCCACATCACCAGCAGCACTTGACAAAGGTGACGGAGGATGAGGAACCATCTCCCAGGCCTCATGACCTAAACTTTACTATAAGCAGTCGTCAGGCAAGCGATACAATGCAAGATTCATTATTTGCAGCTACTGTAGGAATAAGCACATCACAGGTTAGTCAACAGGACTGAAGGACACATGTTTTGAACCCTTGCATACTTCCCATATGTAGAGATTTGCTCCAGAGAAGGGAGCAGAGGAAGCAAATGTTTAAGACTGCTATGAAAACAGAATCCACTTAGCTGCCCAAGAGAAAAAAAAAAAAAATTAAGCCCATCTACTTTCACACTTGAGAATAAGACGATACGTTCTTCCTCATTTTTACTTATCTGACGAAGTAATTGAGAAAAAGACATTTTATTTCTATATCCATTTATTATTCCAGTCTGTAAAAATATAAGACTAATATACAACTACATCTAGCTTGATTTTGTAAAATCGATCTTCATTCAGTGAGATACCAATGTACATTATACATTAAAGTTGTAAGAAAAATACTGATATTTGACATTTTAAACAAGTTCATTCATGTAAAAATCACATTGCAAGTAAATTTAATTAGAAAATACATAATATTCACAAAAATACACGTTAAAGACAGCTTGTGAGAACATTGTCCTAAATTTAAGTCAGCTGTGGAAAAAAACATATGATTCACAGTTAGGCTTGACTTATCCAGTACCATAGCAGAACTTCAAAGTAAATGCATCTTAATTCTATTAAGAATTTGTTCTTTTTCCTATTAAGGTGCACTTAAATCTCCCAGTCGCAAGTAAGGAATGACTTGTCCCCCCACTGTGCATGTACACAACATAACACTAGTCAAAGGAATTTTAGTTTTCCATTCCATTTTGAAATAATTTGGATATTTATAAATTAATTTATAAAATCTGGACTGAAAATACAATTTACATAGACAGGATACTTAATACACAAAGATTACATTTATAGCAGCGTAATATTGTCAATCATGCGTAGCATCCTCACTATCACTTTTGGATTTTTTCATTTTTTTTTTAGCTAAAGATAAAATCTATATAAAACAGTCAAGCCTTTAAGTATTTTCTTCCAGGGAGAAAATTGTAAAGATGTTAAAAATTTAGGAGGTAGTGAATGAAAGGCTAACAATATCAGCAGTATTAAAAAACCTTATACTGAACCCCAGTATCATTTATATATAAAATTAAGTTTAGCCACTCATAATCAACCGTTGATCATCCTGAAGTAACAATTTAAAAATATTTCGTGATTAACAGTGTATGCATTAGTAAGATATGGAAGAACTTTAGAAACTTTATGGTAACTGCAGCATTAAGCAATTACATGCTGTGCAGTCTGTCACTGTAACTGTAAATACACACTTAAAAACCCATTTTTAGGTTCATTCTTTAATGTTTTTATCAAGTCCCAAATGTTTAGTTCTACTACATGTTACCAAATTTCTGTAAAACAGAACATGATGTGTGTCAAAAAGAATATTCTCTCACATTTAGATTAATCAGTTTGCAGGAAAGGCCCTAAGAGATGAATTCTCATGCAATTTAGAGTAGGACCCTAGTTAAATTTCTACAATTCCTTAATACTGGCATATATATTCAAAATATTCATGCATCTGTTATAAGTACAGATTAGGTAACACACAGAGTTTGGCAGCACACTAACCTTGGGTGTTTGTACCTAAGCAATAAGTTACCTTGCAACACTAGCATCCTCAGACTCAAGCCTCCTGTGTAAGTTAATAGCTCAAAGCTATTATCTAAGCTGCAAAATACTAATGTGCCACATTAGACCCATAATGTATTTCCACTGAATGAAAACATTACACCTGTATTAAGTGCACTACCAGTTCATTTCCTGTATCTGTGGGCCTCATTTATCTTCTCATCCAAGTGCCTTTATTCCTTTGATTATTCACAATACATTCAAGTAAACAAAAGGCACAGAAGTGCAAACTAGCATAATAAATGAAAGTCACCCTCCACTGCTGATTTCATACAGGAAGGAAAGTCTCTTGATAAAGGAAAAGACATTTGAAAGTAAACAATATTCCTTAAATAAAGGAAGTATAGAGCAGCACTGACAGAAAACATATATATTTAAAGTCTACATGTTGCAGAATGAACATTTCTTTTCCTCATTTCACACTAAGTGGATGTAGTTACTTCATTTTTAATAATTATTAGCAAAATAAGTAAAAAAACTTCAAAATTCTTGCTCATGTTGGAAAAGATTCCAGGGCCTCTCCATATGCACAGTGAAGAAACCATAAATAAATCTGACGAAGCAGAACTCTAACCTGTATTTGCAGAGTACCATTGTCTGTTATGCTAACTCTCCATAAGTCAAAATGGGCATGAATACCTTTCTTGACATCTACAAGACGAGAACGCCAATGGTATTGAAGGCTTGAAAATACTACTGCTCATGACATATGAATTTAAAATTTGCATTTAGTAAAATTAAACAGCAGTAATTTCTGAAGCAATTTTGTTTACATCATTACAAAAATCTTAAACAAATACAGTTTTAGCCTCTGATATCTTACAAAGACTTTTACAGGTGCCTTAACATTAAACTTACAGTTAGTCTCGTTAGTAAAGTTACCAGAGGTAGATGTTTCCTCAAGATAGACTGAGGGAAAAAAAGGCGTTAGTCTCCTTTCCCACTCATCATATCTCCCCACAGGGTAGAACATGCTTCTGAGAACCTAGACTACTGGCTCTGATAAGCACAGTACCACAGTACAGAACTGGTAGCATCCTACTTCTTTCTTAGAGGTTGACAGACTACTAGATCCCTAGTGAGAAGCTCCATCCATCCTTATCCCCAATCCTAGTAGTCCCCATCTCATCTTCCTGCCACAACTTATGTTCCCAGAGAAGGGTCAGGTTGGGAACTGAATGCCAAAGTGGTAAAGCAGGAGATACTAAAGGGGGAAAAATAATGCTAGAAGCCTCTCCCTGCAATTATCCTAGTAAGTTTGCAGCTGATTACATGCATACTTATGCGCTTGCAGTATCAGGACTTATCAATATTTTGGTTTACATAGGGTAACTTCATAATATTCAAAACACCCAGCCAGTAGTACACAGAAAAAAAAAAAAAAATCAGCATTTACAGTTTAGTTCATTATAATGAATAATTTAATATCACATGGCTCAAGCAATTTCTATTAAAGCCTCATTCTGATTTAAAAGTTTTTTTTTTAATCCAGGGATTTAACTTAATTCAAGCTGTTCTAACTTGTTCAGGTTTGAAGAAAGTCACTTTTTACATAATTCAGACTCCCTACAACAAACCTTTGCTAGTAGAAAGCTTTACAGCTTCTATTAGGACTGCGATTTTAACATAGACTATGTTATTTTATTTCCATAGCATTAAGTTTACATTTGATTTCTTTGAAATATACTGGGATTAGCAACTAAATCCAACGATGTCCTTAAATATTGCAAACTAAAATCAGAACAGGTCTTTGATGCATAAGTGTTACAACTTTCACATTTGAATTTCAAAATCATAGTTGTTAAAAATAAGCTTACCTGGCCATTAAAAAGAGTAAAGGTGCATGACTAATGAGCCTGTGGTTGTACATTCACTTACAAAGGAACAATCAACTTCAGAAGCCCTCACCTTCAAATACTGACTGTTGTCAAGCTGCTGACCACTATCACATATCCCTATTGCTCAATGCATCAGTCAGGGAACTAGACCAACCACGAACATCTTTTCCCACCCCACCTCCTCCTTATTTTTCAGTTTCCTCATATACAGAGCCACACAAACAGCTCTACCAGCTAAACAGCAGTCCAGAACAGGAATGAAGTGGCTAAAGCAGCTCCATCATACATAAGCAGCACTTCAGATGAACATGAGACCACAGTACATTAGATCGGCAACCTCACACAATAATGGAAGTTTACTTCTATAGAACCAGTAGTATTCTGCATTAAAAAAAAAAATCAAATACCTTTAAAAGAAAGCTTACAGCCATCTCTTAGCTATCCTTCATTTTCAATTTAAATGTTCCTCATCCAGTTTCAGTCATTTATCAATTATCTTCCATCTTTGTGAAGTATTTACACTGAAGTGCAGAATTAACTGAAGTTAGTCAACTTACATAATTTTGAACTTCTTGTATTTACTTTTTTCCTCCTTTTAATCTAACTGCAGTGCTCAGTAGATGGAGAGGTATAAAATGTATTACATATTAAGCCAAATTAAAACACATATGGCATCCTTACTTGATACACAGTACACCAATGTAATTTCATAGTGTTATTATAGTTCCATCTTCTTCTAATGGCTTATGATCTGGATCTTGTACTTCATATTCCATGCTAACGCTGCCTGCTGAATGATTCAAGTTCATCTCACTGGAAGGAAGGAATCCATTTTGTGTTGACTCGTGAAGGAGTTCAATTTGTGTCAACGATTCTAGGCTTTCGCTGGTAGGTGCGGCTTTTGGAATCTGCTGTGGCTCACCACTATCTTCAATAATAATGTCCTCTTCATCACTCTCCTCTTCTCCTTGCAAGAAATTTGCTAAAATATTTGGCATGCTACTTGGAAGGCTAGATTCAGTAGACTGACCGGAGCTGCCAGAAGTCCGACTGTTCCTCACAACATTATTTCTCTGGTTTGCTGGTCTTACTGTAATGATCAGGTTACGGCTGTTTGCGATCATCATGTCTGTAACCTGATCAAGGCTTTTTCCTGAAACCTCTATTCCATTCACCTCCAGTACTTCATCATTGACAGCCAGTAAGCCTGTGCTTTGAGCCAAGCCTCCAGGGACAAGCCTAGATATGAAAATCCCTGGAACTTTCTCTAATCCATGTGGCGTTACTCTGACACTAGAGCCATCTCGTATATAGAATCCCAGGGGTTTGTCAGTTCCGTATTTGTAAAGTCGTACCCTACGATGGGTTTCTGGAAGAATATCTACATCTATAATAGAAGACACTGGTCTGAAGTCTTGTGGCATGCTAATGACAATGTGCGGTTTCTTCTTGTGATTATCCGGACGTAACACATTTGATAAGACATTTTTCTTCCTTGTCATAGTATCCGTACCAAAGGCACTGTAGTCTGCATCTTCTGTAAAACATAGCACATTGATGATTAGATCACTTTATATGTGGTCCATATTGCATTGCTATCATGTTTTAGGTTAGCAGAATGAAATATCCAATCTATTCCGGCTTGCTATAGTAGAAACATTTCTCTCTACACAAGACAAGAGCTTTAATGTTATGAGATTCAAAATTTGTAATACTTTCGGTTTCCTTCTACCAAAGGAAAGAGAGTAGGCAAAAAAATTAAAGCAAGTTAGCAGCAGTAGAGACACAAAGAACTATAGCTGCTTGAGAGAAAGGTTAGAATGGAAAGAGTGAGTACATTCCTAGAAACATTAATTTTATTCAGAGTAATTCCACTTGTTAAGTTTTCTCTCCTCAGGTTTCAGATCATTGGAAAAGAAAGAATGAAAAAGGGAAAGCAGCCAGTGTGCCTATTATTGCCTAGTTCCTGGAAGCTAGCCAAGTGACCTGGATTCAAACTCCAGAAAGCTTATTCCATTCTGCACTCTCTTCCCTGCCCCCATGCAATGTAGGTAAAATGGCTGTGGAGCAGAAACAAAGAGATCTCGCACACAAATACTTCAAGCAAAACTGTTCATACAAGCAATACTGTAACTGCCACAATTTGATACAGAAGTATGCAAATGGCTTAGAATTTTAAAAGAAAACATATGCGAGTCATACAAACACTTCTAATGGAAGAGAAAACATGTTCTGCAGAAGCAATTCTGATGTCTGAAATGCCTGTTTACCAAGGGAAGCTTCCATTTTTCCTTTTAATATGCAATAACTCTCCAAAAACAATGAACCAAAACACATTCAGATCCGAGTTTCCTTGGATTTACACTTGTATTTTTTTTCTGCAGTGGATAAATAATCAAGCAGAACTGCTTTGCACTAACCCTGGGACTCGGAAGTTGGGATTTCTTTGTATTATCACATTAAGATGCCATTGGTACAGCCAAGACAGTAAAAGAGTTGCTATACATTTCAATCTGTGAATTGAAATAATTACAGAAATGCTATCCTAGTGTGAAGTTTCAGAAGAGCTGTCAATTGCTGATGAAAAAAAGTACACAGCGAGAGTTGGTAAGTCAGGAGATTTCTTTTTTCTAGGCTAAGATGAAGACATACAGACATGTACCAGTTAAATTTGGACTCTTCAGACGCTTTAAGCAAAATAGAACAGAGAAAGTAGTTCTGAGGCAATAGTCTAATACTATTCCAGCATGTAATACTAACTCCTCCCTTCCCCAGACATTAGGGCTGCTGAAGACAAGAGGAGTTTTTTTAAGAATAAAGTGATTGGTCTACTAAGGCAGCCTTGGACTTAATATTCTAAAAGATAAAGGACAACAGAAAAAGAAACAAATTTAAATTAGCCCACAAAAAACTCAAAGGGATTTATTATAAACTCATACCTTGTCTGTACACAATAGTAATAAAATAGTTCATCAACATGATTTAAAAAGATGTGTCCTGATGATGGCCTCATTTACACTTAATTTTTTTTGTTTAAAAAAATAATCACACCTTAAGGGAGGCAAAGCTGTTTGCTAAAGACAGAACATCTTTTGCATTAAAGTTTACAGATAAAGTTGTTCAACAATTTAATTGACACAAACAGGAATTATTTCTGAAGACAGCTAAGTCTACAGGGCCATACCATACTCTGGAGTCGCTTTTGTGACAATCTCAGTTACTTTGGGAGGACATGGGTGCCCCTCTAGAGTATTATATCCACCTTGCATAGTTAATTTTTACTTCTGCTGTTTCTCAGATTTGGCCATCTTTCCATCCAGACTGGTGTTTCTGCAAGAGTCACTAATGAACAAAGGCAGCACTAACACAAATTGTTCCACATGTGTTACTTTACCACAGTGCTCTCACTTCACGTGAGAAAGTGCATATTGACAGCACCCTAGGGACTTTTCTCTCCCATTTCACCCACTAAGACACCCTCTGCAAAATCTGCTTCCCTGCCTTCTTAGGATCAGCAGGTAAAAATGAAGCTAAATCAAGGGCTGGGCCAGCAAGAACAAGATGAAGTTTAACAAAGACAAGCGCAAAGTCCTGCACCTGGGATGAGATAACCAAAGAGGCCAGTACAGGCTGTGATCTGTGTGGCTGGGGAACAGCCTGCTGAAAGGGACCTAGGGGTCCTGGTGGACAAGCAGAACAGGATTCAGCAGTGCGCTGCTGCAGCAGAGGCAAACCGGATCCTTGGGCTGCATTTGCACAGGCATTACTAGCCAAGATAAAGATGTCTTTAATTACTAAAAATGAAGTAATTACGTTAATTACAATTAAACCCACTACTCAGCACTTGTCAGGCTGCACCTGAAGTACTGTGTCCAGTTCTGGTCCTCACAATTCAAGAAAGATGTAGGCAGACTGGACAGGGTCCAAAGGAAGGCCACAAAGATGATCAAAGGGCTGGAGAACCTGCCCTATGAGGAAAGGCTGAAGGAGTTAGGTCTTTTCTCTCTGAAGAAGAAAAGGCTTAGGTAGAACTTCACCACAGTATTTCAGTACTTAAAGGGTGGCTGCCAGGAGGACAAAGACACACGGAGAAGACAGGGCAATGGGTACAAGTTGCACTGGGAGAGGTTTCATCTCAATATAAGAAAGTGTTTTTTGGTTTGGGTTTTTTTGGGGGGGGTGGGGTGGTTTTTTGGTTTGTTTTTTTTTTTTTTAACAGTGAGAACAATCAATCACTAAAACAACCTCCACATGGATGCAGTGGAGTCCCCATCGCTAGAGGTTTTCAAGGTGCAATTGCACAGGATGCTAGATAATATCACCTAGGCTCCCTTTCCCATAAAAGGTTAGACCAGCTGATCTTTCGAGGCCCCTTCCAATCTGAGCTCTTCTACGATTCTATGAATTGTACAAGAAAGAGTAGGAAAGTAGAAGCAAACGGAAGAATCCACACTAGCTATGCTTGAGAACATTAGAAGATTGTGAATACAGGAAATAATTTTTAGTTTATTTGGGAGTCTGAAAGGTTCTCTCAGAAAAGCATGGAATTACTATTGTTCTTCAGCAAAAGAGGTTAAGGAGAAAAAAATTGTGATTTAAGGTTAAATTAAAATAACACTAGGTCTCAACATCAAGCGAGAAGGCTTTAGAAATAGCCTAAAAACTGTTCTTCAGATGCCTAAGAGTGTTAAGTCAGTTGTATTGAAGAGTGGGTTGATTAAAAAACAATCCAACCTCCCAAACCAAAGCAGGTAACAGGTGGACTATGTCTGAAGTGTAACACACCTCCAAAAATGCAAACTTACCATTTTCTCTGTAAAGTGCATTTTGGGATATCTGACTGAAGATCAGCCATTAAAATCCTGTACTCCGTTGCTGAAAACATGCTGATTTTTCAGACAACATGGAGCAATTCTTTTAATGTTTGCTTAAAATTTATGATCAAAGAAAAAAGTGTGAGAAGTTTTGCCCTTATCTCTACTGACAACCCATCCAACCAGTTTTAAGTTAGACATCTGGTCGTTACATTGGGAGGATTTTTGCAATTCAATGAGTTGCAACAGCTTCTCTTTTTTATTTGGAACTACAATCGCTTACAAAACAACTTGGAAAGGGCAATTGTGAAATAAGATACTAGACAGACAGACCTTGCTTTAAATATCTTCTACTGTTGAATACAAAATAACACAATGACAGCAAGAAAGTGATAGTATAGGTGAAGATTTTAGACAAACAATAGACAATGGTGACTTGAATATTAGAATTAAGAATGTTAATGAGTGCAAAGGTTATTTTTTTAGGTCACTGATTCTCCCTCCTCCACCAGCAGCTGGTATGCATCTTGGTGATCTCAAAAACTATGTAAAAACTTTTTTGTGCAGTGCATATCTAAGTAGTGATACTTTAGAACTCTGGTTTTACAGCTGCACAATCAATGGTAAATTCAACAAGACTAGAGAAAAGTATTCCAAGGACCAGAGAGACATTGCATGGACAAGAAGTGTCATTTTGCCTCATTTGAAAAGCTTCACTTCTTTTTGGTTTGTAGTGGTGACACATTTCTAGGCATTTAACACCGCATTGCTCCAGAAGAGCTCTGCTCTTTGGGAAGTTCTCCAGAGAGCCGATGAGTAAGTTGGAAGCATTTTGACTGATTAGTTCCATATTGTTCAGACCTTAAACCATATTATGCTTTTTAGGTTTTTTAGAGTAAGCTCATCTAAAGAAAATAGGAAACTTGCACATGCACAATTTATTTGTGCTAGAGTGCAAGTTGCTGATGAAAACTCTAGGATATAGGTACTAACATATTGGTACCAGCAAAGCACTAAGTTTCTACTGCTTTTACTACAAGAGTTGGCTTAGAAACAGTACAGAGGAAAACAGTGTATCATAACATTGTCAGTATTGATGTTCTTACAAGTGCTCTTCCACATGTATTGCAACATGAAAAGGTACTCAGTTTGGGGGTTTTTCTCCTTAAATTCAAAGTGCGCACATTCAGATTCTTGTCAAAGCATCAGAGTATCTGGTATTTTACGCGTTCTGTCCTATCAGATGTATATCATATTTGACATTGCCAGCTTGCCACAGTGGGCTGTAAAGCTTCTTCACCTGCATAGCAAGCCACATACCAGGACCCCTCTCCTGCCACTTAGGCCTTCTGTGCCTGCATGGTAAGTCTGGCATGTACTAGATCTACAAACATATACACATTTATTACAGCCAAGAAGTAGATTTATTGTCCCCTGCAAATGATCACAGTAAGTTTGTGCTCTTTAGATCTAGATCTATTCACATGGCTTTTCACAACTTCCCTCCCCAACAAAAATAGAGTTCACAAAAATCACCACCCAACCTGCCTTCCCACAACTACCAGCTGATAAGGCTTAAAACTTTTGTCCAAATCAAATTTTTCACAGTTAGTAGAGAAACACGAAGATCAGTTGCAAATGGACTGGCTTTGAAAGAAATACTGCATCAGTATATCTGTATGTGAACTAACAGATTCAAAAGTGCTTTTTAAACAAAAACTAAGATCAGAAAAACATTTATTGGAAGAGACATGAACTTTAAAAGTCTCTTTCAGACGGCAAATATACAATCAGAAGTCTTAACACTGAGCTGGTGCTTTTGCTTTTAGAAACTTACTTCTTAAGTTACATGACACATTGTTGAAGTAAAAGCATCCCAAAATTGCAAGCCATATGTCAAAACATTTAAGAAACTATAAGCACCAGAGGGTAGTTGTTTTGCATTGTAACTAATCTTAGTAGTCTAAAAATTCAAAACTAGCACAAACCTTAAGATACACAGTTAAAGTTACATAATTTGTGAGGAAAAAGAAATAGTGAAAGGTTGATGAAGACTCATCTCCAAATCTCAGCCAAGCAGCATGACTCTGTTTAACCTCTCTTCCACTGCTAAACAAATTTTCTAAAGCAATATTTTCGAGTACAAAAGCATCTTTGTCCTGGCACCTAGCTAATCAGTTTAAAGCTGCAGCAGAAAATATTTTGGCATAAAGCCAAAGGACAAGGTGCTAACTACAGACAGTGTTAAGGAAAACATCCACATAATGCAAGAATGATTTTTCCCCCAGCGTTTTCAAGCTCAAGGTGGCACCAATCTGTATATACTTGTTACATAAAATTTAAAACAAAAGCCCACAAATGCCAAATCTGGTTTCAATTTAACGTTGTTAAAGACAGATATTTAAAATGTTTTCCTGATCTATTTGCAAAGCAATGTAGAGTTATCCCTCAAGAATTAAATTTTCAAAATCCCCAAATCATTAGTACATTTGAATATAGATGCAATTTAGCATGTTTTTTAAATAAGCCCCAACAAATCTGGTCTCTTTAGTCACAAGTTATAACAAAACATGGTTTTAGGAAACTAACCTATGTTTTCAGGAAGAGGACTCAGAACAGCCAGGATATTCCAGAGAGCGCTGTTTAAAAAGCCAACTCCTCTTACTTTTCACCAAAATAAAGCTTCTCAGTGAAAAAGTCTATGTCAAGAGGCACAAAGGAATTAACCCAAGAACTCACTTTTTACTGTATACAGCCATATACATGCAGAACTCGCAGGAGTTGTATATTGTAATTTAATACCCTGCAAGTGAGTTTCAAGGACATTATAATGAAACATATCTTTTGTTAAGTTATCTTCTCTATTATTCTTGTATTTACAATGCAAAGTCCCCCACATTGAACTGCCCTTCAGGGCCTGTGCAAATTATGTCCCCACCACCATTTTATTTTCAGCAAGATTTTTCTCACAGACAGAGTGACTCCCATACATCTGGATTTAATCATGATACATCAGTTTAACCTTTAAATTCCAGATGTCAACAGTACCTGTTAATCTGTTAAACTGCAGGATGAAATTCCAATAAGCAACTGTTTCCCGCAAACTGATAGCCATTCTTGACTTGTGCAATATCAAGCTCCAGTTTAGATTTAGCACTGGAACAGTTTAAAATATTTTAAAGTAATTTAGTTAAATACAATTAGAAGAGTCTAAGGGGAATAATGTGATTTGATTTCATCACAGGATTGCTAGGTTTCTTACCACAATAACCAATACACATAAACGCTTAGGATTGACAACTTTCTAGCTTTCATAAATTAGGAATCAAAATTGAATAGAAGAGAAAAGAGTGCTTACTCTGGCATAACAAAATTTCTGAAATTTCGGAGCAACATTATTACAATTGTCACTTACTAATAACATTGCAAAAGCATCTTGTTGCTCCCATTTCAACCCCTGAAGGTATTCCTTGGATGCAATATACTAAGAAGTTAATACTATTTACCCTAGATTTTATTGTAGTCTGCTCATACCTTATGTTAGCTTTCCACAAATTGCATGTAGCTTCTAAATAGGTAAAACAGTATAATAAAACTTTATCTTTTAAGACAGCAAAAACTTTCTCTCTTCCCCACAATAGCTTTTTGCCAAAGATCTTAAACTCCCAACTATTATTGCTGGAAATATAAAAAAAGGCAAAGTTCCATTAGAAAACCCACAGAAATTTTTCAGATTATTTAAGAGAATGTATGAAAGCCACAAGAAGCCTTGCAGGTAGAAAAGTAACTGGTGTCACTTATTAGTTATAGTTCCAAAACAACACAGATCAAAGCTGTCCCATCAACGGCAGGTATTTGTTCAGACACTTGATTTTCAATTTCAGAGGTACAGCCAATAAAGATCTGTGCAATCGGATAAATCAATCACACCTAAACAAATTAGGCTGCACAAATTATGACACATCTCTAACTCCTACAATTCAACTTTAGTTACAGGCAAATTACTACAAATAAAATACAGAATCAAGTTATTTCCTTATTTGCCATCAAACAAACCTCTGTTCTATATGGCAAAGATGCTAATGGAATCAAAGCCTCAATTTAATCAACAGAAGTGATCGAAATAGTCACAACTAACTCAGAACAAAGCACAGTGCTGGAAGTGCTGGACTCAGATGCCTGCCTGGGTTCTTTATTCCCTAAAACTCTACAGCCAGAAGACTCTAGTCTCAAAGGGAAGGTGATGACAACTGATACTTTCTACACAGCTTTTCCAGCTAATCAATTCTTGGCATAGTAAACTTAAGCAGGTTAATCTTATTTCTAGTTCTGCACATTATATCAATTCTATTATCAATTCCTCAAAGCAGAGAATTAAGAAATAATCCATCATGCTTTAAATAAAGGTACAATGAAGGTATAAGGTGTTACAAATGTAACACTAGTAACAGTCAGCATTAAACATGTAACACTAGTAACAATCTAAAAACATATGGTGTTAAAATATAAACTCAATAATCCCAGTCTGACAAAGTGGTTTATCTGTTCTTGTCATATGGCTACTGTAGAAGATTAAGTGGAATCATAGACCTTTTCTACCTCTAGGTTCTATTAAAGCAAATAGTTCATTCTCTTGGCAATTCAGGACTGAAAACATAGGCCTTACTAGACTATACTATCCTCAATACAAACAAAACAAACACATTTTGCCAGCAACACAGCAGCTGGCAAGCAGCCACACTGTTTTTGAATATTGTTCCTGTGTTAGGCTGTTGTGAAGCTTATTCGTTTTTTAGAGTGGGAAAGTTGATAAAAGCTTCCGATGCCCAAGCATTTTCTAAGGAAAATAAGCCTGTCTTAGCAACAACCAGAAACAGTGCACATCTTCATAAAATAGCTAAGCAAGAAGCAGTCTGCTATTCAAAGATCAGTTGACTGCCTTACTATGATAGGAACTGCACATGCATGTGTTCATGTATACATACACCCACACAACGCATGCACACTCACACCTGTATGCAAGTAAGCAGAAAACCAACAAGTGCAGAAATCAGGTTTTCTTGACTTCTCTGGATTAAAACAATTTCAAATCACATCACTAGATTTCTCCCCTCACCTTCAGTTCCATATACGGAATATGTTCTCCTGGACAAGAACAAATACAACTTCAAATTTGATTTTTTTTTTCCTTCATGAACAAAAGCAGACACTAGAGAAAGAGAACCAGGGCTTTGTGCCTGAAAGACATGCTATTTTTAAAGGCAAACCAACAAACTGAGCAACACTCACATTTGCGGTTTGCTAACCGAAATAAGCTTGTCATTTTGAAGCTTCAGAATGTTTTATTAGGAAAGTGTGATAAGAGTAGTGTATTACAAAGTTAGTCTTTAATTTATACTGACATTTAATACTTCATGTAATAAGATTTTCAAGTCCTTTCCATCCTGTAATGGCCTCTCTTCTTGTCTGATCAAGATCGGAATTTTAAGTGAAAGGCATCCAACATACAGAGCAGAAAAGCCTAGAGGTTTAAAGTTTATTTTCATTTGCTTACACAAAACCAGAAAGAAGCATTTGCTAGAGATTTAACTTGACTTTATCTAACTGAACTAAATACAAGCAAAAAAAACCACAAAGTACAAATAGGTTGCCTGAGGAAGCTCTTGCAAGAGAGATGAGTTATGAGCACCTTTCATGATCCGTAATTGTTACGGAATTCAGCATGATG
Organism: Gymnogyps californianus; assembly: GCF_018139145.2. Classification (NCBI taxonomy): domain Eukaryota; kingdom Metazoa; phylum Chordata; class Aves; order Accipitriformes; family Cathartidae; genus Gymnogyps; species Gymnogyps californianus. The sequence continues at coordinate 8,764,453 of NC_059487.1, read as the reverse complement.
AAATAGGACTGAAGAGTTTTTTCCTCCATACGTCACACTGTTTGCATACAGTATACTGCAACACAGTATAACTGGACAAACAGATGATTCACAGACTTCAAGTGCACTTACCTTTTCTCTGAATGAAAATCCTGAGTAGAGGATTGGCTGTGGAAACTGCTTTATGATAATTGTCATCATTATTGATAGGCAGCAGGTCTCCATGAATGTCCGTATATCCCACTAGAACATCAACATTTGGTATCTTGTGCACATGCTGCAATAATCCATAGAACTCCTCAAACTTTCCAGGTTTGGATCTCTCCAGAGAAAATCGTCGAAATTCTGCTCCAAACTACAACAAAATATATCTCATATCATTAATATGGAAATCCAACATCCTCAAGCAATAGAATGATTTGAATGTTAAACCAGAAATGTTATGGAATTAAAAGTGCACTAAAAACTACAACCAGTGAAATGGCATAAAAAGATCAGTTTAAACTGGGTTTTTTTTCCCCAAAGTTATAACTATTTCTAGTCTTGATTAAAAAAAAATGTACTTTTGAATATGTAAAAGTTGCTTGCATTGTTCCGTTTAGGTCAAAGCATTCACTAATATGGGAGCTTAGCATTAAGTTGACAAACTAGTGCAAGAATAATTGCAGATTCTTACATGCTTATGAAACAGCCATGCTCTCAGTAAGGGACAGAATTCATACCCAGCACTGATGCTGATGGCTCAAAAACAAGATTATGATTAGCCTCCTATGGTATGTTGACTACCTGGAACTTTTTCAAAGAAATTTCAGTGCACTTTAGAACGGTATGTATAGATTGTTATACAGCTATGGTTAACCTATGCAAGACTGAATAGTTTTCAGATTCCCAGTTGTTTGGACAAGAAATGAAAAAGCCACTTTGACCTGAAGACTACAAAGAATGGCTGCTGCTTTTCAGTACAAACTACGTGCAGTAAAGCTTTAGTGAGCTGATCTCAAGTCAGTTCTGCTCTTACCTAAAGAGAGATAATAAAGGAGGCAACCAGCCACTACTTAAGAGCATTCAGAAGATTTGCCTGCACAATCAAGACTCAAATCTTGACTGCATAGTCTTTTAAAATGTGGTTGTATCCAGGGTATAAAACAGAGAAGATTCAGAAGATATGCAAAAAAAAACCATTTAATCATTGGCACTGTACTTTCAGGGGTAGCATTTGCATTTAGTCAGTATGATCACTCAACAAAAAAAACCCAGCTCATTAGTCCACTCGAGCTTCAGTCTCCTATATCACCTATATTACAAACACTTATTAAAAAACAACGCTAGCAATGATTCAGTGGTGGTAGGCATAAGACTAAACTGGGTGGAAATGAAAAGGCAAGCATTTGATGTAGACTAGACAGATTTTAATTTTAGCAAGCACAACTGGTAAAATTATAGTGTTCTGCCCAACACAGGCAGGACCCAAAGCAAACAGAATATTGGATAAAAATAACTCCAAAACCTCCATATCAGGCATACACAACACACCAAAGATGCTAAAAGGAATTAAGAGATAGCAGCAGTCAGGTTACTAAAAGCAGACCAGCTTGTATATGAATTAAAAGGGTAATAAACTAATCACTAAAAAATAGAAAATAAACAAAAAAGTTGGTAGCATTTTTTTGTGAATTCTATTGCTGACCTACAGTGAACACAAAGACTTTAAATAATTTATTTAGCAAGTTTAGTTTGAAGCAGAACAGAAAGGCACCTGGAACAAAATACTCACTGACTGAAAGTTTGAGCCTCAGTATCACATACTTGGGTATGTTACACACAGCAGATGTGAAGGTGCACATTATCAAGCCTCCAGACCAACCTCTACCTCACATTTGATTACAACCTCTTGGAGAATAAAAGCTTTAGAGTTCTCACATACAAACAAAGGAATGAAAATAAGGAGACAAGGACCCCATTGTTAGCACATTAACACCATGCTAACTCAAACACAGCACAGCAAAACAAGCTACACCTTCCAACACCCCACCTTCCTCCAAAAGTTTCACATAAAGGAATTATCTGGGAACATTTCTCTTCTAGAAATACTCCAATTACAGTAACATTAACTAACAATAAGGCAGAAGCAATGATTCATACCTGCTTACAAGAAAAGTAAAGAAAAGCCTGCAGGAGGAACTCCCATCACGTCAGAAGCAGCACATTTAATCATGATGTCAGTGAAAGACTTTATCCTGTGTCCCTCAAATCTTTCTTCAGCTATGTGAAGTATGAATGCCACAGGAATTGTTCGTGCATTGCATCCATTTCAATTGTTTGGCTTCGAAAGACTACATAGTTTAAACATAATTCAGTAATAAAAGTTCAAAAAGCCAACAACCTCACTGTCAATTTGGAGTAAATGTTAAATCCTATTGCAGCAAGCATACAAAGGGCCAGATTTTCCAACGTGTGATTTATCTTTTTCCACATGATTTTATACATAGTTGGTGCAAACACCAAGAGACTAAATTATTTCCTAACATGGCTTGCCATATGCTCAACACTATTATAAAGCAGATAAAGACAAAAGTAAAACTATGCAATTTCATAGTTTATTTTAACCCCTGAAATGTTTTCATTTTATATGAAATGTTGCACTCCATTCCATTAAATGGGCTGCACTTACAACTCACAAGAAGTTTAGAGGAGATGAAAGATTGGAAGAGACTAACTTAAGAAGAGAAGGCTTCTTGCCACCTGAGCTCTTTACAAATGCATGCTGTTACACTGGTAACTCATCTGGGAAAACACAGTACAAGCAATGTCAGCGTACTAGGAAGTTACTAGAGATACCGATTCAAGTAAGACTTACTTATGAGAGACATATTTAAGTCCTCTGTAACACAGCACACTGCCACTATACTATAAGTCTCCAGCAACAATAGAACATGAACTACAGTAACTGTATCTGTCTTATCAGTATATGAGATTTCATTCTGCAAAAAATATTATTCCAAGTCATAAGAAAGAGGGGGGGAAGACCTGAATTTTATATCTAAAGAACTAGACATTTATTTTGGGGCTTTCATACCATCACCAGGAACTCTAGTTTGGGGTATAAGACTTGATTTTCTATGATGAGAGAAAGGGATAACTGGAACTAATATACTATGGGATTCCCTAGGGCAAGTTCAGAACAGTTACCCAAAGTGAATAAGCTAGACTAACAAAAGGATTTTGCTCATGTAACTGCAACTACAGTTGGGCTGTGCTGGCACAGCTTTGTCAGTTGGGGCATGATTATTGATTTGGAGTACCTAAATAAAGAGCTGTACATCGCTGATAAGCCTTCAAAGCCTAGACCACTCCACAGTAATGGTCCCCTCCACCTCCCACACAAGCCTTTCTTCTTTCTCTTTAGAATTGCTTATTTTCATAAAAGGAAGATGACTCCTACGCTATATTAAATCAAGGTGCTGTTAAATAACACATTAGCAACAAGTAGTTCTAGGAATGCCTTGAAACCTGCTTCATAATATGCACTTAAAAGACAGCCCCTGTTCAGTAGAACTTCTACACTTTTCTGTACAAACACCAAAGAACACATCACACAGGTGATCCCTAGACATATTTTAAATCAAGGAAACACATGCAACGGGGGAACAGTAAGCCTAGAGTTTTGGGCTGAGGCAACAAGTATTTTGTTTATAAACACATTGTACTGATTGCTTTCAATCTTACAAGAGCATAGATGGAAAACAGACTTCACCAACCACAGTAACAGCTATGCTTAACTAGTATTTGAAATCATAGCTACCAGCTATTCCTGTGCTTTCTGGTTTTGTCCACATGATAGTTAATTTAACACTTCAAAGAAATCATCATCATTCAAGCTAGAGAGACCAACCATACATTTTCTAGAAGTTTCAGCACTATGTTATCCTCAAAAAAACCACACAACATCACAAGTACTGCTTCACCTATACTGCTGCTGTAACACTTGATTAGCAGGAAAGGAAGGTACAGAATATAGACAACAGACTGTAGATCAGTTTAAAAAAAGCCCACAAAATGCATATTTTTCTACCAATGGAAGAAAACACATTCCCATGTAGGTGCGCTTGCAATTTGCCTAGACAAGGAAAAGGGGGTTTTAACTCAAGTTACACACATTTATTTAACTAATAGGTTGACACTCCACCTAATACTGCACATCCAACGCTTTTACAATTAACTGCAGAATGACATGTAAACAACATCTTACAACTATAAACCAGAACAAAAATCTAATTTCTTTCTGAACATCAAAGTTTTGTCAGCAAGGCTTTGTCTAATCAGCACATTAAAAAACAACAATAGGAAGAACGGATGCAGATACACCCATGAGAGAATTTACAGAATTGTGCAAAGCTTTGACAGTAAGAAACTGTCGGTATAAGCCATAACATACAGATACACACTCATAAAACAATTGCCAAATACTCAGATAGCCTCTAAAAGATGGCAAGCTCTACTTTAATGTAAGTTAGCCAGGGCTTACTCTATCAAGTAATGCAAGGTATGCTCTACCCCACAGAAAAAAAAAAGTACAGAAACACACAGTCATTAAACAACAACAAAAAAAGTACAAAAACAGTCACTAAGTTAAAGAAATGTACTTTTTTTCTGATTCAGACAAAGAACAGGTTTTGGAGTTTGAATCATAACTCCAAGTATCTCTTTTGGCCCAGATATCCCAAACTTTCCCCAAACACCTACTTCTCTGTATGTTTTTTAGTCTATGCAGAAACTAAGGGGCCAACTCCACTAACCTGTTTTTGTAAAACACTTCAAAAATACTTTTCCCCCCCTCCCCCTGCAGACAGCGCACCCAGTAAGCGACACCACCACCTAACTCCCACTACCTTAGCCTTGTCACAGCTCAGCAGCCTGAGGAGACCAGAGGCAGCTGGCCGGAGCAGGGACAGGCAGGTGGGGAAGGGAGTCCGCCCCCAGCCGCGGATCCGGGGACCACCGCCTCCCCGAGCCCCGCGGCCTGAGGGGCGCTCAAGCGACACCGGGGCCGTGCACCGGCGGACGCCGGCCCCTCGCCCTCGGTGCCACCTCCGGCAGGTGAGTCAGCAGCTCTCCCTACCCCGCGTCCCCTCACCGCCCTTCTCCACAGCGACACTACGACCAGACGCCCCCGCAGGGCAGGGCCAGGCCGGGCCAGCTCCTTCCCGCCCTGGCGCCGCCGCCGCCCGCGGCCCTCAGGCGCGGTGGCCAGCACCCACCTTACTCTTCACCTCCATGGTGCCCAGGCCCCGGCTGCCCGCAGCCCCGCGGTGAGGCCGGTTCATGCCGCCGGAGGGTCGGTGTCTCGTCTTCTCTCCTCTCTCTCTCTCCCGGGTGCCCCCGAGCGCCCTGCGGGAAGGGAAGAGAGGCAGAAGGGGAGGGCGAGCGGCGCGGCCCGAAGCCAACTGCCCCCGGCAACCGCGGCCGCTCCGCCGGCTCCTGCCGCCGCGACGCCTCCGCCCTCAGACAGGGGGGAGGGGGCGGGGCCACGGCGGCTCCTGGCACCTGCCGCGCCGCCGAGCCAGCGGCCAGCCGCGCGGGGGCGGGGCGGGGCAACCGCGCGGCGCCGCCACAGCGCCTGCGCCGCAAGGAGGGGGCGCCGGCCGGCGGCGGGCGGGGCCGCGCACCTGCCGGTGGCGAGCATGCGCAGTCGCCGGGTGGCGAGAGGGGCCGCGCACCTGCGCCTGGCTCGGCGGGGTTCCAAGATGGAGGGGCCGCCCGGAGCGGGTGAGCAGGAGCAGGAGCAGGAGCAGGAGCAGGAGCAGTTGTGTGATGAGGCAGTCTTTTTTTTTTTTTGCCTTTCTCCTAGGGAGCAGGTGTGGGATGTGCCTCGGCAACCTTTGCCCTGGAGTAGCCGGGTCTGGTGTGTACACAACAGGGCTGCGCTGGCTGAAGCGCGGTTCCCCGCCTTCTCCTCAGGCGCCTCAGCGCGTCGTCCCCTGCGCTGGGGCCGGCCCGGCCTCGGGCTGCGCCCCTCGCCGCGGGCAACCACTAGCCCGCACCTCCGCGCCCTCCCACAGCGTTGGGGAGGCGGGCCCGGCAGCCGGCCAGGCCTCGGCGCCTCGCAGCCTCCGTGCTGGGAGCCCGTAGGGCCAGGCTGCCCTGAAGGCCGGTGGCATCAATGCACCTCAGGCATCCTGCGAATTTAACACAGAAGGTGCACCAGTGTTAGTTTATGTATTGACAGATGGCATAAAATAAGTCTAGATCGGGCTGAAAGGTTGAACTCTCTTACTCTCAGGGTGCATCTGTACGCCCATCCTGGGCATAAAGATGTTCATGGAGTTTGTTTTCATTTTAGCTACGAATAATATTGCAGGATCTCGTAACATGTCAGAGTGGTTGTCTTGGGTATCCTTGTTTATTGGTTTAATTCTCAGATAGATCAATGATTTTCATATAAAGGTCTGCTTAGCTACCCTGAGAGAGGTACTGACAAAACTTAGTGGAGAGACCATAAATATCTTACAATCTGAAGAAAAATTACTTTTCACTTACATAATTTTACATGTATTGGCAAGAAGAAAGCATGTAGATTAATCTAGTTATGTCAACAAATCTTTGAAATATAGGTCTCTCCCTAATCTATAAACCTGATAGAAGAGAACTCAGTGTGAGATATCCTTGTGTAAATGTTATATAGACAGCTGCGAAGGGAGTTCAAACAACTCCATGCAGTTGAGGCAAGGTATGAGTGTCTAGTCAGTTCTCAAGTCTCAGTTGGTAATCAGTAATTAAAAAAAAAAACATCCAGTGCTGAATCACTTTTAAGTTGGTGCTGTTTTTTGTACAGTTGATCTTACTCCCATCATGCCAAAGGCAAAGAAATTGCAGCTATCACTCAAGCCAAGACAAGTTGTCATTAGTACAGAGGGTATCATTAATTGTTAAGTATAGTTTGCTGTCAGATGGTGTCTAGGCTAATTCAAGCCTTTCCATCCTTTATCTAGTAAGTTTTGGTTTTACAATGCAAAAGGATACATGGAGAATTCAGTCTGTAAATTTAGATAAAATCTGTGATCCTGGTGTAATAGAAGATAGATTACAGCTATGTGAGCAAGACTTGGATAAAACCTCTTATTTTGTCACTTTGTAATTACAAAATTGAAAAGAGCTTGGACTGCTTTCCATTTCTGTGTTCTACAGCATGCTTTGCTTAATGAGCTATAGTTAAGCACAGAGAAGAGCGCGAGTGACAGAAGAGCAGTGCCTTCTCCAGGTTTTTAAAGCTATTCGTTTGCCTCTTTTCTTTTGGAGAGAGGGAGGAAGAACCTCCTGAAGATGATTTGTGCTTGAAACCGTCGCGCAGCTAGTTTTATTGCTATAGATTTATGAAGTATCGTCTAAGATAATTTTTTTTCTATTGTGCATTCCTAGCATGATTGGAGTGCCATGCAGTGGGTGTGGTAGCATGCTTAAGGAGTCAGGGCAAATTCATTTCAAGTCACTGGAACCAACCTAATAAAAAGTATTAATCACTGGCTTGCTTTCATCACAAGGAGCTGATGTATGAGGAAGGAATGTGATAAACAATTTGATTTCAGATAAAGGTAGGGAGAGAGGCAGGCTTTTTGTGCCAGTTGTAACACAAGTTTATAGAGCTGTTTTAGTCACAAGTTCTGTAAAACCTGTGATTCAGACTTGATCAAGCTATTCATGGCACGTTCAGTTTCTGCTTCTGTGAAATTGAAAGACAGGTTGGGTTTCCTAATCTCTGGTCAGTTGGGGAAGTTTTTTGGGAGGCCTTTTTTTTCTTTGCTTGTTTTGGTGTAGAAATTCGATCACTAAGTCCACCATGGAGTATAGTGAGATTCTACTGTAATGCTTCTTTCCCATCTCGAGACCTCCCACTTTTTAAGTGGAATGCTATTCCATACAGCCCTCCTGGGAGTTGAAAGAATACTTCTAAGAATACAGCATAGAAAATGTCTGCCAGTGTATGTTGACTGTTATTGATCACCCACCTAAACTTTTATTGTATAGTTCAGGGCTTATGCTGTTTTTATATTTAACATAAACTATTCTTTATTTACACTGTCAGTGCTAGCTCAGAAGAGTGACTGTTAGATTCAGTAGATTGTAATCTGATCTTCTATTGGAGTTGACAAGAGGTTGGGTTTTTTTTTGATGGGAAGAGAAAAATAAAGGGGAAAAGAGCAGCGTTATTTAAAAAATCATAAGAAGATGGTTATACCACAGATTCTCCTGCTTTCTTTAAAAAAAAATAAAATCTGCACTTACAGGCTTTCATTTTGGTACTTTCTGCAAATTTGATACATTAATCTTGCATACCAGTTACGTTTCCCTACAAAGAGGGGAGTTTTCAAGAACAGTGTATACACTTGGATAGCTGCATTTTCAGCGTATTAGGGAGACGTGACCTCAAATTGCTTTTACCTTCCCCTTAATAAGTGAGTGGTACAGACAAACCATTTGTGTCATAAACACATCTGATGTTCACAAACGCAAATAATATTGTAGAGCACTATTTATAGGTGCCCATGAAGCCATGGAAGTACATTGCATAACATTCTGTTAATAATCCTGATCGTGGGGCAGGATATGTGAATTTACAAGTGTTGCATTAGATAGAAAGAATTTGAGAAGGGTAGCTTGTTATATTTTATCTCCGTGAAATACAATCCATACCAACAGCACTATACAAATGTAAGAGCAAAGCTCATCAAGTAAACCCCATTGCATGGCAGTTTAGCTAATTTATTAGTAATAGTAATATTTAAATAACACCAGTATAATAAAAACTGAATCTCTTATCCTGAAATTGTGACAGTTGTGGGATTTTGTGGATTTTAATTTTGGTTTTGGGGGTTTTGTTTTGGGGGTTTTTTTATTTTCTTGGGGGGGAACCAATGGTTGGTTTAGTAATGAATGTGTTTGGTTTTTAACTGTACAGCTATAAAATTACTTTTAGCATTGAAGTAGTGATATAAAAGTTTGTTGCTTTTCTTGTGCAGAAATCAGCAATACAATACAATCCTACCAATAGTATAGTGGCTGTGTAGGTACAAGTATATGAGTGTAGTTCAAAAGTGCTCTCCAGCTAGGGACTGCTTCTCCTTTTCTGGCTAGATTTTGTCAATGCATTTTTTGTACAGGTACCTGGGAAGGCTTGAGAAATGTTTCTGTATTGAAAAAAAAAAAGAATACTAAAGAACTGCAACACTTGCATTTAAATATCTGCTGCAAAGAAGATAGGAGCATATAAGTCCAAAGTGATGTACACTTCAAATCATATTTTTGCTCAGTAAATAGATATTACAAAATACTTACATTGTTAACTGAAGAACTAATGCTACTTCACCTGTTAAAGATAGGATGGACCAGAGGAGCAACCAGAGAGTTAAGATGGAACAATTTCTGTGTTCTGATTCTCCCTCTGGTTTCTTCTTTGGCTGTCAGCAAAACAATTAGCCTTTTTTTTTTCCCCGACTCCTCCTCCAGGCACCTTTAGTTACTTTGATGCAATATTTACTTACCTGTCCATGACAAAATGAATTGATTATTTTTAAAGTTCATATGTGAGATCTTTTCCAATAAAATATTTCTAGTTTCCTAGGGTTTCTTTCAATTAGTACTTTTGTTTTATTTTGTCTAGCTTTATGGGAAGAGTTGTCTTTGTATCATGCTGCCTGTCAAATAAACGTTTGTTTCTGGTGTGCTATAAATCTAGATCCAGTTTTGGAAACACATTTAAACTTAGTCATGCAAAATATTCCCATAAATTAAAGTTAAACATAAGTACCATACCTAGGAATCTGGACAAATCTAGAAGAGCTGTGTGGAAAGGAGCAACGAGCAGCCATATACCCTAGTAATCAGGGACACCAAAGCGGTCACACTTCCTGCCACAGAATTGAGACTGTAACAAACATGGGAGCACCGTGAAGGCCAGCTCTGGTTAGGACTCCTGAGATAGGTGTGCTTGGTAGGCTGAGAAAATTCTCAGAACATACTGTTATGGAATTATTTCTTTATTAGGCAAGAGAAACCGGTGAATTATTTCACATTTTCTTACCTCTGCAGAAATTTTTCCTTTTCATTATGAATGGGAGTTCTGACTTTCAGCTAGCTCTAACATCAGACCCTTAATGGAGGATGTGTTGCAAGTACTTTTTAGAAAGAATGCCATTTGTCCCAGCAGTGGATGGTCTGTAGAATATTTCTGTGATTTTTCTTGGTTAGGGGCTTTAGTTGTGATAAACTTCTGAAGTTTTTTGACAATACTTTCCTAACAAGTTAAAAGCTAATACTGAGATATTAATTTGTACTCTCTGAGGTTTCTAACTAAAATAATTAAAAGCTTTTAAAGCTTTTTCTTCACATTCATCTAGTAATCCATTTCTGTTCAATTACTCCAGATTACTTTGAAATTCTTCCTTATTTAAACACGGTAGTACTAATCACAGCTGACATCTCACACTTGCATACGCGTGTAGAGTTTGGTGATTTAACTCAGTGTTCAAAAGAAACCATGCTGGTGCTCGAGCTGTATAGGTCAATAGATAACACTTCAGTGTTTCTTTCCTCCAAGTAATTTGTGATCATTACTTATTTGTCTTTCCAGTACTCACTGAGTATTCCTGATCTAGAATTTGGAAAAATTATGACAGATCAAAGGAATAATTGCTCCAAAATTTCTTTTAAACTTCACTTAGTACAGATTAGAATTTTAATTTTGTCTTATTCTTAGAGAATTAGATAAAAAGCTCTGTCTAATAAACCTTTCGGAATAAAGACTTTGCTTTTAAGCTTGTCTGGAAAGCATGTTATCGCTACTTGTGAGTAAAACAATGCCCTCTGCTAGTGGCTGTAACCTAGAATAAGTAACACTTCAAGTGCCATCTGCTGAATAATGAGTACTTGTGCCTTTTACTGCAAAGGAACGTTTTTATACAGAATGGTGGTTGATAGATCTTAAAATTGTTTGTGACTACACACAGCATGCTTATAAAGCAAATTGTTAGGCTTTGTCAGTTGTTAGAAGTAATTTCCTATCAAACAAGAATAACATTTGAGCTTTAAAGTGAACAAGCTGCTATGGATTCTAACAGTTTAATCTTTTATAAATATCCAGCTCTTGTTACACAGTGCCTTGCTTCACAGCTAGATTGGACCGTGTTGTCTTTATGTCCTCTTGTCCTCCAGGGTGTGACGTTTCAACACTCTGCATTGCTTGTCAGTGTGTTATTTTGACATCACTTACTAGCGAGTTTGTGTATTACTCTTGTAAGCAAGTCCCTCCTGGTGCATACTTCTGCAGGTACGGTTTCAGAAATCTTGCATTTAACTCCCTTCTCCTGAGCTCACATGCCTGTGTCTGCCTTCTTTCAGAGCTGCCAGAAACAAATTTGTGTCCTCCAAGTTGGCCCTACTGCCAAGTCAAACTGCTTTGACAGAAATGCTCGAAGAAAGGGAAGTAATTGCAGGACCCGTTAACGGTTCTGTTACTTGCCTGACTGTGAGAAAATTAATTAATTTTGCAAATGATACCTGCATCCAATTGCAAAAATAATGATAGCTCTTTATAAAATAATTCTTTATTACTTATTATGATTGAATTATTATTGGATAATACGTGAGTCGTCCAGGATTGCTCGCACACGCTCAAAAAAAAGTACTGGAAGCGCCTGTGCCGCTTGTGATGCAGTGCGGGTTGGACTGCATTACACATATGCAGAAGGTGGATTAGCCAGTTGAGAACGGCATCTCGTGGGGATTGCCCGTTTAGGTCACGCGTGGGAGGCCTTCGTGCCGTTCCCTGAGCCCTTGCAGCCCTTGCTGTCCATCGCAGCCGGTGCCGCGGCGGGCCGGGGAGCCGCTGCCGGCGCGGGAGGGGGGGCCCGGCAGAGGGCGCTGTGCTGTGCGCGCGGCGGGCGGGCGAGCGAGCGAGCGAGCGAGCTTCCCGGGACGAGCTCGCCCTCGGGTGCTGTCGCCAGGAAAGCTGGCCGTGTCGGGGCTGCTGCGGGGATCGTCGTGACCGGAGGTGAACGTCGTGTTTAGCTCCTCGTTATAATACCGGCCGTGTCTGTGCCGAATGTTTCCAACAACTACTCTCATAACCGTACGTCTGTGTGTAATTTATGTGTAAAATTAATCTCATAATGGTTTAGTATTTCATTGATTTATTGCTGAAATAGTAAGATGAAGTTAGCAACATCTTAGGAAAATGTAAAACGGTTATTAGGAACATTTTTTAGGAAAATATAAAATGATTATCGTATTTAGACAATTCAAACTAATTTAGGGTTTTTCTCCTCGGTGTTTTTATGCATGCATACATGAACAAGTCAAACCCACTGTGAAACTACAGAGTTTAAACAGGCAAACATTTATACAGTAACATAATAGAACTGTCACTGTTTCTTAACCAAATAGTACTGATGCAGTGGTAATAAGTAAAAATAGAAGAGTACAAACCAAGGGGAGTAGAAAAGCAATTCAATTTTTCCATGTATGTCACATTTGGAAATACTGAATCCATGTGAGTTCAGCCACTGTCCCAGTTGTGTTCAGCTTTTAGAAGATACTCTTTGCTGCTGTTGGCTCATCTCTTAGTTTCCCTCCTAAGCTATAATACCGTGAACTATAAACTCCAATGCAGATAGATGCACAATGAAGCAAAACTAATCGTGTGCTTAGAATTCTGGATGTGTGTAATCACGGTTTAATCTTACTGTAACACACCCTCAGAAGCTGAGTAAATGCTCTTTATGTAGGGATGGTTTGTTATAACGTAGTCTAAAGTTTGTTGTGTTACAGTAATGAAAGTGCCTAGTCAATATATTGATAGATTGATAGATAATCTACTTCTATGCAGATTACTTCATATTTATTAACATTTAAGTAGCATTCTAAAATTAAAAGAATACAAAATAAAAAAGAGTGGGGTGGAAACACAAGCAAATGTTTGCATACATATTGCTTGCATTAGGAGCAGCAAGAAAAATTATTGTTTTCTCCAAGTCAGCCTGGTGTAAAGGATCATATTAATAGGCCTAACTACTGAGTTATTAGCTATTATTGTTATAAACAGAGTTAATGGTTTATAGCAGCCTTTCTAAAAGTCAGTTTAGTCTGGGCCTTCCTGAGAAGCCTAGTCTGCTCACAGAGTTTGCTGTCTGTAGTTCACTTGGTTTAGAAAACCAACAAAAATTACTTAATTCGGTACTTAACCAATGAAATTATAGTTAACCTGATTATGTCAGAACACTGGTGAGGCTGAAACACTAAATGTATAATGTTGTTGCAGCCATCCGGAATATTTCGTTGTAAAATGATCTTTGTATATCATTGGCATACTACTTGATAGATGTTGAGTGGCTGCATTTGTGAAGTGCTTTTGTGAAGTGCATTGAGATCCTCGGAAGAAATGTACTAGCATTTTTTTAATGTCCCTTTAGGTCTGAGAGACATCAGAGTGTGTTTTATTTTTTCATTGTAAATATTACAATGGTGCCAGCAATGGAGTATTTACTGCTTTTCATATGTGTGAGAATACTAAACATATGTATTTTTAAAGGAAATTCCAGAAGAATGTGGAACTAGCTTGTAACAATAATTTGTACGTTTGTGTCCATTGTTTTCAAGAATATGTAAATTGTTACATTATAGAACTCGCTTTGAACCCTGCTACATAATTAGTTGCACTAAACATCAGTATTCAATTTGGAAAATCTGTAGCCAAGTGTTTTATTAGAATTTCATGGAAAAGGAAAATGTGAACAAAACCATACAGCAAATAATCTGAAATGCAGTTAAAAATAATGAAAACCAAGCACCAGCCACATAAACACACCAGATGAAGACACAGCAAATGAAGATCATAAAAAATAAACTGGAATAAAAACACATAGGGCCAATGCTCAGCTGAAGTAAGTAGGGACATCTGCACTGGGAGTGGTGGAACCTTGGTCATTTGCATTAGCTGAGGGCCTGGTCTGTGAAATTTATTGTAAGTCTCATGTTTAGGAGGAAATGACAGTAACAGTAAAGGTTTTTTGGTCAACTGGTTGCATAGGGCTCCTGCAGAGATTTGGTGTTCTGACAAATGTCCTCCTGCAAATCCAGTTAAGTTGATTTAAAATAGCCCCTGTGCGCTCCACCCTGCTGTGGGGCTGGCAGGCAAAGACATGAGTCCGTACTTAAACTGCTGCAGTTCACAGTCCGTGTTTTAGCGTAGTCCTGTGCTGCATGAACTGGTCTGATACTGTTCACACGGCTGGGTCTGAGGCTGGAGCACACATCCAGCTTTGCTGACTATCTTGTAAGACTGGAAAACCTGAGCAGAGAGGCAGGACATGTAGCTGGCTGCATCTTGAACTGCTGCAGTTATATTCGCCAGGGGGGGATTCTTCAAGCAGTCAGTGTGATTGATCATAAAACCCAAACATACTAGGAAAACCAAGAGAACAGTTAGTAGAGTTACAATTATTAGAATATGTCATGTAATTACCTGTGCGAGTCCATGTATTTGCATCTCCTTGCTTTGTCTTGCTAGGTGCGCCAGCTCTGATACTAGTCTTTTCCATGGTGTATCGCCATTGCCTTTTTCAGTGCTCCAAGCCCCAATCAGTTTCAAGATCCGGTGTGAAACCCACTGTTACTTGCATCTCAGCACTGTTCTTTCTAATATATATAAAACCCGAAGTGCTTGAGTTGTTTGTTCAGCCAACTCCATCAGCCCATCTGTTTTTGTCTCTTATTGCTCTCACTTTCATGTGTGTCAATTCCCTTGTGCATCTTCTGAAAAACATATTCAGCTGTGCAAGAGATCTTCCCTTGCCTCCTTCAAGATTTTCCTTTAAGCATGCACACAGGAAAATACAAACCCTAATCAACTTCATAAAGTACTGCAAAAGAAAACAATAACTCTGCCCTAACAGGTTCTTGTATGGGATCTCTGGTCATCTGGTGCTTTGAGAACTTCAGTTTGTGTTTTGTCCTCCTGAAACAGGATGGAAGAGTCTGGTATGTGTCCTAGATGTTGCTGAATATGGTCAAAAGGGGAGTAAACACTATTAGTAATAAAGTTATCGTAAGAGCATGTCCAAATTCCATACAGTCAGCTCATTTTCCTCATGGGGAGCGTCTAGCTTCCTGTGCTGTCAGTCAATCAGCATGCTAACCTTATGGGGAAATGGTGCTAAAAAACATAGGGGAAGATGGAAGAGGGATGACACATAGCATAGTTCAAGGTGTTCTGCCCAAGGCAGGAACACGTTTGTGTGTTGGTGTTTACAAAAGGCCTGGCAAGGCATTGTTCAAAAGGAAAGAGGTCTGATTGTGTGGGTTCATATGGTGAGGCAAGGAACTGGGGAGGATTTCAGCCTGCTTTCTACATCTCAATTTCACATCTTTTTGCCAGGGTTATCTGGAAGGTGTCTAGAAAGCTAGCAGAAGGGAGCTTGTTCTCGAGGAACAGTACCTGCCTGAAGAAGCAACAAGGAGGTCAGTAGTGGGTGCAGCAGAAAGGTCTTGGAGCGGACTTTGGTTAACAAAGAATCAGAGCGAGCAAATTGCATGTCTTCAGTAACAGAAAACCTATGGGAGGGTAGGACGGAAAAAGGGAGGAGGCAATAAGAGAAAGAAAGATGATGATTAGGGAAAGACTGAGGGTTGTAAGAGGGGGGAATCTTAAAGGGGGTGGTGAAGAGAGAGCATGAGGTAAGGGCAGAGGAGGAGTGAGCAAGGGATGCGGAAGATGGGAAGAGAGGGAATCCGGGCACGGGAGAAAATGCCTGAGAAGTGAAGGGGTAAGAGCTGGGGGGGCAGAGGAACGGAAGAATAGACGGGGGAGCAGGGGCGGGTGTCCCCGCGTGTGTAGCCGGTTTGTCACTGCCCTGCGGCGCGGTGGGGCCTGGAGTAAAGCAGCAGGAGTAAGCAAGGGGGCGCTTGGGATGCTCCCTGATTAATAGCAGAGGGTCCGGGCCGTGACCGCAGGCTCGGCATGTGCTGGAGCCGCGCTGCGCTTTCCCAGCCCCCCTGCCAGGATGAGGGGGGTCGGAGGGAGGGAGGGAGGGAGGGAGGGAGGGAGGCAGCGAGCGGGCCGGGGCGATCGGCATCCAGCAGCAAACGAGCGCGCTGGAGCCGCGGCTTCCTGGAAACGGAGCCCAGCTGGGTGACAGGCAGCGGCGATAAGCGGGGGCTATCGGGGCCCTCCCGGCGGGCCCTGCCCCTCCGCGTCGCCGACAGCTGCCGCCGGAGCGGTGCGGAGCCGCTCTCCGCGCCCCGCCGCCGAGAGGGCAGGTAGGAAGCACCTGGCGGCGGCGGACCGCGGAGCGGATCCCGGCCGGGACGCCCCGGGGGGAGCGCGGGGTGCCGGCTCCGGCTCCGGGCGGGGAGAGGCGGCGTCCCGCCCCGCTGCGCGCCGGCGGAGCGCGGGCCGCGGGCCGCGACTCCCGCCCTGCCCGGCGGCGGGAGGTACGGGGCAGGGGCGCCTCGGTAACGCCGCTTCGGGCACCCGGCAGAGAGACGGGGTCCGAGACGCGCGGGGCAGCGGGGAGGCACCGGCGCCGCATCGGTAGGTGAGAGCTGCAGGGCACCTATAGGGGGGGTGCATGTCACCTATGGGGGGGTGCATGTCACCTATAGGGGGGGTAGGCTCCTTAGGAGTCGGCGGGCATCTGTAAGTAGGCAAGCCTCGAAGGATGCTGGTATTCCTACAGACGCTGCACCGGCGCACAGAGGTGCGGTACCCCTTTTTATCCAGGGGTAAACACATTCACGCCAGGAAACACCCAGGAGCCCCCTGGGAGGTGAACGCCTGGCTGGAGCAGGTGGAAAAGTAAGAGGAGCAGGGCAATGTTTATGCCATCCTGTCGGGTTTGCGTTTTGGAGGTGTCATTGTTACGGGCTGGTTATATTTTAGTTAACTCTTTGTCTGTGGAGAGATTACATTTTATTTGCTCATAAATACGAATTGAGGTTTTGGGTCACGGCCCAGTTACATTTTGCTTCAGAGAGAGTTTAATTTCCCCTTTTAACAAGTGTTTTAAATAAGTTGGGCCATATGGAAATTGAGTTGTTCATCAACCAAAGAAACTTGAAGGAATTTGAAAAATAAGGTTACATATTTCTTGAGCCATTTCTTGAGTATTGAACCAGAGTCAGAGTACAGCACCAGTACTCAAAACTCCTGATTCAGTCATTTCCTTTGTTGGGATCAAGACTTAATCTGTCTCTACCTGTGTTTTCACAGCTGTAAAGTGGGAGCTACACCTATTAATGAGGGGCATTACATATTCTTTTTGGAAATACCTTTATTAAAAAAAAAAGCAGAGGAAGATAATTTTTAAGGCTACTAAACAATGCAAAATGTATCTGAAGGAACATTTCGTGTTGAATGGAGAGATACATCTGAGAAAGATGTGGTGTCTAAAGGAACACGCAGATTAGAAACTTCTTCTCTGTTGTATTCATTTCTCGTGCAGTTGATCACTTACATGCTGCTGCTCTGAATTCTGCAGAGTGGATGACATAAGCACCACATGTAGTAGTGCAGGAAAAGCTGCACAAAACCTGCCAAAATGGGACGGAGCTGTTATTGAATTGCATGGCAGGCCAAGACTACTTTATGCCCCACGTCTAGAGAGAAACTTGTATGAGATACAACACATGCGACACGGTAGTGAACAAGTAGCTTGGTAAAATTTTCCTCCGATTAGAGTCTGGATACTGTTTAGAGGAATTAAAGGGCTTCGCTGAGATGACAGATCCTGCGTCCCTATCTAGTGCTCGATTCTCGAGTCAGTCAGTAACTGCAGTGAAGCAGTGGTGTTTCTGTTAACAGCATGGAGCCAAGAACAGGGAAATATAGGCCAAACAGTGAGTTATGTAATGGTATTCCCTAAGGGGTGGTATAAAGATGAGATGATTTCCTTCTGTCAAGACAAAGAGCAGCCGTACAGTTGCTCTACAATGTTCACTCTAGCCCTGGGTTCCTTAGGAGCAATCCAGGCAGGGAGTTGGGACCCTGTAATATCAGATGCACCGATATCACTTTATTGCCTTCCACAGCTAATTCCTTCACAAATATTCCTTTGCAATATCCTCATAAGGAACCTGAAAAGTGGAATAGAGCTGTTATGGCTAGAAAGGGAAACCAGACCAAGTCTACAGGGAGGGGAAAGTTATGATTTTAATGTGTCTCTTCTCAGGGGTTTGAGGAGTGATAATGTGGAGCTATAGTGCACCAGGACAAAACAGAGGTTCTATGTATACAAAGTAATACAAGATAAAGCAAGAGAGTGAGAACTGTCTCAGAAGATTTGTTAATTATGCCATTGGATGAAATAAATAGAAAGGCTAGACTGGAAGTGGTGGGGATATTTTATGTAAAATAGTAGGTTTAATATTAGTTAAATATACACACTCGATCTTAGCCAAAAGGCTGAGAAAAAGGGAGAAGAGAGAGTTGAATTATCCAGACTGTTATTGGCCAGAACTGGATTTTGGAAGGTGATTGGCTGGTGACAATCCAAAATTATACAGACAGCAAGTCTTGCAAAGGACATCAGCCAGCCTTTGATCACTACAGGTGCTCAGGGTCCTGGGCGTAAGATGACGCCTCCGGAAGTACAAAAGGCACATACGTATTTATGAAATACCAGTTTTTATCCACTTTTTTCAACTTTTCCATTTCTGTTGCCAGTTTATTCTCCCTGAGCACAGATTGCTTTAAACCAGTAAGTCTTCAAAGACAGAATGCCTGAAAACCATAATTTTTATTCAGTTCAACTTTTTAGGGAAAAAACTTGGTTTTCAGCCAATCAATGCATTTAATTATTAGTAATTTAGAAGATCAGAACACCAATACAATCTTGTCTTCTTTGTCACTAATACAGAAAATACTGTAAGTGTAGTTAGCAAACCAATGTATATGTAACTGATCTAGATTTGAATTTAGCTGTTTCAAATTAAATAATAACATTTGTTTCATGGGGAACTTAAAATGCAATTATTATTGGAAAAGTAACTGTGTTAGTGATATTTTGTTATTCATCAGATATGTTCTTTCCATGAATTCACCCCTGATCTGCTTGATGGAGTAGCAAAAATTCACTTTCATTATTTTTTTAACTCTTGCTATTCCAGGCTGAGTTAAGTGAATGCATTAGCCCTTGCAAGTGGCTCTGGCCCTTGTATCATGAATTAAGATCCACAGTAGAGTTTCTGTCTTGAGGTGTCGATCTCAGTTGCATGGTAAAATACCCGTAGTAACTTTCATTGGATTGTAGTCATATAGTATGACTTTAAGATTTCAGACTGACTTGTCAGGCTTATTAGTGATTTAAAAAACTGTTCACTTATTGACTTAGCAAACTGAATTGGGGCTATAAGCTTTTATTCTTGTTTTCCTTTCCTTTCTCTACAACTAAATTGTTCAGGCTACAAATTCTGAGAATGCTGGCATGCTTAAGCTGGAATGTCCAAGGCTTAACATTAAGCATCAATAGGTTCCTATAATTTCAAGTAAGGCCAGTAAAATCTATTGGTCCTCAAGAGCTGAGAGAGCCAAGGGCTGCATGTTTCAGTATGGGTAACTAATAATAGGGGCATCTGAATTTAACAGACGCTTCAGACGTTTTGGCCTTATGTCCTACTGACATATCTCATCTGTAAAATGGTGATAATACAGTAATGTTTACATAGTAGTGGGGAGATGATAAGAAATCAATATCAATCTTTCTCCATTACGTAGGAAGAGTTATATTTATGATTAGGGAGTGAACCTTGTTCCTCTTAGCTGAATACTTTCCTCACTTATTTCATATGGTAGGAACAGTGGTAACAAAGCACTCATCACTTTGTTTAAAAAAAGCTGGCTCATAGAATGTGTGCTCACCACAAGAGTTTTCTCTAACTGTTGTAGAAACATTTTTAAACTTGTAATTTTAAGCTATGCATAAATATTGGGAGCTCATATTCTGTGCACCTATGAAAGCGAAAAGGATTATCTGATTACATGTATTTGCAGATCTCTCTCAGCTTCACATTCTTGCAGACCAGAACAACAACGTAACTTTCTTCTTTCAGGATAGTTAATGTTCTGGCCCAGAATTATAGCACCAGATGTGTTGCCACAGAAACAATTTAAAGGAAGAAGGAATTGTGAGCAAATTGTCTTTCTAGTGGAAAATGTTTTAGAGCCTCTCATTGGTTTCTGTGTGTATTATATGTGTGCACAGCAGAGAATAAGGCAGAATTTTGCTTTTTTGTTTCATACATCTGTTAGCATTTTAAAATTCTCTATACAGGGTTGAAAATTGAAAAATATTCTATTATGGGCATGAGTTATGTACCTCAGAGACATTTTTTATTAAATCCTGACTCATTTTTAGAAACTTTTTCCTTGAAAAGTGTGCAGTTTGCTAGCTGATTTACTTAGCTCCACTTGCAACATGCTTTGGAAAATATTTCCAGTAATAGTTGTTTCTGTGAAAGTAAGGAAACATTTGACTATATAAAATTATCCCAGATTTTGATGCTGAGAATTAGTAGCACATTCTTACTTACTACAATTGACATGCTGATGAAAAGAGGGAATGTATATAGGAAATATTTTGATTTAATCTTGCCTAGGAAGCCTTAAAGCAGCCAAAGACCTTGATTTTAGCTAGCATTTTTTTTTCTCAGAATAGTTGCCACGGGATACTCTATTCAACATATCCTTTTCTCAACTATTATGCAAATGTTTGTCTGAACAAAATGCAACATGAATTACCTTAATATCCCCTTTTCACTTCTTTGACCATAGAAAGGCATCTTTATCCTACAGTTTTGCATACTGTTTGGGGTAGAATAATGAGAAAAACATCCAGGAAGGCCACAGCCTCAGCAGAACAGGTTGGCGCGTGTAATAATTGTGTCAGAAACTCTCCAGATGTGGCTACATCTAGTATTTGCAAAAAGAGATTTTTCTTGTACAGTTTATGCTGATTTTTGACCAGATTAATTTAAACGAACAAAAATGCTGATGGAATTGTGTCTGCACTAGGATTTCAATTTTATCAGAGACATATCATAAAATACAGCATCTGTAACTAACATTGGTGGGCATTTCTTGTATAAGCTTGACTGAAAAATCTGGGAAAATTTAAAAAAGGCCAAGATCCACACATAAAGAGACTTGTTTCCACAGTTCTTTGTCATTCATGCATTTGGAAGGTCTTTCTCCCTGCAAATTTTGAAATACTGCTGGCTGGGTAGCTGAAGGAAACGTAATTGCATTTATCTTATCAAAAGCCAGGGTGATGTTCGTGTCTCTGGAGTGATGGAAAAATTTTACCATATGCATCTGTATGCGTAATGCTACCCTGTGATTTTGGAGGATAATGGACATACAATGTTATGCCGAGAAGCCTTCTTTGTTTGTTTGTTTGTTTGTTTGTTTGTTTGTTTAGTATTTTCCCTCTGTGAAATTTATTTTTTTAAAATCTTTTTTCATATAGCCGTACTTTTAAATGCCCCTCAGTTTGGAAATCCATAATTTATTCCCTTTGTTACTCGGTTTTTATTCAAATCTGGGATCTTCACTTTTGCATGGATAAAAACTGTTTATAATAGAAGTATCGGAATATATCCAGGTGTACTAGATTTAGGAACAGTTACTTATGCTTATGAAAGTAGTTCAACCTTATTTTAAGTGTCCTACAAGAGTAATCTTTTGAAATCTATCAGTTTTGAAATTAGATTGCATACAATGTCACACATTTGAGTTTTGGCAGGTTCACAGGCATGTACATCACCAAACAAGATCTGCCATACAGATAAGAAATTCACTTCTCTCTTGCATTCCTTATTCAGGCAGAAATCCAATCCTGGGTGTGGAAGGAATGCAGAACTGGGCCTAGAGCTTGTGTCTGCACAGGTTAGAAATGAACTTTCAGTGTAAAATTTGGATCTGAATCTGCATCCATATTTCGCTAGAAGACCACAGATATTTGAATCCAGGTTTCTGGTTTGGGTCCTCTTTGGGGCTGAATCAGTCTTTATGTTTGCAAGCTGATCCAAACGTCCCCTTAATTAGTTCACATCCCTTTCGTTTGATCCCATGAGAAGATAGGTTAGTCTTTCTTTAGGCAGTAGAGCTTGCCCAGACAGACATTGTAAACTAGAAATATAGGTACTTATAATTTTCTTAAAAACGTCCTTTGGGCCTAAAATTTCTTGTGCTTGGTTTCAATCCAGTATTAAATAAGACTGGAAAGTCTGTATAATGTCAGTTCAGCTGCATTTGAGTTATTCAAGTGCATTTTAAAAATATGTACTTTCCACTTACTTACATTTTTTCCGTAATTCTCTGCACTTACATAACCTCTGTTTTATTATTTAAATTGCCACAGACTTGAGGAGGGAAAAGTCATTCTCCAATACTGGGACTCAATAGATAAACAGGGAGGCAATTCAAAGACCTTGGTGTGCTTTAAAATCTTAATGTTTACTGCTTTAGTGTTAGCATGAACAGGTTTATATTTCTACTAGTGCAGACAAAATACAATGTAAATAATCTTCAGTTTACCTGTGCACTGGATTTCTGCAATTTTTACATGATGTAATTGAAATTTTACAAAAAGAGTTTAGAAGGTTTCTCTAGATTATAAGGAAGGATTTTGTTTGATGAGATCTGTAAAGGTAAAATAGTAGGCCAGGGTTTTAAAAAAAATTTGACACACACAGATATACCAAATGCATATGCGGCTGTGAGCAATTATTACAATAGAGTGTACATATTGGGTAACTGTGTGTGAAAATGTGGCTAATACTTGATCTGTACAGAAAGTTCATAGGCATTTCTAAAGTTTTGAAGATAACTGATTTGTAGCAAGTTAGTTACCTGGTTTTTTACAATGGAAGACAAAACAAAAGAGCAGTTAAAATGGATGGATCATGTCAAAAAATGCATCAGTTTAATTCCGTCAGTAGCATCACAGCATCAGCATCGCTATGTGATGTTGTATAGATATATATAACTGCACATTACTGTGTGCCTTTTTTCATGCTTTTAGTACAATAGTATATGCCCAGACTTCACGAAAATCTGTCACTAGGCTTTTGTTATTCATTGTCTGAAATGGAAGCCCACACAGTGATCTTGAAGGTAATGCCACCTTTGAAGAGAGTGCTGCATGTAGAAAGCTGACGGGAAATGCTACTTTACCCACAACTCCCACTGAAACAATAGAGCTATCCTTTGTGTAACTCTGCTGAAGTCATTGGATCTTGTTCCTAATTCCACTGAGGCTGAGTTGTGCCCCTCCCTTTTTCTGAAGTGTTCACATGCCAATGTGTTGTGCAACCAACATAATTTGTTAACAAATAAAAAAGAATTTAACCTTAGAAAATCAGTGCATGCATCCCAGCTGCCTGCAAACAAACATCAGAAGTGCAAAACAAGTAACAGTGCAAAGTATCTCAAAATTGCTTGAGCTTGGGTTCTTCAAGAACAAAAACACAAGTCTAAGGACTATGTGCTTTGCAGGAGAAGGCTTTAGATGAGAACATATACTGCATCTTCTGGTAAGATCTCCAGTCCAGACATCATTTCTGCGTATGCCCAGCCTAGCTTGTTTTCTCCAGAGCTGTAGTAATACACAATGAATCTTTCCCCCGTATGTGTTTGAATTTGATTGCTTTTAGTTTCATTTAAAGCAATAAGCATATATACTTTGACCTGTAATTGTCAGATTATCTTTACAATACAGTAAAACTGTAGCTTAATGTAAAATATCTCTCTTGAGTAAGCCAAGTCGTCTGGAGCAAACCACCATTTTTCTATTATAACATTGAATGCACTATCTACCGTTGCTGCTGTAACTGTGTCAGGATCTGGATTTAATTCTGGATCTGAATTAGTGTATTGTTAGAATCACTTGTCAACTTGTATATTTTGTATTTGAATGGCCATTTCTGAATTTTGCAGATCACCCAAGAGTGATTTTCTGCCAGTAAGTTCTCTGGGCTGTACATTCTTAATGACAGTTCTGTAGAGGATCACAAATGTGAGTTCATAAGATCAGTGATCCACGCACTGATGGTTGGAGGGTCATATTGCAAGTATGGGAAAACTGCCAGGGGACATAGAACATCACAGGGACATCCTGTTCTATCTGCTGCCTCTCCAGCCAGGCATGGTTCCTCATTAATGGGAAGGCGTATCACTATTGTGCTTATAGCACCTTTCAGCATTCTGGACACTGCTGTCATCATCTCAGGCTCATCTGGCAAGATGCGTGATGATTGTGTCTTTCGCAAATCGTGCCTGTCTGATGCCAAAAAAGCAGATCAGTACGCTCATAGTGCCTTTGATATCACTGGAGTCATCACAATACTGTGATATTTAACTGTTTTGCGTATGTGTTGTCCTGAAATTTAAAGTTCTTTGCTGGTGACCTCATCCATTACCAGGACTTCTTAAATTATCAATCAAGCAACAGCTATGTGAATATGGACTGTGCATTTTGCCATCCATTTTTGTGTTAGATCTCTCTGCAGCTCTAATAACTGTAACTTAATGCAAACCTGGCTGTCATTTCCCTACATACCACATTCTGAAGGTGACTGTTGTTTTCCTCTTTCTGTTAGGACAATAGGAGCTGATGAACTAAGTATCAGTATGTACAGTGAACTGATTGATACCTTGAGTCTTTTGCTCATTGGTCTTGGGTAAGAGCTCTTCACACTCTTGAGTCAGTGTGCGTGTTAGCATTACAATTGACTCCTTCCATGTTGAAAGGGAACTAAGAGAACTTTCTTACAGGGGGCCCAGTTTTGTCAAGTGGCACAATCCTATTCTGCAAGAGTGGTCTCAACTATAATTGGCTCATAGGTAAGTAATAGAGTCTGGGTAACACAGACTAAGTCAATTTACATCACAAAAATAAGTCTTGTTTTATGAAGCGTGAAGGACTTACCCACAGATTTTTTTATAAACTGAGAATTGTAGTTGTTCTACACTTGCCATGTAGCCATACTAACCTTTGTTCTGCACTTAAATGTAGTACTGCTATAATTTTGTGTCAGTTGAGGGTTTTTTTAATGATGTAGACATATGACATTAAAAGCTTCTGCAGCTGTATTGATATGGCAGTGTTGTATGCTAATACAATTTATTCGTTTCCCTCATGCTTTATAGCAGTACATCTGTACTAGCAAAGTCCTTGTAGTATCTAAAGAGACACAAGTAATAAGACCCTCTCTACAGCTGTTAAGCCCCTGTCTATATTAGAGATTCCTACGCTCAGCTAAATTGGCTGAGGACTGTGAAAAATGGTTTCTTTTAGCAACATGGCTGAATTAGCAAAAGATGCAAGTACAGAAGCAGTTATAGTGCACGGTAACTTGTGCATGTGTTAGTACTAATTGTTTTAGGTCTGAGGGATAGTTTTAACTATGATGATAAAAAGCACAGGCTTGCCAAGTTGCTCCATTTATTCTAGGATAACTTTTGTAGTAAATAATACCAATATTCTGATAGCAGTGAGGTACTGGTAGTATAGATACAGAGACGACGTTCACATTGAAGGATTTTTTTACATTATCTGCAGACTACTAATATCTTTCAAAACTATGCTAGATGCATTAAAACAACAAAGCTTTCTTGTGTAGCTGTATAGATCTATGTTACAAAGTTTCTGGCATAGCTGTGCGTGCTAAGAGGAGTGTTAAAAAATGAAACCCATAAAGATTTAGCTATGCTGGCAAAATACTTACATAAGAATGCTCCTTTTGCCAGGATTGCCTGTGTCTTTTGGGGAGAGAGGTAGAAACAAACTGGCAGAAGACCTCAGTTATCTCTTCTGTTGGAGTTTTGTTGTTGTACTTACACATAGATGCTGAGTAAACCAGTCCAAGGTCTAAGAAAAACTCCTTGTGATGCTGAAAAATATGAAACACTAAGCAGATGTGACTGCTAGTTGCAGTAAAAGCTTTGAGTCCTCAGGGAACAAACACTCGGGTTCACAGTCTTTGAAGAAGTTTGAGACAGAGAGCTGATTGATTTTTTTGTGCACGAAACTGAAATACATTTTCATGAGTGACTCTTGCCGTGTTTGTTGATGATATTCATAACATTTCAAGGGACCTTAAAATTAGGTTAGCTTTTGGCCTAAATGTTGAAGTGGTTTGATCTCAACTGATCCTGCTGAGCAGCTTCTGCTTAGCACTTCCAGTTATGTCTGCCTTTTTTTTTTTTCCAGTGAGTAGCTCTCTTGTGCTTCGGCTGGGTGATGTAGAAGAGCCTGACATTTCCAGGAATTTATTATCTCTGGCAGAAGTCTTGTTAATGTCAGTTATTGATAAGTGGGAAAGTAAACATGTGGCTGATTAGGCAGTGCACTTTCAATGGCTTACCACTAGTCTGATTTCATGTCACAGCACACAGTGGTCCTCCAAAGAAAAATTCTTCTACCACTAACTAATTTTTAAAATTCTTTTTAGTGTATGATTTTGGTTATAACTTATCTAGTTCTTGCTCCTTGCTGATGTAGAAATTTTTTTTCTTGTTTACAAATTTCAGTCACATTAGAGAGATAATTTTCTAGTCTTGCTAGAAGTACTTCTGATTTAAGAAATGTGTGGCAACTGTATTAACCTTTAATGAATATGAAAAGGGAGTTTTCACCTGCTCAAACAGATTCTTTCTATTTGCTGACTGTGAAATATTTGAATTAAATAGCAGTAACAAAAACACAGGGCTGAAGAAAGGAAGTTTATAAAGGCCACGGCAGATCTGCAATCTGCATTATTCTGATGAAAGGCATCACCACTCTCCTTTAGAGATGTATTGTCAGAACTGCTTATGTGAGTTCTCCTGACCCAACTTCCAGGAAGATAACTGCTTTAGAAAAAACACTTGAAACAGTAGTCTTTTCTAAGCTATCTTTTTTAGGCTGAAATAGGTTTAAGGGGCACTCCGTGGAGTAATGATCATTGTAGATTTTGTAGCCTTTCCTGGCCAAACTGTGTCCAGAAGTCAGTACACAAGTTTGACTTTTCTGATTTTATAATTTTCAAAAGAGTATTGCTGTAATTCTGTTAAGGCTTGAAACAATCCAAAGCTGTCTTCTAGGCAAAACCAGACTGACAAAACTTGAATATCTGGTTTAAAAGTAAACGTAGTCCAGTTTAGACTGCATTTTGCTTAACTGCTCGCTTCACCATATGTATCCTAATATACACTAGTCTTTCAGCTGTTTCCAAAGCCATCTCCTTTTGAATGTTTAATATTTAAGAGCCAATTAGTTCCATTTTGTTTTGTTTGGATAGTTTGCAATTAAGCATTCTTTCAAGTGGGCTTTATGTAGCTAATTCCGTCACAAAAATAAGCTCTAAGGGAATGAAGAGAAGTTCAAGCTAGCCAATGTTTATTTTTATTATTAATAATTTATATTATCGTAGTCCCCAGGGGAACTAGGGCCTCACTAAACCCAGTTTCTTCTGCATGTAATGACTGTGTCTCACAAAGCCTTATACAGCAGAAGATTCTTTTTTGCTGCTGTGGCTTAGTGCAAGGGACCTGCTCTATACTGCAAAGGAGCGTACTGATGAAGAGCATATAAAGACAAATCAAGAATAATTTTTTAAAGGAGCTTAAGCTAGGAACCAGAGGAAAAACCTGATACATCTTTTCTATAGAAAGCCATCACTAATGCATTTTTCCAGTGTGAGCGCCAAATCATGACTACAAAGGTCTTGTTCGTCCTCTCTCTGAAGTTATGGCAATGATCCCAGTGACTTTGATGGGAGCAAGACTGGGCAGAGAAGCGATGGTCCTAAAAACCTTATCTATTTCCGAACTAGCAGCAGAAGACACTTTGTATTTTAAGAACACACTGATGGGCAAAGTTCGTTTAAAAAACTTTCATGTTTAGTCAGGTTTCTATCAGAAGTTACAGTTTTCACAGCATCTGATCCTAAATAATTGGTCTACTTTATGTTTTACAGAAGTCTTGAAAAAAGTGATTTAGAGTCCTTTCACACCTGCTAAATGCAAAGGAGACACAGAGCCAAATCCTGGACTTCTGTAAATAGATTGATTTGAATAGAGTTATGGCAGTTCATATAAACTGAGGATCTGGCCTGCTCTCTAGGGGATACTTGTGTGAGTTAAGTGGATAGAACTGACGTTGGGATGAACAGGGCCACAAAGTGGAAGTGCCTTGAAGCTCGTGTAGCAGTGCAAATTTTCATCATCAGTGGAATTACCGTCCTTCTCCTCTCCCCTTATGTGGAAACACCAGTCTTTTCTGTAGTCTTTCCATAATTCCAAATTCAAAATCTAGACAGAACTTTTCCTGATCTATCTGTTCCATATTCGTGTCCTCATTAGTTCGGTTTAAAGGGGGTAAAACATCTGTTTCCAAGTACAGCTGTGTGGTTAGTATGTAGGCCTTTTTTTTTTTTTCCATACAAAAATCACTAAATCTGGCCATTTAAGACACAGATTTTATAGGAGCTAGAGTTGGGCTGTGCAAAGTTCACCTCATTAAAAACAAACCCAAACCAAATAAAAGCAGGGAATAACAGCATAAAAAATGTGGGCCATGAATGTCAGAGCATATGTATTAGGAATTGGTAAGAAATGAAGGGGAAAGTACAGATATATCCACATATATACAGAGGTTCTTGGTTTTTTCCACAAGTAAAGTTTACATGCTTGTGGAGTGTCTACAGAAAGGGAACATTAGTACAGAACACAGTGTTAGGATTGCTATGACAGCTACCCTAATTTGTTAGAAAATATAATGAGTTCAAGCCTGTGTTAGAAGATACTAAGTAAATTCAGCCTAGATAAAATGTTCAAACACACAAAATAGTTTTTTGACGCTTCAGCTGTTAGCTGGCCAATGAGAGACATTCTAAATTGTCTTAATTTTGAGATCTCTTTCTAAAAAATATACCCTTTTTCATTACCTTAAGATAGGTACCGAGAGTCACTAATCAGTAGTGGAAATACTGACTTTGAAAAAACAAAGTCTATGTCTACTCAGCATTAAAGAAAATACTTTGCTTTAAAACATAACCCTTTTCTCTCTCCTATTTCCCTCTTATATGACATTTTGTATACTTTTCCTCTTTTTCCAGTGTTCTTTGGGATACTCATCCTAACTTAGCAACTTCATTATTTCTGTGGCACAAGATTGTCTTGGTGACATTTATGGGAATAAAACAGGGTTGCCATAGGAAGTTGACTTAATGGTTTAATTCTTAATAAATGGTCAATTTTCTTGATCAGACAGCTAAATGACAGATAGTTTCTCCCACTTCAGAAGCATGCCCCAGGACACATACTGGTATATTGTGATTCACAGACTTCAGTTTTTGAAGGTATCAAAATACATCCCACATACTGCTGAACATCAAATTTCACTGTTACTGGAAGTTTGTCATCTGTTTTGGTTGATATATTCTTCTCAATGTAATAATCAAAACATATATCTATCCATCATGGTGGTTTCTATTGAAGCTTAGAGTTGGGACTTTCCACAACCCTAAGGCTGAGATGAAGGACCTTCCTTATTTCATAATTGACCTGGAAATGGGCTTTTAGGAGGCTCCTTCATTAGCCGATGGATGGAGACATGATCACACGTGATAAGTCTATCTGTAACATACATTCAGGCGTAGATGGGGGAAAACAAGGAGAATGAGATATGTATTACAGCAGAATGTTCCTTGGGGTTCCTAATTAAGAAGGAGGAACCTCTCAAGGACAGAATTGGTAGGATTCAGTGCCTTGCTGCTAGGCAAATTTTCCTTTGTCAGAAATGGAAGAGCCTGTTCATCACTTGTAAACTGCTCTCCCTCAGCGCCATCTGCTTCTTCTCTTGTTAGGAATTTGTTTTTAAGTATTCATTATAATGTAGCTAACTGCAGACTCAAATTCTGCCAAAGCTGAAAAAGCTGCAAGTCAGGCTAGCGTGTGGAGCCTGCCACATTCCTGAATCTCTGATTCAGGCTTGCAAGTTTGTCATCAAGTTTGAAATTGAAACCAGAGGAGCTAGCTGCAGGCCCTGTGCTCAT
Source organism: Gymnogyps californianus (assembly GCF_018139145.2). Classification (NCBI taxonomy): domain Eukaryota; kingdom Metazoa; phylum Chordata; class Aves; order Accipitriformes; family Cathartidae; genus Gymnogyps; species Gymnogyps californianus. The sequence goes on along the minus strand of NC_059487.1, from coordinate 8,734,393 downwards.
AAATCAGCTGATAATGGCTGAATTGTTCTGTGCCTTCCCCTGAGGAGGAAAGCAAAACTCATTGCAAAAGTACTCATAACAACTAGAGGAGCTATGATGTAGGCAAGCATGGAAAAACTACACGTGGCTATACGAATATGCCACATACTGGCAAAGGAAGTAAACGAGGATTTTGGTTATATGCAATCACTGATTCATTTCTTATTACAATATTACCAAAAAGTTACAGTGGGATTTACAGCCAACCTTGATTCCGAGTAACAAATTTCCGTGAAAGAAATAGGCACAATACATCAGTGTGTGATCCGTGACAAGGTCTCCTTTGTGCTTCATTTGTTTGATACCTGCTGCCACTAGAGGGAGGTACAAAATTGACCACAAAATTATGTCTTGAAAAATAGTTTCCAGGTCATTAACTAAGTGCAGGCCAACATTTACTGCCGTGATTCTACTGGAAATCTGGAATAAATGACTGATTAATTTCCTCTGGATGTGCACCAGTATCACTGAGAATAGAACTTGGATCTGTATGCTTAGATGAAAACTAATTAGAAATACAGTAACATTTTGAATTGCAGGCTTGAAAAACAGGTCATCTTGGACTTCAAAGTTGAGTCCTGTGTTCAAAGAACTACACTAGAAATGGTTACATCGGAGACACTACCTCCAGCACAGGAGAAGCTATCTGAGGGGACTGCTTATGATATTTAAATTTATTGCTGCATAGGAAACCTGGACTCCAGAACTTCATTTCCAGAAGCTGGCATAAAGCTATAGAAGGGCCTAATGACTAAAGCAATAACTTGGATCAAAGCCGTTTATCTGATTTTCTTTTTATGGCTTGAATATGGGTAGGAGGAAAGTATGTCAGATATGCAGTATTTAAATATATATTTAAGAGTTGAACCTGCCTAGATAAAATTTGCAAAAGTACCAAAATGAGTTACACACTGAAGCCCCATCTTTCTGAATAATGTAAGCCATGAATGTAATTCTTATTAAAAATGAATTGAACTAGCTCCTAAGAGCCTAAATTACTTTTGAGAGTGGGATTATGTTCCTGAATCATCTGAGATTTTCAAAATACAACCTGACAGATGTAAGTTTGGTGCAAAGTAAAGGGCCCGTCTAATAATCTGAGTTAAACAAGTTTAGGCCAAGAAGTTCTGTGGAACACATGTGCAGTGACGTAGACAAGCAAAATCTTCCACTTTCAGCAAAATTGCTATGTAGTTGCTCACGTTGCTCAGTCTTAAAACAGCAGAAATGTCTGGTGAATGTGAGTGGAAGAATGATTGTTCATGGCTCTGTACAGCTATATCCAGTGGACTTTCCAGCACTATAGCTAAACATACCTCTTTGGTAAAAGAGGTTTCCTGCATGGATTGCATTTTTCTGCAAAGAAGGCTGAAGAAGTTCAGCTGTCTACATTGTTTTATTCCCTTTATAGGAACCAGGGAGGAGAAAGAGATGAGTAGAGGTGAGATGGGAGGGCAGGAAAAGTGCAAGGGAGAAGCAAAATTTACCTCTTGGTGCTTCAGAGACGGATGATAAAAGTACTAAGGGGAAATTTTTCAAAAGCTCATCACAGGCAGCTATTTGTCTCCATTACCTCCATTTTTGCAAATCTGTTTTACCGTGTAAAAACAAAATATCAAACATACATTTTCCATATCTGTAACTGCAGTGGCTCTTCCCCTGTCTGTGTGGTGGACTAGTTACAGGTTATATGTGTTGGTGTGAGACACCAGTTCTAGATAAATGATATCCACAAGTCAGAATTCCTATGTTAAAGTGAATTACATATAGCCTTTTCAGATACTGCTGTGAATCCTTGTGCTGTGAATCCTTTCCACAGAAAGGATTTATCTGAAGAAGGTATCCCTATTTGAGTGTAATGCTGTGTTAAAATAGCTATGTTGAGATGTAGCATCAAAGGCACTTTCTGTCTCCCTAATTCAAATGACTTTTCATCTCTAGAAAAATAACCAAACAAATTTTTCTTAGTTCTGCCAATAACTCTATATATAGAATGTTTGTCTACCAATTGAACAGAAATGCTTAAAATTTAAGGGGGTTTAATCATAAATTTGGAATGTTTATCTAGCAAAGTAGACATTGCTACTGAGGTCAATGGTTTTTCTAAAGAATGCTCGAGAGCAAAGATTAAATATAGTGTGTATTTTCCCAGTGGATTCAACACTGTGCTGTACACAAGATGGTCACTTCATTCTTTGTTCAGTCAGCCTTCATGACATCTACCTTTAGAGTAATTAGGGCTGAGTCATCATCTTATCACATCTCAGGAGTTTCATTAATTTTAATGGTCTGGATTCTTTAGATGTCCAACGCTGCAAAGTAAGTGCCAAGGTCTAGAAATTTCCAGCCTGTTCCACAGTACATTGAAATCACAAAAAGCTTCAGTGGTTCAAGCTCAGATCAGCCCTAAGACTTTGTTCAAAGTGTTTGACAGTATTGTAATACATTGTGGCAATCTGAATTTTTTTTTCTTTATCGGTGTCATGAAAGACTCAAATGCCATTGTCTGCTGCAAGTGTTTTGAAATGAATACCACCCATCATAAGCATTCAGAAGTGTTAGTTAATTCCATTGTTCCTGAGTTTTGAAATAAATGAGAGGAATAAAAATAATTGTGATTACATCAATGTGATGGTAGACAAATGTAGCCCAGTTTGCAAAAACAGTCTTAAATTTGACTTATGCTAGAAATTTTCTGGTGTAATTATGTTAGGATTGTCTTTTCACCTATTAAGAGTTTGCAATATCTATTTCTATCAGCTAAAACCCTAATACAGATGTAAGTATAGCAGCAAAACAGTTATTGTGGTGTTTATAATAAATTCAGGGAAGTGGAATGAGTAACTTAGCACCTTTGACCGAAGTTTTTTTTGAAACAGCAGATGATTAGTTGGAATCACAGATAATTTCTAGAGTAAGTCCAGAGAATGTCTCTAAAGTCCCTAAATGTTCATCTACTTAATCACTGCTGATTTTGGTTACATACAGTGAAAACTGGGTTTCAGTAGAAATGGTATAGAACCAATACACATTAATGGCAAATTTGTTTGGCTGTCATGGAGCTAAAGTGAATTTTATAAAACCATGCCCTAAAAAGACATAGATTCTAGGTGGCAACCCTACGATAAAATCTATGTACTATGCTATGCAGAAATCCACTTACTAAGAGGATTCTCCATATAGGCACAAATATGAGCCACATATTTTAGGGTCAAGGCTGCAGTCCCTCCAATAAAATGTTGAGCACATCCGATACTGAGAAAAGGATTATGTTGTGATGATACAAAATGAAATCAACTCTGTTCGGATTCCACAACTAGAAGATAGAATGGCTCTATTATCCTTCCAAGTAAAGTTAATGTAATATTTACAAGTAAATAAAATAACAACAATAGTCTAAAAATGTAAAGAGAAAGTTAGCATCAAGCGGTGTAAGACAAATTGTCATGATCACATAATGTATCCAGAATCACAAACATGATCCTAAGACATTGAAGTGATTGACATTTGATAGTTTGTGTTCAGTCATTATGTTTATTTTCTACAGTGACTAATAATTTACTTGATTTCAAACTGGCTTTTATTTTGTTAGGCAGCCGCTGCTTGCTGAAGCCAGTGAACAGGGGGTCCTGACATACTAGTGAGGTATGTAGCCACTTGTTGCCTAGGCTATCAACTCGATGTGTGCGTCCACGATTAGTTGAAGGAAGCAGAAGTCTGGTACGGTTTTTGCAGACACACAACTAGGAGCAAGTGTGTGTCTCTTAACCAACTGGTCATTCACACTTGGAACATTATAAATTTTAAGGAAACGTGAATACCTTACTCTAGCAACAGTTCACGAAGTTCAAGTGAACCTCTTGGAGATACTAAAAGAAAAACATGGCTACTAATTTAAAGTACAAAAAAACAAGCAGAAATATTTTGCAAGAAGTCAGTGAGTCATATTTTCCTCATAAAATTGTTGAAACCATTGTGCCCAGAAACAATTAAATATGTGACTAGGGCTGGAAAAGTTTAGCCACAAACACAAACAGACACCAGTTTTTTGTTTGTAGAGGATGAAGGTCATTTGGCTTGAGGAATATCCTAATACTAACAGAGACGAAGCAGAACATGCAGTTTGAGTGTACTCACTGCTGCATAGAAGCTCAAATGTTTGGCCCTATATGCCTGGATACTTGGTAACACTGAAGGTTAAATGCTAATAGTCTATTGTGGCAAATCATTGAAACAGGGATAAACAAACATACTTCTTTAATTTGAAAAAAATACTCTTTTGATTTATATTAAAAATACATTTCTGAGACCTGAAGTCTCAATTTTACAAAATTGCACGTATTAAAATGTTTGAGTCGACTAGTACCTGGTTTGGAGGTCTGTTTAAGACTCACAAGCTTTGTAAGACTTTTTCAAGACTCCTTGTTTTTTCCAGTAGTTTGGTGTTTCTGTTGCCCCTGACAATAGACTCCTTCAGTTTGGCTTGATATTTTTGCGCTCTACATATGCCAGCCCCTAGCTAGCTACTGTATGCACATTCTGTGCTTTTTGGGAGGATTAAAAGAGAGGAAGTTCCTCTGCTCCCCAGGGTATAATCCCTGTATTTATGAGATTTGGAGACATTGGCCTACACAGCAGAGGTTACAGGTTGGAAGACAGATTTGAACTCAGCTTTGTCGGGGGTCCTTATCTGATTTATTTCTAGCCTAAAGGGAGAGTTGAATTTGAGATGTGTCCAGATGCTTTTTCTCAGGGGCAGTTCTAACGTAGCTCAGCACTTCTATACAGACACTCTGGCTAGCAAAACCCTCCGTTTAAACAACTGCATTTATAAATCTTTCTTACAAATAAAATGTTGTCTTGACATCCTACTTATGCTCTTCTACTCAGAAGTGTGAAATGAGCTGTAAGATTTCTAGGTCGCTACAAAAAATATATATGCAGGTGTGTACCAAGTGGTATTTAACTTTGTCGACATTATTTCAAAGAAAGATAACCCCTTTAGTGGTGCTTTCCTAACATTATTTAAATTCTCTTCATTCTTATAAGAGGGAACTGTGAAAATGTGCTTGTAAATTGCTTTTGAATGTAGCTACGCATTACAGCAGAACATGACACGGTCAGTGGCCTTGAGGACTGAGCTTCATGCAGTTAAAAAAAACAAACGACCCATGAGAATTTTTAAATGCTTATGGCTATGCGCAAGTGAGGTCCAATTCATCTCTCATTTCTACTAATTTGCAACAGTGTATCTTCTTGAAGTCCAGAATTATATTTGATTTATGAAAACACATGTGGCAACAGAATGAAGTGTAGGCAATTTAAGCAATTTATTTCTTTCACCAACTGAGTTTTGGGGGTCTGTACATTTCCAGCTTAATTCTTTACATCTAGAGTTCAGTACCACAGATTTTTACTTCAGGAGTCTTCTCATCATTTTCCACTTTCTGTTCCCTGTCAAAGGGTCTGCCTGTTTTTGTTTGTTTCATATCTATATCCTTCAAAGGCTTTCAGTCTCATGCTGTGCAGGCTTTAGGAGTCCTATAAAATTAGACAAACTTTTCGTGCACTTTCTTCTTCCCTTTCACTCGTGAACTAACTTTCCCAGGTTAGAGAGCTGAAGAATAGATCCTGGGAATCTGGCTTAACCTTGATGAGGGATGTGGTCAATAACCACGAGGCTATTCCTTTTATTTCTTCCTTTAACAGCTTGTTATGCAATTAGATTTTTCAGTAAGTTGCATGGTTTTTTCAGTCTAATGATCCTTTTGATGGGGTGACTGTTCACAGACTTATAAGCATCTGAAAACCAGAGGAAAGAATGGAAAATATTTTGAAACATCAGCTGTGATATGGTGCAAGTACAATCTCTGATTAAGGGTGTTAAGGAGGCATCCTTTCAAAGCAAGAGAACGTAAGTGCTGTACAGTTTGATTAAAAGGTGATTAAGATGTACCTAAATTTTTCCATGTAACAGATTTCTGTTGATACTACTGAAGCTATGGAGTCATGTGGACTTCAGTGCACTGAGATACAAATACCTAGCCATGCCCAACACCTCTTTTGACAAACCAGTTAGTTAGCTTGCAAAGCAGGTAGCCGTTTGGCTCAAATTTATCATTTTCACATCTTATTCTAAAATCTTTTGCCTGTTTTTCACAGATGTATTTGTGAGCTTGGCACAGCCTGTAGAGCAGGCAAAGAAATGGGAGTCTTAGACCTCAGCCCAGGGAACTGACTGAGCAGCGTCTAATGGAATAGTCCGGTCTCACTGCAGGATCTCTGCTTGTGGAAATCCATGACAACTTTTGTTACTGCTTTGGTAGATAATGATACCTAAAGCATAGTCACTTACAGTAATTCCCTGTACTTGTAGACTAGCCCAGAATTAGCAAAATACTCTCAAATCTCACTCCTCTCGGGAAATATATTTAACCATTCAGTTCTTTGTATGCAGTCTGGAAGAGCGTTGAGTTAGGATGCTCTCCAAGTTAGTGGCAGAGCCAGGAAAAGTCTTATCTTGACATTTCTGGGCTTCTGGTCTGACTGATTGTAGCCATGCTGGTGGGATAATGTCAGGCATAGGGGCTGAGTGCAGATGTTTCTTTCCAGTATCTACTCTGATAGATTAAGAGCTCACTGTTCTTCAGAGCACATTCTGTAATGTAGGACAAACTTTTGCATGGAGCATGTAGAGCTCTTTGTCGGAGTTTGTACTTCTCTCTACAGATAGATACTCCAGCTTTTTGTTTTACTCAGTCTTACTCAGTTGTGATGTTTACATTACACCAGCTTGAGGCGGGAAGGAAGGGAATTTTTCTGTGTATTAACTGTCTGGGTGATTTTCTACAGCTGCTTTGAAGGATATGTCTGTTACTTATATTGTAAGTTGGATTCTATAGACATATGGCAAAGAACACAATTCTCCAGAAAGCAAAAGAGTTTGACTGATGGAAAACAGAAGAGAGCAATCCAAAAGAAATCCTGCCAGAGGAGGAGCATGAACCTGAAATTTACTGTTGAAACCAGACTTCTGCCTTGGGCTTAAGTGCCACACTCAGCCAATTCTACCATTGACTTCAGTGTGGCTCTGCACAGATGCAAGGAACTGCTTTTTGGACCTGAATAAGTCTGGAGCTTAAGTATTGTTCTGGCACCCGTACTGATTTGGAAATACACCGATTGGCCTGAACTCCTTAAGCAGTGGGACAATTACAGGGTTTTTAAAAAATCAGAAATGTAGAGAGCTTGTGAATTGAGGCTATTCTGGCTTTTACGTAGTGAGTTTGTAAAATCAATCAGAAATTGAAGAGGGCATGAGAGATTTAATTTTAGACTATTCAGTCCCTTATTAATTGTATTGTGGATGGCAACAGAGGAAACGTGTATAGCAGACAAGGCTTTTTTTTCTGTTTAATCTACTGTCTGTTGTTCTGACTTTCCACTTCCATGCAGCTCAGCACTTGCAGCAGCACAAGGAACTGCCAAGAAGGTTTTGACTCATCTGTTTTTCTGTTTATTTCAGAAGCCAATAGACTTACTGACTGGCAATCATGTCGGTCAAGCTCACATTTGTCTCTCCTGGTGATGGGGGTGGTATCAGCAGGAGTTGTTCCTTCACTGGATTCAGCACTGTGCAAAGCAGAAAATTAGCGTAAGTAACACGAAAAGTAAAGCACCTGGTCGTTTGGGCAACAGACATTAGGTACTGTGAATGTATTTTTTAACCTCAGGCATCTATGTGTAGACGTTGTTCCTTAATTTTTATCTTAAAACTATTGAGTGTCGTCATGGTTCACTGATAAATAGCTATACTTCACACCATACTGTCTTACTACTGTACACACTGTACTTCAGAGATGGCTGGATTTCAGAGGTTATGTATCAGACTGTTAACAGTGTCCATTTCTTCTAGAAAAATGAAGGGCTGTGACCCTTCCTGCTAGCAGCCTAGTAGTAACTGATGTTTTCTGACTAAAACCTTCTGAATAGTTATGGTAATTAAAGATCTCATAGACCTTTAAAAAGATGGGGATGTTAATAATGAATCCTGGCAAAATGTGTAACTGAACCCAACTCAAGTTCTGCTGGAGAAGAGAGAAGAGCAGCATTACATGAGAGGAAGGGCTGCTTTCTGGCAATGCCACAAATGAGAGGGAGGAAAGAATACAAACAGGCCAAGAAGGCCACTGCAAATTCGCTGCTACCAGTAACAGGTCTATAGTATAGCCAAGGTTGCAGTACAGTCTTCCAGTCTTCAGTCGAGCTCCGTAATTGCTAAACCATCCTGCACTGTTTTTCCCTTTTTGCTTATCATAAATTGTTGTGTAGCACTGCTCTATGTAGATAACTGTGCAGCTTTTCCACTAGAAGTGCTCTTGTTCTTTTTCTGAATTTAGTGATCCCTGTATAGCCTGTTGAGTGCTTTTAGAAGGTATGATATATAAATGGAAAATATAATCTCTGACTGCCAATGCATGCTAGAATAATAACAAAGTGAAGCATTTAGCAGTATCATATAGAAGTATTGGGAAGTATGCCTCTGAAGTATTGTACTCAAAAAAATCTGTTGTGTATCAGTAAAATACCTGACTCATGTCATAAAATACCTTTTCAAAGAATCAAATCACTGAATTAACCTTAGTTAAACACAGCATGGTGAAGTATGAGCAAAAATTAAATTCCAGCATGATTGTGATGTAATCAAGAAGTCTTCATATTTGAATAAATTAATTTGTGTGGAAGCTGAAAAGTAATATTACACCTAGCAAAGATCAGACATCTAAAATCACACCAATTGCTAAGATCTTGAGAAAAACATTGTCAATAAATTATATAAACAGACGAGCTCAACTACTTAGTGGGAGTTCTAGCGGGGAAAGGATCTACCAGGAAAAGTGCTGAACAGCTGTTTCTCCAACAAAGGCACGGTCCAGCAGGGTAAGAATGCTCCAAACAGAAGAGTTCATATATCCCTTAAGATTATACTGTTACTTTAAGCTGCAAAGGTTTTCTAACCAAATGCCTCTCTATACATTTTTTATGATGTTGCTTTTCATCTTAAGTTTCTTAAGTGTTTAGACAGACAGTTTTGTTCAGGAATCACCACAATAAGGAAAATCTGTGTACTAGATACTCAGTCACAGCCCAGTGAACACTCGAGAGCCTTCCCCAGCATAATGAAGAAATTTTTTAATCACCCTTTCCTAACTTATCTCTCCCTCAGGCACTGTTGCAAAACACAGCAGGAGATTGCAGGGGCCCTATGCAAGGTCTGTCCAAAGGATGACACACAAATCAGGTCCACATGGAGATTCTTAAGCAGATGCTAAATATACTTTTGCATTTCTTTAGCAGCTTCCTTTTGAGGCTCTCAGTCAGACACACTATTTCATTTTTCCTCACAATGGTCTCCACAGGAAGTAAATATTATTACTGTTATCTATAAAATGGGAAATCTGATACTTAAATTATTAAGTTCACAAGGGAAGGCAGCAACATAGCATCTAGCTTTTAGCTACTGTCCCTAAAGGCCCATGTCAGCCACTTAACTTTTCTATGAAATGTACGAAAATGGGATTCTTAACATCAGTGCACTGAGTACGTATGGGCTACATCAGTCAGTAGGAGATACTGAGGAAAACGGTGAATTTTAAATCCCAGCCTATCCATATGCAGTGCTTAGATGCTATGCTTTAACTGAAGGGAAATGATTTCCTGAATTTAGGATTTGCAGTCCAAAACTCTGAAGGTAAATATCAAAGTCCTTTCCTTTCCAAAGATAAACAAAACCCAGGAGTAACTTGGGCTTTTTAATTTCAAAAGATAGAATTATCTTATATCTTCCATATGGTATCTTGGTAATTAGAGTACTCATCTAAACCATGGAACCGGATGCTATTTCCTTCTCTGCATGAAAGAATTTTAAGTGATGATTCTTGTAGGAGATTCTTTCAACTGCTGTTGTTGGCTAGACTGTCCCTTCCAGTGTTATTCCTGTTGAAACCCTCTCACTTTGCATGGAATACTCAAAGATTCATTATCTTATGAAAGAAAACAGTATTAATGTAAGTTTCTAATTTAACAGTTGTGTTCCTCATTATAGGTAACCTGAGCTCCAAATGGTTTGGTTAATTAATACTTTACATTAAGCCATCTTAAAAAACTAAGATAATCATTGGGGTGAAGAAATTAAATATCCAGTAATGTTTGGCAACACTGAATTTTATCAGATTTTTTGCAGATTATATGTTAAAAAATGGAGTTAAGTGGAAATTTAGCACCAGGATGATTAAAGTAGTTACTCAAAGGTTTCTATAACAGGACTGGGGACAGGTCCCAGGTGTGCTGGCCTAGGATTTAATCACCAAGCTCAATAATCTCCTTAAGCCTTCAGTCACATGCCTAGAACTTAAAACAGCCAGTGGCTAAGTATTAAGCCTGTTGAAGGTCATCATTTCTCCAGGTGAGCTGAATTTAGGATAGAGATTGTAGAGAAGGTGGAAAGCTTCTCTGAGAGCAACCAGTTGGCTTGGTGGAATGGGAAACTTCTTTAGGTAATGTTATTTTAGAGGCTTGACTTACAGGGAGTATTAACAAAACTATATAAAAATAACTAAGACTTAGAGGAGTATATAGATAGAGGTAAGCCAGGCAGGAATCTGACAATGCGAAAGAACCATTTGCAGAGAGCTCATTTTCTGGTTTAAATGTTGTAGATACATGTCTGTTAAGACGATTGCTAGCAGTATGAATATTAACTTGTTACTAACCTGTTATAAAAATGAGCTTTTTTTTTCCTTGCTCAGTGCCCCCCTCCCCCCCGCCCCCCTTCCCAAAGAAGTGGAGACCTGCACAATTTTTCTTCATTTAAAAAGGATAAAAGAGAACCACTCGGCTTCTCAGAGTCTGCGTCAAGCTTGGAGAAGGAGGTGTTTCTTATTGAAATTATTATTGTTGAAGTCACAAAAAACTTGCAGTTTTTCTGCGCTAGGTAGTTAGGGCTGGGCCTTAACTTTCTAATGTTATCTGTGAAAATATTCTCAGTGTGTCCAAGAGCTTTGTTCTTTTGAGTAAAGGTATATGGGATTGGACATAAAACTTTGTAGCCTGGAAGCTTTGTGAGTTAGGCACCTCTCTTCTCCCCGGTGATGGGTTTTGCATCTTTCCCATATTTCATTTCTCTTTCTACAGAAAGTCTCTCGGCAGAAGTTCAGTGAGATCAAGAATGTCACTGAAATCCCCCAAGGCTTATAATTCCCTGCAGAAGGGGGCAGTCATCTGGGATCCAAAGCCACTGCAGGTGAAGAAAATTTTTGAAGCTTTGAAGAAAGGACTTAAGTAAGGACTTTTTAAATATTGTAATTTGCCTTAACTAGTCATGCTGCTTAAGTCTGTGTATCACCGTTCTCTGTCTCCATCTAGGATCTGTAAACATATAGTAGTGACTTTCCCAGACACTGGCTTGGGACCTTGTAAAACAAGTTTCATTCACTCTCAGACAGTCTGCTTGTAAACAAAGTGCTTTGATGTTTTTGTTTGTTCCACTTCTCTAAGAAGTCCGTGACAGGTAGAACTCTGTGGGGAGATCCTCCATCTCTTGGGGAGCAACTGAGCTCTCTTGAGGAAGAGAGGCTTTCAGAGCATGCAGGGTGGCAGGCAGCAAGTCTGCAGATCTAGGAGAGACTTGGATAGGGATGGGACAGCCAGACCTGGGGGATGATTGGCAGAAAGTTTCTGGAGAGGGAGCTGTGTGGAGTTTGCTTTGACTCAGAAAGCTGACTTAAAACCAAGTCTGAAAGAGAGGGTGTGCCCTGCAAGGACACAGTGGGGAGGCTGGTTCATAAACCATTTCTATTCTCCCTATGCTAATTAGAGAACACTTAAAGTCAAGAGTTAGATATTCTAGTGGGGTGGGTTTTTTTGTTTGGGGTTTTTTTTTTCCTCTTTCTTTTAATAGAATTAAACTCTGGAGTTCAAAAGTACTCTTTCATCTCTGGGTGGCTTGTTGTAAGGGAAAGGTCTAAGCAGATCCACCTGAAAACTTCAGCTGACTTGAGGTGATGAAACAAAGCTGTAGTACAACTCCATCTTCTTATGGCAATGTAAATAACATTATCTTGCTTTTAATGTAGCACTGTTTCAGAGTCTTTATTATGGTTGACTGTGCAGTCAACGTTGCATCAGTACAGACTTGAGTGAAAAGGCTGAAGACCAATTTTGTCTGTTGTCTCTGTCTGGCAGATGTGAGGTGTATGCAGCAGAGATCAAAGGATGGGCTGGCAATCTGAATTTAGGGTATTCTGGCTTTGAGGAAGCTGTCAGTAACCTCATAGAAATGCTGATATTATTCAATGCTGAAATGGCAAATAAAACATGGATGAGCTTGCTCTCTTGGTATTATAGACCAGAAAGGAAGTGGTGGTAAGTGCTGTTTGCCTCCATCAGTGATTGAAACTGATCAACCTTTAACTGAGTCCTCAGATCTTATTATATAAAAATACACATCTTAAATCATTACAGTTGATGTTGATGGGCCTAGTCTAATATAGGAACTTCATTTACACCCTGAAGCTACTATCAGAAGATAAAATACCTTTCCTTGGAGTTGTAAACCCTGTAGCTCTTTCTGCTGGCATCCTACTAACAGTTCCTTCAAGTATATTGCTGCTGTCCTCAGAATTTTGCTACTCTATTCATTCTGATCATAGTTTGTTTTCTTAAGCAAAGAACATAAAACGCACTGTAATAATACAGTTTTGTAAGCTCAAATGTGTCACTTTTTTATTCCAATAAAAGACTGTAAAGTCTTAGCCCTAAAAATATCAGTCAATGTCTTATTAGTGGATTTAGATTTAAAACAAATAATGAAACCAAATGTTTTTGCAGAGTTTAGAATTTATCAGAGCTTAGGGAGGAGAAACCATAAAGTGGATCAGAATTTGTTCCCAGTTCTGCAGCGAATGCCATAGGATCAGACTCCTGCCAAAACTGAGTAGCTAACTAATTGACTAAAGTAACCTACAGAAAACAACTGTATCAAATAGCAATGCAAAGTCCAAATTTTAAGTAGATGCAGACTAAGTGCACTTGGTGCTGGAGTGACTTGAATTTTTAGTACAGAACATGTTTTACGTGCCTGTTTCTTATAGCTATAGAAAATAACTATTCTGTTAACCATCTGGGTACCATTCCATCAAGCTGGCAATTCTAACATACTTAAATCTAAAAGTGATGAAGCTCTTCTAAAAGGTAAGTGAACTCTTTTTCTGCCACCAGCCTTGGCTACTTCTGCACTGAGCTGTTAATAGGCAAGTGTAAAGAGCAGACAGCTGAATGCTGGAGCCACTGACTGTCTTGGGGGAACTGGTTTTGTAGAAGTAAGAAAATGAAATGCATCAAAGCAAATGTGAAGAAGTGCAGCTGTCTAAAATGAAGTTATTTTGACTGCTCAGAGACTCTGTCTTACAATGTAGTATTTACCAGGTGACTCTTGTTCCCTTTTAAGCAGAACAGGAAAAAGTTACCTAAGTCTGCTCTGTATTAAAAGCAAAGTTGGAAGAAGATGATCTCAGCAGAAATAGTTTAAGGCCCTGTGGGAGCTCCTAAGGGACAACCCTTGCATGCAAGCAACTCTGTAGAAGCCAGCTGGCACCAAGTGCTTCACACCTTGCAAAATAGTTCCCATTCTGGAAAAAGTAATGGTTACATTAAGAAATTGTCTAGCATACTAAAAGGTGGTATCAGCTCTGTTTGCTAGAACACTGAATGACGTGTGCCCTACCTTACCTGTGGAGTACTTCTATGAGCTTGGTTTTGTAGTGCAAGTGTTTCATATTGCAGTTCTTTGACTTTGTAAGATGGAGTTGGTTGATGAATTCTTACACCTCAGTAACTGTAAGAAGAGACTTGCTCAACAAATGAACTGATCTTCTACCTTACAGAAAAGGTTCCAGAAGGCCAAACAGGAATAGTTAGAGGAATCTGAAAAGGAGATCTGTGAGCTGGGTTATGTGTGTGTTAGAACTTACTGTTCTCCTCCTACATCCCTCCTTTCCTCTTGCCTTGAGTAGTACTTCCAGCTCTACTGTCTTGTTTTGTTTCACCTTGCATTCCCAGAATAAAGCCTATCTTTCACTTGAATGATCTATTTTAGATGAAGGGGAACAAGAAATAGTGAATGTCTGAGTGCAGTGTGTGCATGTGTACACGTATATACCTTATGCAGGAGTGGTGGCCGCCTTGAACTGCACTGTAGTATTCCACATCTTGGAGGAGTAAAAAGGATTCAGGAGGATTCCTAATGTACAGCATCTTTAAATGTTAGGTAACAGTAACCAGCATCTGCTGGCACTTATTGTATACAGATGCTCCTCTAGGAGTGACTCTTGCACTTAGGACAAATATTTGTCTATGGAAACTACCCTCTCTTGTCTGTTGAGCCATGTCTCTCTGTATAGCCATTCACATCTCTAGAGAGTAAAACAAGAGAAGTCTTCTAGAGAAGGAAGTTGCTTTGTAACATTCTGCTGAAAAATTCTTTGGGGAGGTGTTACAATGAATGTACCAGAAGAATGTAACACTGGGGTTTCTTCCTCTCCAGTGAATACTTGGAAGCACATCAGGCTGAATTGGATTATCTCTCTGGTCGACACAAAGATACGAAAAGGAACTCCAGATTGGTAAGATGCTTTTAATATTAAATACTTAAATGACTTTAAAAATGAAGTCATTAAAGTAGATGCTCTCTCACATCTGGGACCCCCAGGGGTTTTCCAGTTAAAGCACTGAGGTGAGGTCCAGCAAGGCGTCACAATCAGAAATTTACCAAGCACGTTAGCTCTAGATGTGAGAATTAAACTTGGGATTTCACATTTTCAGCATCCAGCAGTGTTCTTGAGATCGTGTTCCTTTTCTTACTGGGATGGTATCTCCTAGTGTCTGTTTAGGGATCAGTGTTCGTCCCTGACTGTACGGACAGAAATGGCAATAAAGATTGGGCTTTGTTTTCTGTAGTTGGTGAATGCGTCCTAGCAGCTTTAGAGTCTGTCATGTTCACAGCTCCCTAGAAGTACCTTCAGCAACAGTGCTAATGAAAAGACAACTTGCAGATCCAACTTTGCCTTTCATTTGGGAAATAATAGCTAGATTAAAAAAGACATCAGAAACTCCCCTGTACCATGACCAATGTCCAAGTCCTTGTTATAGCCGATGGTGAGGCTCTTACTATCTCGCTTCAAGCATCTGCGAAAACCAACCAACCATGAACAGAAAATGAAACTACTTTAAAGATGTTGGACTGTCTCCTTGTAGTAAACAATGCAGCTTAATTTAGTGTAACTTAAGATATGCATAGTGAGTCTTGCAGTAAATATGGAAGTATCGTTAATATGTACAAATATACATGCTCTCCTGTTCAGCCTGTGCTATTTCTCTTTCAGGCTTTCTACTATGACCTGGATAAGGTAAGACTATTGAGGATGAGATGAAATGTTGCAAATAGAGAAAAATTGATGATGTGTCTACTGTGTTACTTAAAGGCATGTTTAGGAAATAATTTCTCAAGTCCCCCTCTCTCTCCCCTCTTCAAAAGCAAATCCGCTCTGTGGAGAGATACATCAGAAAACTGGAGTTTCACATAAGCAAGGTAAGGGGTTTTATATCTTGTACATGTAAGGCTTACACTGCTACATAGGCAAACTATCTAAATAGAAAATACTTTATTATAATTCACCTGAAGGGGAATAATGCTGGGTACTTTCTGAAAGCTGTAACCACCTTTTTTTACAGAAGGAGGCGATTTTTTTTTTTTTTTTTTTTTTTTCTTCTTTTCCTTGAATGGTTCTATTCAGGCTGAATGTTGGGTGCAACCCAACCTGAGTTTCCCTGTGAAACCAGTTTGCCTACTCTGCCAGTTTATTCAGAAAGTGCTGCTGTGGGAAGACTTACATGTTCTTCCCCGCTTCCGACAAGGGCCCAAATGGGCAGTTCTGTAGAGTGCATGTCTGCTGTCTGCCATCTGCTTCCGAAGGAACTAAATCTCTCCTCTGACATAGCTAAAGGTGTAAGTGTTTTAAGCTGTATTGAGGGAAACAGTTTCCTGCTCCCCAAGTAATTTTTCCCTGAACAAAGTGTTACTCTACTCCTCGTCTTCTAGTCTGATAATAGCAGAGTGAATTGTATCTCAATATCCCATGCTTTTTTGCAGGAATGCCTACAAACTGTTGCACTCTAATCAGTCTGTAAAATGCAGGAGTTGCAGCATTCTGCAATACTATGATAATGGGATTTGGTTCGGTTTTTTGCCAGGAAAGACTGCTGATGTTTCTTCCCAAAACTTATTAAAACTATGCTGGGGTAATTCTTGTTCATTCTTCCCCCACCCCCCAAATCTTGAAGGTAGAAGAACTCTATGAAGCTTACTGTATCCAGTCCAGACTACGAGATGGGGCCACTAATATGAAACATGCCTTTTCCTTGTCTCCTTCCACCAAAGCCTCCAGAGAGAGCCTAGTGGAGCTTTACAAGAACTTCCAAGAGTGCACAGAGGTAGGAAATACTACACACGTGTAACGAAGACCTGACTGTTCTTTAGCAAAAAATGTGCCAGGACTTGCTGCTGGCTTTTTTTTAATGGTGTGGGTTTAAAAACTTAACATGTGAATGAAATACAGGTACATAATGTGAACTGAAGCTTGTGAGGTGAATACCTTACAGGCAAAGCTCTTGAATTCTATGCCCTTTTTTTGCCCCTACTCAGCTTGGCTTCATGCATTCATGAAGACAAGTGAAAAATCTTTTGAATTTCTGCTTTAATACTGGGGTCCGTTATGACTTCCGCTGGAAGTAATGAGATGAGAATTGAATAATGAATAAGCTATGCTAGTCTTACAAAACAAGCAGTGGAAGGTAACTGACAGTGAACTGCTCAAGCAGCTCCACTCTTCTGTGGAGCGGCAAAAAAAAAAAAAAAAAAAGCCAAAGTCCTTTAAAGATGAGATAAGAAAATGGCATGTATGGGAAGGTAGCTACTCTGCACTGCTTTTCAGTCACAGTGACTGTTCAGTCTTTCTTCTAGGACATGTGCTTTATAGAAGGGGCATTGGAGGTCCATTTGGGAGAGTTTCACTTGAAGATGAAAGGTATGTTGCTTTCTTGTTTCCTTCAAGACTCATCAACTCGTTTTGGGTTTCCTATGTAGCAATCTGATCCATTGAGAGTCCATTTATTCAATGTCAGTTGCTTCCACTGGCTTTCTGGATCAGACCCTGAACAGAATTTTGGCAAACTTCTGTTTGCTTCACCACTGCAAGATCTTTGAGTACAAAAGCTGACAAGTTTTCTTTCTTCAGCTCAATTAAAGTTTGTCCTTCTAACGAGTGTTTTGGGCTGGTGGCATAGCTTTTGCATGGAGTTGAGCACAAGGGGGTGTTAGCCAGATAGTCACTTTATTTACTGCAAGCTGAGGCTTTGGGGGACATTGTAAAACTCTACAAGTATTAGGAATTTTCCTTCTCTTTTCAGGGTTGGTGGGCTTTGCACGTCTCTGCCCGGGGGACCAGTATGAGGTGCAGTATACAGCAATTCATTTTGTTCTTTATTTTACTGCTGTGAGTTTGCAGTAGAGGAACAGGAGAGCAAGGGTGCAACATGTAGAAGGGGAGCAGGAAACAGACTGTGATAAAACCATGCACTGTTCTGATGAGAACAGTGCTCTGGCACACTCACTAGTTACTCTGCCCTCTGAGACTGAAGAGGGAAAGATGTGAGTCAAGTGTTATGGGAGGATTTAAAAGATGGCAGTGACTGTCTATCAAAACCAACCTGTCAGGTCTTTGTCTTCAAAGTTGCCCCGGAATCAAGTACCAGTTGCTGCCTGTTTCTTGGAATATTGCCCTTGGCATGATTTGAATGCATCTTAGTATCTTACTGGGTTGCGCTCCCACTTCTAACAATTCCAAATGAATTCCAGTGTGCCTTCTATTTCAGTACCGCTACACTTGCCATGCAGTGTAGTTTTGCAATTCTTCTAGAATGGGTGGGATGTGTTATTTGGCACTGAGTTAAGGTGTTAAAACCCGCAACCTGAATTCCTACCTCCAATCTTCTAGCTTTATCCAAGTTCCTAAATGTATTGTGATCAAAGGAATGGCTTTGCCTCTGCGGTACTGGACCAGTGTGAGGCCTATGGACTGACGGGAACGTTCTGGGATATGGTGACCCAACATCCTTTTTAATTCATGGTTTCTAGGTGTTCGTGCGACTGGGGCGCCAAAAATGGAGGTTGAAAGGCAAGATTGAGACTGATGACAGCCAAACATGGGATGAGGAAGAAAAGATTTTTATCCCCAATCTCCATGAGAAGTTTGAAATCAAGGTGTGGTGTATAATGGTTGGATTGGAATCAGTGGGTTAACAGGTCTTCTGCCATACTACTTACCTGTTGGGCTACCAAGCATTTGTCAAAATTCTTCAGTAGTTTTCTTTTCCTAGCCATGTAAAAATGGCAGTTAATCAATGTTCTGCTTACCGAACAGACATCTACTTCTGTTTTTCCTTTGCTCCTGGCACTCGTAACTGTATTAGTGCATCTGCTTTCCCATGTTCTGGAGCCTGGTATATGTGGTTGGCTTTGGTTGGTGGTTTGTTGGGTTTTTTGGTGTTTTTTTTTCTTTTTTTTAAAGTCCTAGATCAATATCTGGGGTTTTCTAGGATGAAGTCTAGATGTGGAGACAAAAAGATGTGTATGTATATATTATTTATATCACCCATGTGGAATATCAAGTACCTGGAGTTCTATTCTCTATTGAAAAAGAGAAATATGTATATGGAAAACATATCATTGCACATGTGTATGTTTTGAATGTGTAGTTCAACTGTTCCTTTATCTGGGTGCACTGCAGATTCTTTTGTCATGTTTTACTCCAGAGATGCTCCATATCTGCGAAGATCCAATGGTGTTTATATGCTGGTACAAGCTGTCTGTACTTTAAAAAGTGTCAGCACTCTAAATAAAGATATAAAGTGCCTTGGAAGAGGTCACATCTTCAACAGTAAGGGACCAGTGCTAGTGGCCTGTGATACGTAGATGACACATTGTGGGTACCCCTTGGGTGAAGCTTGTAGCTTTCATAGACCCTTGTGCAGCTGCCACTGGCATTGGTTCTGGCGCTTACCTAGCAGGTGGCGTTAATCCTTAAACAGCATTTCCACTGTAGTCTGGCATCTTTATGGGCTGGACTCTGCAGCATGACTCCTGTCAACCTAAAAGGAGCTGAGATTGAAGGCTGTGCTGGATCTTATTCTACTAAGAAACTGTGCCAGTGCAGGGTTTCAAGTTCTGGCAGCTGTGTTAAAGCAGCTATTGCAATGTTCCCCTCCTCTCTGGCAGCAAGAACTGGGTTACATAGGAGAGACTCTTTGGCATCTTGCCAGCAAAGCCTTTGGAAATGTGCTTATAACACGTTTTTTTGCTGCCACTGCACAATGAAGATCAGGTGAGAGGCTAACTCAGATCCCTGTTTTCCCATAATTGTTGTAAAAACTTGTATTACTTTGTATGACAACGATAGTTTTACTCTTTTTGTCAGCTTATGAAAATCTACTGACTAATGTTCTCCACACCCTCCTGCACTTTCCACGTTGTACTTAATAATCTTCACTCAGTACAAATACATAGAAGGTTTAAAGAAAAAATTTAAAAAAAAATTGAAGTGCCGAAAAGTGTTCAAGAGGAGCCTAGCAACAAAACTTTTGCTAGCTCTTAAAGGAGATGTAGGCATGTAACTAATTCCTGAAGTGGACTTCAGGCACTTGTGCTAAAATTCTGTGCTGAGTCTGATGCTTTTTGCACTTCTAGAACAATTTGATCTTCAAATGGAAGTATGTTTTTATAGCAAATGTTTGATTACATCTTTTTTTTCTAAAGAAGCTGAAGAAGCAAAGTGCCAGGCTGGAAAAAATGCAGGCCTGTAACTGCATTGATAACAAATTTGGAGCCACCTGCAGAGCTAGAGGAAAGAACTGACACTTACAAGTTCTGATTTTGGTCCACAGCTGAGCTCAGGACAGTTAGAAAGGTCACAGTGGATGCAGACAGTTGTGCTTTCAGATCCTTTAGGCAATTGAGAGCTGAAATAGTCAAGTGTAGGTAGGCTAATATACTTCTCTGTAATATATATTTTTATGACAGTGTTGTCCTAATATGTAGAAAGCCAGACTCTGTACTATAAATGACAACTACTTGTATGTATACGAGAGCTAGAATTTCCAAATTTCAGACTAATTTTTCTTAAAATCATAGTCTACCAAATTCTGTTGTCAGAAGTGCTGTACAGCTCTGTCTCTCCCCAACTCGTAGAACTCCTTTCCTCTTTGCTAGCCATCTATGACATATTCCTTGTGGGGATATTGGCTCACAACAGTTTAGGAGCCCAGAACTGAGTATCAAGGTTTTAAGTTTGTTGTGGGCCTCAGAGCAGATCTGAGCCTGGGGTGTTTTCCTTTCTGTGCACATGACGTAGGATTGTCTGGGAAGATGAAAATGGATATGTTTGTCTGTCCCTGCAGGTGACAGAGCTGCGAGGACTGGCCACTATTCTAGTTGGTGTCGTGACATGCGACAGCATAAACTTCTTTACAACCAAGCCTCAGGCAATCATTGTGGATATAACTGAACTGGGCACCATCAAGCTACAGCTGGAAGTCCTCTGGAAGTAAGTAGAGCTTCAGATGAGAAGCTGGAGCTAAATATTTGAAATAAATTAAAGGCTCCTAAGTATGTCACTTAGTAGCATTCAACATCATAGTCCTCTTCCTATTTGCGGCGCAGGTGCAGGATAGATAGCAGCCACATGCTTCCTCACAGCAACCCCAGCTACTGTGCCTGATCTCTGACTCTGTGGGACCAGCCCTCAGGAAGGGGAGGGGGAGAGGGACAGAAGCTATTTCTATGACCCTTCAGTTCTTTGATGTTACCAGAGCCGTGGCTAGCCACATGAACTGACTAGTAGGCTTTTACTTAGCTTACTACTCTTTAGAGTGAGCATTCAAGTCTAGCTCCAAGCAATGTATGTACATCTATAAAACATGAACAATAATCTTAAAGGTGATTAAGTGAAACTGAAAATAGCAGCTTCTAGGCACAATGAAAAAAATATATAGTTGAAATTTTAGGACAATCACTGTTACCAGGCCACAGTTTGTTAACAATGAAGCTTTCCCAAAGACTTAGCACCTTCATATTTGCACTGTGATTACAGTTATTGATATAAGGCCTGTTGGTGCACTACAGGGAAGCTGGGTTACAGATGCACTTTTAAAATAGCTGAGTATTTTCATGGTGCCTGTGATTTGTTGAATTGTTTTATAATTTAAATCTGTAATTTGATTTTTGTAGTGGATTACTGATGTTATTAAAAGCAAATTCTCGCTTTTGTGGATGCTGCACTGGAACTTCTTCCTCACTCTAGACACACCACCATAGATTTTTGAGCTAGTACTGTTATTTCTGCTTTATGGGACTGTCAGACCATACTGAGAGTCTTGTCTGCAACAAATCAAAATTTTGTAACCTGTTTCCATTTGCTATTGTCCAGGGGTTAAATCTAGCCATCTTAGTGAAGTGCTCAATTAAACCACGGGCACTCTTCACTTGCACTTTTGTATATGGCTCACTGCAGTCCTCAGTTCTTCCCAACCCAACATGGTAAAGAGGCATTTGAACACACCTCCATGATAAGGACCTGCTTGAAAGGTCACTTTGTGATGACTTGTAGATCTAGGCTCTCTCCAGGAAAAGCAGAAACTGAACAATGTTTAGATTAGGAAGGGTGGGGAGCTATGCCTTGCAGGCCAGACTATCCCATGACCCAGCCTTATACAACTCTTCTCTGGCCATGCTGGTTTCTTGTTTTCTTAAAAATTACCCCAAAATAAAAAAAGCTCGTATGTGTTGAATGTGTGGTCTGCCAAATGTGCGCGAAAGCCAAACAGATCTTTCAGTAAGAGAAAAGTTTCCCTGCCCTTAGGGTAAAGTAACCAAATGT
This sequence comes from Gymnogyps californianus, assembly GCF_018139145.2. Classification (NCBI taxonomy): domain Eukaryota; kingdom Metazoa; phylum Chordata; class Aves; order Accipitriformes; family Cathartidae; genus Gymnogyps; species Gymnogyps californianus. The sequence goes on along the minus strand of NC_059487.1, from coordinate 8,712,308 downwards.
ATTTTACAATCAGATTTGACTTTTCAGGTCTTATTACCCTGTTTCTACTTTTAATTACCTTTGGAAGCACTGTTTGACCTAAACCTTGTCACAGTCTTTTAAGCCACCAACAGGAGAAATGCTACAAAGGTTTTCCTGTTCAGTTGTTGATAAACAGTTTTCAGGTTGCATTTCTGGGATTGGGGAAAGAAAAGCTTTATTGATCAATATACTATTTTCTGAATGTCTTTTGTGTATGCTGTGGTTCCTGAAATTTACTGTTGACTAGTACATGCAATTGGGCTGAAAAATGAGTCTTGGCAACAGCATCTGAAAATTATTTTCAAATTGCACACATTGCTCTAAGTCAATGAGAAATAACCTCACACAGGAGAGTGTTGCCCGCACCTGTTGTTTATGACACTTTTTCCTCCTGAGATCGAACAATGGGCATCAGTATATGTTTTGTTTTGGTGAGGTGCTGCAGCTGCTCTGAGACTTTTGAGGCCTCTGTTTCTTATTTGAGAAGCTGAGCCACTAATTAGTTGGGTAACAAAGCCTCATTCCAGAAGCTTGCTGTGATCTTGCATTATATGCCCTATGAAACTTCCTCTTACTCATGCCAAGTTATGTATGTATTCCCGTTTGAATCTGAAAGCAGAGACATTCATGGTAGAGTTATTGAAAACTGTGTGGAGTGGGGATGGTGCAAGTTGCATTATATATATATTTTTTTTTTAAGTAAAAGTAGCTCTTAAAATGACAGCTCTTTTAAATGTAGGCCAGTTAAAATATTCCATTATTTTGCCATTCACATGTCTTAGTATTGGGGAAGGAAGGAGAGAAGAGGGGCGTAAGAGGATATATGGGCTCTTGTACATCCCTAGCAAAGTCCGATGCCTTTATTTGTCGTCTCTCACCCTGCAACAAACACACACCACCAAAACTTGCATTCGGTTTAATCTGGATGTAAAATGATCAAAAGCTCTACACGCAGTTTCAGAGCAGAAAGGACTGCAGACAGAACCCTCTGCTTGCAGAGATGCTTTTCTTATAAGGGAAGTCCCTTTTTCCCTGACTTCAAGCCTAACATTTTAAGAAGCTTCACTTGTGCAGTGAAGGAGACATACTTTCTTTATTGAACTGGGTATAAAATCTGGTTTTGCCCTAATATGGGAAGTGCTGTACCGAGAGATGGCACATTCGTAGTGGAATCTGGAAGAAATCACTTCTACTCTCTTCTTGTTAACCCACACAAATGACATTTAACAGATAGATTCACTTCATTTGCTTTTGCTGGATCTACTTGCTTGCCTTTCCTCGCTGTCAATAGCTTACATAAATAATTATGCACATAAGTTTTTCTTACAAAAGGACTGCACAAGGAAAACCCCTTCCTATTCTGGGATATTGCATAGTTTCTCAGATAATAGCCTAAATCTCCAAAGCAAATGATATTTGTGACTAAATTTTCTAGAAAAATAAAATTCAAATTATGTTGATACTTGATTGTTGCAGTAGCTCGCAGCTCAGAGTGCAGCTTTTGACTGGCAAGATGAGCACTTCTATGGTATTTGGGACAACCATCACCCAGCTTTTAGATTTGGCAATAGCTGAGCTGGGAGCAGGGTTAGCGGTGACGTATTTTCTTTGGGAGTTAATCCCCACTTGGAATTTTTCAGCGTATGAGAAAACTCTGGCTGTGTGTCTGCTGTGTTTAAGTTTTGTGAAATGCATTGGTATCCTACCAAGTGGATTCTCCAGAGTACTTCTGCACAGAACTGGCAGGCTCTTCCTCTTTGACAGCCTGCTTGCTGAAGTTGTTTACAGAAAAGAGAAGTTCTGTGGTGATAACTCAGGGTGTTTCTATTTTCAAAGATAGAGCACTCAAAGTAACAGCTGCTTTTTTTTCTTTGATTTAAGAATAACTAAACAAATCCAGCTGATTTGCCCAAACTTCCCTGAGAGGCAAGCTTTCAGTCTAGACCTGCTTTGTGAGAAATCCAAATGTAGATCACTCTTCCACTTCTAAATGTATATTTTCTTTAAATAGGCCACTAGTCTTCTGGGCTCTAACAAAAGTTCCTTCAACTCCTTTATAGATTATGCCATGAGGAGCGTGAATGAGCTTGGGCCTGTTGCAGAACGGCTTTGTTGGCCAGTTTGGCAGAAGACTTTGGGTTTTTTGCCAACCTAAACAGCAGTCTGAATTCTGTCTCTCACATGAAGGACAAAGAGAAAGCCTGTGTTCTCTTTTCAGAACTTCAGTTAGCACCCCGTACTGGGATCTAAGGGTACCAGCCAGCCAGAACCACTCTTGTGATTTCTGCCTGCTTTGAGCGTGTGTTGGCCTGGATCACAAGGGTTCGTGGAGTAGGAGAAAAAAAACCTTAAGGGAGAATAAAAGAGGAAAGTCTGTTTTTTTGGATACATACCTATTCACAGTCTTGCTCTTAGAGATGAAAACTTACATGAATAGGTAGTTAGTCATGCAGGTATCTTTAGGCAGTAGTCCATCAATGCATCTCTGTGCTTTTGATGGAAGTGATGTTTATAGTCATGGCTTAGTCTTGTGATAAGCTGTACTAACCTTGAAACTGGTGCTTATTATGCTTTAATGGGTAGGAGAAACCTAACAACAATCACACTGTTAAAATTGCATGGGCATTTTCACTAGTGTTCAATAGGGAAAAAAAGAAATCCCATGATTAACGGCGAGTCCAATCCAGTTGACCAGAATTGTGGTTTTTTTGCGTTAATGCAAGTCTGGATTCACAGGCTTAGTAGCAGGATTCAGACAGGTCTATCCACCAAGAGCCCTTCTGGCCTGGTGGTATTTAATACATGGAGCAACTGGACAGAAGGGGAGTGATTAGGGCACAGTCTTGGCAGTGGGAGAAAGGAATGCAGATCCTCTGAGGCTGAAGACTGAATTGAGTTCAGCTCTTATATGCTCTGCCTGATTACTTATGTTCCTCTGAGAACGTAAACCAGGAAATATCCTCCTTACACACCCAAAAGAAAAATGCAGCAGGGTGAGGGAAATGGTAGAAATCTCAAGTATTTCATCCCTCCACAGGTTTGGTGGTTATGACAAAATAATGTCTCACTGGGAATCCATGCTCAGTGCTGGCAAGGCTGAGGTACTTCTGAATGTGTGTGGGTGCAAAGCTTCTGATGTCGTGGGAGGCTCAATCTAGGAAACATGAGCTCTGAATTGTAAACCCCTTCAAGGTCAGGCTGGGCATGTATGTTTTGGACCTGAACGCTGAAGTCCTGCGATGATGCTAAGGCAAGCTAAAGGAGAGTTATGTGCTGCATTTACATTGGCCTTAACAATGATGACATTGTAGTGTCATGCATTTAATGCCAATATTGTAATTAGTCACAACCAAAGGCCAACGTGTTTGGCAATATAGAAATAGAATGGGGACAACAAAGATGATCAGACATGTGGGGCCACTTTCATTTTTTTAATAGAATTTTTCAGTCTTGAAAAGGTGTTGATGGATAATACTATACAGGCATATAGATGTTTGCTGTGGGGAATGTGGAAAGGAAATGATTAGCCACCATTTCTCCCAGTACAGCCACAGAGACCTCCCCACGTCAAAGTACTTGTTCAACAATTTAAAGTTAAATAATGAAATTTCTGCATACTTTTGACCACAGAGATTTTGTGTCAATGGTTTCAGGAAGCGACTAGACAAACTAAGGAAAAGCGTGTGACAATTAAAGGCAATAGTCTGCTTGCAAAGTCTGGTGCATGACAGATCTAAGCTGTGGATTGCCTCAAATTTGAGTATGCGTCTGGGGAAAGTCTACTATATTTGACTTATTTCCTATGCTTTTCCCCTGAATATCCCCTACTGGCTTCTGTCAATGTCAAGATGCTGGGAGAGATGGATTCATAGATCTGTCCCAGTATGATGTTTTGTTTGCTGTATACATGTGGAACAAGATGATGGATCATGCCCAAAGAGCTTACAACCAAGAGATAATAGATGTTTTGGAGCAGACTTCATTCTTTCCTTCACCCTTCGCTTTGCGCTCTCACCTTGTTATCCTGCAGTAACAGGAAGCGTGTGCTTGTTTGGAGGGCAGCTGAATAGCTGTATTTTGCTAGAGGGTTTTAGTAATTGTCAAAGGGGCAAAACAGATGTAGCTTGTTATTCCTGTCCCTTTCCTCCAAAGTGTCATTTTGCATTACAGCATTGCTATATTAAAAGCTAAAAATGAAAAATCTGAGGAATGGATCCCTGTGACTCTTCTTAAGAAATGCCATGGATGGGAGTAATTTGCTTCCATCAGTAAACATAGCGGGCTTTGGCTAAAAGGCTCTTGCTGTCAGAAACCTGATTTATTTTTCTACATAGTGAGACAATGCAGATGGTTGTTAATGTGACTCCATGGAACTGGCCTGTTTGATGAACCCCAGCTGGTTGACACTGGTTAATTTAGCCAATTAACCTGCATTAGGCAAGCTCACAGAGCGTTACCTCTGTGCTGAGGAAGACAGTGGTGTGTTGCACTGCAGGATGCTGTTGAGAACTGTCCCTGTGCAACGTGAGAAGCTGGAGAGAATTGGAGCTCTGCTTTTCAACTTTTGCTAAAGAGTAGAAGTTCATTTCCCTGTAATTGATTAGTCCTTGTTATCATTTGGATCTTTTCAGACTTCTAGCGGTTCTATATTGTACAGCTCAATGCAACTGACTTTATCCTACTGTTTAGTCATCATATTCATATCTATGAGAATGCAGATTTGTTATAAACAACTCACTTTTTTTCAAAATGCCAGTCCTTAAGTGGAAAAACAAACTTTCTTTTGATGCCACAAAGCATATCAGTAGGGAACAAAAGTAATATGTAGAAAAAACAAGCTTGCTTTACTTAACTTTAAATATGTTTTCACTCTCCTGGTTAGCTGAGTTGCATTTTGGGAGACAGTTCGTCCAAGTTTCCTTAGACTGCTTTGCAAAGGAGTTGGGAAATTAATGGCTGTGATGTAGTAGGTAATTGGGAAGTCTTTAGAGCAGGACTTGTCAAACTCTTGTAGACCATAGCCAGTATCCTCTGGGGCTGTAACTGGACTCATCTATGACTATATGAACCACATAACTTGCCATATGCCACTGCACAAGCTTCCTCTGCCAGCCAAAGGAGTTGTTTATTCATATTTGAAGAATAATGAAGGTTTTTTTAGTGGCTTTTCCAGGTGGTATGTGCTCTGCGGGAGGGACATTAATGGCAGTTTTCCTTTATTACATGTGTTATATTTCCTTCCTGATGGTATGGTGTATGTCTCACTATCTGTCCAGTGGCGGTCAGCAAGCAGCCTGTCCTGTACTTGCCAGCACTGGTGTCTGTGTAGGACACTGCAGAAGGACGGAGAGCACTTCAGACTTTTGGCCTGTTGGACTCTTCTTCCAAAGACTGTGGAACAGGTCTCTGTCTAAAGGGTGTTGAGAATTCTGTGTAAAATATGCAACCTTTTCACCTACCTCTTACTCTGCTGGTGCAATCAAAGATATTGGTCAGAGAGGCAGTCTCTCTTTCCTTTTACGCCCCATGTTGTGTTTACTAAATGTCATAGTTCAAATCCTAACAGCTGTTCCTGCTGCTAAACGTTTCTGTGCTTTCTGGTCTTACTCACACTTAGGCCTTTGTGTCTTCTGCTACAGCCCCTTTGACACGGAGAACCTGTTTTTGTCACCTGGAACCACTGCCAAGCTTTCTGTGGGTAGCAGGAAGAGCTCATTATACAACTGGACCCCACCAAATACTCCCAGCTTCAGAGAGAAATACTACCTGGTGAGTATGCCGAGGAAAGCAGAATGCAAAGCACAGACCTAGGACTTGACTTTTGGATTAGATTAGGCTATTGAAGAACGCACTCAGAAATGTGAAAATGTAGCACTCCAGGGCCTTTGCAGTTTATTTTGGGGCTTCGTTATATTTTTCTTTAACCCCTATTCTTTTGAGTTCCATTTTAGGTTTTGTAAAAGAAAAAAAAAAAACCTGCCAAGTATTCCTCTGGGCGGCCAGAATGGTAGGGGTGTGGGCATCTGCTCTAATAGTCTACAGTGGGAATCAAACTATAGGAACCAGTGTGTCTCAGTAGCCGTGGAGTAGAATGGCATCTTAGAGGTGCTATGTGAAACAAGCCTTCCTCTTCCTCAACCCCACTTTTTGCCAAGTATAGCCCAGGGGAATAGAAAACCCTGTCCTCTTTCTCATGCATTCAAGAGAGTTTTGTTTTAATGGTTGTTTTATATGATCCTGTTAATTCTGCCATACATCTCAAATACTAGTAACATCATATACATGTTCCCCTAACATCAAGTCTAAGTCACGTTTGGTGTTGCCTCACCAAGGCAGCAGAATATGCAGTCGTCTTCAGAAAGGTTTATTATTTGTACAGGGTATGTTCAACTCTTCAAAATGAACATTTCCTCTGACCACTACATTCACATCCTGTCCTGAGCTGATGTGACACGAAAGCTGCTTGGCAAGGTTCTTTTTCCAGGAGCAATTTTTTAGCTGTCTTGGTAACTTTCATCTGAAAGATCTAAAGCACAGTTACTACTGCTCCACTTAGCTCATCCAGTAGGCTCTTAGTACTTTGTTTCAAGAGTTTCTTTTGTCCAGTCTGTGCTGGCCTGGCTCCCTTGTGCAAAGAGCCCTGTGGTTTTGGTCAGTTTGGGTGCGTATGTTTCCAAGAACAGGAAACCATAGTTCTCTGTCTTAGGCGGTATCTCACGCTTTTCAATTGTATATGTGCTCACTTACGAATCTATTTGCTGCAGTCTGTTTTGCAACAAAGGCAGAACCAAGGGGATGTAAGTGATGAAGCTCAGCCTCCCAGCATACTGAGCTACTTGGCTGCCTGTGATTTTGATGTACATGGGAGGAGCAAGCCTCACAATCCTGCAGAGACAAGTGAGGCAGACTCGTTCAGCTCTGAGGATCAGAAAGGGACAGAATCCAGAAATACAACTCCAGCTCTAGACCATAGGACGTTGCCATTGGTGATTATTCAAGAGACTTGTGCAGAAGAGCGACAGCATCCTTTTCCGAATCACACAACTCTAGATATCCTGAAGAAGACTCCATGTGTGGATGGATTTCCAAATAACCCATCTAGTTTCCTGAATCGTCACAAAGGTAGTAGAGATTCTTTCAACCAGACCAGAAATCGCCGTCTGACAGAGCAAGAAGACGTTAGCCAGAAAAGCTTGAATGCTGCAAATGACCTAAAACTAGATGGACATACAAAGTCAATTGATAAGACTCTCCAAGAAGTGTTAAATTTGGTGAAATTACATGATGTGGGGCGAGCCCAGCTGGAGAAATTGGAATACCAGGTTTCATCTCTGAGGGATAAATTAAAGGTATGGTGGTGTTTTACTCTTGGTAGATGGTGCAGCTTCCACTGTTACTCCTAAAACTGTAGAAGTTCTATGACCCTGTGGTGGATTTGATTTAATGATGTATCGATGGCATGTTCCCCAAAAGTAAGTTTGGCCACCAGAGGTCAGGCGCTACTCAGAAAAGGCAGCCTTGAGAGCTAACTACACAGGAGCACTAAGTTGCACAGCATCTCTCAGAGACAGCCTTCAAATGCTGCGCGCAGATCAATAGTCTGGAAAAAGAAGTTAAGAAACTGCATGCAGTCAAAGTGGAAGCTAGTCTGGGCTAGGCAGAATCTGAACTGTATGTCAGAGCCTCTGCATTTTGGTTTGCTTCTAATTTTTTTTGATGTTTTTCAGATTTAGTATACCTTGAGATGACTGCATCAGTTCATCAAACCTAATGTTTCTCCAGGATCACCTAGCTTTTGCAGGCAGTTCAGTCTGTCTGACAAGTCGTATGATGCTGAAAACACCTCTTTCTTTAGAGGAAAGGTCCTGGAGAAGAGCTTTCTGCAAGCAGTGGGTTATATTGCAAATTTGGTAGCATTGTAGTACATGGGGCCAGTGTGCAGACTTGGAGATAAGATACTGTAAGATTTCATCTAAGGTCTGGAATCATAAATGATGTTAACAAAACTGCACTGACTTCCTATTCCAGTGCAACCACTTTAAAAACAGAAATTAGAAAAAAACAAACCAAGTGCTCTCCAAGCAGTCTTTCCAAGGGGGAGAAAGTTAGTGGCCCCATGAAATCCGCTATTGATATCAAAGTTCTTGGATACTATGCTGGAATGCAACAGACTCCTAAGATTGCTACTTCTAGATCTGAAACAGGGAATAAGTGAAAATTGCACTAATGGCAGAAGATGCAGAGAAAATCAGCTCTCATACCAACCTTAACAGGCATGGAAATTCAAAGAGGAATACAGACAGATTAAAATATTGAAGCATATTTTGAATTTAATTAGCAACATTATTTTGGGATCAGAGTGCTGTGCCAAGAGCTAACTTTCCTGAAGTGTTAAGAATGAAATCAGAAAAGCAAACTGATTTGTTATTGAGTGATTTGAAAAAACAGCAAAGAGCTCATGCAAAATGGCTTGATAACTACAAATAAAAATGTTTTTCCTTCCGTTCTATCAACAGCTAAAGACACTTCATCACAAACATTCATCTATGGAAAGTTTAATGGTGGAGACAGTACTGGAAAGTTTTGACTTTTTAAACGCTGACTGTAGTGCTGATGAGCTTTCATTATTTGGAAGCATAAGAACAGCCAGTATCAGGTATGTATCTGCAGCTCTTCATTATAGGGGACAAGGGAAAGGGGTAAGGAGGGCTGATCCCAGGAACGCTTACCGATACACTGTACTTGCCTACGTAACGATTGTGCAGAGCTGCTGTTTGTATGAACATCCAAGATAGAACCCAATTTTTTGAATACGCCAAGATTCATAATTCAGAGTACCTACCAGATTGAAGTGGCAGGAAACTTGAACTGAACTTAGGGAAAACACTGCAGAATGACACCCGCAGGATGTGACGGAAGGCCTAACATGTGGGACTGCTGGAAACAGACTGCAGGAAATGGGCTTATCAGGATGGTGCTGAACAGTTCTGCACTAGCGAGGGAGAGAGCTACGAGTAACGTACAGAGCTCTTCTACCTGTTCTTTCTTTTGAATTCAGTGTTGCGTTTTGCAAGTTGCATAGCACTGAAACTTACGTTCCAGAGCTATGAGCCTGATCCTGGGAGACTTACTACACTCCCAGTATCACTGAGTTGGGAGAACACCAAGGGATTTGCCTGTTATACGCGCTGCTTTTGCAGTTCACCCGCTGCAAATGAGCCAGCAGCTCGATTCACATTATCTGAAAGTATCTTTTACTGGTATTGATTCTCCAAAATGAGATTTTGTGGGATCGACTGATCTGGTATTACTGTCCTGGAATGAGTTTTAGAAATAAAGTCCTCGTGTTTTTAAGAAGTGTTATAAATGCAATGAAAAATGCCATTATCTGTTAAATGCCACCTGGTTTGTACTTCTGCAACTTGCTTGAAGGCTACTATTGAGACTGCACATCGTCATATTTATTTAGTGATGAGAGTTTTAACTCTTTTTTTTTTTTTTTTTTTTCTTCCCCTCATCTCAACAGCACGTACAATGACAACACGCTTCAGTCCCTGAGCTGTGACATGAGAACAGAAACAAGAGATGTAACTACTGGCGATGACAACTTAGATGCACTTTTGATAACTCATCTGAAGCTGTGCAAAGGTCTTTTGCAGGTAAGGAATAGCCTATGGGTTTCCAGGGCACTGGTTGTAATTGTTGCTTCTGATTACAGACAAAAGTGAATAAGTTTTTTATTAAAGCAGAAACACTCAGAATAGAAATTGAGTCCAAAAAATGCAGTGCATACATGTGTATGCACAGAACATATCCAAAACTCTGCTGCTTTTTTTTCAGCCTCTGGGTTTTGCTGAAGCTCTAAGTAATATCTTTGTGCCCAAAGCAGGCTGCTAATGCAGTAGGACAGATTTGGGTTGAATTGTGTATCGATAACAAGTGATCAATTTTTTAATGAATGAAAAACTGCTACTACTAGAAAGAAACTGGTAGCATGTAGGGCAAGAAAGAACTTTTACGTCCCCTTGAGACCTCATTCCTCAATTAACTTTGGTTATAGTGCTCAAGCACATTATCATCCTCAAAGTATTACCTCTGATGAGGATGGGCAGCAGACGACAGTGTAACTATTAGTATTTATCTGCTACACAATGGTCAATGGACAGGGGCAGAGAAGAATGTCAAATGCTGGACAGCCTGTCCCAGCATCATGTGATTTACTCATCCTGTTCTGCTGAGCAGCTTTGCACTCAGAAGTGACCTGTCCTTGCTGTGGTGGGAAAAGAGGCCTTTTGAGAGCAGCTGGTGTGTCTTCTCACAGATTTTAGAAGTTTGATTCTAAGAAACAAATCCTCGTTCATCTTGAGCTTGATACGGCCTTTGTTTCAGCTACTAAGATAAGCATGTTGCATTTCAGAAACTGAAGTCACCAAATGTAGCCCCGGTTGTCCAGGAGAGCATTTTGGAAGAAGTATCAGAGCAGACGCGAGTCCTGGGGGATGTCTTGGATATGTCTGTTGAAGAAAGTGAGTAACTGCATTATTCCAAGGCATGCCAGAGATGTGAGAGGTACAGGTAACTCTGCTTGAGCTTCCTCAGACACATCAGGGTTTCATTCTAAATTCCTTACAAACATTCACATAATTAAAACAGCTCTTATATCTAGATTCTTAGAAAAAATAGGGCTCATCATTTGTTTGGTTTTTTTCTCCTGCAAGGAAGGAAAAGATTTGAAAAAGTTTGGCTCAAACAAATAGTAGCTGAACTGGTATGTCTTAGAAACAGGGATGTTATAGATGATGGAGTTTGCAGTCAAAGAACAGCAGAATAGCCTTAAAACCCTTGTTTGTATCTATGCTTTTACTTAGTGAGCGAACAGCCCAACTTCTGTACACATTTGCAAGAAAAGCTTGGTGTGCAATTTTTCCCATCGCAGGCCCTCCCCCTACTAAATTCTTCCATTGACTGTTGGCTATGACAAAATGATGAAGGCACAATGGGAGACTTCGAAGGCTTTTGTTCTCATCTTGGCAAATGTAGTGGCAAGAATGCAAATTTTAGTTGGAAGCATTTGCTGACAGATTTTATCCTGAAGGATGTGAGAATAAACTGTTCCCTGGAGCCAGGCTCCAAAGGGCCTTTGGCACAACATGATGAGGAAAGTGTAGGAGTCTTAAATGCAGAACAAATCCAACATCTCTGTAGGTAAGAGTGAGAAATGATAGGGTTTAAATGATAGTGAGAAACCACAGGGTATTGCTTCAAGTGCTCTTCTGAAGTGTTTGATGAAAGAAGGCCTGCCTCAGCCTATGCACTGAGGCTGAGAGTTCTTCACTTGTGAAGGTACGGCAGAGAGGACCTCTAAAATGCTTGAAAATGGCACATCTCTTGCTGGTAGAAGTGGAAACAGTTAAACTCACAGAAAATTCTTACGAAACTTGACTCAGATGCTGGGATAAAATGAATAACGAGAGGCAGGAGAGCTGCTAGGCATCTCATTCAGGTCTCATAATGACGGTTTAGGAACTCAACCCCAGCTTGGTGAAATCAATGCTTGCAGATGTTAAAATACTGGCAGCAAATCTCCAGCTTTGAACAAAGCCGTCTATGTAACACAAATACAAGTTCTGCTGACACATGTCTAGATATGCCATCTGGTGCCTAACTTCTCATGTAAAAACCAAAATCTGTTAGAGCTCACTGACTTTCTAAAATGTGATTTTTCAGTTATTCAGAAGACTAAAAAGAAGAAGCACTATCTGAAAATGTGGAGTGATCTTGCAGAGCCTGGCAGCATCTTGTTTGCTTCAGCAGAAAGATTCCGTCGTGCACTAAAATACACACTGACGCTCAAAGTGAAGGAAAAATACCCCGGTCAATTAGAAGCAGGTAGCAGTCTGTTCCTTGAACACAAGGCCCCTCTGGTTTCATTTTATGTCACAGCTAAAAATTGTCCTTGTGCACTTTAAAAATAAACTAAAACTCGTACTTTCTTGTTTTAAGCAGCTTACATCTAACCAGCCTTTCATTTTCTCATTTGTTCTTTTCCGTGTTACGTTCAGTATTGCAGAGGTTGCTAGAGCAGATCATCACCTGTGACGGGTTGCTCCCCTCTCTGTACCTCCAGACAGAACCGGTTACTTTATTCCAATTTTATAGCTACCTGGAGAAACACCACGTTACCAGCCTGGAGAAACACTTGGGAAAACTTGCTAAAGAAGGTAATGGCAGTGCTTGGCTCCTTCGCTTGAACTCACAAGCTGAGCTGGCTGTTGCTCTCCAGGTTACTGCTCAAGATAGACTTTCAGAGCAGAAAACAGCCCAACCACTGCACTGACAATTTGTTTCCATTTTAATTCCCCTTATGACCGTGCAATTCTAATTAGAACAGGAAAGACATGCTTGACTCCCAAATCTAACTGGGTAGAAACAAAACAGAGGTGTGAAGGATGGGTTTATCTTAAGTGCCTTAAAAAGTGAGTTCTGTGATATTCTGAAGTTAAAGCAGGAACAAAGTTGGCAGCGATCTACAGCTAGATTCAAGGACTGTAAGGAGTAAATGTCTGTAGCTTTGTGTGACTATTGCAGCTGTAATCAGACACAGATAATAGCAATAAAATTTCAGAGGTTACTAACGTGCGTTTTCTAGCACAAGGTAGCCAGTATCTCGCTGCAGCCTAGTCCAACATATGAAAGTACTTTAAAACTTAGTCTGTATCAGAAAAGAATGATTTTAAAAATAGTCCTGATATTGGCTGCATCTTTAGTCTTATTTTGATGCAGATGACTCATCTGGTGGGGAGCTGAGAACTTGTGCATTGCTAGTCACTGAAAAAGACCTGGAATATTCTTCAAATTGAAACTGTCAATCCAATGCCTGATTTCTTTTTTTTTTTTTTTTTTTTTTTTTTTTAATATAGAGGGTTTGCTCTTTGACTAGTACAGCAAGATCTTTCAGAGATGTTTAAAAGTATTTTGCTTGATCGCATCTTCCTTATTTTAGGACTACTCCGCTTGTCCTAATGTCCCAAGGTGCAGGAGTTCTTTTGCACTACATGTTGTACTCAGTGCACCCGGGTCCTAGAAGGACCAGGGCTTCGCTGCACCCTGTGAACTGATGTTGTGAAATAATCATCTCTGCTCCGTTCGTCAGATGGTCTTGGCATAGGAGGAAATGAAACAATGACAGGGAAAGAAGACAGGATGGTCAAAGGGGCAGTTGTCCTGATTTGCTTCCGGTAGTGCTTGGCTTGCTTATCAGCCATGTGAATAACTACATGGGGCTGAAGGAGACTGAATGAGAGAGGAGTTTGTCTTCTCTTGATAATGTCTTCATTTGTCAGTTAGTGAAGCTGAGTCCTCTCACTTGCAGTAATGCTAATTGAGGAGCTACAATGCCCCGGACGGCTGAAGACTCTTAAAAAATTGAAAGGAAAGCGACTGAACAAACTCCAGCCTCTACCACAGACTTTACGGCTACTTGGGATTTTACAGCTAGACGACAACCACCGCGTCAGCAAAGCGGCCACATCCTGCCTCTCCCGTGCCGCAGCAAACAAGAACTTCAGGGAAAAGGTAGAGACTGCAGTTCTTACCGGCTTTTCTAAATAGGTGCTGAAATACATGGAACTTGTTTTATCCCAGAATAGCACTATTGTCCTCTCCGCACTTCGTTAATCTATTAACTGGAACCTAAACTACATCAGTGCTCAAGTGATTTGTCTATACCCTGTATTCAATTTAAGACAGGTAAACCAGCGCTAATGTCAGTCTGAATTTGAGTGCTTGATTACGCTTAAGTTTATAAAGCCTTTCTTCTGGTTTTTTTCCTTCTCTTTTCATTTAGGCTCTCTTTTTTTACACTGATGTTTTAACTGACTGTGATGCAAGACTTCAGCAAGCTGCATGTTTGGCCCTTAAAAACCTCAGAGTAAGTATTTACAGCTCTACTTCTGCTGTGCGTGTCTGGCCAAAATTGCTAGATGCAAAAGTGTATCTATCCAGCTTTTTTTTTAAGCTGGTAGGGTTACTTTTTCAGCTTCCTTGTATTTGGAACTACGGAATTCTTTGGCTGCCAAAGTTCCAAATGATTAATGCTATTATTCAAAAGGCAGCAGGCAGAGGGAGCTGCAGGCATCCTGGAGCGTCTCAGTTTGATCTGGCAGGCACAGTACCATGGCAGAAAGGGTGTTTTCCAACTTCTACAATATTGTCAGTGGTGAAGGACAACAGACACTGTCTGACTGGGGGACATCTAGCACGTAGAAAAATGAGCAACAGTCAGCTATATATATGGTCAGCTTTAACTATAGAAACATAAAGTTAAATCTGTTCATCTTTGTTGAGCAATAGCTGATTATAGTCAGAAAATAAAAGTAATATTTGCATTGCTATTATAAGAAACTGTCAGAGCAGATTTAAAGCTTTCCAACAGCCACAAGTCTGTAATTAATGTCAGTTTGCACACAAGGGATTATTGTAAGTAGTTTCCACAAACATGTGGTCACAAGATAGGCCCAAGAAATCAGAGTCTTACTCTCAAAGTCGGACTTGCAAAGCAACTGTTGCCGTTGCACAACCTGCATTAACTCTTTCAGTGAAGGTCCTGATTGGTTTACGCTAATTTAATGGTACTGCAGCGGTGACCTGTACCCTAGGACTTCTACACTTTTTCATGCCCTAAAACAGGAGAGAAAGTAGCAGAGGTGAGATCATGCTCAGAAAAATTAACTGCAAGCTGATATGTTGGGGGAGAAAAGAAAGGTCACAGTAGAATTCAGACACAAGAAGAGATGGGAGTTGGTGTGTATGTGTTTACCTTGCAAAAAATGCTCATTAAAAAGCTACTGTTGCAAATTTTTCTTTTCTCAAACAGGGTGTTGAGAGTATTGAGCGGGTCGCCCACCTCTGCCAATCTGAAACAGAGGAAGTTAGGAATGCAGCCAGGGAAACAATGCTGTCCTTTGGTAAGCCCTTTGTACAACCTTCAGATATAGATTCTGAAAAAATAATGTGAAATAGTGCAGAACCAGAACAGGCCTGAAGTTCAGCCTGAACACAGCTAGGACAATGGAAATCTTTCACGAACAACTATTTCATACCATTGAGATAAACTTTGTATCACATGTAGTAACCAAAGGCTCCCATGAAAGTTTGTAGAACCCAGACCAAGGAGATTTCTGTAGCATAAAGTGCCTTAAGGACCACGGAACTTTTGAAAACGTTGGCAGAAAAGCACTGAAAGTGCTGAGAGCACTGCCGGCGTACTTCTTAATAGTAGTACTGGCATCAGCAATTTTCTCCTCCTAGATTTTGTAGAAAGGACATTTGAACCTGGCAGATCACAGTAAAGCCTCTTCTAGCTCTGAGATTAGCTAAGCTGATTTAAAGATCTTTTATGTATCACAACAACAGCCGCCTCTTCGGACCGGTAATCTTTTCTAGCCACCTACAAACTGACTGGTTACCTCTAATTTTGGTGTTCGTATTCTTCTTCAAATGGTTCCACTCTGAATACTGGAGGGGTAGAGTACAAACCAAATGGTTTTATGCTGGTTCATTACCTGTTATTTCACCTGAATTCAGTAGATCTACAGTGGAATTGAGCCGCTAATGAGATGTCAGTGTTCCCGGTTTGCTGTCTAGTATTGGACTTCCGCTGAGGGCACAGGAGAATTGCCTAGGCTCAATATCTTAAATGCACAGCTGCTAGAGAGGATGTCCAGTTTATCTGGGAGACCGTAATTTCCCTGGTCTGTTCTTCCTAAAACCACTTCGATTCACGCTTAGTTCTGGGGATCTCCAGACTTCCTTCACAGAAACGCTCAGATTCCCATGTACTACAAAACAAGTTTTCCAACTGTGGTGCTCCAAATCGTTACTCATGTGGAAATGTTTACAGAAGGCCTGATTTTCCATGGTGGCTTCTAGCAGTTTTTGGAAAACTATTCCCTTAGAGATGTGTTTGTCACTACTGAGTGTTCTTGTTAGTTCCGAACAAGGTCACAACAGAAGTATTTCTAGAGTATCGCATTTCTCAGGGTGTTTCTAACTGCTTTCTCTTCCTCAGCATGGATATATTTTCTCTTTCTCCATAGGTGAAAAGGGACGGCAAGCCTTTGAGAAAATGGACAGGATTTGCTGTGAATTAAGAGAAACTGTACAACAAGAGGCTGAAATTGAAATCACAGTATTTTAGTAGTGGAACGTGAGGAGTTGACTCATACTGTCCTCACAGCCACATATGAGGGTTTGGTTTTGTTTATCAGTGTCTGGTTTACTTATGCCCTGCTATCTACATGCTGCATACTGACAGAACGCAGGTTTATTTCCAAAGGGGGAAGAGTTCACAGTCTACACTTTTACACCAAGTAGCCTGGAATACCTTTCTCACTGTCTCTCAGCACAGGATGAAATACCAAGTGCTGGATGAATAAAAACTAGCATCTCTTAGAATATGGAACCAGGTTGTCACTTGAGTTAAAATCCCCATCTCGCTGGAATTATCTGCCCCTGCTCAAACTGTAAGTCACGTGTGATCTATTTTTCCATAAGGTATTTTGTTAATTTGGCATTCCTCAAAGAGGAGAGAAGTGATCGCTCTCCAACAGTCCATCTAGAAACTAGCAAGACAACAGATCACTTCTTACATCAACTACCATATACATTAGAAAAAAGCTAGCGGCATTGCTTGGTTTCCTTTTCTTGTACAATTTAGTTGCAGAAGGAAAGCGTGTTACTTCAAAAGCCAATTTCTTCATAATCGTTGCAACTTAGGACAGGTTCAAGCAAGGACTGACAAGGTTATGTACTGAGTGTATGTCCTCAGCAGTTTACAACAGGAAGGTACGTATTGTATTTGCCATGTGCAGGTCTGACTGACATGGACAGCTCTGTAGAAGCTGGTTGGTTGGTTTGTTTTTTAAACTTATTCATTTAGTCATAGATCAAGACTTCTTGTAATCATACACCCAGTGTCAGGCTCCTTAACACTTAGGTAGCTTAGTGGAGGGTAGCCATAAAGAGAAGCCTGGCTTCAGGTAAAATACTTGAAAGGGGTTGGCTTGTGTGTATATATTTTTTTTTTTTATATATATTACTTTTCTATTCAGTATTTATTTGTTGATTTCATACTGTTTTCTAAAATTCTAATAAAACATTTGAGACAAGTTCCTGCAGGTGCGTCATACTGATGTGCTTGCAGCATTGTGGACAGGTATACGGCACTGAACCCCCAAAGGGAATGAAGACACTTCATTGACACAATCTTAGCCTGACATGCAGTACGTAGGTATGTCGTGCGCCCGCTTCTGTACGCCGTCTGTGAAAGGTTCAGGTTGGTACTGTTGAAACAGGCTGAGCTACTGTTCTGCTGCTGGCGTTTGGTTTGGAAATGTGCAGCTCGCTTATCCAGCTGAAGTCTTCCCTGACGAGCTCTGAATAGCAGGACCGTGGTGTTTAGGTCATGCTGTTCTGTTGCAAAGTAAAACTTAATGGCCTGCTTCTGTGCTGTAACTCTGCTTTTAACTTACAGATTTATTTCAAAGCAGGGGAAAGAAGTTGTTCTGCTTTGGTGACTTCCCCAGGCCTCTCTCCCTTACTCTTCCCCTTCACTAGAAGAGGAAAGGGAAACAGCTGGTGCTGTGTAAGAGACAGGGCAGCCCGCTCAGCTTTCTGCCTGAGCTAGGCTTTAAACCCCAACAGTAAGGTGCTGCCCGTTTCTGAGGGGCGCTGCATGAAAACTCACCACAGCTCTTTTCATACCCCTTTATGAAACTCCTGGAAATTCTCTTTTCAAGCACCTCTCCTCCATTTGTAACTTTTCTTAAAAATATAAACACAAAGGTCAATACTTTAATCCAAACAACATGGAAATTGGACGGCTGTGGCTGCTGTAACAACAGGTATGCTACCATATCCCTACCAAACGCTGCTTTGTGTTAAGGCACAACTGAAACTCTTGCAAAAAGCCACTTGTGCTTGAGAGTTACTACACTCTTTATATTACATCATTGATTCTTGAGCCAAGGTAGTTAAAATTTCACTGTACAAAGTGAAAGACTAGAGGAGGGAGATGTATGTGTCAGGGACAGACGCAGGATACTCACTTCACTACTCTTTTACTGGAGCTCTGACCTACAAGTAAGGTCTTACAGTAACATTTAAATCACTTTCCTCTACAAAAAAACCCCACCAAATATCATGCTAGCCCTGATTTGCAAGTGGTTCAAACCAGGAGCCAGCAGCTCCAGCCCTGAGAAGACAGGAAGCAATAAGACTCTCATGTACGTTCTTTAAAAAAAGAATTTTATTGTTACAACTAAAATGAGAACTGAAAAGTTGTATGGGAAATTGAAAAACTGTACAATTTTACTATAACCTGTGAGGTCTTTGCAGCGCCTTACACAAAAGACAAGATACCTGAAAATGTATTATACCAAAACATTTAGCTTTTTTGTTTTTTTATTTTTTTAAAAAAGTTTATTCTATGGCAATCTGTAAAAAAGAAAGACCTGATGAGTAAATATTTGCTTAAGGCATATAGCAGAGCAGCTCACTAACTTTCTAACAAGTTTAACATGGATGTTTGTCCATTTTCCAAGAATAGGTTAACCAATACACCCACTTTGAAACGCTACTGTATATACACACCCAAACTACTACATACATATACAGGACATCAAAACAAAAATGTATTATAAGCCTTATACACACCTCACTGGGCTTGTGGGCTGTTCCGCTGCCTATCCCGGGACAGTGGAAGGTCTGGATTTGGAACAGATGAAAGAAACGGCAAAATACGGGGGCAGAAAGGGGGATGTTCAAAGCTTTTTTATCATCTGCAGAACGTCTCTCTTGTTAGAATAATCAATCTGCAAGTGAATTATTCTGGATTCAAAGGAAGGATGCTTTGCTTTCCTGTCAAGCCTAACATTTAAGATATTCCCTCTTGGGAACAGTATGGAGGTGGTTTTTGTTTCTTTGTTTTGAAATGGGCCACCGCTTCAGGAGCCTGTATTTCTGCCGATCAAAGCACGCTACTGCGATCTGGCAGAAGAGGCTTTCCTCTCCCTCCTCCAGCGCAGCTTTGAAGGCGGCACAGCAAGTCATACCCTGAAATCGTCGAGCTATTGCTTGCCTCGAGTGACCAGAGGTGAGGTGTGAATATGGCTTACTAAACTCTCTGGAATGTCTGTACTATACTTACTCAGCTGAAGTGAACCATGCTAAACAACCGGGTTACACTGAGTACGCAGAAATTCAATAGGAAGTCATGCCAAGTATTAGGCGAGTACATGTTATCTGATAAACACCAAATCAGTCTATCGCTGAACGGAGATACTTTCAGCAACACCCTTTGAACCACAGCCACTTAATGATCAGTTCATGCAAATATAATTTGGGCACATCAGTAAGCAGAAATATAAGTTCTTTCACCTTTCAAGCACATGGTATTTAATCAGGACACTAGAAGACTTCACATGCATTTCAATACAAATGGGGTACAAATGTTGCCTTAGAACAATATTCTACCAGATGACGGAGAGAATAGTGGGGACAAAGCAATCACATACTGTATCTTAAATACACAGATGAGCCATTATATATTACCATTTTTCTATACTCATTTTTCATGTTTCCAATAATATAACTAAATACTGACTGATTACAACATTCCTCCTTTCAAGTACTGGTCTGACCAACAGTCTCACAGGTAAAGTATTGATTCCCAGTACTACCTGAGGATTTATTATTGTACTTTTGAAAAGCCCTTGATGCAAGCTTAACAAAACACAAAATAGAAATAACTCCCTGCCCGCCCCCCCCGCCCAGTTCACCAACTTATTCACTGCAGGAAAAGAGCTACACCTACAGACAGCTTTGCAAAAATAAATATGGAGTGGAGAGAGACTTACATAAGATCCTCCATAGCGATGTCTGCACTGAGAGTGGTGGTTAAGTGCTATAAATCTAAAAAGACTTTAAAAATAAAAAGAACTGATTAGTAACACTGTTGCAAATCAGCTGTCATGGTTTCCTTTCAATCACTACAACTTTCAGTAGCGAGTTTACTCCTATCCTCCGTGCCATGACACGAGCAAAGAAATCTTTGCTATTATTGTTTAAACTATTAATAATTTGGTACTAACAAGAGGAACAGCATTGACTAAGACTGCTTAGTGCAATGCCGACGTCCAGTCACAGTTCTACCAATGCACCCAAATCCTTATTTACAAGCACTTGACGTTACTCAAGCCCTGGGCCCGCGGAACAGGCCCGCCGACTGAGCGAACCAATACAGACACAGCGTGGCATAGGGCAAACCCAGCCATCTCGCCTAGCTTACCTCGGGATAGCAAGAACCCTGTCTGCAGAGGTGCAAGACGTACCCTCTTACACCGCTATGTCCGATAATTACTGAAGAGCGTATCTTCAAGCCAAACTAAAGCCAGTATTTTAAGTCTTTGCTTTAAAAAAGCAGAACACACAAACGCTTGCATCATAAGCCAACTGAGACGTTCACAGACCAACATGTCTTCTGTTGAACTTTTTATGTCTTAAGGAAGCTGCCACAGCATTAATTGCTCTGGATTTATTGAAATGCTTTCCTGTTCGTTGTCTGCAATGCTGCCGAGTACGTTACCTCTCCGGCCCTTGCAGGAAGCATGCTATTCCTTATGGAGCAGATGTAGAGTGAAACTGCATTTTACATTCCAAATGACGAGGTTTAAGAACTGGTCCTTCTGAATGCCAGCTGCACAGCTGCAAAATGCTGGTGGACACGTTTTGGTTGAATTTCCCTTCCTGTTTCTCTCCCTCCCCTCAACCTCTCCTAACCCAGAATATAAAAGTAAAAACAGCTTTACAAAGGATGGTGCAATGTAAATAGGCATATGTGCAAGTAGAGTGCAACAAAAGTCAACGAGGAGATACACCATTTAAAAAAAAAAAAGGAAAAAAAAGGGGGGGAAAAAAAAAAAAAAGAGCTTGACATGTTGGGATACCCTGAGCAAATGCAGAAGCCTGTTTCTATAAACACATGTAAAACAATAAGCTCTTTAAGAACAGTTATGCCAAGATTAAATATATCAATACCACAGGCACTGCCCACAACTCAGTCTTTAATGATGAAGCAAGTTAAAAAAAACAAAACAACAACCACAAACACCCCTCTCCCAACGCCCTCCCTTCCAAAAAGTTTACATTCTTCAGGTATGTGGGTTTCTTTCTCTTTTTTTGGGAACTCGTCAATATAAGTCATGTATTTGGTTACAACACTTGGAGAGTACAGGCAAGTTTCACTTGTGCCTAGTTTTTCTGAAACACAAAAGAAGAACTGGCTTTTTAAAAAAGGCTAAAAACAACAATGTGTTGTAATTCTATTATATAGTTTAAAAAAAAAAGAAAAAAAAAAAAGGAAAACAGACTATTTGGCATTTTCTCTGCTTACTCCTGAATATTTTAAGGCCCTGAGATTAGAATATTATGTTCTTGGGACCACAGGGCTAGATAAAACCCTAGTGCATCAATTCTTTCTTTAAGCCCTAACCAAAGTTCCGGCCTTTCAACCTAAGATCTACCTCCACTGAGACAAGGCTCACGTGCCTCAATCAGCTTTCTTTCAGAGAAGCTTATTACAAACCGATCAAATCATTGGTGTTTTCTGCAGGGTCGATCTTGCTGGCATGTCCATCAATGAAAACACACCCTGTAACAGAGATAAGCTCCTGCCGTGAGGAAAGTGAACACGCATATATTCACTAGAAATGGCTTCCAGGTTGTCATCACGTTCTCATCATCCTCTTCTGAGTTTTCTGACTTCATCGACTCTTCTTTGTGGGGCGAGAGACGCAGACTTTCACCAACAGTTCTCCTCCGAATTTCAGTGTCTTGACTAGTGCTTAAGAACAAAGAAATAAATATTCAGTCCTGGATTCTCCACTTAGCAGAGGAGCCATGCAGACTCTCCGAGCGCACGGCCTCACCCACTGAACACCACAGACAAAGCTGGAAATCTCTTGCTATCAGGAGCTGCAGCAGACGACAAACCAAAGCCTATCACTGCTTATTACAGTTCTGGCTATTAAATTACAGGTTTAGAACAGTGCTTGTCATCAAAAGCCATGCCTGGGCGTATTTTGTGCCCTTTAAAGAATAAGCTGACTTAGTTTTAAACACCACCTACTCCCATTGCTTATCACAAATCTGCTCCCTGCACTGAGACAGGTAGTAAGCTAGCACAACTCAAACCTACGTCCAGCTCAGGAGAACATTAAGGTTCCAAAATCAAGCACCCGCCCAAAAAGTCAGAAAATGACGGAACTGTGCTTGCTCGTGCAGCCGTAACTTAGAAAGAGTGGCTAAATGCATTGCGATGGCTTTTAATGATGGAACCGAAGATCTCACCTTTAATACTCTCTACACATGGTTTTGTTTCTAGATAGTAGACCTCCATCCTGTTGGCAGTATACTGACACCCAAAGAGGCTTCGTAACTGAGCAGGAACTTTTATAGCTACTGTACAACTTCTTCTAGCTGAATTTAGAAAGCAGAGCATCACCATGCTGTGAGAACCAGTGGGGTGGTAACCAGCAGGGAGATGCTTTCCCAGGGGATTTCCTAGACATCTGCTGACAGCTTAAGTATAGAAGAACTCAGGAATCTTCCATCCCAGACACTAGAGTATCTGGGCAGGAAAATCAGCATGCTTAAGACTTCTGCTGCTTCTTCCCTCACCTCTGCCAGCGCAGTGTCTATTTCCCACCCCTCCGTTTCCTCCAGCCTCGCGCTGTCCCACATCCTTTCACATCAGACTGCTTCTCTACTCTTTACTCCTTCCCCCTCCTGCCTAGCAAGTTTCACTTTCCCCCCTTCCAGACTCACTGTCCCAGACACGAGGACAAGAGCGATGATCACAAAGGAGGCCTGATCCTGCAGCAACAGTACCGGTACGGAATGAGGGAGCTCAGGATTCCAATCCTGGCCTTTCCTAGTATACCTGAAACATCACATAACGTAGGATTTAACTTTAGCAAGGTAAAAGGTAGATGTCTAGTCCAAGCCAGCCTCTACAATCAGTGAAGACGGGCAGTTCCAGAGGATGACTCAACTCCAACCTCAGACAAGGGACTCTAATAAATGAAATCAATCTGAGTCTCTGAGCTCTTTAAAGCTGGACATGTCTTATGTTCACTTTCACTAAGCTGTAAAGTATTTCCAGGAAATCATTTATTCACTGAGAAATTCAGATGTATACAGCTAATGAGAAGACACAAGACACCAGCTTTAAATCCATGCTCTTCATTAGGCATGGAAAGCATTAGCTGGCATCTCACATCCCAGGCAAATATTCTGGTAACCGAACTGTACTGTCACCGAGGGAAGAAAGAGGGAGGTGCTACCATTGCAATACTTCCTTCTTTTGTAGCTAAGCCTCCATCTGTGTGTCTATTCCTATTTCCAAGGTTTTCTTTCTTTTTAGTAAAGATGTTTGGAATTTGAGTATTTCACTTCCAGAATCTCCCCGATGAATTAAGAAAAATCCTGATCAAAATGTTGTTTCACGTTGAGCGGGGAAACACTTCCGTTTTATCTCCTTGCCTCCAGCAGAAGTTGGAGGGAGACAACAGGTTCAGCTCATGGTGTCAGCCTCTCTGCCATGTGAAATTAAGAGGAGGTTTATTTTGAAGAAAGACTATTGGAAACACATCTCACTAATCTCCAGTTCCCAGATTCACACACTCCCCGACTGGTTCAGCTAAATAAAATACATCAAGCCTGCCAGCTGTTGAAAAGCCTCTAATTCTGTGGACAATACTAAAACTTGATATTTTATTCCAATATTCCTATGGGAAGCTGAAGATGTCTTGTTAGACCATCTAGTGGGGGAACATTAAACTTTCCCTTGATTATCCCTGGTGGGTGTAGGGGGTTTTATTTTTAGTTTTTTTAATTTTAATTTTTTTTGTCCTGTGCGGCGTTCATTTGGTTGTTCTGAATAAAACTAGTTAACATGCAGGATGCCAGCAACACCAAGGCGTGCGGATTTCAACCAGTTCCACACCACTCCCATAAATCAGGAGTGACATCTAGCGGTTAAGCAGGCAGGAACCTTGGCTTCTCCGCTGTTCTGTACACAGCATTTCTGCACATTTATTAGTCCTTACAGTTTAGGTTACAATGACAGGTAGAAGAGTTCTCTGTTCATGAGCTCCCTCTACTCCTTTCATCAAAAGTAGCTCTGCTTGCAATTAATTTCACATTTCTAAGTGTGGCTAAAGCTAGTCAGCCTAGTTTTCAGCTACATGACTAATACCGCCTCTAAGTAGTGAAAGAGCTCCTCTGTAACTTAACGGATACTGCATGTAAATCAAGACTAAACCACGTCATTATGCTGTCACTTTTTCTTTTACTCTAGCAGGATCCCGTAAGAGGCCCTAGCTTATGCGTGAAGTTCAACGAACATGAGCATAAGACCTTTACTGACAACATTTTGGGTTGGAACTATTGCACTAACTTGATCAAGGTCTCTTCAGGCCCTTCTGTATGAAATGCTATTTATGAGCAAAGGTCCTACAGCCTCGCAATGCCGTAAGCCAACTGGACAGTCTTCTTGGGACAGTTAAAAGTGGGAAACTAAATGAATTACCTGTCTGTGATCAGTGGCACAGATGAACGAGCTCTGCCATCTGGAACCATCTCTTCCACAGTGCTGACCGAACATCTAATCTCTTCCTCTACTACTTGATGTTTAGGAAAGAATTCTGTGTGTTCATGCATCCTTCCGTTGTGCATTTCTGAGGTTCGCTTTGGTGGTCTGGGAGGTGGTGGGGTATGTTCAGGTGGTGGGTCCAGGTCTTCATTGGAGAGCTCTTTCCACTGTTCCTTCAGGGAAGGAAAAGCCCTATTAAGCTTTTCTCTGTTTCTTTTATGTAAGCTGCTATAACTTTTAACTTTAACATGGCAGGGTCTTTATACTCTACCTTTTCATTTATTCTTAGAGTGGCTGTTCATTTGCATTGGAAAAAAGGAAAGAAAAGAGGGACACAAGAACTCCAAACCTAAGCTACATCCAGTACACAGAAGACAACACCTATAAATTCAAGAAATTTTAATCTACTTCTGGAAAATTTAACTAGCACAAAATAGAATCTGTGTTGCTGGAGTTCGGCTTACCATAAAACAAACTTATAGGATTTAATCATAATAATTAAACTTCTGGCATATTAGAAAGTTTTTATTATCTGAAATGAAAGACAAGGCCAACGCAGCCAGTCTACACCCCAATTACAGTGTTGAAAAGTACACAATGCCACCTGTTGTACTACAGGTACTTTTTTGAAGGTTCTTATATACAACACTTTAGGTTGTGACAGATCGTAAAGCATTGTATTTAAGAACCCCATAAGATAAAAATTTATTGAAGCCGAAGCAAGCATGAAATTTAAAGTTCCTTTCTATTCTGTTCATCCCACATATTTGCACACAATTAAAACAGAGTTGCAGCTCACTGCATTAGGCCGTGCAGTCAATAGTACTCACTTGCACTGAAGCATCTCCCATAATGAATTTTGCCCCTTCAATAACAGCTAAGTAGGAGAAGCGGAGCTGATCTGCTGTCTGTATAAGTCCCATTCTGTACTTCCTCATTTCTAGGAGAACCTGTTTAACGTCCACAGAAGAAGGATCTTTCCGTTTGTCCATCTGAAGATACAAATTTGAAACATGCTTTATGCTCTGATGAGATTCACTACAATGACTCATTTTGTAGTAGGGCCTTCAGACTACCCTCCATATTATAGAATTAATAAACTAATAAAAAACTGGTATCAGCAGCTATTTATTGGGTCTCTCAAAAGACAGAGAGGGGAAAACACACTGGGCCTCCAAAATGTACATTTTCCGCTTTTTGTCTTTTTTGTTTTGAAAATATAAGGGGGGAGGGGGGGGCCGGGGAGGACGTTTTAACCTAGGCCTGACTTCTTTGTATTCGTTGCTCTCACACAGTGACAGAATAAAGCCAAGGGAACTCCAGTTTTATCTTAAAGTCAGGACAATTTCCCCTGCCTACAGGTGAAGTTGACTCTGTAAAAGGAAAGACATTACATTTATTTCGCATTGTTTCAGGATAGATCACACTATTACTTAGCAGACATCTAGTGTTTTTTTTTTTCTTAACCATGGGGGCAAAGCCTATCTTTGCTAATCACTCTAAAAACTAGAGACTTTCCTTCCCCAGCCTAAAAATGGCCGGTTAAGAACAAGATTTGCCTTGGAATACACTCCCAAACCAGAATATGAGTAAGATAATGGGAAACGGCATGCAACAATACTTCACAGAACATACCACAGCTCTTTGTAAGCCTACAACAAACCATTCCTCAAAATAACCTATAGAAATAGCCTATCATCTAGAATAAGTAGCTCTTACCAGTAGAAGACATGTATCAACCAAACAAAAAGTTCCCGATCTCCCAATTCCTGCGCTGCAGTGCACCACAACGGGTCCGTGCTCAGGGTTAAGTGAGCCAGACTCTCTCACTTTGAACAGGAAATTGAGGAACGAAGCAGGTGACTCTGGGACGCCAAAGTCAGGCCACGTAGTATAATGAAAGTGCAGAATCTCTCTCGTCTCCTGTGTCTGTAAAAACAGTATTTCAGAAGTCTTTTAGCTTGGACGCATGAGTCAGAAGTATTCAAAGCACAGTTGCCTACAACAATGTTCTCATCAGCAAACACAATTCCACGTTCATTTTCCTAACAAATAGTCACTAATATATTTAGACACACAGCTTTAGACATTAGACATTTTTACCTTTAGGTCAATTTCAAATTTGTGTCTTTGGAAAAATTTCAGCTAATTCCTTTGAAAATAACTCTGATTTATAGGGAATGGAGGTGTGTGCCTGCTCAGCTTTGTATGCTACTCAGACAACACTGCTTCCAGTACATCTTTAGAACAGCTGACTTGAATTCAAATGACAAAGTTCCACCAGTCTGAGGCGGCTTCTACAGCTCCACAGCTAAGAAACTAATTCAAATAATTATCTCTTGTTGTGAAGGTCTCCATTTTGAGCAAAGGGAATTGGATAAGTAAATTCACTTATTTATAACATGGTTTAGTTTTTTCAGTACAGTTCAAATGCTTGTACTGCCACAAGACAGCTGGCACTACTGCCTTCAATTTCTAACGACAGAATGTCATTTGAAGATTTCTCAAAATGCAGTACCTCAAATTATAGAAGCCCTTTACACTTTCTGCAGACAAAACCCTTACGCTATCACAGCTGTTCCTTTACACGTTTGTTCCCAGCCTGAAAACTTTCTTCCAAGACTACTAAACCACTGGTGCTCACATCCTCCTAGAATACTGAGCTACAACCATCAAACATGTCTATGGCAGACATAATAGTTGATACACACCACCAACTACATCAACTAAATTCTTACTCGGGTATAATTTAGTCAAACTCGTATCTGCTGTCTCACGTTTCCTGGCAGGATGAAGCGTGCATGATGCTAACAGATGAGCAAAGGGTTAACTGTGTCTTCCAGTAGTGAGCAGTACCAGGACAGAACAGAACTCAGGCTAGCATGTCACAACATACACACCTAGCTCAGCACCATCGAGGACCTCAGACATTATCTTCAGTGACCTGCATTCAGTGAAAGTTAATGGTGTTCTTCCTCAGCCAGTCTCCCCAAGGAGCTTTAGATTAGCTCTCACTGCTCTAATACAGGGCAGTGTTGAAAAGGAGAGGAAGGGTGGGAAACGGCATGTATACTTTTATTTGGGTATTGTGCAAAAGGGAGGAAGGAAAAAAAAAAAAAGAAAATTCATGACCATCTTTTTCAAGATCTTGTTGATGAGGAGGCGAATCTCACCTCATAGAGACTGAAGAATCTGACTGGTACTAGTTTCTGTACTTACTGTAAGGTTTTCCAATTCTAGCTGTCGTACTGTGTAATATGATTTTATATCTTCAGATATCAATGTTAGTTTCAAGTTTGTGTCTTCAAAAAACATTTCTTTCTCCTCCTTCCGTGGCCAGTACTGCGCACACTTTATCTAAAAACAAATAGGAGACATTTATGTTTGTGTAAAAGACAAGGAATAAACATGCTTAAATACAACATTTTCTTATGAGACCATTTGTTCATCTGCTTTTATTAGAAGGAGGACCAATTCTTGTGTGAAGAATATCAATCTTCCTTTATGTTGCAGAACCACATCTTCAGTGAATCTTTTGTATGAGTCAAATTATTTTGACCCTGACTGAACTCATGAAAATACCTAAGGATTGAGGATAGCTTTGTTTAGGCAGAACTCTCTTTCTTCTACATGTAAGCTGAAAGAGTGTGAAGCTATGGAATCTAATCAAAATCACCAAAGCCATTATTTACTTTAGCTTGTGTCAGACCAATAATAGTGAACAAAGAAACAAAAAAAAAAAATCTAATAACTTTCTAAGTATAAAAGCTCTCGCAACACTCTGCCAAAATCTGAATTTTAGTCTACTCTGCATTTTGTTTATTATCCTCACGTCAAATATTTAAATTTCAAAGGAAGAGATAGATGTTAACAAGAGCAGAACATACTGTGAAAAAGTATTATGAATTCCATGAATAAGCTACATATAAAGAATTACAACATTGCTAATTTGCAAGTGTAACATCAGATGAGATTTTGAGTTACTCCATTCACTCACCACAAAAATAAAAAGAGCAGTGAGATCATTTTGATTTTAATGGCACAGTTTAAAAGTAAAGTGCCAAACAACGCCCCCCCCTGCATTCAGCAAACATTCCTATTACCTACTTCTGACTGAATTTCAGTTTTCTCAATAAAGTTTCCCAGAGAGCTTAGTTTTGCAAAGACTGCTACATGCTAGAACCTTAAATGAGTCAGCCAAATAGAAAAGTAGCACATTTTGCAGTGTGCAGGAAAAAACTGAAACTAAAGAAACTCATCAGCAACATGAACAGGAAAGTGTGCAACCACGTTTCTGACTGTTAAATCTAAGGATATTGTGACTGGGAGAACTGGCCTGCTACTTCTGCCACTAAGCACTGCTCCTCTGAAATGGGATTATGACCACCATTTGACCATACCTGAACATGCAATAAGAATGGATTGTTGGACATGGCTAATGCCTCTTTTATTAAAGGGCAAATAATATAGCTTTAAAGTTGAAGTGGAAGAATGATGAAAAAAGAACAGCATTCTCAAGACTAAGATGATTCCTGACAGCATTTTAATAAATAAGAAAACCCTTCAGTATTTTATTCATAGCTAGACTAACACTAGTTTTGCCCAGACTGATTCTAGTTTTTATTCAAAATACATCCTCTAGTTTATCAGGGTGTAGAATGCAGTTATAATTCTCTGCACTTTTTTTTTTTAAATTAATGTTAAAGAGACAGCAACTGTCTTTGTGTCTAATTTCTCCACCAAATGTGTCTGTAAACAATATTTTGTTGTGCTCTACTGTAGGTCCCCCACTGCTGCTTGCTGAGAAGTGTAAGCAGCCTGCCCTAACGGATCACAATAATTCATTTTGTTCAAAACTATCGGCAGCGCAGAGAATGAGCAGAAATGGTTGGAAAGGAAGAAACTATTGAAAAATATGGTTACTGCATCTCTTTTAAAGATTAAATTTCACTTGCACTACAAAAAAAGCAAAACACTCAAAAATCAAGACTGCAGTTTATTAAAACACAACTCATTGCACAAGAATTTTCCTGATTATTGGGAATTCTTTCCTGATTATGCAAAAGCATGTACCACCCAGTTATCATTGGTGGATACCGAACATACCTGCTACCCCTCCTCCACAGTGCCTTTATACTGACTGCACCGTAACATTCAACTTTAAATTGTGCATTTCTGTCTGTCTTTAAAATCGCTTTTGTCTCAAATCTGCACAGCTGCCAAGTCCACTTTAAGGATGGCAACTGTGGAATTAGCACAGAGGCAGAACTCTGACCCATGGATAAAAACCACGCCTGATGGTTCCTGTCTTCTCCACCATCAGAAAGGCTGAGGCATTTCCTCTCAAGACAGCAGCTACTTCATGTGCCAGAGGAACCAAAACTTTTTATCTATCTGAAGGTAAATTACTTAAAATAACCCCAGTTGTTTGTTCATCTATTGTTTCCCTTCATCTTCTGCCTGTCTTGTCTAATGTAAACTTCCTAAAAGGTCTGGACAGAACCCAGCCCACCACACTTGTCCTAGCAAGTAAAGCACTGGCTTAACAGCTGGCTCCACATCATCCAGAACATCACTGCCAGGTGAAGTACTTTCAATCGTACCTCCATTCTCCTCAGACCTCTAATTAATTTTGTAAAACAATGACACTGGTGGAGAGACAATGTGCCTTGGTGGTACATTTAATAATCAGGTCTTTTATTGCGTGAAGGAAACCTGGAGTCAAAGTGCCTCTCTAACTACTTCAAAACCATTTCATAATGCTTGTGAATGAGCACTTGGTGTAAATGACCTTTGAGAGGTGCAATCTGTGTACACTGAAAGAACTACATTCAGATACCTAGGTTAGCAGTAGAGACCAAATATTCATTTGTGTGGAGAGTCATATTGTGTTCATGCCTTATTTCAGCCAAATTCAGAAGGAATTAGGACCTACAAACTGAATAATTTTCTGATTGCACTAAGATCAGTTCACCGGCTATTCAATTCTAGGCGTAATTTCTTAGATAAAATGACTTATGGTCATCTCCTCCCCTCCCCCCTGCCCGTCCCTGTTCTTTGGGTTGGTTTTTGTTGTTTTTTTTTTAAGAAAAGCCATAAACATGCAATGAACACATAGCTAGAACCGGGTAAGTACTTACGGATCCCTTTTCCATCACTCTGTTCAACATGACAACACCACGGCTTTTCTGTTCCCAAACCATCTCCCAAAAGTGACCACAAGTATTTGGCAAAGGTCCCTGCAGAGACAGAATCCCCAGAAATAAGCATTATTTTCTGTTAATGTCAGTGCAATGTTTCCCAGTAAAAGTTACTGCACTAGGCAATAAATTTAGACAAGTAACAAGCAACTTCTCATTTCGAACTGTAAAATAATGCAGTGATACAGCTTTAAGTTCCATTTTCCCACTATGAATTTACCCATGAAAGCATGGCTAATCTTTTCCCCCCATACATAACAGGAAGAGAGTAGTCGTCTCATTTGCGAGAAGAGAACTGGGAGTGAAAAATGCTGAGAGAATTTTCTTAGGAAAGGTATACAAAAGTAATGGGGAAATAAAACCTCATTGGCTAACTAAGAGTAGAATTAATGTCTATGTTAAACTATCCCGCAATACATCATTGTTATTCATAAGACTTGAAAATTACTAGACTGAAAGGACAAACATTCAAAAGACTGAAACAATGCCAGATCAGTAACAAATTATATGGTTTTCCAGAATCTTCATGGATCTGCTTTGGGACTGAACAAAATGATAACTCCTTTTAAAGACTACTATCTATTCACAAAGTAGATTTCCTTACAACTTTCTGTTTGTGCTATGTTCCTTTGCTATTTTCTACTCCAAAACCATTGCTCTGAATTTTGGGCAACACAAACCAGCATCATTGTGCCTCCCATATTTGCTGTCCATCACTTTGCTCAAACAGAATAGCAGGCCAGGGTCCTCAGAAGGAATGACTGGATTTAAATAAAGCCATTTGAATCCAATAAATTCGGGATCAGAACAGATAACTAGTACCAGTTAGTTGCACATTTGACTATTCCACATACCAGTTCAACCCTATGATCAACCTCCCCTGTCCTGAAAAAGTGGAATAAGAGCTGTGTGCACAGAATTGTTTTCACATTGAACCCTGTGCTGTCCACTTCTTCCTTAGAAGATTTATCTTTATTCTCTAGAAACAGGAAGGAAGAGCTGCCGCTTGAAAATATTAATCCCAGTCTACCTTTATCTAAAGTGTGGGAGGAAGGGGTAAAAAAAAAAAAAAAAAGCCAAGATTAGAGACCAGGACAGTCTCCAAGGAACCGAACATTTAAGACAAATAAGAATTCTGGCACAGTTGCTAGCTCTCAGACAAGACAACAGGGTATCCGGGTATTTTTAAATTTGTTATATAGATAGGCGTGGAATTCAAAGATTCAGTGAAAAACAGCCACTTCCCTCCCGCCCCCCCCAAATTCCCATCACTAAAGTCTGTATTCATAGCTTTCCTCTCTCACATTAAAGGCAGAAGCATCAGCATCGCCCAACTTAGACCTTTTGGAAGTCATGTTATTAGGAGGTACAACATTTGTAAATACTACAATAACATCACTTTCAGAAGGACGTTTAACAAGAAATATGTGGTGAAGCATACTGCTTATTTGAAACAGAAGATCAGGCGCAAGAAACTCCCTAACATATTTTAGTGAACTTCTGCCCCACTCAACATAACACACAAATACCCGTTATATTTGAAGTATGTTATTTCAAACAGGTTTTGAACACCTTGAAGTTCATACATATAGTTCTGTAAATGTGAAGCCCTCCCATTAAGTGAGGTTCACCTCTGTTCAGAGGATTTATCAGGCAACTTAGGACTAGTGGTCTGAAGCCTTCCATGTAGAAGTGCAATTCATTTCAACCACATCTAAATGTTGCTTGTCATAAGCCAACAAGCAGATTTCTAGAAGTACGTTAGCTTCTAGCCTCGATGGGTCTAAAGTCAAATATACAAAGTGGCCAAAATACTCTACAAAAAGTCAGTCAGTGCTCACAGGAAGCAGGAAGAAATATGTAGCATTTCTGTAAAACTGTTCTATGTTTATATATACACACAGATGTTTATATACACTTAACTACCTTTACAATAAAGAAAACAAACATAATAAGGCTAAAGAAAACCCATGAAAAACAACTCCAATCACCATATGATTTTTATTATCCACTGCCAGCAATTACCTGGGTAAGGATGTAGCTCCTTTGGGCCTCTTCCATTTTTATCAAACTAGCATTGATATAGTCATTGTCACCTTGGTTTAGCTTAATTCGACTGTGATCAACTGCAGCATAATTAGAAAACACTGGTTAATGTATATGCAACACAAGCACAATCCATGCACAACCTCATCAGATGTCAGGATCAAAAAAGCTGAGTTGTCCTGAAGAATGAAAAGAGCTTAATCACAGGTAGCGCAGAAATGTTCGCTGGTGCTTGTAACTCTGGAAATACAATATAGGTACTACAAGAACAGCACTACAGCAGAGCAGTGAATATAAGTTGCACTCCATCTCCCAAGACTACATTGCAAGAATAGAAGTATTTGCATCTCAAGTAATCACAACGGTAATTTCCAAACCAGATCACACTGACCTATTTGTACAGTTATCGAGTTACTGTTTTTAAATAAATCTAGTTACACAACTGCTTATCTTTTGCAGCTTAAACATTCAAACCCAGCTTGTCCAAGGTTGTTAAAGGTTTGCCTAAACATATATTGGACAAACAGAACAGAGACTTCTTAATCTTCTTATAGACATTTAGCTACTTTTCCCAACCCAGCCACACCTTAATGTACAGAAAGAATGATCAAAATTCAAGATTTACAGCAAATGTAATTTCATTGCTCTTTTGTTAGTCTCAGTTTGCTCCACTTAGGATTAAAAAAACAAACCACCAACAAAAAACCACATACAACAGTTCCCACATTTTGCAAGAAAGCCAAACAGACTGGAAGGAGTATTATCTAAAGGCAAAGAGGGACTATTTGTTACTCATGAGCCCAAATACTAGAACTGCTTAGTAAAACAAACTATGTGCAACATTATTATTCCTAGTCCATTGCCCCAAAGAATTCAGTAACTTTTAACCACGAAGTATAAATATACAATAATACTCTTGTCTTTGAACAGAAGATAGATATTTGCGCAGTGACAGAGCCTATAGAAACTCTGCATTTAAAACAGGCAGCAGTGCTGCACTCTTGCAGAGGGAAAGAAGTCCCAGAACAGGCATTGTCATTTAGTGCAGAGAAGGCAGTTTAGCAAACCAGCTGTGAGCTTTCTTTAGTGTCTGATACATCAAGTATTATTTGCTGACCATTTAACTACAGTCCTGTACTTCTCTGCACTCTGTGTGTTTTCGTCGTTGCAGTCTCTCTTGCACCCCAAAAGTACAGCATGCCAGGCATAGGCAAGTCTGAAGGTTACTGTCTTTGTACATGGGATCGTGGAAGGAAAGACAGGCTGCAGCACCAAACTGAGCTGTGCCTTGTACAGAGGACACATGCTCAAAGATGCACTTCCCACTAGAACTCACCAGAATACGTAATGACAATCATTTCAGAAACACAGGTCTCACACTAATATTACCACCTTTGCAAACTTCCCCTTTTCTCTGTTCCAATTAGCTTAGGATTTATTTCTAGTAGTCATATGTTTTATGCAAGACTCTTCCCTATCTCCCAATAGGGACACAGTTATGCTATACTGACTAGAAGGATGCTCTAGTAAGTGTACTGCAATAGAAAGAATACTTGCAATTTTATTAATTCTATTTCAGCCACCATTCATCTCTAGCATAAGAATTCAAAGGTAAAGCAATTTCCATTCGTCCAATTTCTGCCCACAAATACAGCATCTACTGTACGCTGCTCTAGTATAATCCTATGGATATAATGGCATCCTGTGACATCTCTCTCATAACTAAATATATTAACAAAAAGGATTCTCTTGGATGCATATCCATCCAACAGAAATACTGTTCTTACAAAGAACATTTAGCTGTTAGAAGTAGTCATTAGAGGTCAACAGTCTGTTACAAACAATGGAAAAGAAAGTGTACTTACAGGGGCTGACATCTCTGTACCTATTTCTGTTTTTGTTTCTGGGATGTTTGGCCACTTTACATGGAAAATCACTGGCTTCATGCCTGATGTCCTGAAACAAACAAACAAAAAAAAGTCTTAGATATGAATCCATCTAATATCATCATCTCATTAGCTATTTTAAGACAAATACCCATTTGACTTCACATCTTTATGTGTGGGAGTTCTGGACAGAAAGCACTTTGGGCTTCAACTTAAGAACTGAGTTTAAATTTATCAGAATACAACACTATTTGTGTGTTAAAATATTATTAGCTTGCATAATAAAGTAGCAGAACATTTACCAGACATTATGCCTTCACATTCCTGATAGAGCAGGGTCTCTGCCCCAAAACACTTTCATATAAACTGCTTTAAGCAGTTGTTTCCACTATCAGTAAAACTATCGATTGTACTTCTGACTCAGCAGCAATTAGAAAACGTTCATTGTGATAGAAAAAAAACTTGTCTATCCCTTGGCATCAAACACACACATGGAGTGGTGACTTGTCTAAGATCGCTTACATCTTTATCTTAAGTTATCAGCAAGATGTCACAAAGCTGCAAATGGAGAAAGTTATCTGTATCCAATTCACGTGCTCAACTAAAACATATATATCATCTCAAGCATATAATAAGGGTTTCTTTCAGGTTTTTTTTCAGATGCATATAATAGCTCAGCTACCTGAGACAATTTCAAAAGTTATAATAAACAGAATTCTGCTGTCCTTGGACATTAGTCCCAATTTGTAGAAACAGATAAATACTGCATAAATATACAATTCTTAAAAATTGTAGTACTAGGAAGTTCAGGATGAAGCTGTTAGATTTAACTGAAATTAATGGATACTGAAGGAATGGATTTACTGTAGAACTGATATTTCAATAGCATAATTAAGAAATCCTAAGACAGACATTGTGCACATACATGAAATGAAGAAATGAACCTAGCCCAGAGGCCACTAAAAAAAAATCATCATTAAAAATAAATTGTTGAGCTAAATTAATCTCCTTTTATTGGATGAAATTAATTTTGTTAAATATAGCCAACCAAATGGAGTTTAGTATTAATTATTTGTCCAGATACAGATATATTTGAGCATGGTGCTGATCCACACCCAGTGTGACCAGTGAACTGGTTTCTGCGCACATGAAGTTAGTGCATTGGGAGGGCTGCTTGCGATATATAGATCACTTGCACAGAAAGGCTGGGCACTCCTCTATTAATAGTTTCAAATTAGCTCAGGCTCTGGTTCAAATTGTGGTAGCTTTCCAACATCAGAACAGGAGGATTTTATACCAGCAAATCTAATCCCTAAAATGCAGGCCAAACTGAACTGTTTTTCGCTTCCTCTCAGTTTTGCATAAAGAATCACGTACAATGCTGAAGATTTTTTTTTTTTAAGTGGGCTATCTACTGCAGCTTATTACTTGTTCATCTTTTTCTACCCCATTATTCAGATATGTATCAATTTACACTGAATGCTACATGTCAAGGGAAGATTTCTAGTTTACGTATACCTGCCCAAAATTAGTACAGTATTCTGAAATGGCTCCTCACTGAAATAAGCCCTGACATCAGCTGCTATCTTTTTATAACTTAACACATGGCTGCCAGTATTTCTGCTTATGAAGAATGCAGTCTGGAGAATATGATCTTGACTGCCACAGTCTAATATATCAAACATGAGGCAGCTAAAATAGGTGTTTTCATAAATTCGTCTCCGACACTAGGTTGGTGACTTTGTATTTTGCAGGGGTTTATTTTTCTTCTGTACTGATTGTACAGGATTAACAAGAGACAAAAATAGGGAACTAGGAAAAATGGTTTTCTAGATGTCTAACCACATTTCCCACAGAGCCTACATATGTTATTTTTTTTAAGTGTTAAAAAAAAAAAACAACCAAAAAACAACACAACCACCCCACCACTTAGGATTCATATTATAAAAAACAGCAAAATGCAAACCAATCCAAAAGACCTTTAGCCATTTTTGCTGTAACTATTGGGTTAAGATTAGCAGCAGCACTAATCTACACTGTTTCCTTTCATGGCATTAACAAATCTGAAAAGAACTGTCCCCTCTTTTAAAAAAGGAAATGGATGAAATGCTTCATTACAGAAATGGAATGATACAAAGGCAATCTAATATAAAAATATTAAACTTAAGCATACATGTGTATGTGCATATACACACTACTCCCAGCCTCGGAGAGTTCCACAGATTTAAATACCAACATTATTGTTCAGGGAATAGAGAACTGGCTAATATTTGGTACCTCGCTACCAAATATTAGATCTTTTTAAAGATGCTACAATGCCTAAAGGTACTGAAAGAATAAGGGAGTTCTAGGAGATGCATAACTCCCATAGGCACAGAGAAAATGAAAAGAAAGAAGTTACCCATGTACCTTCCAAAAACACAGACAATTTAAAAAGCGTAATATATTTCTGAAGCACGTTTCAACAAACAGAAAAAAATGGGGTGGGGGTGGGGTGGCAATGAAATGAGGGACCTAGATATGGCAACAGGGAAACCGCTGCCTCGTATGAAAATCCAACTAGCATATAGCACTTCATTTCTGAATGCAATGAACACCAATAAAATAGAAAATCCTGGAGGGCATGCATGCCTGGACCTCAGTGGTCAAATTCATGCCTGAAAAGATGGGGCATACTCTTCTCAGCAATATGGGATAAAGGTGCTTTGGGGTTTTGGTTGGGTTTTTTTGTTGGGTTGTTTTTTTTTTTGGCTACAGCAGTTGCTAGAACATCTAAAGTGACCCAAAAACAAACAAACAAAAAAAATATCTAAGATCACTTCCAGGATATGAAGCTGACTACTGGAAATCAGATGGCCTTCAACAGAGAAAATTATTGGAGAGAAACAATGTAGTGAGAAGTTACACAAAATGGCCATGTTACAGGCTTTCTCGTACATTCCTCAAAAACTTCTCTTATTGGTTATTGCAGGAGTCACATAACTACTGATGCTCACTGGTATTAGGGTGGTTTCAGAATATGTCAATAATAGTACTACAGGATCGCCATGCCGGAGAAAGCAGGCTCATTCACAGCATGGAATTATTATGCGATGAGGAACTTGAAGCCAGTGATGTCACAAGAACCAAAGTCAGTGGATGAACACAGGGATAGATAAAGTTACGAAACACCCTCTTGAATCACACTCACAGTCACACTGCAGAGATCCTGTCATTTAAAAAGGAAGCTCGACATTTCATTTAAAAGGTCGTGCAATATAAAACTTTAAAGAGGAAGGGCTAGAAATGAAGTCAGTTTTCCAAAGTCAAATGCTTCTGTTTCTAAGCATGAGTCATTCCATGCCACTCATCTCCTGGTTTTAAGTCCTGTACCCCGTGCAAATACCCCCAAAAACTTCAGGGGCGGAAAGAGGAAGTCTGCTGAAGCTCTGTTCTTCAAATGGAAAGTTCTTGTAGCTGTTAATTTGCAGTAGTGACTGGAATAAGAAGTTCTTTAGTGATTTACAGGAGAAGGTTGCTCTCAGTTGCATGAATGGGTTCCACTTGGCCTGACAGCATCACATTTCCTGCTGCAAAGAAGGACACAGAATGCAAGGGCAGATGGCTGTGTTGTTCAGACAAAAGGGATCAGTCCCATGAACACAGCCTTACTTTCCAGAGTCCTACAGATGTTTATCAGAAAGAGGTGCTCATGGTGGCTCTCAGCCCCTTGTCCCAAAGCCTTCTGCACCAGAACGCC
Organism: Gymnogyps californianus; assembly: GCF_018139145.2. NCBI lineage: Eukaryota > Metazoa > Chordata > Aves > Accipitriformes > Cathartidae > Gymnogyps > Gymnogyps californianus. Next base: position 8,673,704 of record NC_059487.1, on the reverse strand, counting down.
TGACCCTTCTTCCCTTCCCCCTGCCAGAAACCTAACATTAGTGACTCACTCTGTAGCCCACAGCCCTTTCTTTCCATTCCTCCCAGCCTTCAAAAAATTACCCTCAATTCAGCCTCCTAGCCTGTAACTACGCTGGAGTTGGAGGTCTGTGAATTCCCCCTTTGCTCAAGAAATATTTTCTGCAAACTCTCCTACTTGTCCTAGCCACTGGTACTCTGCACTGCACTATAGTTGCCATACGTAAACTCTTAGCACCACAGCACATTTCACTATACTTTCCCCATCTTGTTCAGACACCAACAGGAGATTAAGAAAGAGAAGATATACCCCAAAATCTTCAAGTACGTACTAGGTAAGATCACATGAAGAGGTGTTCATGACATCAGTCATTCAAGCACATTGCAATGTTGCATAGATTTGCATGTCAACATTTCCAGAAGGGAAACTAATGTTCCATTTAAAGGCCTTCAGATTCAACAGAAAGGCTCCCAGGGAACTTTCCAGCAGGCCTTAATTTGATCACACTATTTTATTACACCATAAACTCTGGAGTAGCTCAGACTAAGAGATAATGATATACTGTCATTTTAACAGTTCTGTTCCTACGGGAAGCAGCAATTGCCAAGATCTTATCATGGGCTACAGAAGTGCACAGTAATCCATCTACTGAGGCAGTCACACTAAGGAAAGCAATTCACAAGTATGTAAAGACTTAAATAAAAAAGTAATTTTAGCTTAAGAGCTTACAAAAAAAGAATGTTTCCTCTTAAAGCTAGCACTGAAAAAAATGATGACACTGCTGTAAAAGGTGGAAGAGTAAAAAAAAAAAAAGTTACCATAAAGTCAAGTGAAAGCTGCTGTTTTCTGAGATGTCATTACAGGCTGATTTCAGAATGGAAATGCTCCTACAATTATATGAGCTGGCAAAGACCTGTACAGAAGACCACAAGAAAAACAGGTAGTACTAACGGATCCACAATGAACAGCTACTTTACACAAATGGGAAAAGGTCTTCAGATTCAGTGTGTAAGGGAGCAAATTGACTCATTGAGAAGCAGTGAGCTGACTCCTCAACAAAAGAACCTTGCTAAGATATAAAGCATACATAGATCAACTGTTCATTCAACCCACTTTGACAAGGAAGGACAAGGATTTCTTATCCTATATTAAACTCTACATCAGGATATTTGGACAGGGACAAGAAATGAGGATGTAACTAGCAGGTAACAAGAAGATCATCTAAAGATCAGATAAATGAACAGAAAATTGCATCACATAACATTAATCTTAACAACAAGCTGCAGAATTTTAGCCAGATAAATTAAATAAATCTAGATTTTAATACCCTTTTAAAACATTTTATCTAGTCTCTCAGTGTTGCTTTCAAGTAAAATATGGTAGTATTGATTTGGTTATTAATCTCCCTCAAAAAAAAGCCAGTCAGCTGGTATACCGAGCTTCTTCCTGAGGTCAAGTAGCATGGAGAGAGAGAAAGGGACAGGCTTGTTTAAAGTTCAACAACACTATTACGCGAGTTTAAAAAAAAAAAAAAAATAAAAAAAAATCACACACTTGCAACATGGTTTTCCTAGAAAGCCCCTTGCTAATTCAGCACTACATGGGCAATCTGGAACAGGTTGTAGCAACGCAGCGTAAGCAGTGTTTCTGACACCAGTCAGCTGGTTGTAGACACGGAAATAACCCCCCAGGAGAATGTAAACTGGGCATGATTGTGTTATTAAATCATATCGGCACGTGGGAAAGTGTACTAATTCTTTCTGAGCCCATGTTTATTGCAGCTAGCAAATATTATAGATTGTTTCTCACCACTGACTAGTTTCAACATGCCTAACTGTAGAAATTTAAGAATTATGAAAGTAAATCCTGCAGTACTTTATTGTACCCACTTCATCATGGTAGCTAACCAAACACTGTAAATGCTCAATTAAACACTTGTATCCGAATGGTTCTTACAACTTGGGTATGTACTTCCAGAAGGGAGAAAGCCATAGACTTGTATCATTTCCAAATTTTAACAGTGTATTTATTTTGCATGTTGTCAAAAAGAAGACATTGCTGTAGAATAAATCACTGCAATTCTGCAGAACTCAGCTGTTCAGATTCTCGTATTGCTTCAACGTCATTATCTGCAATGAGTAAAAACTGATTTTTTAATTCTGAGGGTTGCAGCAGAGCCAGGGTGATCAAAGATCTAAACTCTAATATTAGGTTAAAGAATTACATGAGACTTCTCAAATTTCAGTAAGTTCAAAATACAGTTTGTCCTTGAAATTTATGACCCATAACAGAAGAAGTTCAGAGTAGCTGGCAGGAACACTCTACTTCTGCTGTTTTGTAGCCATGTACTCACTGCCAAAACAGGAAACAACTGAGTGGAGGGTCAGTATAAGAAAACAACTGAAGTTCCCTTCTTCTTCACGTCCATCTCTATTTTTCCTCTCAGATATTCAATCTGCTCCAGAAGTGCATCTTAGACATTACTGGAAGGATAGAGACTTTTGAGAAGATGAAATGGCTTTTTCTTGACAGCTGTTGTGCAAAAGAAAAGCTTTGCTATCTGTATCATCAAACAAAGTCAGTGCCAGGAAATAAACCACAGTCTCATTAAAGTGTCAAGAGGTTCTAACTCAGTTACTCTTCTCCTATAAGAAAAATAATCACGGAGATGAGATCCAGATCTTGAATTGCCCAAACATTAGAGGTCTCCAGATAGAGAGTTTTCGTTTAACCTCATCTCAAATAGACTGGTGCATCTGACAGCCCAGATATCTACATAACTCCTAAAGGAATTTAGGCTGTGTAGCAAATCCAGACCTTAATTTGTTTACAGTATGGGTTTTGTATGAGTTTAAAAATGTGTAATTCCTGGCCTGCAGAGTATTCCAGGCTTCGTAAACTGACAACTGTGGTTATAAACAGAGTCCTCCTTTCCTAGGTACATAGTATTTTCATTCTGACATCTCTCAAGCCACCTAACAGCATTATAGCTTTTACAGAGCTACCACCACAAAAACAAAAAACAAACACCCCCCTCCCCCCCCAACCCCAAACCCATACACAAAAAACAAGGTAAACACCACGTGTGTAGACTTTGTAGGCTTCAGGGAGGGTGGGGAGGGGAAGAAAGACAGACATAAAAACTGTAAGTACTAGAAGGTGAGGGAGGGATGAGAAAAGCTTCTTCTCACACCTTTTCACAGCAAAACCAGATCACTGTGCTGTATAACCAAGATATTTTCTAGAGTTTAGACAAGCTGCAAATTGGAAACAACAGGACAAGAGATGCCCTTGGAACCACTGCAGATAGTTTACAGTTTCTCAAGGGGATCTCTGACTTCATGAAATAGGAACCATGGAATGACTTTTTATTTATACTCACTCAGAATCCTCTACTATCTTTCAGAGATACTACATACAGTGTTAATAACCTCAGTTAACATTAAGAATGCAAGACTGTACTATTGCCCTAAATTCCTGCATAATCCATTATCATCATTTAATCTTAAGATAAATGAGCTCATTTGATTAAAAATAAATAAATTAGATAATCAAATGCAAGACTTGCTTTCGAGTGCCCCTTTTTCAGCAAGGTTTACAAAGTGATACAGTGAGTTTCAAGCTATCTGCATCAACATCACTCCTTGCTCACTGTTTCATCATTAGTATAGGCACATTGTTCACTTTCATGGTCATTAGTCACTAATATTTTAAAGTTCTACTGCTTTTTTAAGAAGCTGGGTTTGTTCTCGGTTTGGGGTTTTATTTTTTGTTTTTTTAAATCATCAAGCAGCTACATATTTCCCCTCAATTCCCTCAAAATTATGCAAATATTTTCAAACACATGCTAGACTTTCAAGTATTTAAATTCATTTACACGGGTCTCGGAAAGCAGCTCAGGTTAGTATACCAATCTAAACATCGATGTATTAACATCCATTGATGTACACTGAACATTGAAGTTCAGTATTAGAAGTTCAATGTATAAATCCAGAAAGCCTGACTCATTTATAAAGCTCAGTGTTCTGCACAGAAAAAAAATTAAAATCCAGTCTTTTTAAAAGGTTCGAGATAATCTTTTGTTTAAACAATTTCAAGGATTGTGCTAGAACGAGGGCAGAAGACTTCACATGAAAGCTAATTAGCCTGGTTTGCGCAGTTAATACCACCAGTAACAGCTGGCACTCATGTATGAATTTCCAACTTTTTTCTAAAATTTAGTATCTGGCTTATAGAAACAATTTCTCTTGTAAAAATCCACAATAAAACTGAGATTAAAAACTTCCTAGTAGCTGTCTAACAGCAGCCAATTGACACTATATCTCTCAGTAACCAGAGTCCTATTTACTAAAAGATAGTGAAAGGCAATGCCGTGTTGACATGGTTTAATCTGTAACAGTTTCATCCAAAAACCCTTTGGTAGAAGGATGAAGTATTCTTTACGTAACGGGCACTTGATCAAGCTATGAAAACCCACTTCATCTTTAGTTACAATCAGCAAACTAAAATCTAGATTTTGCTCTGAATTTAACCAGGTAATTTGATGGATGAAATCCCTAAATCTTAACAGAAGAGAATCAAAGAGACAGAAGGAATAAAATGAAGTATTATCCTTTAAGTTTTTCACTCTGTTTCAGGACCTATCATCAGGTAGTGGTTCTTTACCTGTCATGACTGACATATGGATAGCCTATTCTTGGAGCCCTGAAAACCGGTTATTCTACCAGGCAGTGGCTACTTTATCTTCAGAAGATCAAGAAAAGGTACCGAAACAGAGGTAGGAAAACAGTGAGAATTCTTGTTCTAGATAAGCAGAAACCAGTTGTAAACTTCATCACCATTACAGGAATTACACAGAATCATTCTTACTTAGATTTAAATCTCACCTTTAAAAAAAAAAAAAAAAAAAAACCAACCTTCAAGAATAAGAAAAAAGGCTTTATTACTTTCAGTCATTTCAAGCAATGTCTGAAAAAAAAAAAAAAAAATCACTCATGCTTTGTTAATATCAGAAGTTTCACTTTGGGCAGAAATCAATATGCAGAAAGTGAATCAGTCCAGCCCGACTTCCTGTAAATTGATTTCAGCACACTGAAACAAGCACATTTAAAATCTTGAAGCAGAAGAATGTTCCTGTAAACGAACACAGGCACGTAGTTCATTTAATAACTTACCATCTTCTCCCTTCACACAGAAGGCCTGTGTGATTTGATCTATACAGGTACAGGGCATCAGAGCGTGTGCTCTGGTGCAGGGACAAAAACTTGATAATAATTATACTCCTAATTCCTGTCAGCTGTATGACAACAGTAGTAATCAATGAAAATCATTACCAGACCCTGTCTGAAGTTGTCTTTTCCCCCCTCCTCCAGGTGTCCACTCTGACAAACTGCCTCCTTCATTTTGGTAAATACAACAAAAAGTCACCTGTTGGTTTATGGGTTGTAGGTTTGTTTGTTTGTTGGGGTGGGTTGAGTGTTTTTAAATCATGTCTTTCCTAATGAAACTACAGTTGCTAGCTTCTTGTCATGTATTTAAGACTTACTCACATGTTTAAAGAAAAAAAATATATATAAGAGATCCTTTAACTGAACTATTGTTTCAGAATTTAAACTTGGCCTGGCATCTGAATTGACAACAATGAAATATTTGGGATCCAACTGGCATTCTGCAATCAGACCCGCTTCCATCACTACCACCACCTGGGTGCCCTCATCAGGCAACAGATTCGAGGTCTTGTCAGTTAAAAGCTGAACAGATCTCTCCAGATTTTTTTTTCCTTATCTCCCATTTTTGACCCCAATGTGTATGTCTGCTCCAAGACTTTTGGTTCTGAACACATCCTGCTCTTCTATTTACTTGGGCATGCTGGCATACTGCCCACTAAAAAGGATTTAAATTTTCAGAATATCTGGCATTTTTATTACTACCGTTAACAAGGAATTTGAGAGGCTCCTAAGATACTAGGTATTGTGCCAATATAGAAGGACAATACAATCTTCTGCCTAAAGAGAGACTCCAGGCAGTTGTTTAGTATTGTATCTACTGTCACTGTTTAAGGCCCCCTAAATCAGTTGGGGAGACTATTAACATGCTCATCTAATGAACTGTAACAGAACTACTACAATTACCAAAGGACCCAGAGCACCCAAACACAGAACAAGTTCTGTGGTCTTGATGAGTAATATCACATTTGCCAAGTTTGAAAGCAAGCAGCCCTGCATATTTGAGGAGCTAAAGTTTGAGTCTTCCTACTAAGCCTCGATTAAGTTTTTCAAAAAGAGACTTCATTTTAGATTAAAACATATACTTCACATTCACTGAACTACAAACGAAACTTGTCTGTGGTATTTGTGTTCTTTCACCTTTTCCTGGAAAGTATGTTGACTAAAAGCCAAACAAACAGCACAGCACTTTAGCTGCTTAATAGACAAACACGGCAGTCATTTCGCACAGAACAAATATTTTAAAGAAACAAAATAAGATTACAAATGTTAGATTTTTTTTAAAAGAAATGCCAACATTTGTGCATTTGTCTTATCAGCAGTTTAAACTTACACAACTGCAGAACTACCACAGCATTATTTTTAATCCTTTTGTAGATGACATCAGTTAAACACATCTAGATTACTAACTGGTATCTTAAAAATATTGGTCACATTAACAGAAGACTAGTCAAGTCCAGTATTCCCTACCTGCAGCGATATATGCTCATCAATAACATGCAGAACTTCTTAAAATAACAGACTGTCAAAAAGGGCAGCCTACAATTCCCAAGTGACCTTAATTTTGTCAAGGTCATTTTCAAATTAAGATACCATATGTGAGATAGAGATATAATTGTCTAGCACACACCACAACTAGAAGTTACCAGAGAAAAACTAAGTCAGCATTAGAACAACATTTTAGCAAGCCACCACTCTAAGTTTAAAAGATGCAGTTCCACCACAAGGTACGTTTCCACAACATGGCCCATACCAGAAGCTCATACAGTCACTTTCCTGATGTGTTCATGAAATTATCCATGAAAGCATAACACAAATCAGAGCTTCCAAACAAAGGGTGATTCCCCAGACATTCCAATTGGTATGATATATGTATAATGTTCCCTCCCCCAGGGAAAGGCAATTTTGCTGTGAAGCCAGAGCAGAGAAGTTGACAGCACAGAGTATGAGCCCACAACTAAACTGGAGGCCTGTCCTGGGAAAGGATCTTAAGGAAAATGACAAGGCATTTATAAAGCAGTCCCAAAACACCAAACACAAATAAGCTGGGAACACCACCTCACCAACTAATTAGCTTTCCCTTTTCTCCCTAATTGAAACTAATTAGGTAGCATCCATGAAGCATCAAAGATTTCAGTTAGGAGTAAGGCCATGAAGTGGTCCTAAGGGACAGGTAAAGTATCTACAAAATACACAAGACCTTAGCAACACTTGTGATGTGGGTAAAATTGCCATCTACTACAAAGTCATCATCATCTCTCCTAAATCCATCATTTTGCCTATCCAGTAGAGATAAAAAATTTATTTGCCAAGCTTTGGGGTATTTCATAGTTCTAATCCTCAAGGCAATCCTAACAAGTCAGAGAAAGAAAAGTTGTTTTCTTAAACAGTCTCCTAGTGGTAAAGTCTTTTTTTTTTTTCTCCAGAGAGTTTGATTTTATACCCATACATTTAGCACCAAGACAATTCCCTGGAAGGTATCTGATTCCCTGAATAAGATCACAAGGATTTTTAACCCCAGATTCGGCAAATAGGAACATGCTTTTTACAGTTTTCAGCTTGTTCTGCAGCACTACTTTCTGTTACAGATGGATGATGAGGTTCAAATAGAAAAAAACCACACATCTCTCTCTCTCATGGTGCCATATCTACATTAAAGTGATGGTCATCCAGTTACTAGTAATGAAGACCAAAGACAGTTTACAAATACTACTTGAAAACAGGAAATGAGATGACCTCAGAAATTTTGGTGAGTGCTCAAAATGAATACTAAAAACTAGGTAGAATGAGAGATGGCTACACAGAGACAATTTCATCAAAAGCAAAAAATTCACCAAGGTCAGGGAAGTCTTGCAGCACTACATGTGCCTGAAAACAGAAAATCTGAGTTTTTAAAGAGCTCCAGAGTTCTTCTCATATTTACTTATCAAGCTCTTTACAAATTCAACAACTTGACTTGGCACCTTACAATACCTCCTAGAAACCACAGTCAATGCAATGAGTAATAGGGAAAGCAGGAGACTTTGTACACTCCGAGATCTATTATCAATTCATTTTTGTTATGCAGTTAACATGACACTAGAATTTGCATGCAAAGGGAAAAGATAAGCTGTATGTAAGAATACGCACACACATAATCCTTTGGAAGTTCGTAAGAGACTTACGAAGCTACAAAAATATCCTTCTAGGACTTACAAAGGAAAATATCATACATTTTTTCACATCACTGCTATTGTCCTTTGGATGCCCTAATGTCAAATTTGTCATTGTTGCTGGCATTACATTCCAAAATAAACATTTATGTCAACTTGGACTGTTAAAACATTACAGGGTTTCAATGAGAAAGAGACAGGCCTTTATGCTAGACCAGTGATTTTGATCGACCCTATCTCTTCCGAATAGCCAGTTGTGTCCTCCCTCAAAAGTAGTGCAAATGCACCAGTTAAAGAAGTCACCCATTGAAGACAGTCAGAAGACACCTCTTGGTTGCTATTATGGATGATACTTGTGTTCTCCAAGCAGATTAGTTTTCATCTGCAATGCTCAAACTCATTAGGTTTCTAACTTAGGAGTCAATGTTTCTCACTACCATTTTAGGAATCCAACCACTTCGCTGTAATGCTCTTGGGTTGACAGCTGTGTTGGAACAACTATATATTTCTCATTTCAGAAGGGAGGCTATTTCTCTGAGCAATTTTTTTTAGGCTCTTGTAGGAATGCTTTTGTCTTCCCTGGTCCCTAGAGGCAAGGGAAGAAAGTTTTAGATTAGCTCCCCTACCCCATCATTAGCACTATAGAAAAAAGAATTGTCATTGGAAGTGGACATCATTCAGAGCCATAGGAGCCAGGCCTGGAAATCATGCATTTCCTTTACGTTTTTGGTGAGAAAGTCTTTCTAAATACAAAAGCACTTCCAGATTAATTGTCAATGGCCTATCTTCCATGATGACACAAAACCAGAAACAAAAGGATTATTACTTAGGAATCAGAACTTCTGGAGTTTTCCTAGTTTTTGTTTTCTTGATTTCAGTTGGTCTGAAAGTCTCTTACCATCATGAAAAACAGAAGTGAAAACAGGATTTTATGAAAACAGGATTAATTTGCAAGCATCATTTTCTACACCCAGCACTGACTAAGACTAAACTCAGATCTTATCTACCTAATTTAGAAGAGTAAGCAAGCTATTGGTGTTAACAGAAGCAAATAGGAATGAAAGATTTTATAAGACTTAATTCTTATCTCAAGTTAAACTAGTTATATATGCCTTTAGAAAGTACAGTCAAAGCAGTTTTAGACACCAGCTTGCCATATGTTATGTTAAAATTAGACTGATTTTTTTTTTAAAGCAGCAAATTTATGCATGAAGTATGTCTATTCAGTGTACACAGATTTTGAGGAATGCTTTTGCTCATCCAGTAATCTTTGCAGAAAGTACCAAATAAAGCTTATTAGAAAAAAGAAACAAGTTCAGAATGTAGTTTTGAAGTCAATCTTGACAATATCTCATAGAACCATAAACACTTTACACAAAGTAAGCTCCACCAGCATTGTTTTCCAAATTTTTATTAGTGCAGTTATTTCATAGTCTGCAGAAGTACAGTTAACTGCAATGATTTTTAGATTTCAGGATAGAATTTATAGTAATTTTTACAGGATCTGTACAATGATCATATCTCAAGGATCAACAGAAAAGCATTTTGAATGCAAACAACAGCATGCAAGAAATTCTTGTATAATGGAGAAAGGCAACTTTCTTGGAAGGCAAGAAAAGGGGCAATATGTATGCTAGACAGACTATATGTAAATAACTTACAGAAAACAACAATTACTTCATTCCAGGGCTCATACCTCTTCCTCTGAGGAAGCCTTCAGTTTGAACTCATACAAGTCATAGACATGATTTTAGTGTAACACAGCCCACGTGCCACCTGAAGTGTTCCGTTGTGTCTGTATATTCACACTGTTCAATTTAAAAAGTAACGGACTGGTTGCACTAAAAATGTTTATTGAACCTGGTTTGTCAGTGTGATAAATACACATTAATACAATTTTTAAAAGTAATAACATGGGTACCATTGAGAACTAGAGACATTATAAGCTGGCTAAAAATAGTAATTTGAATTCCTAGCTTAGTCAGCTTGGCAGAAACAGCTGTGTTCACTGTAACCTCTAATTAGTTTGCATATTATAAGAGTTCCAAAGGTTATTTCCCTCTCAGAAAGCTACTAAATTAGCCTTCACAGCACAATACTGTTACCATATCAAATGCAACAGCAACAGATTATTCAGACTTTAGAGACTTACCACTATTTTTTCTGTAATGTTTCATTTATAAAGGCATACATTCTTATTTGATAAGGTAAAGGCAATCTCCTCTCTATCTGGAGCATTCAGAAGAGCCTGTCTTGAAAGGAAAAGAAAAGGTCCAGTTCATAGCTGCTTGCTTATGAACATGTACTCCTTGTTTAAAGAGCTCTGAACTCTAGTTTCAGTAATCAATGCACAAAAGCGTTCATGTAGCTCCTGTATCTATTCAGCAGCAAAAGCATGGAACAGATAGACTAGAACACACTTCTCAAAGACAACACACCAGAACTGCCATGAAGGTTTTTTGTGAGCCCTCTGTGTTTTAGAAATAGTGACCTGGAAGTTGGTATTTTGGAGCCATTTTTGTTCAGATGATGGAAGAAATTCACTAGAAATCAAAGGTATTTTTTTAGCCAAACTGTACATTTAATACTATATCTTGGCCACACAGCCCAAGTTTCTGCTACATAATCTTCTGAATACATTACAATACATAGGTGAGACTTTAAAAATGCTGACTGTCCCACCAACAGTCAAAATATTGCTGAATTCACATGGCAGAAGCAGTGGCAAGCCAAGGTTGAACATGCTTGAATATGAATTAACAGTCAGATTTTAAAATTAAAACATAGGTGGCTCTACATGTACCAGATTCTTACTCTGCAGAAACAGGTATATCAGTAATGAAGAATGAAAGATGAGGAGCAACATGCATTATCACAGTGCATTTAAAATTGGCATTCACAAAATAAGTCATATTTAAGCCATCATGTTTTTGGTTTATATGTATTATGTCAGTTATTTTATTAGTATCTTTATAAACAGGAAAAGTAAGAGAGTAATTTCTTGAAATATACTTCTACTGGCGAAAGCATATTTTTAAATCTACTTTTTCTAGACACAACTATGAAAAACTACCGTAACATAAAAATCTGTGTTAAACCTTTAAAAGAACAAGCAAAGCAACACCAGTAAGTGTTTAATATGAAAAAGGACTCATTTCTAACACAAGTAAACTCTGTTCATTACCTTGAAACACTGAGCAACTGCAGTCAAGAGTTTAAAGCAACTTTTTTCTCTCATGGCTAAGGGATGTCACTCTGCATAAATTATTTCATTATGTTGGGTACTCCAATAATCTAAAAGCTAAATAAAACTTTCTAATATATTTGCAAATGTTAAGGGAATAAAGTCACATCATGACTACGATGTGGCACACACACTGACATGGTCTGTATTTTTGTATTTAGAATACTATGGGACAGGCAACAGCCATATTTCCAACTTTCTACTAATTCCATCAAAATTCTCAAAGTTCGGAGCTCGTATGTAGAGGAAGTATTAAAACACACAAGAAAGGAAGTGGCAGGAATTGTTAAATAGGAAGTTGTGAACTCTGCATTACCTACTTAAAAAAAAGAAAAAAGAAAAAAAGATATCTACATCTTATTTAGTGGTAAACTTCATTTCCTTGAAGATGTTTGTACCATACGTTGTTTTACTGGCTTTCTTGAGATGTAATTTTTAAGTTAAAAGTGTGAAGGGGATTACTAGATTTATTTAGTATCAAGAAACCCTGTTCATTCAAAATGATGAACCATATGTTACAACAGGTACCAGCTCCATAATGTAAGTGGGTTTCCCTCCTGCATTCTGTTTCTTCCCTACAAAATTAGGGTATAATACAAAATCCCAGCAAGTTCTAATCTATGGCATAAGAATGCTTCACTCTGTTGGCCATTAGTAAGAGCACAGGCAATGGAACTAAAGATTCATTCTGCCAAAGCATACTCATTACACTATTACCGAAAGCTTTTTACCATTTCTAACATAATGAGATTCAAGTTTAAAGGATTGCACAAACCATGGTCATGCCTCTGCGTGCAGAGAAAGGCCAAACTCAAGCTTTGCTCCTACAACAGAACCAGCAAATAGTCATGCTTTTAGTAGTTATGTTTTTCAGCATACTGCCCAAATCTGTATTTGGGAACTTTAAGTAGCAGTAACTGCTTAACTACCATTCCCAGAAAGAAGTCACAAGTATCCTCCCTTAAGCTAATTTCAAGAAAGACTTTTGGACTGAAATTTGAAGAAACACACTGGATTACAAATTCACATGAACAGCTTGTTTCAGTTGGGATCTGTTTAACATGGCTGTTGCTGTTACAATCACAGATGCCCACTTCACTGTACTTATAATATTCAAATTTGGAAAGGAAAATTTTAGTAATGATTAAAAGCATACTGAATTCATTGAATGGTGCAACCTACAGGTTGCCAAGCTACTGCAATGCACACAAAAACCTGCTGAGAACAAACAGTACTGCTGAAAACCGATGTTAGATAAAGCAGAATTAGGATACTCCTGTTTTTTCACATGACTTTCTAATATGTGTTTAAGAACCCAATCTAAGCTAAGCTAGTTCAATACTAAAGCTTACAGCGTTCTAAACCTGAGATGATCAGCTCACGATCTATGGACCAAAGACAGTTTCGGCGATAAGTCAAACACCGACACCATCTCCCCAAACACCTATGCCATCTCCACAAACACAAGCCTACACATTTGTTTATGACTATATGACTGTCAGGTCATGTAAGGGCTTAACAGGCCACGTGACAAATGCACAAGCATGTTGGTTGATGACGGGGACAGAACAGACTGTCCAGCATTCACGTGGCTCCAGGACAGAATGGCTGGGCACCTCTGTTCTACACCAAGGTTTAACAGAAGTTGCACTTAAAGCTGAATGTTTACGCAACTACTTCCAGAGTAGTAAACTGTTCTAAGAAAAAAAGAGAAAAATCAATACTTTTTTGGAAAGAGAAACTTAACCCTTAAATGCTGACAGCTGAGATGTAATGTTTACTGAACCAACATCCAGAGAAGTTAAGCTACTTAGATCTGAGGTATGTTTCTGAGCTCTTTGCTTTACTAGCTGCTCTTCACACACCAATAATAATGCATATTAAGTCTTTAGTCACAGTGGATATCGATACTGCATTTTACTTATCATAAGCATAGTTTCTAGTGTGTGTTAGCATACAGTTCTCACATAGCAAAGGTGAATAAAAATATGTCTTCAGAAAAGACAATGCGTAAGAAAATCTACCTATGGCCAACAAGCCTGAGAAATTCCTGTGGAAAGACAGAACCCCTCCCTTAACCCAAAAGTAGCCATACCTTAAATGCTAAAATTTATTCTGTATTTTATTATTTCTCCAAGTTGCAAAGCAATACTTTAAGACACTGACAGAACCAATCCTGTGTTACTAGAGATTGTTTTAACTGTCATTGCAGTGAGAGCGAGCTTTCACCTCCAGCTGCGCAGGTCATCTTCTCCCCATCTGAAAGCAACTGAGAGTTTAAAAAACAAATGTCAGTGTTAAACAGGCACATCACATAACCAAGATAAGCTTTCACAGACATCCTAACACAGGACAGATTAGCACTCTGCACTCCAGTACATGAAAAAGACTGCAAAACTCAACAAGCTAGGCCTTCAAAGGACTATTTAATCCTCCCCATGCTAATGAAACAGATTTGTGAGTGAAAGTAAGTTGCATGGATCAGATGAGATAAACAGTTTTGCCACTTCATGCATCTACTAATACTGCTAGTTTAAAATAATTCACTCTGAGAACACCAATTGATTTAGCAAAGTCAAGTAACCAACCTAACTTCTGCCTCTATAATGACAGCATCCTCTCTGGAAATGCACGACTCCTATTACTTCCTGTACTCCTCTTCTACAGCCCAGACACAGTGCTGTACCTAACGTACCACACCCCACGGCCCCACTACGCTCTTGCTCATCATGTTCCACTTCCTGTTAGCCGGAGCCAGTTATCAGTCTTGACTAAACATGCTTCAGAATTTGGTGGCTATCTCAAACCCTCATTTGCAGCATTAGCACATATCTGGAACACTTACAGAAAAAAAAAAAGTATAAGATGCAGTAACTTCCAAAGATCTTTAAAAAACCCTTCAACGCTATCACATCCCTTTGCATTCCCCTGCCCCGGAAAAGACCGTTACACTGAAGGCTTCTGAGCACTGATCCACAAATAAAGGTTATCAACTATTAGAATCACACACCAGTGCCTCCTTTTACATAAAGAGTGCTGAGAGCAAAGCATTTTTACTAGAAGATTGGATTATTTTTCTCTAAGTATTCCAAGATAGAATTTTGCATGTAGAGAGACAGTTTTATATGGAGAACACATTGTTAGCAAATACTTTAGTACAAGAAAACCCTAAAGACATAGACATTATTACACGAACACAATAAAGGTTTGAGTGCTTGCTCCTAACTAGGTAGCAATATTAACTTATTTGGCTACTCTTAAAAAGACAATAAGCACCTAACAGTTTTACCACCCAAAATCCCCACTTCATGTGGCAGAGAACTTAGCAGACACAACAGCAAATAAGGAATTTCCTGCTGTCAGTCAGTCACAGAAAAGTAGCCTGTACACTGGACTATAAAAAGCAATCAAGTAAAGCCTAGCATAACGGACTCACTCCTAACGGAGGTTCTGAATGGTAACCTTTACACAAATTATAAACAAGAAATCAATGACAAATAAGGCATAAGTCAGTAGTTTCCATGAAGTCTTTCTGCTCTGCCTGCTTCTTGACAAGCTTTAAAAAGACGTGTAAGATTAGACCTCTCCACTAATGCTCTCGTCGGCTAATAAATCCAGTAGCTTAGCAGCTGTAAAGATTTTACATATTTTCAACCTCCTGTTCCAGTCTTTCACTGCTACTGAAAACAAGACGAGTCTGATGGACACAGAACAAGCTCCAGAACCTGGGGGTACCCCCTGAAAACGGCCCTATTCCTGAGCCTGCCTCCAGAGAGGACAGCTGACTGCCTCAGGGTATTGAACCTCAGGCTGCTCAGACCCTCCCTTTCCCCAAGCCGAAACTACCCATCCTCACCACCCACCTCTGCCTCTGCTTGCCTCTAACAACCAGAGCCAGGAATGCCACACGCTCTTTCATAGTTTAGCTGTCTGTTAATACGTGTCAGTTATCGGAGTGATTATTGTAGAAGAACTGAAAGCAATTGCTATCTAAAGGGAAATTATTAATGAGCCATCTATGTAATATTGCTCACCGGCAAATCAAACAACGAACTCCCCCAACTCAATATTGCATTTTTCAGTACACTACCAATTCAACCACAGCTAATGTCGTAATATGCAAGGATAAAAAGGATGGGTTTGTTGGTTCACAACACATGCTGTCCTTCACATATTTACTATACTAGTTTTGAAACAGTACAAGGGCAGATGTGCTCTGGTCATGAAACACTTCAGGCCAATTCTCAGAAGATATCAATACTGGGAATGAAAACATTGTACAAGTTGAAACAAGATTCTTGTTCATGTTATCCTACAGACGCTGCCGGGCACTGTGCAGTTCTAGGTAGCAACTACGATTTAATGTGGAAATTCTCCGCTGTCAGAAGTTTAAGAAACAAGTGACAATGTTGCTTTCCAATTTAATTAAACTGTAAAGGAAATAAACAAAAACATCTTCTAGAGTTGAGTAGCTGTCTACTCCCCCATCCTTTGCTGGTTCAAACTCTCCCCATTTTTCTTCCGTTTCTGAAAATATTCAGAAAATTTCTAAAACGTGTGTATATGTATTTTGGCTGTTTAATAAGCTATGTAGTATTTTTCCAGCTCTTGCTCCAATGACCTACCTTCTCCTTCTTTCCAAAAGGAGTTCCTCTTACTAAAACCTCTTGCTGGTGTCAGAGTTCTGTTTTTCCAGTAGCCTCCACCTTTAGTCATTTACGCCAGCGCAACACAGAGCAAGGACGTACAATTCTACACAAGGATGGCATTTAGTCCTACTTCAAGCAGCCGCAATGAGTGTACAGAAGACAGTGGAAAAAACAAGCCCTACACAGTATAATGGAATCGAGATCTTCTGAATTAGTATGGGTTATTTTTCCTGTCAGAAAAAGGAAGTATACTCTTCCTTAGTCGAAAATGCATTTTTAAAATAGATTTCACATTTTACTTCCTGTGATCACATTAAAAGGTCACACTGTTTATGCTACTGTAACCTGTTACTGTGGGATTGGAAACGATATAAACAAGCAATTCTCATTCAAATGTGCACAAGGGAAGAAGGTTATGAGAACATTCCTCTATGTGTAGACCACTTGTTCTTGTTCCAAATAAATATAAAGAATCTGAGAAACAGAGTGTCTTTTGTAGAATGGCTCACAGCATGAAGTACTTGATGAAGCAAGCACTTCACAGAAGAAGCATAAATTCTGGGAACTTGAGATACAAGAAAAAGCACCTGAAAGATCACAAATAGAACAGCTACTTTAAGTTCACAATACTGCTATTTAGTAGCATTTTTAACAAGCAATTATTTTAGTCCAAAAAGTATAGCGAGCTTTCTTCCCAGTTTCCTCTCTGCCTGCAGCGAGATCTGCATAGCTCCACGCTCGCCACTGGTACAGTATGGAAGTTTTTCTATAATTGCATATACTGGCACAATGCAAAACTTGCTTCATTGTTGCTTTATTTCCTATTTCTACTGATGTAGAAACTGTTTTAACCTTCTTGTAAGTACAGGAAAAAGACTGCACCACACGATTCAAATCTGATTCAACAATCTCTTAACAGTTGGTGAGACAAGTAAATCTTCCTCGTCATTGATCTCTTCACTCTCAGTGCTGAAGGTGACTTTCTGCCCCTTGAACGACGTGCTCCCAAAGCATCCACAACAACCAAGAGCTGAGACAACTATAGGACTACTTAACAGCCTGGATCCTAACACAGAAGGAAACAAGATGTCCTATATACAAAGTAGAAATCCAGTTTCAGTCCCTAACAATGGAAACAGGCCTCTGAAACAGGCCTTTAATGTATCAGTATGCTACTTAATTGAATCCAGTATGAGATTAATGCTGGATTCAGCAGAAAGGCGTTTTTTATCTCTCTACTTTCTTTCATGAAAGATATGCCTACCTAGGAAGCAGGACTGTCCAAATATTTTTTTCATTCGAGAGGTTAACAAATCAGCAACTAAATAAGGTACATGTTCAATATCAGTGATACCAAAAAAATTATGCTTAAAAGTATAGTATAATTTATCATGCCAACAAGGACAGGTAGGAGGCAGCAAGAGGGTATACGTTAAAAACAAAAGCCACCAGAAAAAAAAAAAAAATATAACACACACACACACAATTTGGGAGGAACCACATCTGACTTAGTGTTGATGATAAACATTTTGCGTTGAAAAATATAGAGACTCTAGCTACAACAGATAAAACCACAGATGTCTCAAGTAAGATGGCTGTATTTATGTTGCTTCCACAAGTAGTTGCCCTTTACCAACTCGTTACTTCACTACTTATGAATGCAAAACCAATAACTTATGGAAATAAAGTGTTTATCAGTCCATATTATAGGATAAAGTACTGTGCAAGGTGAAAGCATATGGAAACAGAACGTACAGAATGAGAAATAAGAAAAAAAATGAATTAAAAACTTTTCCTAAAGTTTCACATTATGCTAGCTCATTTTCCTTCCCAACAAGGACATCAGATTTTTCATTGCTATCCTATGAACCTTTTTTCTTAAATGTAGAAAGCACAAACCCAATTTGAAAGTAGATCAGCTATCACTATTAGCAGAATCACATGAATTTCCAAGAATCACTTCTATCACTTTTTCTTAGTATAATATGACAGGCAAGCTGTTGAATCTTAGCTGTGTTTTGCGTGGGTGAGAGAAAAAGCGCATCTAAATTCACAGGGTTTGGTAGAAAATGAATTGGCATTTGTACTACATGATCTACAAAGTGAACACACAAAGGCATTTTGATGCTGTATCATAGTGCCTCTCCCAGCCAAACCAGCAAGGGCATGTCTACTGGCACTAGAAAGATAAACAAAAAAATGTTTCTTGTGCAAATCAACATGAAACAAGTTGACCAACGACTGAAAAAAAAAAAAAAAAAGTTTCTCAATGGTAAGTGCTGTAAACATCAACGCTTACAGATTGGATCAAGTTTATATTATTAATTATGAACATTGCAGTGAATCTGTTTCTACATTTTCATGAACTTGCTTCTTTTAGGAAAAAATGCACACATTGTTCACTAGGGCTGCTTTCTTCTGACAGTGATGCTGTACACACTTTTACAGAGGTGCAGATACAAACATTCTAGTCTAATAGTCCTATTCTAGTCTAATATTTTAACTGATAGCACTTCAGATCAGCACTGAAGAAGATACAAAACCTTAGGCAATCCTCTAACGTTTGTCTTGTATCTCAGTTATACTAACGTTTTTCCAAATCAGTATTACAGAAATAAGCAGAATTAAGTAAACTTTAATATGAAATCCTACACTCAGGAACATTCTAACTAACCACTCCAGCTAAGGGGTTGGGGGGTTTTTTGTTTGTTTTGTTAATTTGTTAGGTTTATGGCACAATATTCAATTTTCAAGTATTTATCAATTTTTTGTTAATAAGCCTCCTGATCAAGTCACATTTTGAAAAACTTTCACTCTGTGCAGAGAACTTATTCCTTCCACTGCTGGACAACAGGCCTCTGTTTTAAAAGAGGAGAACAAAATTGCAAGAAAGACTATGGTCACAGGAGAAAATCCTCCTATGATGTTGAATTGCCTGAAGCATTACAGGAGCTCAGCTTTTTGTCACACAGTGCTAACCTAATTTGCAGGTACTTAAAAAAACCCCAAACACACAAACCCCAAAACCCTACCAGAAAACTACTTAATATATTATTAGTAACAGAATACTGATACTGTATGCATGTTTTTGGTTCCTTCCCTTCCGTGTTACGAGGCATGAAAGTAATTTTGTATTTAAAAAAAAAAAAAAGCTCTCTAACACTTTACTGAATATAAATCTCATTTTGCATATGGGGAGACTGAAGAAAAAACTAGTTTATTTGACTATGGGAAAACAAATTCAGTGGCATTATCTGGTGATTGAAACAACCCACTCAATTCTCACATTCACTGGAGTACAAGCGATAGCATGACTTCAAGATTTACCCCTTTTTACAGATCTTTTTTTTGTTTGTAAACTCTTTCCTCCTCCATTTTCTTTTAATTAAAAGATGTCCACTTTGAATCACACATGAATTCTGAATTTTAAGGAATCAGTTAGTATCCTCAGATATTTAATGAGGCTAAATTCACAATCCAAATAGATTATGTCATGTTAGTGACACTGATCTAAAACCTGACAATACATATGTTTACAAGAAAGTAGCAGTGATATTTCAGCGTAAACCACAGCTAAGAAAGTCTCAGCTAAAGAGAACCCTTGGAGAAAGTCCATTTGCAAAGTGAGTATTACAAGAGAAGATTTCATTTTAATGTTCAGTTAACTATAGGATGAACTGCTAATTCAAACCTACCCAGAATATTTAGAAAGTTATTTTAGTTTCAAAAATACTTGGTCTACCACTACCACATTTTATTCTCTACTTACAAGGGCTATTTCTATTTGAATTTAACATCATTTGGCATACGGCCAACACTGCATTCTCCTTAACTGTCAGTTTCCTTCTATGTATGTACCCTTACAGCAGACGGAGAAAGAAAGAGGAAAAAGTAACATGTTGAAGAACACACTAAAACCGTAAAAACCTTCCGAAGGTGCTCAGAAGCAGGTGTAGTACTGTCTGCACGTTGTAGGATTTCTAGATTTTTAGCAAACGATATCCCCTTAACAGTAAGCTGTAACGGGCTCCATTTTTCAATGTTCTACTTACAGCAATGCTATCACAGAAGATTTGGATTCAAGTACTTAGATTTCAAACTCTGAAAAACAAGCAAAACTAAGCAGCTCAGTAGCTCTATATAATGGGACTTGCACAATCTCACATTTGCCATCAGTAGACACAATTGGTCTTGATCTGAAAAAGTACAACTAACCAATGCAGCAGAGTGCCCTGAAACATTCTCAATAGCACAAAACATACTATCACTTGCAATTGAAAGTAAACTCTGATTTTCACGGAGAGGATATTGACTTTGCAAGCCACAGAGACTTAGGTACTTCATCATTGTTAGCCTCTCCCACACTTGTATCAAGATTCAGTGGCTGTATAGCACTCGGAAACATGGAATATCTTTAGCTGTATTGAAGGAAAAAAAGAGACTCCCTGCAACTATCACTTCTAAACTAGCTTTCCATAACCAGAGCCAATTAAGCTAAACCTCGAATGAATCAACATAGCATGAATTAAGAAGTGGCAAGGCATGCATGCAGAGACCTGCATTTTCCAGCAGCAAGAACCGGCAGAATAAAGCACAAAGATGCATTTATAATAAGTCATGCTCATGCCACAATTCATCTGCTGCAAAGAAGTTTAATTTTTTTCAGGACCAGAGCAAAAGAGTAACTCAAATGCTTATAGACTGCAGCAGCACAAAGTCTGAACTCTTACTGCAGCTTATAAACCGAAAACACTAGTAGAACTTCCTGTTCATTTACTTTAAATACACAACCACACTATTGTAAGTCTACAGGGTCAACCATTTCACAGTTTACTTTCAACATTAAAATCTATCTACATATTCTACAAATATTTTTCCAGAGACAGTGAATACATGAAAAACTTCCCATGCCTTTTCTCTCTTGACAGGGAGATAACCAAAATGTCCACGATAGCTTTCTATCTTCCTCCCATAATCTGCATAAAGCTTATTGACTTTCATTATTTGTAGTATTTTAGTTTAGCTTAGAGAGGTTTGGAAAAAAAAGTAACATTCACGTTAATATTACTTTAAAATACCCTCAAAAATTAATAAAGAAATGGAGAACAGTTGTGTGTCTCTTACAGGCCTCAAATCAAACTGTAACTACACTTCAGCTTTCCAGAGCACACAGAGCAGTATAGTTAGTTCTGTTTTCAGTATGCTCGCTTCCAAACATATTTGAAAATCTAGACTATACCCAGTTCTTTCTTATTTTATATTCTACTGACTATAAAAATTAGAACAGTGTGCATTTTAGTTTAATTTTGCTACCTTCACACGGAAAACTTTGTATGAGCTGTCCTCACAGATGTTTCTGTAAAACCAAGTGTCAGCTCTGCCCCCATCCATATTGTATGGGATCCCTAGTTGAACGGTAGATCAGTAAATGATTCAGAGGTATCTTTACTGTTACTGATAAGCACATCAAAGTTAATATCATTAGTCAACATACTAAAGTCAACATATCTAGTTTATGTAAACACAAGAAGCAACTCTACCTGTATTTGAGGGTTGTGTTTTTAAGATAATATCTCATTCTATCACCATGTGTAAGAAGTTAGAAACTAAAATACCTTCTAAAATTCTGAAAGACTTCTGCATATAAAATTACAATGAAAATGTGATATTCACTGTGAGAAAATGAAAATTCAGTGTTCCTTTGATATTCTGGACAGATATCTGTATTTTTTTCTCCCCTGCTCTAATAGCAAGCCTAAACTGTGCTTTTCTTAGCTTTGGGCTATTGCTTTTTTGTTGTGACATCTCCAGAGTGAATGCTTTTCATTCCTATTGATACTTCTAATGGTATTTATGCAAGGTGTGTATCATTCACTTACCCTTAAGCATTTGTTTTCTGTTGCATACCTTTACCATAGTTATCACATTGAAAAGCTCACACTTAATCTGCTGTCCATTTTCCTTTAACTTACTGTTTTATGGAAGAGGAGTTTAATTTGAACAGGCATTTCTTATGTTTAGATCAGGTCTTATTTTATTAGTTATCTTCTAAGTATGTTTATAATACAAGCAATGACCAGAACCAGACCAGTCCTTTTTATCTATTGGGTCTCTGAACAACATTTACAGAATCTCATGGCTCATAGTTCTTGTAGCAAGTAAATCTAGATTATAGTAAGGGACAATATTGGGTATTTAAAAAAACAAAAACAAAACCAACAAAAACCAACAAAACACGGAGAACTTCATCAGTGTTCACCCTGTTTTGACCAGCTGTAGCAGAGAATAGTTCCACTATACATGCAGAGCCCAAGACATGATTGTCACAAAATCACCTACACAAGGTCTTCATTTTGAAATGTTTTTGTCTCCATCCTGTGATTATTTACGCTTAAAAAAAAAAAACCAAACTAAATTTTATTCTTTCACAACTGTACTATTATCATAGCTGAACATAGCTTCCCTTTGTCCAAAAAAAAAAAAGAAGCTTGGACACTTTTAACCCTTCAAAGTCACGTGGCACCCAGACAAGCCTCCTTAAAGCCATCCTTCCAATTAGCTTCACCTCCCTGTAGTGTTCATAATTCCTCCCCTAGATGCCATGCAGTTCTGTATCTCTAGATAATAGATCTAGCCAAGAAACAAGAGGAAGTGACTGTTAGTAAATTGCATTATGCTTCACTCGGAATACTGGTGGATGTTTTTGGATTTTAGCAGTTACAATCATAATACCTAGATCCTAGAAGCCTGTGGTACAATTAACTTGGAGGAAGACCTTTTTCTGCACCAATAACATACATTATTCTACTTACTCCATTCTTCAGGCAAAATTTGGTATTTGTAGGAAAACTGCATTGTTAATGTCACAGCCCAGACATCAAAAGCATGGATTACAGTGAAGTACATTGTTCTTCCAGATGTACATGATCTGCGAAGATGTCATTTTCAACAGCTGATATTTAAAAGCAGGATGCAGTTGAGAAACTGAGTTACATGACATAGATGCACATACTTACTAATCAATCTTAGGAAAAAAAAGCCAAACCTCAAGCAAAAAACCCACGTCTTGTGCTTGTCAATAGTTGGATGCAAATCAAAGAATCACTTTAGTCTTTTTTTTTTGTTTGAGTTGAATTTTAGCCCTCAATCAAACCTTGCGCTGTGCCACAGTCTGAGCAGGCTACTGAGTCACATCATTCAAAGAAAGTAGGACAAAAATATCACTGAATGCTGATCC
The DNA here is from genome assembly GCF_018139145.2 of Gymnogyps californianus. Lineage (NCBI taxonomy): Eukaryota > Metazoa > Chordata > Aves > Accipitriformes > Cathartidae > Gymnogyps > Gymnogyps californianus. Next base: position 8,650,179 of record NC_059487.1, on the reverse strand, counting down.
CACATTGAAAATATGCCACAGTCCCTCATTCTCCTTATACATTTCACTTCTGTAATTAAATTGTACCCGTAGAAATATACCACCTCCGTTACAGAGCTATATTACTCAAAATCATTTCCTGAGCACTAAGCCTGCAACATACCAAATCGTCAAGAACAGTTTAGCAAAAACATAACGTCATATATGCACATGACTCTGAACTGATACAGTTAGCAAGCACTAAAACTCTGCAGGAAATTAAATACTCTAACAAAAAATAGACCTTCTGAAAAGCACACTCAAAATGCTTATTCTCTAATTGCCAAACAACTGGAGATGTTCATCCTGCAAGCTACTACTTTTAAAACTTGCCTGCTGCGATTCTGAAACTGGAGTTCATTTATTTCACTCTTATAAAACTCCACTCCTTGTTTTAAATGTCTATTGCCAGAGAAATTCATAGTGAAAGGGAAGCAAAGCCCAACTTCTATGTTGCAAATATGAACTTAAAACTCATTAGTTTATGCAATACACCGGCTTAAACATTCAAATGGATTTTACAGTAATGCTGCCTGATCTGACTGAACACATCCACCCAACCATTCATGTACTTCATCTTCTCTTAAACTTCATTTTGGATAAATGCACAAAGAACTTTTTAAAGAGAAAAAGCCCTCATTTCTGTTGCTTGTATGTGTGAAGCTGGATCCAGTCTGCAAATATTCTTACAAGCATTCACGTTTGCCACACAGGTTTTTAGAACGTCACAAAAAATCTAAATGCAGTAAAGGAAATAATAAAAAATAGTACCAGATAATTGCACAAGTATTACTAACAAGCTGTTTTCAGGCTCTGTTCTATTATTAAAGTGACTGAAAAGCTCGGCGCATGCAATGCTGCCCATCACTGTTTTTCTGTAAAACAAAAAAGAAACCAATACAATACTTAGATTTACTCCCTCGAGGGTAGGAAGGGGGCAGTTTTAAAAGGCTACGGAGAATTTATGTCCACGCTTAGCTCCAAGCGGAACCTGGAGCGAGAACAAGAGCGCGGCTGAGGGATCTCGCAGAGGGAACTCCTTCCAGGCTCGCTCCGCAGAGCGGGGGTGCTGCCCCGCTCCTGCCCCGGCCAGACCCGCACCGGCACGGGCGCGCAGCAGGAGGCCCCCGCCCCGCCGCGCCGCGGAGCGGAGCGCGCTGCGCCGCGGGGTCCCCGTGGCACAGCCGTGCCGCCGCGAGGGGTGGCGGCGTCCGGCACTCCCCGCCCACGCGAGCCCTGGGGAAAAGGAGGTGAGAGGGGCTTTGCTGCGCGGGGTGGGGGGGACGGACAGAGCGGGGCCTGCCTCTGCCCCGGGCGAAAGGGGAAGGAGGGCACGGCGGAGCGGCGAGCCAGCCCGCAGCGTGTTGCGGGAGGGAAGCGGGGAAGGGAGAAGGGAAAGCTCTCCGACCCAGGGAGAGGGGAGGCGGAGGGCAGCGCTCCCCGCAGCCGGGTCACACACACAGCCGCGGGGGTGGTGGGGGCAGAACCAGGCGGCAGCAGCGAGAGGGTGAGCGACGGAGCGCTGCCCCCCTCAGCGCCGGGGCTGGGGGCAGAGCCGGGCCGGGCGGCTGCCCCTCACCTGGTAGATGGCGGCCCAGCTGGCGGCCTGGTCGAGCCGGTGGAACTCCTTCTCGATCTCCATGGTGGGGGCGCCGCGCCAGGCCTGGCCCCCCAGCGCCGCTCCCGCCCGCCGCTCCGGCAGCTCCGGCTCCAGCTGCTCCCGAGGCCGCGGCTGCCTGCTCTGCATGTCACCCCTCCCTTCTCCCCGCCGGAACTACGCAGCCCGCCCCGGCGACGCGACGTCCGGGGCGGCCCGCAGCCGCGGGAGCCCGCGGGGCGGCGGGAGAGGGGGCGCGCGGCGCCAACGGTCTGTAACGGTCGCGGCGGGCGCGAGCGCCCTGTGGAGGGGCTGTGGGGGCCGCCGCCCGCCTGTGTCAGGCAAGGGAGGCAGCGCCTTCCTCCCGCCGGGGGCGCGGGGAGCTGCTGCCCCCTCGGCCCCGTGAGGCGGCAGTCCGGCAGAGAGCTGCTCTCGGCGGCAAACGGGGCGGGCTCGGGTGCCTCCTTCCCCTCAGCACCCGCGCCGCCAGCCCGGCCGTCCCGCCCGGGGCCGCACTGACAGGTAGGGCGGCCCCGGCGGGGCTGAGGGGCCGCAGGTTGGAGGTGGCAGCGGGGAGTCCCGGCCTGTGCTCGGCAGCGGGATCTGGCTGGGGAAACAGGAGACGGAGCCATTGGTTGTTGCTCTTCGGGCCCCAGGCTGGCGTCTTCTGGTTTCTGAGCTGTGAGGAAGGGCTTGAATCAGGTTTTCAAGCTCTTCATCTGCGGCAAGAGGGTCAGAAATTTTTAAAAATTCTCATGCGGCCGTTTGATTGCAGAGGAAGGGCTGTAAGAAAAGCGGCGGTCTGGCAGCAGGTGCCTGATCTGGCAGCACAGAGTACTTGGAAGTATGTGTATGTGCTCACTTCAGAGATGGGCAAGACATTCTCTCTCGCTGTAGTCAGAAGATGGAGAGTTTATTTTTCGCTCTTACACAGTCTGCAGAATGAAATTTATTTCTGTCAGTTGTCCCATACCCTTTGATTTAAAGGAATATGTGACGTGACAAGCTCCGAATGGAGTTTGATCGTCTGTCCTCGGCTCTTGGATTCCTACTCTGAAATGGCCATTACTATCAAGGTGCTATAGTCCTATCCCAGGAGGTAAACATTTGTTGTTCTATCCCACCCTTTTCATAAAGCCATTCACTTCCAAATGTAGGCGTAGCCTACAAATCTCATATTAGAGAGCCAGCGTCTTTCTTCATGAGTTTCAAGACCAGACGTTCCAAACATATGGACATAGTTATCCCATGTATAATGCTAGAGCATACTTTGTTTCCAAAGCGAGGAATTTCACTCCTCATGTCAGCCAGCTTCTGTTTGTTAGATTACTATTTCTCAGGCTTTTAGAGCATACCGAGGGCTGGTGCAGGCTTTGCATACCTGGTATCTCTGCAGCATGAATGCTGACCCAAAATAAGGTTGTGAGAGTGGATTTGTAGGATCGACATTTTTCATGAGTGAATTTGATTATAAATACCCTAAGTACAGCAGCATGGATTGAAGACAGTGAGAGTGGTAGAGTTCTCAATAGGCAAGATGTATCAATGCCACTGAAGACAGAAGTATTTCATAGCTTAGCTGCAGCCCTTGCACCACTTAGCTGTTCCTGCTAGAGGAAGCTTTTCCATTGCTTTTCCTAATCCCTCTACCGTGCAGTCTTTGGAAGAGGCTCCCTTTCAGTGTTCAGCCCCAGAATGCCACCCTGTTCAATACTTGCTTGTTAGGCTACTTAAGTAGGGATACTTAAGTACTTAAGATACTAAGGGATGCTCTCTGAGAAGAGAGGGCTGGTCAGAGATGTGAACTGAGGGGCCCAGAATTTTGGGGGCGGGTTAATAGTAGCGCCCACAGTAAAGGCAAGCTGTGAAAGCATCTTAATAGGATAAACGACTTAACCTAGGTAAACAATAAAACATTATTCTCTGGTCAGCTGCTGCATGTAGCATAGAGGCATTAGCAGATGGTGTTGAAAAGATTTTTTGCCTTTCTTACTGCATGGGCTTTCTCTTGACCTGATTTTTGGAACTAGGCAGATGCAGTATTAGTCCCATGAATGAAAGGGTTTCCACCTATTGAGACTTGCTACCGTATTACTAAAAGCAACAGATGGGGGACTGCATCTTCTCTCCCAATCTGGCTGCTCTGAGGTGGTATCCTTATCTTGAGTCCAGGTGGTGAAGACCTGGGGACATACCAACAAATTTAACAACTTTGCTGCTTTCCCCTTTCCCTGTTATCTCAGGGTCACGAATTATGAATGTATGTGAGGAGTCTTGCTGTGTTTCAGTGATTCCACACTGAGAGATGAGTCTTTATAATGTCACCAGGGAGCAGTTCCTGTGGATGGCCATTTTTCATACAGGCACAAACCTGATCCTACCTAGAAGAGGTCAAAGCTTGTGATGCTACAGCTAAATGCAACTGAATTACTGCAGTGCATAAGCATTTTATAAAGGAAGATAGCATACAATCTTTTATGCTTATGTCACCTGAATGGATGTAATAAATAAAATCAGTACAATTTCTTCAGTCAATGATTCGTCAGCAATATATTCTGCTAAGTGTCCTGTTGTCACAGAAAGAATTGCCTTGAATGACAAAAACGCATATATTGCCCTGAACAAATTGATATTCAGCTGAAGATTTCACAGAGTAACGCAGAAAATAAGAGATTATAAAAATTGCCAGTGTATCTTACATTTCTTCATAAATCTGTGTCTATCACAGTTGCAATATGTGTGACCAGTAACATTTTAAAATGTGTCAGTCTGGTTCAAGGAATGATTTTATTAAATAACTGGAAATTTTGGAGGGGACAGACTACGTTATAAATATTTGCTTTTACCTATATATGCCTATATAAAAGAAAGAAACAACTTGTAGCAATGATACACATTGTGACTCCAATTTCAGAAAAGCACAGCTAATTGGTGCATATGCTATTGAATTCTTTTGGCTTTATTTTTACGTACAATTTCAGCAATAGTACATGCAATGACATCTACAGCTAAAAACCTGAGACCCTTACAATATGCAGTTACATACTAGTTTATGTCAATAAGCTTCATCTCTTTGGCACCTTGTGGTGCTACAGCAATGTAAAGGGCACACAGACCACTTTATGGAACCATCAAGTGCATTCTGAAGGTGAGAATTCTTGAATTCCTCCTGCTGAGTAGGGAAGAGCACCCCACCTTTTTCTTTGTAACAGTTGTAGAGGTTTATAGTAGTTTTTATTTGCCCTCTAATATACACTAGGCTCTAGCTACCTACAGAACAGTGTGAAACAGCCTGGCCTTGAGTTTAAAAATGAACATTAGCAGAACAATGAAACTAACTCTATTATTTTTAATTCATTTGAAACCCATAAAATGACTTAGTCAGTCTAATCATGGTGAAGTCTTTAATTTGCCTTTCTGCTAACAATATTCAGCATTTTGAGATGACCTAGTTTAAAACAGCCAATGTCATAAATCTTCATTAAAGTGTCTGCAACTGTGATACATGTTGTTCCTTCACTGTTTGATTTTCGAATGCGACTTTATAGTTACATTAAGCCGGTTCTAGCAGGCTGCATCTCCAGTGTACAACTGGGAAGCTTGTCATTCACATTCAACACACTTCATGCTATTGCATTGTACATATTTGTATCTCTATTTAGCAGAAGTACAATCTCATGTGAAACAGAGCTCCGACTTGGATCCTCTAGTATGTCCTTTTGGTGTTACATCTTAGCCATTCCTTGTTATGATTTTCTCTTTTGTTGTAGTTAAGCATTCAGGATTGTTACTGTGGAAAGTTCAGTTCTGTCTTGATTTTCCTCTCACTGATATTACAACATCACACAAGGCTCTAACAATTCACATGTTATGCCTTGGTTACCTTGGTAAGTTCAAGAGCAAAATCCAGTGCAATTGCACATTGTCATATGGTGTAAATAGACTGCTTTGCTTCTGATTTTGTTCTGATGTTAGCATCAGTTTTAATGTGATAAAATTATCCTTGATTTATATTACTGTATGCAAGATCAGGATCAAGCCTGGTATATTCTAACTTGGTATGATTTCTGTGGTAAAAATGTACATTAGCTTACAATTTTTTAATACTAAGGTTACATACACAAAGTAATACTCAGGCTCACCTAACTTTAAAGCTCCTTGAAGAGGTAAGCAGTTAAGAGTGGAACTTACAAAAGATAGCATGCTTAGTAGAGACTCAGGATGAGAGACTACATTAGGAAGTAGCAGAAATAGGAAACTATTAAATATTTTAGTTCATATACTTCTGAGAGGCTTAGGCATCTAAGTCAAGGGTTCAGGAAAGTATGTATCTCTGAATTTACAGATCTGAGCCACCTTCGGGAGTGAGATGCACAAGCCAGATCACTTTTTTAATAGAAAGAGAGAAAATGTTGTAATGAACATGGGCTAAGGACAAAATTACTGTAGCCCAAGTCTTAGGCAACTCATTAGAAAGGACAGTCAGATTCTAGTCCTGCTGGTGGTGAATGTCTGTGCAAAACAGTTTCACATACATAAGGGAGGCTAGAAGATCTCCACACCAGACTCCATGACCTCATGGTTAGGGCACTGCTGAGATGTGAAAGATGTGTTTACCTCAGGCAGAGGCAAGAGTTGAACACAGGTCTGCCACATCCCGGTGTAGTAAGAGATCTAACCACTGAGGTATTAGTTGAAAGGCAATTGCCATCCACAGCTCCTTTCTTTGTTTTCAGAATGTGGTCTACTGATGCTTTGAGTATGTCTTCAGGACCAGGTTTCTCAAGGAATATAAGTGTGGAGAACCTATTTGTGAGCTGGGGGCTTAGACTAAAGAGAAAAGGTGATTTAGGCAATTGTGTCAAAACTGAGGGAATTTTGTGCATGCTAAGAGTTCAGGTAGAGAATTTTAGACTCAAAGTTTTAGGCTGGTGACCTAAGAGACCTTGTAATCTAGCAAAGGATTCATATTGTACTAGGCACTGCACAGGGACACTGTTCTGGTGTCAGAAACCATTCACAATTTATCAGAGAAGATGCAATGAAATGACTTGGCTGTTGTGACTTGAACAACGCTAGAATCAGAGTGTCGAGCTTCAGTCTGGCTTGTAACCCTGTATCCTCTCTATCCTTCTCAAATCAAAGGAATAGTTTTCTTGTATCTGGCTTTCCTGATGCCTGTCTCTTTACGCCAAGATAAAAGAGCAAGCATTTGCTGGGAAGAGGATGCTGAAATAAACTCTTACCAAAAATGTCACCACAGAGAGGGCCAATAGAAAAGTTGAATTAATCAATGAATCTCAGTTTAAAAAAAAAAAAAAAGCTCAAAAGCGTTTGCATAGTTGGTTGGTGCTAAATTCCTAGAAAACTATACAGGGTAGGATGGTGGGGAGAGGGGTGGTGTTTCTTCTGGAATTCCTGCTGGTGTCCTTATCCCACACTACTAAATAAGTCCCCAGCAAGAAAAGGATGGAGGATCCTAAAATTATCTGGCTTGATGGACAGTGAAGCTCTCTGTGATGTGGAAGTCATATGGGAACTAATTAGAATTTTGCTCTTTCTGAAAGACCAGGAAGCAGGATGAGTATCTGTTTCTGCAGTGACTAATATCTTTTGCATTCAGAAGCAAAGACGCTTCAAGTTATTTCTTAACAGCTCCTTCAGATCAAGGGATGAGAATGTGAGTGTAAAAGGTTTTAATGGATATATGTCTATATGTCTAGCGAGAGATCTAGTTGTATATAGCCACCTTGGATCTGCACTGCTCCAGAAAAATGATCCCTCATCTTGGCTTGTTCTTTCTGTGTTCATTCATAGTTAGAGAGACATGAAAATATTTACACACAAGTGTGTTAAACTATAGGGAAGAAAGACTTCTTTATTACAGCTCAGTATTGAATCTGTTGGGGAGAATGCTTGACATATTTTTAATGAGGACAGCTTCTTTCCGAAACATGTTAGGAGAGGTGGCATCACTTCACTGCAGAGTAATCCCTCCTGTGAGTTCTAATCTATGTGAAGTAAGTGGTCCACTTGACCTTGTCTCCTAATGAGAACAGATGATACTCTAGAGGCTGGACTTTGTGCAAAAGAGGAGATAAACTGAGGATAGTGGGAGTACAAGAGTGTGAGAAACCAAACTACAGTTTGTAAGTGTGCAGCAGAAAATTTCATCTGATATGCAGATATCAAAAATCCTTGCTCCAAAGCACTTCAGGATTGAGGTTATGAGAGATGGCCTTAAACCCTAAATGCTACAGAATCACTGAAGTTCCGCTGCAATGAAGTGTTTTAGGCGACAGATGCAGTGCGATGCAAACATCCTCGGTGGAAGGAGAAGAGCGCAGCTATGGAGAAGAATGGCGCATGGGTTCACACGCTTCAGATACCCAATCCTACAGAGAGAATCAGCATCTTCGTGGATGGCTGGGAAAGGGGGCCAACATGGAAGTGACCTGGTTTGCTAGACCCTTTGTTGCCTAATCAGCTAGAGAGCAGTAGCAGCCATCACGGGTTGGTTTCACTTTAGCTGGTGTGTAGAGGTGGCCTCACGGGGAGCTTTACAGGAACTGGACAATTTTACACGATGGTTGGGACCAACCTGACATAGGAATTCAGCTGGATCAGGAACAGAACAAGCTGCAGAGTGGCAAATGAGCATACATAATAGTGATGAAAGGGAGGTGCAGATAGAAAAAAAATATTTCTGATGGTACCTTAAAGATCAAAACTGGATTTAAAAGCAACGCCAATTTTTTGAGGCGCGAGAGTCGCGTTCTCACAGTGCGGGGCAGGGAAGTGACGTCACGCGTGTGTTAACGTTTTGGATGGCGCCATTTACCGGCTGAAGTGCTTTACCTGCGACGTCTCGCACCTGTGTTTTCAGAGCTGAGGAAGGTCACTGTGTTTGTACCTAGTGTGCCACATATTTGTGCTAAATTTGTCATCAAGGGTGTCTGTACATTGTAACCGTGGGTCAGCCTCCTCTTGCGTTTCAGAGCGATAACTTCAACATGTCGTAACATGATTTACACATTGACATGGAGCTCAGTAGCCGCTTACCTCAACCTAACTCCATTGCATGACTCTGACCTCTTCTCAAACCTTAGTAATTTAACTGGGCCCCAAAATGATCTCTAATAAGCTATTGACAGAGAAAATTACCTGTAGCAACAAGAAATGTATGCACCATTAAAAGTAACCGCTTGGTGTCACTCTTTTCCATAGTTAATACTGTATGAAGTTAAGGAAATATTTAAATTGTTTACTCCGTCGGTGTCTCCTTTTGGAAGCATTACTGTAGACAATTGGGTAGGAGCAGAGCTGCTCATGTAATGAAACAAATGTCGTCTTCTTTGAAATGAACTGTTTTCTGTAAAGATAATTATATCAGTATCCTGTATTACTCATTGCAGTGCCTCTGATTCTCCAAGGATGAGGCTGAAATTTAGAATCTGAGTAGATGTGGCATCTAAACTGTGGGCAGATGTACTTGTGGAAGGCTGCAACACTGCTGCATGTCATAACTACTCATTTCTCAGCTCCAAAACAAGTACTAGAGCAACTGCTGTCTTCTGTATGGAAACTATGACCATCATTTTTCATTTTATGAAAAATATAAAATTTAGCACAAAATTATTGTTGCAGCAATGCTATAGGGTCTGATGCATAGATGGTCTTATGCATAGATCGTCCCTTTCTAAATTAGGCTCTGCATGAAAGCAGGATGAAAAGACCATCCTTGACCAATTTAATCAAGTAACAATTAAAGTTCTGTTTTATTTTCCTTCAGTATAGGGTCTTAAAACTGTTACTGTATTTTTGAAAACTTTGCTATAAGTGTTGATGGAGGGTTATTAAGAGTAGAGTCATTTAACTTTTTACACTGTTCCTTTCCATTCCTTATTGTGAAGATGCACTTTTCCACTGGCAAAATATTTCAGTCTAAAATGCTTCTTCAGGGAAAATTGACCCTTGCATAGCTTGGCTTGTTTTGAAAGATTTTTTCAGTGACTTCTGAACTATTTCCTTCTTGATAGGAAGCAGTACAAATTAAAAAAAAAAAATCTTATAACACAATCTAGTGATGATTGGGATAAAATAGAATAGATAATAGGAATGTCTGGATTGGAATTTTTATGAGAAGGTCTGTTTTCATGACATTTCCAGTCCTGGCTTGCAATGTAAAGAGGGCAAATTAATCTCTGGATTTATAATTTCAGTTGAAGCCAAAGGGGGCAATACCTGTTTACCCTAATGCTGAATTGGACTCGACAGGCTCCACACTTCTGCATGCCTGTCCCAGTAGAATCGAAGGTCTTAAATATATTCCAGTCAAGAATATGGGCTGAAAAGGGCCACTTGGATCAGAGACACCTGTGCCCTACAAATGTGTGCAACCGTTTAATAGTTATTTAGTCCTCAAATTGCACTCTCCACACAGATCCAGAGCAGCAAAACATTTCCTAACAGCCTATATGAAATTTACGATCTACCTTACAAAATACTAAAAGTTGCAAAATCTGCAAAGCCTTGCAGGAAAAAAACAGAAGAGATTAAAAGCATTAGTAGTGACTTAGATCCTTATAATAATGGAGGATTAGGTAACTGAAAACGTTCTGTGATCTCAGGACACAACACTTCTTGCACTTTAGAGAGGAAGGCAGTCCCTCCCCAAAATAATTCCAACCTGTGTAACTTGAGACACATTGCTTTTTCATCCCCATATACTCTGATTCAGAGTTTTTAGTTGGTAAATTGTCCATTAGAACGTGGCACTTGAAAAGAAAATGACAATCCAAAAGAAAGGGTTGGATCTTGTTATTTATTCCACTTCATAAAAAAGGTGCTTGTCCAAACTCAAACATAGATTTCATATCCTCTCTTCGTTCTCCATAGTTCAAAGCAACTTGATGAAGAAAGTTGCAGATACGCAAAATCTGTTATGTGGAGTGGTAAGATATGTGACTCTTCATGACATAGTTGCTATGTTAGCTGTCAGGCTTATTCTTTAGCTATTAGGAAACAGAAGTCCTCCTCTGGGATTGGATAACCAGAATGCTGTGAGCAGGACCGAGATACCAAAAATTCTGCTTACTGCCTGTTAAAAGAGAGTAAGAATAACTTTTTTTTGCAAAGTACATCAGTTTACACTAAACTAGCCTTAAGAAATAACCTGTCAGAATTCTGTGTGAAAAGGAAAGAAGGGATATCTACCTATTATCTGTACATTGAAGTTTCAGCCATCAGTGATGGTGTGACAAAACGTGCCTATGGGGGAAGTGTACAATGTATGTGCATGCATTTTGCTGCTTCTGATATTTTTCAGCCCTAATGAATTTTGCAGAATGTGTTTAAGGTTAATGTCATGATGTGGCAGAAGCAGCCAGAGGTAGAAATTTGTAAGGAAGTCATAGCTGCTAAAGGCCATCTTACCATTGGATGGCACTGTAGTCCTTACTGCTCATAGTAATCACAGCCCTGAATAATTTTACTCCTCATAAGAATTTTAGGTCAAGCAGCAACTAATAGGGAAATAGTTACTGGAAAGATTTTTTTTATGGCTAATGTGATGTTAATAAAATAAAATTACACTTGCAGAGCTGGCTTTAGTTTTGCAGCACTAGATTTTAGGAAGTCTATGTTGAAATCGTGCCAGGTTGCTTAGTTTTCTAAATGAAGAATTCAAAATGCAGTTGATTCTGTCATATGGGACTCAGGTACTGTGTGCTCTCTACTGTCATAAAAGACGTTAGGAGTATGTTTTGTGATTATAGAGTATTTTACCCCAAGGCTTTCACTCACTGTTTTATGCTTTATGCAATGTTTTATATTAATGAGAGAATGTTTTCAGCAACCCTTTCTTTAAATAATCCTTTTTCCTTACAGCAGATATGGCGTATCTGAGTTTGGAATCGCCTTCACCTGTGTATCCTAGGGCTACAGAATGGGTGAGTACTTAAGTCTGCAGACCTGTAGTCTTGCAAGCATAAATATTTTTCACCTCAAGCTGAAGACACAGATGTTCAAGGGAATGTCTGCAGTTCATTCAAAGTTGTAGCTGCTGTTTTTACATATGCAAGGAAGCATTAGCTTAAATTTGAGTTATTGATACACTGTTAGTTTAATATTGAGACAGTTATGGCATTGGTATCACTATGACCATAGCATGGCATTCAGTGCAAGCAAGCCAGTTGCAAATTTACCTGAGTTTCCTGTAGGGTTTTGCAGTCTATTCTCAGTTCCTTGCTGCCAGTACACTTAGTTTGAACCCAAGTGAATTATATACATGAACTGCTGACTAGACTTGAGGCTGTGTATCCAAAGGCAAAGTGTTTGGCAGCAATATTGACCTAGCCTCACCTCCTTTGCCACCTGCTGCTGGTTTCTGTGGTATACCACCCCTTCAATTGTGCCAGCCCAACTATTTATGCAGCTGCACTTGGAAATGGAGCTGGGAACATATCTACTTAAAAAGAACCCCAACAAACTAGCTTTTCTTCTGGGTTAGTTTTAAGCAAGATCAGGTCTCCAGTATAGTGAACCACATGGCTACATAAACAATTTTTTAGAACAACAGAATACATTGATGCTGGGGCAGGAAGATTACAGAAGACAAATATCAATACCATAAGCTGGTATTGCCACTAAAGACTTATCTTGAGACACCACAACTAAATCTATGATTTCAGTGATTCACAGTAAACTGTGTTTTAAATTAAGATAAGGTCATATTTGAAATGATTCTGTTTGGAGCTACTTCCATATGCCATCTCCTGGTGGCACACAGACTTAGTATGGGCCCTGACAAGCACAGATAAACAGTTCTGAGCACAGCTCAACGTTGAGCTTAATATTTATGACAAAAAACCCAACCCATAAGTAAGATCACTGTAGTGACAGAAAATGCCTTATGTGGAAAGAGTGCCCTGAAATTCTTTTTACCTAGGAGTAGAATGAGAGCCTTCTAGTTTCAGGTAAGCCTCTAAGTGGAAAAAATAGTGATAGGAAAATAAGAGTACATCTATTTTAACCAGTATTTCATTGCAACAAGTGTGACTATTTTCATATTATCCTCTAAAGACCGGTTATTTCTGGAGGTGTATTTTACTTCTTTTGTAGTGTGTGAGTTTTATCGCTGTTAATTTATTTCCCATAAAGGAAGAGTTCAGATCAACTCCTTTTTGCTTAGTCCAAGAAGGGCTCAATAAAACTGCTTCAGAAACTAACACCGCATTTGGGATGACAGTAGGTAGATTTACTTATTGTATTTCCCCAGCACTGTATATAAACAAGTATCTTTCAGCTGAAACATTTTTTCCAAGTCAGATATAGTAAAAATTTCAAATCTGGCCTAGTTTGATAAGCAGACAAGCCAGAAAAATACTGCTGCAGGGGAAAGAAACCTCAGTGCATGGTTGGCCTTGGTGACTACCTGCCAGGAGAAAAGGGACCTATGAAACTTTCTTCTAACGTGTTATCTGATTCTCATCTGCTCAAACACTTCAGAGTTCAGGAAGAGCAGCCAAAGTCAATTTTTGCTTAGAGTGTTTAAAACCAAAAATAAACAGAAGGGAGAAGTTGTGCGTGTGCAGGAGGAGGTGTTGAGGTGGAGAATGGACAGGGTGGTGGGATTGGGGAGGGAATGTTTTAACCTACATTGACTCTTCTGAAATCCTCTTGGAAGTATACACTGTTTTCTCAAATGACAATGAAATTACACAATACATAATTGTGGTGGTGGAGAGCTGCTGGCGTGTATCGAGGGGCCAGTATTCTATCTGACCTCAACAGGTAGATGAAACAATAGTTAGTAAAAATTAGAGAACACCTTTGTCATTGCTGTGTGCTAATTATCTGATTCTACAAAGCCTGAAAAATGCCATCTGAAATGTGTGAAACAGAAACTGAATTTTCAGGTCTTTGTCTGTTAATATTTTAAAATACTTAAAAAAAAAAAAAAAAAAAAGAAAAGCTTTGCTGACTGTGCAGTACTCCAAAGTGCCTGAAATCCTGTGAACCCTCACAGTGTGCACTGTTATGCTGGTCCAGACACAACAAAATCCTTAGTATTTCAGGAACATTTTGTGAACTTGCCCCCGTCTTGCCGTCTGAGAAGAGGTACCTTGATGTTGCTTTCATCCAGATCTGTTTGATGATTGAGAGGTTAGTTATCTTGAGAGATTAGTTATCCCCTCAGTGCCTCCACCCTCCCCACCTGAATCAGGTATTCTCAGCCCAACCATCAAGCTAACTTAACCCTGTATTTAAATGGAAACGGTAGTATTTCTTCTGTAAAATTCTCTTTCAGTCTATTAACACCTTATTTATTGAATGTAATGGCTTATAAAGCTACAAGGGCTAATGCTCTTGGAATAGCTTGCTGTTTAGCAACCAGTCACCACCATTTTTCAGAGCTGCTCTGTTCCAAAGGAAGCTCCAAGAATGATTGTGGCTTGAGATGTAATTCCTCCCAACTCTGTAATATTGGTGCAGAGTATAAATTTCTTGGAGTCATCTTTTATGATGCAGCCCTGTCCCTTCTGTTATGTGTAATCTGCTCTGTGATTAAGAAAAAAGGGCAAGGTGCAAGTCCATGCTTTACTACTTCTTCCCTGTTGTGTGAATTGTATAGGGTAGCATACAGAACTGCATTTTCTTGAACAAGTTTTCAATGGATTGAGCAAGGATTCAAGAAGGAATTTTAATCTGGTATTTGAATTTATTTCAGGTATATGACATTTCTATGACAAGGTGACCCGCTTAGTGGATAAGGGAAAGGGTGTGGATGTTGTCTACCTAGACTTTAGTAAAGCCTTTCACACCATTTCGCACAGCATTCTCCTGCAGAAACTGGCTGCTCATGGCTTGGATGGGTGTACTCTTTGCTGGGTAAAAAACTGGCTGGATGGCTGGGCCCAGAGAGTTGTGAATGGAGTTAAATCCAGTTGGTGGCTGGTCACAGGTGGTGTTCCCCAGGGCTCAGTATTGGGACCAGTTCTATTTAATGTCTTTATCAATGATCTGGACAAGGGGATCGAGTACACCCTCAGTAAGTTTGCAGACAACACCAAGTTGGGCAGGAGTGTTGATCTGCTTGAGGGTAGGAAGGCTCTACAGAAAGATCTGGACAGGCTGGATCAATGGGCCGAGGCCAATTGTATGAGGTTCAACAAGGCTAAGTGCCAGGTCCTGCACTTGGGTCACAACAGGCTTGGGGAAGAGTGGCTGGAGAGCTGCCTGGCGGAAAAGGACCTGGGGGTGTTGGTCAACAACCGGCTGAATATGACCCAGCGGCGTGCCCAGGTGGCCAAGAAGGCCATTAGCATCCTGGCTTTTATCAGAAATAGTGTGGCCAGCAGGACTAGGGAAGAGATCGTCCCCCTGTACTCGGCACTGGTGAGGCCGCACCTCAAATACTGTGTTCAATTTTGGGCCCCTCACTACAAGAAAGACATTGAGGTGCTGGAGCGTGTCCAAAGAAGGGCCATGAAGCTGGTGAAGGGTCTAGAGCACAAGTCTTAAGAGGAGCAGCTGAGGGAACTGGGGTTGTTTAGTCTGGAGAAGAGGAGGCTGAGGGGAGACCTTATTGTGCTCTACAACTACCTAAAAGGAGGTTGTAGCGAGGTGGGTGTTGGTCTCTTCTCCCAAGTAACAAGTAATAGGACAAGAGGCAATGGCCTCAAGTTGCACCAGGGCAGGTTTAGATTGGATATTAGGAAAAATTGCTTCACCAAAAGGGTTGTCAAGCATTGGAACAGACTGCCCAGGGAAGTGGTTGAGTCACCATCCCTGGAGGTATTGACATGTAGACATGTGACATGGTGCTTGACATGTAGACATGTAGATGTGGTGCTTAGGGACATGGTTTAGTGGTGGACTTGGCAGTGCTAGGTTAATGGTTGGACTTGATCTTAAAGGTCTTTTCCAACCTAAACGATTCTATGGTTCTATGTAAGAGAGAGAAATTGAAGCGCTGTTACGAAATTAAAATATTGCTATATATTCTGCCTATGGTCTGTCTAGTAGCAGACAGATCTGCTTCTGTCCTTATTTAGGAGTGTAAATAATCCATATGTAATTTTTATCACAGAATTATGACAGTGTCTTGCCCACATTCTGCTTCTTCACATATCCTATGAAAACTAGGGTTGGGGCAGAACTTGCAGCTTGTGAATTTTCCAATATATTCTATACAAACTGACTAGCCATAATTTGGCTTTATATTTCATGAAAGAGGAATAGTATTAAAGCTTGGTTGGAACAGATCTTGAGAGGTAAAATTAGGGATCAGCTACAGGGATGTTTCTGCCAAATGTTTGTCTATGAGATTCTCAAGCTGAGCTCTACAGAATATATTGGGAGTGGAGGGGAGAAGAATATATTGACAGAGTTGCTGGAAACAGAGTGCAGGATGTATCAAGGAGTTCGAGACAAAGGTAGGGCTTAGCAATGAATTTCCACTCTTTTGCCTCTCATTACCTTCTCCCAGACACATCTTCCATTTTCAGCTCAGCGCCTTACAGCATTGATCTTCCATTATAATATCTATGAGGGTATCTCTCTCCCCATTAATGTGAGCACCACTGAGAAATCAGTTGAGGAGAAGAATACTAAGGGCACAAAATGTGTTGGAGCAGGGAGTGAAAGCATTCAGATGAACCTAAATAGACCTCAATGGATGAAGATTTCTCTAATATTCTCAGACATTCTATTCCAGTGCTTCAGTAGCTAGTGACATCTTTATTTCTAGTTCTGCTTGTAGCTCTATTCTTGCAAGGCATCTTCAAATGAGTTTTTTTCCAATGCTAAAATGAGTGGAAGGATTAGCCTGTATATCTTGAAGGATTATGTATTTTTATATACCAGTAATGCTAAGTGATATTCCAAAATTATTTTCTTATGCTATTTTTACATTTTAAACATTTTGGAGCAGATACTCCGGGCATCCAAATGCATATGTAAAATGTCCATGAGACTGGTTTGCAAACACATTAGGAAGCTGAATGTTACTGTATTATCACCATGTGCACATATGGACATTAGTAAGTACCTGCAGTAGATGTGGCATGTGAGCACGGTTGTGCCAGCTGCATGTGTAGTCAGAATAATGAAGGAGTTCTATATGCATTTTGAGCTTACATTTGTGTGTTTAGCTTCTTTAAAAATCAGTTACTTTGTCTGTCTGTGGCATCAGGCAGCAAGCATACCACATATGAATCATTATTGAGTGCTCTTGCTAAAGGATTAAATCACAAGCTCTCCTTATTTATAAAGAAAGCCCTTCCAGCAGGAATGAATCTCTCTTTTGTAACTGATAAAATAGGAGGAAATTTAACCAAACCAATTTATTCTGGTTCCTATGAAAAATACTGTCTGTGAAAACATAAAAGCACTTACAAAATGTCAACATTTCACTCCTATCTGCATGTAGATCAATATGAATGGGTCACAGTAACCTCTCAGAGAGCAGGTCTGCATGACAACCAAAACTAATGTGTATCTAAGGTTCTTAAAAAAAACACAAACCACCTTTATCCATGGAGTATCTGCTCCCAACAGGATAATTTATATCAGATAGGTCTGAATGATCTTGTATTAAGATGGCTTCTTTTAACTTTGCATTGTAGCAGAAGTAAAACTTTCGTCAATATAAACAGGCGTATTTAATCTAGAAGTATATATTCTGCATTGCTTGTTGTTTCACTTTCCTTCTTTGTCAAATGACTATCTTACTATGATACTTTTAAACATTTTTAACAGGCACAAATGTAGGAAAAGTTCTCAAATTGCATGTGTAATTATCACCACTGTATGCAGTAAGTTGTGGACATCTCTAGCTTGGGATAACATTTTCAAAAGCTATTAACTAAGAAGTTTAAAAGACATGTCTGTATCAGGTGCTGATATGAATAGTAGAGATGCCAGACTGACACAGGAACATGGTGCAGCATGCTTCTGCAGATGTGTTATTTGGCAGCTCTAAATAATATAACTTAAGTGTAGCAAAACTCTGGTAAGCCCTGCCTTCCTGCCCCATTTCTGATTGCATCACATCTCTGCCGTGATTCAGCAATACTGTTTCTGGTTGGGGTGCTAGTGCTCTGTCACAAGTGCATAGTCTTAGAAGTGTATGTACCCTTTGTGTGACATGAACATACCAGAAATTTGTTTGGAAATTAAAGATTCAGACTCCTAAGTATTAATGCTTTTGAAAATCACAGGATAACTATGTAGAATGTCTTTGCAGATCTTGTGTGGTGTACTGAAAGTCTGAATCCAGCTGGGAACTAAATGGTAAAACAAATAAAAAGACCTTAAAATATTGTCCAGTCTTGATGTCTTGGAAATAATTCTTCTTACCTAGATGCATAGTCCAGTAATATTGATCAGATTCCATGTACCCTGTGATTTGTGTTTAGCACCCTTGTAGTTTAATCAGGAGCCAGAAAAAAGTTGATGTACTGAAGATAGCTTTAATTTTAAAATCTGAAATTAAATAGCAAAATCAGAAGAAATATGAATACTTGGGATTTAAATTTAGCTCCTACTCTTTGGCATGCTAATTGAAAACTTAAATATGAAGAATTCAGATATGAAGTACGTTGCAAAGACTTGGGTTTTCTGGTTTTACATTGTTTCCTTTTGAAACCTCTTCATTTGCTACTAATTTCAATTTCATATGCAAGACCAGATTCAGCAAAATATTTGACTGTAAGATATATACTCAGACTTAATAATGTGCCTACCAGGTTTGCAAAATAAGTCAAAATTCTGAAAATTAATTTGTCTGTTTAAAATGTAATACGGAATACATACCCTAATTTTTTCCTCATCTGCCATGTTATTCTATTACATATTAAGTTACTGTACAGTACTGTTAAACATCGCAGCTAAATATAGTATTCAATAAATAAGAAACAAGATGGAAAGATTTATCTGTACTCATCCACCCAAAGGATCAAGCAGTTAAAATTATAATCAGATTCCTCTGAGTCTGATCTTTTACTGATGGTGAACACTAGCTCAGTAAAACCCAGAAGTACACGGGACAAAAATCTGGCACAAATATAAATCTGAATAGTTGTAAAAAGTTCATGTAAGTATTTCTTATCCAACAAACCTCAAATTCCTAAATGTTTGATAATGAATATTTCTCACAGCTCTCTGTAGCATCTCTTTTTAGTTCAGGTGCTGTAAAGGCACAAAGTACATCACAGTTAAGATGTAGCCACATCACCCAGAGCAGTCGAGAATCACCATGTCTCATAAATTGTTGTCTGTGTGCTGAGCTGTAGTCACTGACCACGAAGTCATTTTTAGCCTGTGCCAATTCTGTAGTAAAATGTGTTAGATTAAATCACTGTGAAGGTTGGGCCTAGTATTAAATTTTGGAGGTCTAGGGTCTAGTCCTTTTTACTTATCTTGACTGCATTCTTGTAGATTGGAGTAGGCCTTTAAATGGCAGGACCCTTTAAGGAGCTTATAAAAGATAATGCATAGTGGCAGTCCACATGCACTTCTGAACTACTTATGGTTACTTAAATGAAGGGAGGGAGTAGCCATTTGCATGCAGCTACAAGGTTTATTTTAGTTGCATTATTTGCAGGACTCTAACAACTGAGACACGAACTCCACAGGAGCGCAGGTTATTATCCCTTTGAAATTTGAAATGCACATTAAACAATCCAAGATTAACCAAAACTATGATCATTTTAAAGTCTTAAAGTTTCTGATATGTGTATACAGACATCATTTTTGCTACCTGCTGTCTGGAAATCTCTGGTATCATTGCAGAGCTACAAGTGTCTGGTTTACATTTTGTGGGGTTTGTATATAGTATAGTACGTTTTGCAAGATGTTTGCTGGATCAATTCCAATTCCTTTTCCAAAGCTTTATGCATAGGGAGATTACTGGGAAAACTAATGTTGATCCTCTTGGTAATGGGGACAGAGATGCAAACTCTCACCTATGTAGTAGATATCTCATGGGCTGCCTTCTAACGCTTAATATAGAAAGCAGTTGCCACTGAGGCCTGTCCTGTGATGAGTTATAATCAATAAATCATATGTTGTTGTTGGTTGTTCATGTTAGAACTTATTTAAAGACTTCAATGTCTTAAGCTGCTATGCAGTATTTTGCTGGTTTTTCTTGTTGCATATTCCATACTAATAGCTGTAATGTTGTGATTTACAACAATATTGATTCACATCTGATAGGATAGAAAAAAAGGGTTCATTGTGCCTTTTTCTCACTGGGTTTTTACGCTTATGTAACTGAATCAACTCCAGTAGTGTTACTCCTGATTTAAGTATGTAATAAGAATTGGGCTATTAAAGAATAACAGCAGGAAAAGAAAAATTCTATTATTTTCCCAAAGGAAGAGAATGAAAGGATGAAGAAGGAAACAATGCTTAATTAAGTCCACTGAATGTGTACTTTGCTACAGAAATTTGGGTTGATGTGGATTGCATTAAGCAAACAAGCTGCCCACAGGAAGAACCAAATGACACTGTTGGGTGTTAGCTGGCCACTTGTTGACCAAAATCAAAAATGAAAATGTCCTTTGTCACCTATAGATCATGAGCATTAGATTGACATAGCACGTATGTCCAGTTGTTGTGCAAATTAGTTTATTGACAAGTTGAAAATCAGATGATATGGTGCAGAAATGTTATTATCTATAAACTGTTTTGATCAATTTATAGAACTTCATTGATACAGGTTTAAATTTGGTGAAGATCTGGCTGTCAGTACTGTTATATGTGTGTGTGTATAAAATCTTGCAAATATATTTATTTCTTCCAGCGTAAAAGAAAATTGACGAATATCAAGAACAACTCATGAAATAGAAGCTGTGATAATTTCTCAATACAATAAGAAATACTTTCTAAGATACAAATATTCAGTATAAACTCTCTATGAAGGCCTTTGTTCACATTATTGTTTATAAATATTCTTGCTTTTTTGATTACAGAGGGGGTTTTGGTACTTAACTAATAAAGGCAAGTAGTTCCCTTTTTTTTTTTTTTAATCAGTCTGTGCTTTTATGTGATGGAATTGAATAGCATTCATATTCCCTAATTGTAGGCACATCTTACATTCCAAATACATACTCAGCTTTTAACGACCTGTACAGTAAATAGAAAAAGATGGCGATTTAGAGCTAGGCACATTGAATTGCGTTCCAAGGATACTGTGACTTTGTGTTGACAGTTGATTAAGTAAGGACAGCTAACTTCCCATTTAGCTATCTAGTTGTATTGGGTTTGCATGGCAAGGTTTTTGTAGCGCGGGGGCTACAAGGGTGGCTTCTGTGACAAGCTGCTAGAGGCTTCCCCCATGTCTGATAAAGCCAATGCCAGCTGGCTCCAAGATGGACCCACCACTGGCCAAGGCTGAGCCCTTCGGCAACAGTGGTAGCACCGCTGGGATAACAGATTTAAGAAAGGGGAAAAAGTTACTGCGCAGCAGCAATTGCAGCTGGAGAGAGGAGTGAGAAGATGTGAGAGAAACAACTCTGCAGACACCAAGGTCAGTGAAGAAGGAGGGAGAGGAGGTGCTCCAGGCACCAGAGCAGAGATTCTCCTGCAGCCCGTGGGGAAGACCATGGTGAGGCAGGCTGTCCCCCTGCAGCCCATGGAGGTCCACGGTGGAGCAGATATCCACCTGCAGCCCGTGGAGGACCCCACGCCGGAGCAGGGGGATGCCCGAAGGAGGCTGTGACCCTGTGGGAAGCCCGCGCTGGAGCAGACTCCAGGCAGGACCTGTGGCCCCGTGGAGAGAGGAGCCCACGCTGGAGCAGGTTTGCTGGCAGGGCTTGTGACCCCGCGGGGGACCCACGCTGGACCAGTCTGTTCCTGAAGGACTGCACCCTGTGGAAGGGACCCACGCTGGAGCAGTTCGTGGAGGGCTGCAGCCTGTGGGAAGGACTCACGTTGGAGAAGTTTGTGGAGGACTGTCTCCCGTGGGAGGGACCCCACGCTGGAGCAGGGGAAGAGTGTGAGGAGTCCTCCCCCTGCGGAGCAAGGAGTGGCAGAAACAACGTGTGATGAACTGACCGCAACCCCCATTCCCCGTCCCCCTGCACTGCTCAGAGGGGGAGGAGGTAGAGAATTCAGGAGTAAAGTTGAGCCCAGGAAGAAGGGAGGGGTGGGGGGAAAGTGTTTTTAAGATTTGGTTTTATTTCTCATTACCCTACTCTGATTTGACTGGTAATAAATTAATTTTTTTTTCCCAAGTCGAGTCTGTTTTGCCCGTGACAGTAATTGCTGAGTGATCTCCCTGTCCTTATCTCGACCCATGAGCCTTTCATTATATTTTCTCTCCCCTGTCCAGTTGAGGAGGGAATTGATAGAGCGGCTTTGGTGGGCAGCTGGCATCCAGCCAGGGCCAACCCACCACACTAGCTGATTGTGCACAAGTCAGTAGTATGAATTTCCACCTCTCTTCTTGATAATAAATTCAATATTACTAATTCTTTGCCCCCATAATGTACTCCCATTTGTGGCAGTTTGCTGCTGATTTTGATGAAAATGAAACAGAGCACTTATTACAGGTTAGGAGACTTTGACAATTATTTCCTTACAGCAGTAATTCATTTGTTCTAATAAAACTGCCAAGAACTCCAGAAGGGAAGCAAACAAACAAAATTCCTTTTGAAATGTCTTTGTATGACTGTGCGTGGCTTTCAGAGTCAGCAAAATCAGATCAAATATTCATTTTTAAAATAAAATTTTAGGGTAACTATTTTACAGTTGGTTTTAGGGTCATTTGACCTTTTTTTTTTTTTACAAGCAACTTTTAAGATAGAAAAAGGGACTTCATTTTTGCTACAGCAAAGCATTTTCAAATATTAGAACATCTTGTTTTATGAGGTGAAAAATCTCTGCTGCCAGAGCGCAGTTTTAAGTGCTGGAAAAGGCAGTGTCTTCACAGAAAATTGGACTATTTTTGAGTGAAGAAGCATGCAGATCTATGAAATACATTCCACCATGCAATATTTCAGTGAATCACAAAAATCTGTAGTTCAAGGTTTTATTTTCTGTAACTGAAATAGAAATATATAGCTAAGCTTGTAAGAAGAATGATTGAGTACTGGTTGAGAATTTTTTAGCAAAACATTCTTTGTCTAAAAATGCTGTTCTCTGTCTAAAAATGCTGTTTTGTTAGAAGAGAAAACACTTGTGGACATGTTGTACTTTTTACAAAAAACATCCGAGAACCAGAATGGAATTTCTAGTCAAAGTAAGAGAATGTGAGAGACACTCCCATTTTGGAAAATCAAGAAGTCCAGTGGTTAGCTCTGTCACTCACAACAGGCGCTTTAACTTTTGTCTCCTATGTCTCAGAGAAGTGCCTTAAAGAAATGGCTGTTTGAAATTTGGCTGCCTGTACATGGGTTATGTGCTCATGTTCTCCTCTTGGAAAAAAATGTGGAAGGTCTTCAGTTTATTCCAGTCCGGAATGCAGGTAAATGTTGATACTTCAGGATTTTTCTCAGATATTTTTTCCTGTCCTGCCATAAGTAGTTTAAACACAGCTTTTAGCCTTTGTATCATCTTACCATACATCTTGGTTTCACTCTTCCTTCTTTGGGATATCATATCATGTTTGTCTTACATGTGTTACCCAGATGAACAATGCCATGGGATGCGTGACCCACCTAATGGCTTGAAATTCTGGCGCTATATCGTTGGTTACAATAGTGGGGGCTGTGTACACCCAAAACCAAAAAATGTGTGCTTGGACAATAAGAAGATTTGGGCTTGTTTGTGTTTTGGTTTGCACATTCTGCACATAAGCCATTGATCCCAAGTAAATAACGAAGAAGAGAAAATCCATTAAATAAGTTATTCAAAATATCATAGAACTTGTCAAATTAATGATTTCACAAGTGGCATCCAACCAATTGTTTTTGCAGTAGAGCAGTTTTTTAGGGATTAGAGAAAATCCAGACTGTTCTCAGGCAAAATCCAGCTGAGGTGAGGTCAGAATTTTGCATTAGAGCTTAAAAGTCCAGAAGATTGTGGAAAATGTTGAATTGAATAAGTTTTGTGAAGTATTAATTTTATTTTTTCACTCCTGTGAAGCAGCTTATATCAATGTAAAGCCAGGCATGGGAGAAGTACATATATGTAAGACTGAAGACAGTTACTATTGCCTGAACAATGGTAAATGCTCAGTAATGAAATTTTGGTCAAATAGAAGTGGCTTAATGAGATGTGAAGCTAGCAGAATATCTATTATAAATTAAGAGATAAATCTGTGGCTACTTTGAAAATCCAGTCTTTATTGCTCAAACTAAGAGCAGTCAATAAGAAGAACTTACAAAGGAGATGGAAAAAGTATGTTACAATTATGCTTTAAATGTTATGGGATTACGAAACTTGTGTTTCACAACTACCTTTAATTTTGTCTTTATGAAATAATGTAAAATTTATAGGAAATATTTTTTTCCACGTTAGGCAATGTGATCTGCTCTTTGGTAACTAGGGGGAGAACACCAGAGGTGCTAAGCACTGTGATGCTTAACAGTTGAGCAACTGGAAGAGTTAACCTACTGGGTGATCCACAGTGTGGACATCTGTTTGCTTACGGTCAGAGAAGGTGCAAATCTAGAATGCCAGAGTGCCTCTAGGGTAGTCTAACACACACTGAAACTTAGGTACATAAAGACTGCCCAGGTGGTTTGTGAGTTTTTAACTCAGACTAACATTTCTGAAGCCAGAATAAATTTCTCAGTGATAATATGACTTGAAAAAAATTCACTTTAATTAATACATTTATAGATGTGGCTAGGTGTAGCTTATAGCTCACATCACAGAGACTGTCCCATAACCAGACAGGATGGTATTTTAGGAGTACTCAATTTTATCAGTTGGCATAGTTAAATATGCCTATATTGCTACTGCTAATTAGCAGGTTACAGAGATAATAAGAAAACTAAGATATATGAGAGATTTATTAGATGCTGGCACCCCTGCTGAAACTCTCCATGGAACAGATATCTGTACTTTGGGCAGGGCATTTTTTCCATGCAGAGTGGGTATGCTATTGTCCATATTTGTCTAATTTCGGCCTAAGTAGTTCCAGATTTCAACAAAACATAATATTTCTGAACTTTTTCCACTTGATATGTCTCTAATGACTGGGTATATTCAGCTGAACAGGGATTTGAACACTCCACTTACTAATGCTGTGAGTCTGATGGTCATGACCTAGGCCAAAAGAAATTGGTGAAATTGGCTTCTGGAATGTATGTGCAATGTACTGTGCATGATTCTAGTTTAGCTTCAAACCGCTGAAGGATGTACCTAGCTCATTTCCCAAGACGTCTTTCCTGTTTTTGAATTGAACAGGAATATAGTCCTCAAAGAGGCACTGAAATATAGAGAGCTGCCTGGTGGTGTTTGCTGAGCGGCCTCAAATTCCAATGTAATTGAAACTCAGCATTTTCTGTGAAGAGCCCAAGAACTCCAACAAACAGGAAGGTGATGGACATCTTCAGAAGAAGATTTTCTTGAGGATTGAATTTTAAATCTGCCAAATAAAAATTCTGTTTTCCAAAGTTAATTCTGTGTTAGACTACCATAAGATTTATAGATAGTTCAGGAAATTTCTCCTGTAAGCTTCTAGAAGCCAATGGCTGGAATGATACAACTTTGGTATCAGTGACTGGTACTCTCAAAAGAATTGAGGAGTTAAGACTTTGGTGCTATTAAAATTCTCATGAAGGCCCTAGTTCCACATTATCAGCTCAGCAGTCTTTGGGACTGTCAGCTAATTATCCATTCTGTGTAATTCTGTGGAAGGTTCTGGAACAGTCATTTAAAATCAACACCTATTTCTTTTTTTCTAAGGTGCTTTTTAGAATTTCAGAATGATTTTCAGAATCAGCACTCAAGTTCCTAACAAATTGTACAAGCCTGCATTGTGTTCTTGATGTTCTCAAAGTTATCCAGGTACAGGGCACTGGGTTGAGCCAAAATCTCATTTAGTACACTGGACATAAATTGTAGGTTTGGATTCCAAAAACTAGGCACTGGATGCCATGTACAGTAATTGAGTACTTGGATGCTGAGTCCAAGAAGTTCAGACTATCAAAGCTTTGGACTGAAAGCAATATAATTTGAAATGTCAGTATTCTGAAGAATGGTAGAGCTTGTAAGAATACTTCAGTGGATTTTTTAAATATTCACTGTGCACATTTATTAAAACATTGTAAATGTATAGCAGTCTACATCAGACATACTTAACACATTTAGGTCCTGTTTCTAAATGTTCTCTTGTACAGCAGTGAATTCGATGAATCAGATACCTGCTTTTGAACTGCACAAATATTCTACACAAAAAAACCTCTGAAGACATGTTTTAAATCAGTTGCTTAATAAATTTAGAAACACTTAGAAAATAGATCTGCACGTATAAACTATGTGGTTAGAAATGAACAAAACTAAATTTTGTTAAATAAAATTAATAGTGTGGTGTGATTGGAAAGTGTCCTTGTAATGTATGGAATTAAATGTTGTGAGGGAAACAAAACATAGTCAGCGATGAGTGTAAAACGTACAGCTTTGGGGAATGGGGTCTGGTAATTCTCTAGAAGAAAATTCTGCTAGGTTTCATTGGCCAGTTTGATTATTGGTACAATGTAGTTTCACAAGTTTTTAATATCCACTAAATATTTTTATAGTACCTCAGATCTCTGATTGTGCTCTCTACTCTTCAACCAGTCTTAACCCTGAAATTTCGCTACCTGGAATCAATAAGGAGAATCCAATGGGAGGTACTTTCCATGAGGGACATCCTCAGCTGCACAGATTCTCAGTTTTACCACAGATCTGAATCAGAGTCTTATCTGTAGGTCACAGGTTTAAATCTAGTAGTGACAGAAATTTTAACGTGACCATTACTCAGTGTGATGTGTGAGGCTTGTTAAGCCTCAGTCTGGTTTCTCTTTGGATTCATGTTATGAAAACAATCTAGCACTACAACAAGCACTAACAGTAATTTTAGTTCTTCCATGGAATTTTTAGCAGTAGCTCTTGAAGTGTTTTGTAAGGGAAGTCAATAACATTAATCCCATTTTTACTTAAAATCTGAATTATAGAGAGGTAAAGGTACTTCCCAAAAATCAGGCTGCTTGTGAGTGACAATTCAGAAACGGAGTGTAAGTGACAGGCATCTCACTCCAGTGCACCACCCACAGGGATCACAGCTCTTAAAAAGGAACTTTGAAGTGGAGCACCTTCTTTCAGTCTGCAGCGTGAACTTGGGTCTGAACTCTCTCAGCAGACCCTCAAGATCCAGGAGTGCCACGCTGGGAAACTTTTACTGTTCCCCACCAGGTGTGGTTTGGCGGTTGTCAGTCTGGCATTCTAAATTCATACCAGCAGCAGCAATTTCAGTTGTTGCTATCCAAATATTTCCTAGTCTTTTCTATATTTTATTATCTTTTTTACTTTTTTCTGTGCAAGTTTGGAAACTTGTTGGCCTTCATTTTTTTACCCAGCACCTTAACTGTGGCTATGAAGAGACTGGAAAGATTGTTTTTCTGTCCTTAAACTGCTTTCTGGATTTTGCGTATTAACACTGCAAACTTTTTCAGTCTCGACTTAAAGACCTGTTTAATATTTAACTCAAATAAACAGAACTGAGATTTTTTATACAAAACTAGCTATTGCAGGCCAAAAAATCTTTGGATTATTTTGTTTCAAATCATTTAAAGTAAAAACCATGAAAGAATGGACCTTTTGTAATACTTCAGCAAGTGCTACAAAAAGTAGAATGGGAAGTAGTAAGTATTTAAGGACACCTTTCCGCTGTGTGTGCTATTTGTGTTAGTAAGATTAGTACTTTTGAGTATTAACTTAAGAAGGTGCTGTGCAGAAAAACAAAAGCAAAATATTAGGCCTGTCATAGTTCATTTAATTTTCTGCTGATTTGCCCTCAATCTCATTCTCTTAACTCACTCTCCCCAGCTACTGTGATAAGTTTCTACTTGTTGCTGTTTTTTTCCATAGTAAAACTTTTGTCCCAGTGCCAGCACATTATGTTCCTGGTTAGAGCCGTGACGTCAAATGGTATCTGGCTCCAGGCCAAGGAATGTTGCTGGGAAGGAGTGAATGAATGAATGGATTTTTCAATTCACATTGTAGTTGCCTCTTTCAGAGCCAGGAATCTTCGTGTAATATTCAGTCAACTGGCTAATGTAAATTTATCAGTGTTTCTTAACAGAACTAGAAGGAACTTCAGAGAGAGTTCACAATATGTACAGCAACTCAGGAAAAATATTGTGATAAACTTCGAGTTCAGAACCGGTTATAATCACTAGAACCATGAAGGAAGAAAGAAAGATGTGATTCAATGCATACTGGCTGCTAAATTCTAAATATAGTAAGAGAAAGAACTCTGTGCCTGGAATAGTTATATCTAGTGTTCAGAAACTGCGAGAGAAGACAAATGCCAAATTATAAAAATTTCTGCGAGCTCATGTAGTATGCATTTCTTTCAAAAATAATATATCCTTAACTCTGCATGACAATACACTTCTTTTATCTGTACATTTGCAAAACTGAGGGATCAAAATTACAATTGAAATCAGAATTCACCGCTGTAAATTCAGTAATCCCAAAGTGCTGATAAAATTTTGGCCCTGAGTTTTTGCTCTGATTTTTATGAAAATCCTCTTGTAAAATGTCTCTCTCAACTGAAAGCTAATCTTCAGTTTACTGCCAGTTCGTTTTCATCATTTCCTGATGTGTGAGTCCTTCCAGGAGGAGGAAGAATAAGGTAACTTTGTAGCATTGCTTTTCTCATTTATATTTTATTCAGTGGTAGATGATCTATATTGTATCGGTTAGTCCCAAAGAATGAAGTGTAGCTAAACCCATGTCACAGTAGTTCCCTTCTTGATGGCAGCATGTGCAAATCCTGGTTTATTGTAGTTCTTAAGCAGTATGAGCTATAATAGAGAGACAGCTGAAGAATTTTTATTTAGTCTCTGAGGTCTTAGCCCCACCCTCTATCACGCAGACAGTCATTGAGTCAGAATCATTCAGGTTGGAAGGGAGCTGGCGAAGTCTCTAGTTCAGTTCCTGCTCAAAGCAGAATCAGCATTGAATTTAGACCAGTTTGCTAACCTCTCTGAACAGCCTGTTCCAGTGCTTAATTCCTCTCTCAGTGAAAAAGTTTTTCTATATATCCAGTCAGAAGCTCCCGTTTCAGTTTCGACCCCTGCCTCCTCCCACCATGCACCTCAGTAAAGAGCCTTGCTCTGGGTTCTCCGTTATCTCCTCTTAGCTGTTGGAAGGTCCCCCCAGGCTGCCTCTTTTCTAGGCTAAGCCAGGGTCAGTTCCCTCTTCATAGGTACTGCAGATCTCTGACTGTGTTGGTGGTGCTAACAGTGTATTCTCCACTTAGGAGAGTTTATGCAGCATTGTAGAAACAGACACACTAAATTTTCCCTCTACTTAATTCAGAAAAAAGGAAGCAAACCAATAGCATGGTTAAAATTATCAAAAAAAGAAAATCTTGTCTAAGTGAAATAAAACTTAATTTAACTTCAAACTATTTGGATACTTAAAAAAATTCTACCCACTCTGCATATGGCGTAAAGAAGTACTAATGAAGTGGGGTAATGTATTTGTTATGGTGAGTACCAAGATAAAGAACTAGCAACAAAATAGACAGTATTTTGAAATTTATAATAAGATTGTGGAATCAGATATGAAGAAAACATCTGTGAGGTCAGTTGGACTATGGACACTTTGTTAGGGAAGGCTTACTCAGTCAGAGTCCTAGAATACATGAAACAGTCTTTATTTAGAGGCTTTCAGTCATCTTGCACCTATATTGAAATGGAACAGGTGACTTCAGCCAGCTTCTTTCAGGGCCTAGCATCTATTGTATGAAGTTTTAGTTATTGCAATCAGTTTCTGTCTCCTTTCTAATGACCAAATTAACATGTTGGAATAACCTTTCTATGACAATACTGTACACACTTACCTTCAGTTTAATTACACAGAATTCTTCAACAGCTGGATGTACAGAAAGAGTAAATTGAATGTTTAGAGCATCCACAAAAGTTAGCTAATGCGCAGATTTGGCAGGAGAACAGTGCACGCTCTTGAATTTATAAGGAATAAATCAATACACATATGGAAGATACACTGATGAATTATGTGAAGGATCAGTGGTCCAAGAGCTGCCAAAGAGGGAACAACGGCATGGTATACCAGCTGGGGCCCACAACAGGCCTTCTGATGTATAAAGTCAGTAACTGTTGAATTAAGGACTGTCTAATAGTACTCAGGGCTCTTTTATAAGACACAGTAAAGAACAGTACTAAGCATCCCAATCTTTAACAAATCTGCGCACTCATAGAGTATTATTATAATAAATGTTTTACTGTTTCATAACTAAAAGACACTGTAATCCAGATTTTTAAAAATTCACATTTTTAAATGAATTTTGCTAATTGCTGCTACTCTTGCATGAATATAAAGGCATGCTTTTAAATCCTCCCCTTGGTAGCAAACAGTTATAACTATTTTGGCATCCAAAAGATGCACAATACCCTGTTGTAGAAGAATACCTGGATTCTCGGATGTATTTACCTGTTTCTTTGAAAGGATTCATGCATCTTAGTGAAAGTATGACTTCTTGAGTATTGTGTAAATACCATTTATACCATTTTTCATGCCAGATGGATCCAAAGATACATAAAAATCATTGTTCTGCATAAGTGACTAAATTCACTAATCTAGACTAATGCTGCAAGTATTCACATATGTGCTTACCTTTATTACTTTCACTATGCTTTTGAAATCAGTGGGATTATTTGCGTTAGAGTTAAGTACATACATAAGCATTTGCAGCATTGAGCTGAAAAAGTCTGGGTTTAAATACAAGCTTCTAAAAACCATGGTCATGCTCTACAGTATCCATCTGATTAGTCTGGTTTGGACAATGGCGGAAGAAGATATTTTGTGATCCTCTTTTTTTCTGATTTGGGTAATAAAAACATAATGAAGAGAACAATAATGGCACCCAGTCCCTCAAGCAGATGGTGATACCATTTTCTTCTGCATCTTGTTTTGAAGATTATTAAGTAGGACTGGCATGAATTGTTTTTCTTTCTTGACCCAGCATGATTATTTGATTGTGAGTCTTGCATATAACTTTGCCATCACCAATTAACCTCCAGCTTTATTGGATGTAATTGTATGTACTATAAATGGTGTACCGTAAGTGTCTGAGGCTGAGAGCTCTTTCAGAGGTGAATGATCTCTTCACATGCAGTATGATACAATCTCTGAGACAGTTCTCTTCAATACAGTTTGAAGAGAAGTAGTCTTTTAACCTTTCAGATAAGCAAATTTTAGTGCAGAATTGGATATGGAGAAAAGACTGGAGTAGCAAATAGTCCAGGACAATGCATACCTCAGCATATGAAATAGGTAAAACGTGAGCAGTAGCAGTGGCTTCCATCCGTTTCTGAAGAAACCAGCAGCAAACAAAGCAAAATTGTTCAGTATATCCTCTCTGAGGATATTGTCAGTGAAACAATGCCAGTTTATATGATCTGTGACAAATATGTCTGGGATAACTGTGGATACATCGTGCCCTTAACAGCACTTGGGGTGTCAGCCAGTCAGCAGCCAACCTCTCAGGTCAAATTCAGTGGAACCAGAAGAACTTGTTGAGCTGGTGAAGTTGGGATCAGTAGGAGGGCTTGCAGTCAGTTCTGTCTGTTAGCATGTCTTTAATTTTCTAAGAGTTTTGACACTGTAGCTTTGAGGCTTTTTTTTTTGCAGCTGACTGTGAGTGGTCAGGGATGCAATGAACTTGTATCATGATGTGGGAAACAGCTATCACAGATGGATTACAGAACAGAGGAGAATGTTCCGCTGATTGTAGCTTGCTGAGGTACTTGGCTTCAAAGCAGTAAGATGACACTTACTTATGCCTCCAATGAGAGGCCTTTACCGGGGAAGAAATACTGATCAGCCATAGAGCCAAAGGTGCTTCTAGCGTAATTGTGGCAGTGCCGGTACTTTGTACTAAAGCAGTGCAGTCAAACGTGATATAATGTAACTATCCTTCCAGCGAGAAACAACTCATACCAGCGAAGGGCTGTTTTACTGATTTGTTTCTACATTATGGGTTTCTCCTAGCAGATCTCATGCACCTCTTCACGCCTCTCACATACACGATATACACCTCCAGAGGTCTGTAGTGTAGACCTAGCCTGAGGCTTTAATGCTCCAGTGCTCTTTTCCTTTGAAATTGCAACAGCTCCATTTTTCCCACAGAAGTAAAGGGCACAGTAGTGGGTGTGGGAACTATGTAATGGGTGGACCTCAAAACTTCACATTTTATTTCAGTTAGTTCCCCAAAATTTCCATGCTGCTGGCCCAACCAATTCAAACTGGTTTGATCAGCAGAATTAAGCACACTATAATTGGACTGGCTTATATGGTGGCACTTTTGAATCCAGACAGTGTCACAACACATAAGTACAAAGAGGTAAATAATGACAAGTAACTGGACTTCCTTGAACCTCCCCAGACATATTCTGTTTTATTCACAGCAAAGGTTCAGAACTGCTCATGTTTTAATTGAACCACTTCACTCATCCCTAAATGAAAACAGTTGCAAACAGTGTCCAATGTACATAGCCCCAGGCACTGTAAAACAATCAAAAGAAAAGACTTTTCTTTGTCTTATTTATTTACTTGAAGCTAAAGAAAAATGCCAAAATTCTGCCCTTGAACAAATCACCACTTTTTACCCCAGGCAGAAGTTCCAGTTTTTTCCTAACTTATGAGTTGTTTTTGTTTGTATTTGTGTTTGTATATTTTTTTATATCTTATTTGTTTGCTTTTCCTGCTTCTTAAAATTGTCTCTTCTCTTTAGAAGTGGGGGGGAAGGAAAGAAATTGAGGTGAAACCACAACATGTTTTCATTTTCATGTAACAAACAGATCTTTTTTCCACAAGCTTCTGCAGGCAATAAATACCAAATATGGCTTGAGACAATAAATTATAATGTCCTTCAGAGAATGCAGAGCTGGGAAAAGAAGAAATGCAAGTGTTTGCAACATGTGTTAAGAGAGATAGCTGATTGAGATTTCTTTGTTAACTCTACATTGTCTCATAATTTATATTTGTAAAAGATAACAATGATATTATTTATCCTTGTGCTGCTCACTTTCAGTTTGCCAAAGTCTTTACAAGTGTGAATATGTATCATTATTTCTGTTTTTCAAATATATCTCACATAAAAGTAGCAAAATCCCCATGGAAGTTAAGGCTGACATTTTCAAAAGATTGAGTGTCTTATGTTAGTCTTCATTGATGGCAGCTTGGTGAATATTCTGTGTTGTAACTTAGAAGCAAGCTGAATCTTAAGTAGAGCAACAGGTAAGCTAATCAGCATTAGAGAAAACTCCTGGAGGGAGAGATATAAAACTTCACTTACCACTAATTTCTAAAGAGGGCTAAATTACCTACAAGAACATCGTTCAGGAAGATTTTTCATGTGTCAATGCAGCATAAAGAGAAGCAATTTCTTTGTACTATTCCAAGGCAAGGTTCTACAGAAATGAAATTATGTAAGGGGGCCTTAACGTAAAGGAGACAGAACTCTTGTTTTGTTCTGTTTGATATATTATTCTATATGTGCCTTTTGTCAGAATCTTATCTTTAGATACCTTCACGTCAGGATTAGATATCATTTCATAGAGTCTCTCTGGGACACTGGAATTCTACAACAGTAGTCAAATGAGCTAGATCCCAGTGACTCCATGTTCTGCAAGAACCCAGTTAGAGTCCAAGGAGTGCAACATCAGAAGCAATTTAGTTTCTCCACCCTGGGTTCTGTCACTGCATCCTTGTTTCACCTTCTGTCGCCCAAACTAGAATTCTTTCCTTCCTTGATCATTCAGTGTAACATTCATGCCTTATCACCAGATGAACCTCACATACTTATGTGCTCAAACAAACTGTACAAAAATTAACTGGGCAGGTCCTATGAAAAGCTGAAGCATTTAATTATCTGTGTCCTGCTTTAACAATCTCTACTTAAAAATGTAAATTTCATGGATAATGAGATGATAAATGAGATAAGAAACAATTCCTATCTTTGAGGCCTGTATGTCTTATACCTCCTCCTGCTGCTGCAGAAGTCAAAGGTAAACTCTGCATATTGAGATTTGTCCTGAGAAAACTGAACATTGAAAAAGAAATGCTTGTTTATTAGATGAATTGGCTTCATCAAGGACTGCTCTGATTCTTTTAAATAAGATTGGAAAAAAGTCTTCTGACTTTGCAGCTCTCTGTATATAGATAAATTATAAGGAATGTTCAGAAAGTCAGGTCAGTTCATAGGTTAGCCCTTGTAACTTTTGTGTTGTAAACAGGTATGTGTTTGTATGTAACTTTTTGGATGTAATAAAACATGTATTGGTTTAAAAAGTTATGTCAGAAAAATGTCCTTCTTGGGTAAAGATTGAGTACATTTGAAGGGACCCTGAGGATCAGCAGGACTTAAGTGGACAAGGACAATACAAAAAGTTGCCTTATTACAAAAATGTGTCCAAAACAAAAATGTGTCTCTGGAAAAGCCAGGTTTGGTTGAAGGGATAGGTACCTGAAAACCCATAATCTACACAAACAGAAATCTCTTACTTTCAGGACATCATGCATAAACTTATAGTGAAAAAACATATGTATTTGTTTATTGTTTGTGATTACCCAATCTTCTGCACATTTTTAGTAAATGTTACTTAAAATAATTGCTGTAAAATCAGCATAATTTGCTTAGTTAGGAGTTTGGGATTTTTTGTGAAGGAATCACAGAATATTTGTGGCTGGAAGGGACCTCTGAACGTCATCTAGTCCAACTCCCCAGTTCAAAGCAGGACCAAGATAAGCAGTTTACGCAGGACTGTGTCTAGTTTGAGTATTTCTAATGATAGAGACTCCACAAGCTCCTCACAGTGCAAGCTGTTCCTGTGCTAGACCACACTCACAGTAAAAAAGATTTTTCTTATGTTTAAGTTGAATTTCCTGTGTTTCATTATGTGCCCATAATGAACAGAATATTAACATACCCAAAATTGGACACACTGTTGACTACAACGTTAATTTGCTCATCTGTAAAATAAGCCACTATTATAATAACCCTTACAACATCAGCAGATATATGAGGCTGTTGCTGGTATTGAAACATGTATGCTTCTGTACCAGAGCAGGCATTATATTTCAGATTATGCTGGGTTATACTCTTGCTGACTTTTAATAATGATTTTTAGTTTAGCAAAAGCCTCAAAGTGCCTGATACCAGAAATGTATTGTTGGTATAGTCATTTGTATAATGATTTGAGAGTTGCAAATGTGCTTGACTAAAAAGTGGCTTCTATAAATAGGTAGACACTTTAAGGGCTACAGTGGAGGAAGCCCTGAGCTTCAGCTAAGAAGGGAACTCGCACAAGATTTGCCATGGCCCCAGGAAAGACAGTGCATTATAGAGCCGGAGAAAATGATTTTTTTCTCTTCTCTCCTTGCCCTGCTGTCTCTGAGGATGTATTATTTTATGTCACATCTTGGTATTTTAACTGTGGAACTAACCTTTTTATAAGCAGAGCAAAAGGTGATGTATATTATACTGTTTTTTGAAAGCACTGTTAATGATCTTTTGGGTTTGCCCTTGTCCATGTAGTGTAAAATAATGTTTGGATGATAGTGTTTTGCTTGGCTTCTTTCCAGGTTTTTTCTACTTGCTTTACCACTTCTCTCTGTATGTGTAATATCTGACTAGCGATCCCACAAAAAGGTAATAATATATTACAAAGTCTTTTTTGCTACCCTCTCCTGGGAAACAGAGGCATTGGCAGTAGTAATATTTTTCCGTCTATTAATAAAGGAACAAAAGTGATCTTAATATGGATGATTTGCTTACCTTGTTGAATAAGTTTTGCATAAGTATTGCCTGCAAAAGGACGAGACTTGGAAGCTCAGGCAAACCACTTCCCCTTTACTATGTAGCGGCCTACCTATTCAGTTAAATTTCAGCTGTATTATGAAGGTCTGCCATCTCCAGTAATTGGGCATGGTACATGGTATGTAGTGTGTTGTTTTGAGGACAGCAGTAAGATATGCCAAGCACATTCTGAAGAACCCAGTTGGTTGCCAGAGTGTGCAGAAAGCCTGAGTCTTACCCAATCCATTTGTACAAGAAAGAACCTCTTCCAGTGACAGAGATTTTCTCAAAATTTTGAGGACTTTGCACAGTTCTCATGCAGGTTGTACCTACAGTGGGAATGTTACTTGGATAACAGTGTACATTTAATGGATCAAAGTGTGGCTTTCTTGTTCAGTAATTATAGAGTCCTTATACAAAAATCCTGTTGTAAAAATGGAACAGAGTTTGATCCATTACATTTAATGGAAAGGATGGTAGAAACTTACCAACTCCTGGATGCAGAAAAGTCCTTTAAATTCTTAAAGCCTTTATCTTAGTACAGCAGATCCCTCCCATCTTAGTATCATGCTTTGAGTAACAGAGGATGTAAATGGAACACACAGATTTGCGTGGTAATCTGGCCCTTTGATGAAAGCTTAGGTTTATATTACTATATACTATTCATTCCTTAGCTATTATACACAGAAGGACTCAAATAATAACAATATCATTATGAATTTAAAAATCTCCAAAGACAGGAATTTGAGAATTCAGATTAATATTTAGATTTTTATCTTGAGTGTATGTTGTATTTGTGTCACCAGATTGTGACGGGAAAAATTTCAAGATTATTCCTGACTACCACTGAATTCATGAGTGATTTTGGATAAACTATTTCTGCCTTATGTTTCTCTTAACAGTCTTTGGCATATCTTTTCACCATTTATGTTAGCTATTTCTACAGTCTGTATTGGATGCACAGGAAGATCAAAGAGAAAAATGACTTTTTCTAGACCTCATGTCTGTTTGACTCTGCCATCAAATGGTGTACTTTATTATTACCCACTGCCTTCTCTCTGTTTCTTAGTTGTTCCATTATTATTTTATTTTTTTAATACAAACTTATCTCCAGCAATACAAATTTCACATCAGTGTAGTAACCTTGTCCACAGATACGAATTGTAATGGAAAACTGTCACATGGAAAAAAGGGTTTTTTTCCATGTAGATTTTTGATACTGCTATTGTTGAATACCATTTTCAAACTCTGCTTACATCTCACTTTTGGAAGTTTCTGATTCATCTGAGATCAAAGTTCCTTTGCTGTAGCACTGTGAAGGCCGAAGAAGAAATAGAGGACATAGCAGAAGAGACTGCAATTCAAACTACTACCTTTTAATATCAATTATGTCATGGAAGGACAAAATATTTGCCCCTGAAGTGGTTAAAAATGTGAAATAATTTTATATATACATGAGACCTTTATAGGCTTAAACCATATGCCTGAAATGTGTTACAACCTCTCAACCCCTTCGGATGACAGATGCTACTTTAAGATGAAAAGCTTAACTCTGCGTTAAGGCAGAAAATGCACCAAAGATATGCAAGTAAAGCATTCATGTGATCTTGATGGGATAACTAGACGATTCTCTAGAATATGTACTTCAAGAAGTTGAGGAGTGGAATTGGGGTGTCAGGATTATTGCTAGACCAGTCATTCCTCTCAGGTGCTTATTAATGGAATGTGGAGTTTTTGAGGAAATGTACAAACTCATT
Organism: Gymnogyps californianus; assembly: GCF_018139145.2. Lineage (NCBI taxonomy): Eukaryota > Metazoa > Chordata > Aves > Accipitriformes > Cathartidae > Gymnogyps > Gymnogyps californianus. Next base: position 8,612,819 of record NC_059487.1, on the reverse strand, counting down.
CGTCCTTATCAGCAAATGTGTCCAAAATAAGTACTGTCAACTGTCAGATCTGGCAAGTGCTGTACATACTGTACCCTGAGAGTTCAGTCACGATGCTATGAGGTTGTTTACTTTGCTTTTCTATCTGAAGAGTTATACAGGTGTGTACCTTGTGGGAAGATAAAAAAAAGGGTGGGGGTTGAGAGGGAGGGAATGTTTAAGAAGTAGGATGATAATGAGCATAGTGCTATGTTGGGAAGATTTGATTGAGCCCCAAGCACAGGGTGATTTTAAAAAGCATGGTAAAGGTGAAGAGCAGCTGGGTACTTTGAGGTTTAGTGCAAAGTGTAAGCTTATCCACTGACAATGTTCAAATACTAACATATATAATTATGGTAATCTGTGTAATATTTATAGGGCTTGCAACCTAGCTAGCCTTGAAATAGTTAAAAATGCAGATCTATCTCAGAACAGATGGGAGCTGGCAATATTTTAGACCATGTGTTTTTAGGCTGTGTTCAGGTTTTACTGAAATAAGGCTGCATGCCTATTTCCCACCCAATTTTGTTTTGCTGTATTGACACATGAATATTTGTTTTTATTGACACATGAACGTTTGCTTTTGTCTTGACTTCAAGATGTCAATCTTGTGTTTATTTAAGAGATTAACAGAGATACTGGTTGGAAGGGACCTTAACTAATAAACTTGTTCAAAGTCTTGCTTGAAAGAGGACGAGTTGGTTCAGTGCACTGTGTAACTCAAAGCTTTCGGAAGTCAGTATACTGCTGAAAATGCTGAGCTATTTGACAGTGATTGGTGGCAGCAATAGTAGTGGTTATAGATATGCATGATAGTGAGCCATCATAACTTTAACTATTCAGAATATTCCTGCCTAAGCTGTGAGATACTTTTAGTTGCTTGGAGTGCCAAGATTTCAATAAGAAAAGGAGTCTGAACTAGACCACTTGTGGCATTTTGAAATCTTGCTGCAACTCTGGGGCTTGCCTCATACCTATGAAAAGGGCAGGAACATGCCTGAACTGTGGAAGAAGAAGTATTTTTACATTTTGCTATTGTGGCAAACAGCAGGCACATGGGTTTCACTGCACAATCCCAAAACAGTGGGGCCAGCTGGACTGGGTGGGCAGCCTGCTGACATCTAGTGACAGAGGTTATGGGGAACGTAGTTTGCTTCTTTCAGCAGCCTATAGAAGGAGCAGCGTGTAGCTCATTCCCTACGGCATTTTAGCTAAACCTACTTTACTCAGAATATATCAGAGTACTTTGGCTGTCTGCTTGATCTTGTACCAATGGACAGTTGCAAAGCCACAATGTAGTTTCAGGAATATTGATCATACTAATGTACTTTCACCACAGAATATGTTAAAGACAAATTTCTCCATCAAGGAAAACAGAGGAGGAACTAGTGTGTTCTAATATTGTATGCTGAACATTTTTCTTCTAACTCTAGAAGCAAATAAAGTTGCTTTGTAAAGACATGATTCACTACTTTCTTCTGAGAACAACACTGTGTTGAAGTGAACAATCCCCACTATTTTGCATTTTAGTGTTAATTTATGTAACAGTTTGGATAACAGCATTTTTCTTAACAGATTATTTTTGTAAGGTTGTAGAGTGATATTGAGATGTTAACTGATTTTCTGATGTTTGTATTACTTCTATACTCGATATATTTAATTAAAAATAATTACACAAAGAAGTAATAAATATTTATACATGCTGCACTCTCAGAACATAGGATAACTTAAGTAAGTGGTAAGTTTATTTATGTATTTCAGTTTGTGGTGCCTGTTAGTCACTTGGTGAAAAAAGGTTAAGTTTCCTTGGGCCTGCATCCAATGTTGCCTATACCAAGTGTTCACTACCAGTTAGTATGCTCGTTTTCAAGGTATTAGGGACAGCTGCACTTTCTGTGACCCAGCTTGTGAGGGTGAGGAGGGTTTATTAATTTTCCTGCTGTCATTTTGGGACTTCACTGACAGTGTTCAGCAGTTCTCTGTCTTTTCCCCTACTATTTTCTTCAGCTGATTTCACGTTAAGGGCTAAGTCTTATCTGGCCTGCACTTTTTTTATTAGATGCTCAAATTTTCTTTAAAGATATCTCAAGGATAATGAATTATCTCTTTCCTGTCAGCCAAAATTATGTCTTCTTTTGGACCAAGTTGAGATTTATTTTAAAAGGAATACCAACTTCAAAGCCTTACTCCTCAGAAATATAGTTACAGTGTCCTTTCACAGCCTGAGTACCCATGATAGATAGCTACCAATGCATATGCCAATGTGATTCATTTGATAACAGTTTGTGTGCATTGATAAACCACACAGGCCTGTACTGGAGCTTGGAAGAAGTACTGAGAATTAGTGGCTTACAAAATCTAAAGCCAACTCTGACATGTATTCCTCATGAACCTTGTTGTGAGGCTGAGCCTCCATTTCCCAGCCTTTCCAGCCATGATACTTCTGAGGTTGCAAACAACAGTCTGCTAAGTAATGTAATATGCTTTGATGGCAGCATAGCGACTGAGTCACTACGTAGGTTACTGCTGCCTTGACAGCACATCTGCTGAAGAGCTGCTGGAGCAGTTTTCAGCAATGCTTCCTTTTCAGGTTCGGTCTCTGATGGTAATGTTTCTTTGGAGGTCTTTGGGTAATTGGATTTGCTGTGACTGCTTGCTGTGCGGCGAAGTGTTCATATATGAACTCGAAGTGTTCATATAATGATGGAAAAGTTGTGGTTAAATTTTTCTATATACATATGAAGGTGCTGGATCTGCCGCCCATACACAAAACTCATAGAGAATCTTTGATACATGCTTAGCTAAGGACATTAATCTGTTGTGATTTGGGAGATGTTTTCCTCCAAAATCGCCAAAGTAGGAAATGAAGAAGTTTTTTCAGATAATTTGGAAGAGGAAAAGGGAGATGCATTACCTTACGAAAAAATCTTTACAGGCCAAAAATATGTTCTTTTCCTAACAGTATAGAATTGATGGAGGTATTTGTTACAGCTGTGACCTGGGAGACATTATCAGTTGTATTCTGTACTAAACTGGTCTAGAGAATCTAATGAAGAGAAAACAGTAGGTCAGATTAATGCAGTGAAATTGATAATTATTATTCTGGGCCTGTATTCATGGCCGTAGCATTGCATGTGCATTGTGTGATTGCATCGTTGCATCTAGGAAGTGATGTAGTTGAAGACCAGGAATTATTAGCAAAATGTAATTCAGATTAAGGAGGATCAGTTCCGCTGTCGCTGACTGTTGCCAGACTAAGAGTGAGATATTTCAGAGAAGAGGGGAAGTTTGGCTATACAAGGGAGGTAAGCAGTGTGATGCCTTTTGGAAAAATGCAGAATTCTGTCACCTTTTCTCACATCCTGCTGGGAATGCAGTTTTCTGCCCTCATGACATGACTCATTCTGTACAACTGGTTCTGTAGGCTGCATGCAGGGATTGTCAAGCCCTGAATTTCCCTTGTCCCTATCTTCTCTGGAAAGAAGGTTGAGGAAACTGCCCCTGTACTTCTTTATGTGCATGGACTCAACTAGTCCTGATTTCCCCCAGGCTATTTGTGCCCTTCCTGCATTGATCATCTAAATTCAAGGTGAAGCAAGACCTGATCTTTAGGCAACTGCTTTCTCCATTTTCTTCAGTCATACTTTGCTTCCCATTTGAAATCCTTACTGGATGTGTAATCTATACTATAGAGGGCATCTATCCTGGACACACGATTAAAAGCCTAGTCAACTTTACAGTCATTTGGAAAAGAAGATGGCCTGTACTGTCCTCTGCAAAACCTCTTTTACTTTGCTATGTAAGCAGACTAAATTCTGACTATTGGATGCCTAGAGTACAGAGCAGTGTCTCTTTTAGTGTACAATTTGCTGTCTTTCCCTCTGCCATTAAGCCATGAACTGGGATGGTTTTGGATTCCAAACTCACCAGAGTACAGTTTTAATTTGCATGAACAGCAAAGTCATTCTGACTGATAAAATTCCTTGGGGAAAAAGCACCATTTCTATATTGCTTTCTGTCATGGTGGAAGTATATCAGTGCTTCTGTCACTTGAGACAAAGCTGTCACTTGAGACAAAGATTTCTGCTCTAAACTATATATATTAAAAATTCCTTAGTTAACAAGCAGTTAAAAAATGTGAGGACTTATTTTCCATTCACTTATACTGGATTTCTACATGTATATCTTCAATTGCTACTTTGAAGCCACCCTAATTTATACCCATATAAATGAGAGGAGAAAGGGACCTCATCGATTGCTTGGAAAATTACCATGAAATGTTAAGATTATTTATGGAGGTGTTCAATGTCTGCAAGCAGAAGTGATGCTACAATAAACATAAAAAAGAAGAAAAAAATAGTGCTGAAAAGCTGCATTTCTGCAAAATTCAAGTTTAGTTTTAGACTAAATTCAAGAAAATTGACTTAGCTCTCCCTGCCCACTACAGCAAATACATTAGGCATCCTAATGTGGTGGAAAGCAGGCCATGATGCAACTGAGCGCATACCAAATGACGAAGCTTCCATTTGTACTATATATTGTGGATATTTGCATTTATGAGATAATTTTTGCTGGCACGGATGAAACAGCAATGAAAACGTTATTGTACAATCCCGGGATGGAGTTTTTTGCCAGTTCATAAATGCATGCAATGGAAACAATGTTTCTGAATAAAATCAAAGCGCTACATGAACTGTTCAGTCATCTGAATGTTTCCATTTGGAATGCTGAATAAGAGTCCTATTTCTAATCCAAGACGGTTTTTATTAGCACTCAGTGCATTTAGCACAAGCACAGACCAGTTCTGAAATCAGCCAGGGTACAGCCTGAATAATAGGGAAGTTATTTTCTGCATAAACACTAGATTTATTAAGGCCTATTTTTTCTGTCTCATGAAAGACTAGTTGCAACTTGTTTGAGGAAGCCATCAGAACAATTTATGTGTTCTCAGGATCTCCGAGAAAAGAAGATAGATTGACATCACTGTACAAACAATACTGCATTTATACCTGTTACATCTTCTACAGAATGCCATAAAATATTGGTGCAGCAGTTACCTGCTCTGTAACTTCCGTCTTCAGAATTTATCTAAAATTGGGATCATACCATACTCAAAGTCCTGCTGAGTAATTCAAATGAAAGATGGACAAGTTATCAGCTTTCTAAAATGAAGGTTGCTTTTAATTTATTCTCTGTCTCATCACTTTATTGGCTCACATTACCATCATTCCAGTTATGCTGCTTATCTTCCAACTATTGTCTTGCTGCATGACAATTTATGTAAAATGTCCAAGAAGGTGCAGTTAATCTGTGGATAAGTACCCACTGGTAAAACCACCTTTTCATAGAAAATACATATTGGCAAGAATACATGAAAAACAACAGCCACAATTCATATAAATTTTTATTTTAATTAATTCTGTTGTGCAGATGTGTGTGACTTTCTTCCAAAGTTTCTTTGTTCCCATATGTAATGTGTGGTCAGTTGCCTTACTTCCAGATCTTAGATAGCCTATTTTCTTCACGTTGTATAATTATTCTCTATGCTGGAAAACTAAAAGGATGCACATATGTTGATATTGTGGGCAAGGTGAGGAGTCTGCTTTTGAAGTGAGTCTCCCAACTGTTGCCACTTGCAGTCTGGCTGGTGTTATGGGGTGGTCTTTGAGTGCATATACTGGGTTTCTTTCAGATGAAACAGACCTGAAGATGTACTTCAGGAGCACAGTCGGCAACTCCAATGGTAAATGGGAATTCTGTTCATGAGAAGACACTAGAGTTAGTCCCAAGTAAACTCCTGACACACATACAGTGTGACTACTGGGTCCTCCATACCAGTCGTTTCTGTTAAATGGTCCCACTCAACTGACTTGCTTCCATTAACACCACAACTTGCCAATATAGACATAGCAGGAGATGGATAAATGAATGATGTATCCAACTCCCATTAATCTTCATGCTCTTCAATAAAAAATCATTTTTCAGTTAATCTCTCTCTGAGTGCCTGTTTAATGTTTCACACAGTACAGGAAAACTGCAACATAAGGTCTTAACACAGTGCCAACATACAATATGACCTTGTGGTTAAGATACAGTTTTGAGAGGGTAAACTTTGCTTTCTCCAGGCGGTTAGGCAGCTTTGTGCAGTTGGCTGTCTTCATTGTGTTTACGTTTGTTAAAAGCACATGAAATGAAACACAATTTTCTGCTGTTCTGTGAGAAAAACAAATGAAAAACTTACTGAGAGATCAACTAGTTTTTCCTGACTTTTTATTAGCTGAACCAAAACTATGAAATATTTGCATATATTTTTCCCAGCACTTGTGAATTAATTTGGTTTGGTCATTAAATGTCTTTCAGTTGGTCATTTTATGCCTGTTCAGTAAGGGTTCCTGAGAAGATTTTCTATGGAATGTTACTAGTCCAGATCCATTTGGAAAATGAATTTGAAGTTTATTCTCTCAGGACTGAACTTGCAGGCCACAGTATATGTGTTTAACTTTGTAGGGATAATCCAACTGACTGTCACTTTTTACGGTATGTCAGATCTGCTTAAGTCTGGCCAGCTGCTGGATTTTGGAACAAGAATTCATTTTTTTATTGAGTTTTAAATGGCTATTCAGTTTATAAATCTTCGTATGTGTAGGCACATCTATATGACTCTGTATGTGGTCACAACCGGGGCTTACATAAAGGGAAAATGCAGGAAAAATTACTTTGCTGCAAATATACCACTAGCTAATTTTCAGTCTTTTTAAACTGTTAAGCTGAAAGGGTGCCAGAGTGAATTGTTGTGTTGCTGGAACTAAGTAAATGCATATTGCAAAGTAAATGAAAATGTGTAAGGAATGTTGCCTGTTTGTAACTGCATTAATTTAATGCAACTGTAGGCAGTATTCAATGTCATGACTGAATGCAAAGAAAAACAAAATCGTGCCTGATGAAAACATCTGGATTCAAGTTTTGGTGCCAGTAAATTCTTCCCCCACTGGTAAAAAAGATTGTAAAACCACATTCTTTTTGGGTTATGTGATTCATAGGAATGTTCTACAGAGTGCTCCAGCTCTTCTTCTAAATACATAGCTCAGGGTCATTGGCTGGCAATGGCAGTGTTCTGGGACTAAATCAGAGAGAGGTCAAGGGGCTACATCCTCAGTTATGCTGAGTTTGCAACTGGCAGGTAAGGGAGAATTAACCTCCATTTCAATTCCCTGAAACTCAGAATCCAGAACAGTCCTGAATGTAACTCAGAGTAGTTTGCTGGAGACCTTTGCATAAGGATTGTATATTAAACAGTGTTTTGTTCCAGGAAGCTGGTTTATGCTTCATTCTACCTCTGACGGTACTTTTATTGCTCTGCCACCTGTAAGGAGGATCAAGAAGTCTGTGATGGAAAATCAACTGTACTGTCTGTTGTACAGAGTTCTTTCTGTAATGACTATGATCCTCAGCTGCTCCTGAAAACTTGTCCTCAGTTGCTTTTTGCTCTCTTATTACTCTGGAGATAAAGTGATCGTGAACAACATTTTGGCACCACTGTTAGCTTCAGAAAGCACTGTCTTCTCTTTCTTTTCCCTGCCCTGGTCACTTATTCCCACCCTTCTGATGTCCCCAACCACTGCAAGAGTCACTTCAGGGAATGGTGGCCCTGAGCAGTAGTTGCTTCATTGCCTGTTTCTTCTCTGATCCATTCAGAGCACAAGCAGTTGTGCCAGCACAAGACAGGGGCAGCACAAAGATAGAAATAAGCAGCTGGGAGCAAGACAGGAAGGGGTGGCCAGTTCTTAAGGAGTGTTACTGCCGAAGGTCTAACCATGGACTGAGCTAGGGCAATTGGCGCAAAACATGGACTTATCCTACATTTTCTGACTGTGAATACAGTAAGGATGTGGTTTCATGAGATGGAGTATTTGCTAGCAGTCTTGGATATTTGTCTTCAGCCCCAGTCTTCCCCTTGTCCCTGCACAGTGTAGATCACTTTATCATTCATGCCATCACAGATGCAAATGATGCCGAATTTTGAATCAGATCAGAGAAAGTGATCCAGCTTAAATAAAATACCACAAAAACCATTTTTTAAAGCTAGATCAGTTTGCCACTCCTGTTCACTGCACAGTCGAAAAGATGCTTGCATTCTCAGACATGTAGTGTGTGGGGGAGAATGAGTGGCTGAGGACTGGAGAAAAATGAGGGCTGCTTGTGCACAGAAGTGCAGCCTCATAGTTACTATACTCATGATTACAGAGTGAATGATGATGTGTCTAAAATTTACACAAGTGTGAGATTCTACTGAAGACTCATATCTGAGATCAATTTACATTTTTATTGAAATGATGAATCGGTGCCTTTTCTTTAGACTCTCATTTATCCTGACATAGAGATAACTAAGATAACGAAGAAAGACAAAACCATGGTAGCTCTAAGATCAGTACCTTTATCTGAGCCATTACTACCTAGATATGGCCAAACACCATTTGGCCAAACACCATTTGGCCAAACACCATGTTCAGTGAATTTCTGTAGGGGTTCAATCCCTCATTATTTCAGGGTGACAGTGGTACATAACTTCATATGATGAGGAAGGGAGCTTCATTTGATAATATAACTGTGAAGGAATATTCAGGATATCCCACTGAGTAGTTACAGACTTACCATCCTAAATGTGCAGACAGCTGTGGGACCAGCACTATGAGGACTTGAATACCAGAGGTGGGTTCAGCTTGCATGCCCGACTTCGATATGTAAAGGCCCTGCCCGGAATTCAGAAGCTAACTGCAGGAATATGTAGTGAAATGAAATTTGTGGACATGGGAAAAAGCTTAACTGCATGTTAGCTGAGGTGCATTAACCAGCTTCCAAAGGAAGCGGTCACCCTCAGATACACTGTGTGATTCACAGCCTGAGAATTCCTGCTTTCTTTGTGGGAACGGCATTGTCTTCAGACATAGGGAGTATGGAATTGGAGAGGTAGGAATATGGGATTTAGGGAGGTTGCAATAAAGAATAATATAGGAGTGGGGTCTTAGCGTAGAGAAATGAGGAACTACGAGGATAGAGAAGGGTGCAGTTCTCAGCCCCATGAAAATTTTAGAATGTGACTCAAAAAGTTAGGAATTTATTACCTCTGTGCTTAACTGGTGGTTTTCTTGTTGTATTTTCTTCCCTCTTTTAAACTGGTTTGGCTTTTTCTTAGTTATTTGCCAAAAATTCCCACCCTTATTCAAGCAGGGTATGTGTTCTAAGTTTGCTGTCTACAGATTAAGTTCTGAATAGTGTCCATTCTTCATTGATTTGTGTGCAGTCTTCATGTGGAGAATTGCCAAACCCTCATACTCTGCATTTTCTTCTCTATTGGAGGCTGCCACTCTAGAGGGAGAATTGCTTTACGTGTTGCAGGAAATCTGAACATGTGCCGTGGCTCGTGAAGGCATCATAAATGACAAAGTTAATGAGCTGTACATGGCAGGACTAGCGAGTGTTCTTTCATTGAATTATGAGCAAAGAGGGAAGGATGTGATGGTGATGTACTTCTGAAATTTTATTCTGAAAATGAGAAAATGCAGAGTAGTAATCTGGTGCCAAATATATTGCTTGCAGTTATTTCTAGCAAAAACATCCAAGCAGTCAGTTTGTCAGCATTGAGACGGTGGTTCTTATTCAAAATAAACTCCCACTGTAACGACTCATATTTAGCTGGCCTAACCTTAGTCTCTGCTCAGGCCACATTGCAATTAGCTTTAGCAGTCACTAAATCCAATATGCTCTGTTACTGGATCCAAATTTTACAAGCGGGTAGCGTTGTATCAGGATAACTGCAGCAATTCAAGCCAGCACAGCACGATTTTAGGTCACATCTACATGAGGTGCTTGGACTTTACTCAGCTATAATCATGACTGAGATCCTAATTCAAACAAGCCCTAAGGGTATGTCTACACTAAATCAGAGGCATGAATGCAACATGTACAGGCATGGTTAAGCTACTTTTAAACTATAGCAATGATGGAATGGCAGCGTAAACTTTACAAAAGATTGTCTAAGCACACTGGGAACTTGGTGGATGTATGCAAATGATGAGTTGTATTGAATTTCATGCCTCTACTTTCCCATTGCTGTTGCTAACTCATGTTGTAATTGTGTCTCCAACTGCAGTGCAGAAATTCTATAAAGCTGTTTAGTTGCCCTGTTATAGAAAATAGGACATTGACTGGAAAAAAAACAAATAATGTGAAGGCAACATGTCTTTGCTATATTGCCAATAGTGTGATCTGAAACTCAAAACCGCAAGAAGCATTCACGCAGTTCCTGTTCACTAGGGAGTACATGTGTGACATCCTTTCAAGTCAGAAACTAGGTGCAGGCTCTCATAATGACCTCAGTGGAGGAGCTACGTATCAAGTGGGTTTTTTTAGTGTTGCTCTGGTTTGAAATTAGAACAAAGGAAGGAAACACTAGATTACTCTTTCTAGTGAAATGCTTATCTGTCGTAAGAGGCATGTGGCTTTAAAATTGTTTCTCTTGTCTGTCTCAGATGCAAAGAGTATGCCCTGGATTGGGAGTTCAACCACTTTCTTAATTAAAGACAGTTTTATGGTCAGCTTGCAAACTTGTCTAGTCCAATTTCAGTTGTTTCAGTTCATAAATAAGAATTTTCCAAAGTGAGTTTTAGGAAGGAAAAGATTTTCACAGAGTAAATGTAAAATGTCTGCTGGAGAACAACTGGCTCAGTAGTCTTGATAATGGACTAGACAGCTTTTTTGTATGTAGCTTATCAGTTCTAATCCAACTGGCAGTTATTTTCTAAATGGTAGTCTTCATTGAACAGCTATTTTGTAGCCTACAGGAATGAGACAGTTGGTTTCATTTCTCTTCCTAGAGGCTAAAGGTGTCCGTATTATAAAATCAGCATTCTTATTCTAGCTCTAGATTGAAAAAAATCAGAGAATTCAGAAAGAGCTAAGAAAAGAACTGAAGCGTCCTAAAGGAGAAATTCAAAGAGCTTTATTTATTTCACATATTCAAAACCAGATCAGATCTGATTTAGGGCCCCTCACTGTAAGATATGATACACAATATGAATCAATATCAGCATCTGAAGTTAGACATTCAATGAGCAATAAGAAACATTTTTAACAGTTCAAAAAAATTACCAAGCATTTTATTAGATTTTTTAGCTACACAGTTCTAGAAATATTTTTCTAAAATAGATACATTCAACCTCAATTGCAGTTACTGATGGAGGAATTAACTCAAAGAAATCCAATAACTTATTTTTTTGTAGTAAATCAGGTTGAGTAACTGCAGTATGCCCTTTTGACCTGCTAATATGCTTAGAAACATCTAGAAGAGGTTCCTCTAACTGCAGTCTAGTTGTGCAGATTGATGTAATGTATTACATCTTGTCCTGTGCCAAGAATCAGTAGAAGGCTCTGATCTGCCTAGCACCTTTTTCAAGTGCTACGGCAAGATTGAAAAATAAAGGCAGTTACAGCTGACAAGGAAGCCAAACTCTCGTTTTCTGTTTGTGTGTGTTAATCCATATCAAATGCACAATGAATCAAGCTTTAGTCACCTGATTCAATTGGCAGCTACATTGAATTGATGGTTTATTTCTGCATCCTGAAGGAACCTTTCATCCTGCAATGTGTGTGACCTTCCAGATTTGAGTGATACTCAGCTGTTCCAGTCTTAGAGGACAACAATACTCTATCTGCGGTGTATACCACATTTACAGGCTCTGTGATAAGTTCTCGCAGGAAATGAGTCTTCCCCATAATGTCTGTTTTCATGGTTACTCTTCATCCTATTAGTGATAAAAATGATAGCCATCAAAAATGTCTTGGTGAATGTGGACTTTCTCTTGTTTAGAAATGGACCAGATACAGGGAATGCTGCGTGCATTACACCCAGTAATCAAAGGGCAGCACATGTACAAAGCTAGCAAAGCAAGCCAGGATATCTGGTTTGGGAAAATATAAATTCTTCAGATGTTATAAATTAATAAAATATAAATGAATTCAATAAGGTTCAGAGATGAGTATTCTTGGTTTTGGAGACTCAATAGCAAAAGCTTATTTGCAAGTACTTCACAACCAGCTAGAAGGTCATAGTGTCATTTAACACTAAGATATTTGACTTATAAAACAAGTTTTCAAGGCAAACAGTCTAGGAACAATTTGGGGATGCAACCAAAAATGTCCAAGCAAGGTGAAACAAGGTAAAACTGGCTCCACGTGGAAAGGCAAGCAACTTAAATTGATTGCTATTCCTGTCAAATTAAAACCTTTTAGCTGTCTTTTGCCCTCTATGTGTGGGGTTTTGTTTGTTTGCTTTGTTCTTGTTGGTAGCTTGGCTAACTGACCTTTTGTAAAGTGTTTATTTCATTATCGAAGATAGACTGATATATGAGATATACAGACGATCTGAGCTGGCTTTTCAAGACTGCTTACATGTGTTTACAAATATTTCTGTTTACTTAATTTGTGACAGCTAATACTGACTTCCAGCTGTTTATCTGGCTGCATTTTCATATACTGGGGTTAAGGATTCGTTATGAAAACTTGAAGAGAATAAAACAAAATGCTGAAGCCATATAAAACCAATAGAGAAATGTTTCAAATTTGCATTGTTTTGATGTAAAATTGTAAATCTTGAGGCTACATCTGTTCCGAAGCCAAATCTTTACATGGGATAAAATCTGAAATCATCAGTATCAACACAGAAACCTTGTACTAGAGAGGGGCAGCGTAGGCTTGTCAGCTAGGAGTCAGCTTCCACCAGAGATAGCCACAAAGACATAGTTTCACCATAATCTAGCTACGTGAGTGTGCGCAATATGTTGATGTCACGCTCTGGAGGCCACCTCTTAGGTAAATAAATGACATTTGTTGGCTTATGAGTTTTGTGTGCTGACAAGCAGTCAATAGTACCAAAGGAAGCCACAGATTCATTATACCTGTTTTGCCTGAATGTTACAGCAGATTCAGATTAAAAAACAACTCAAATTGACTATAACCTTTATGAAGCTATTTGACAAACATCTTACCTTTAAAGAGTGGAATGAAAGTAGAAACTATGGAAAGTTACAGTTTTCTTTATGTATATATCTATTCCGTATTATTTGTATTATCATCATATCAATGAAACCTCAAATAAAATGGAGAAAAAATTTTCTAGTCATTGTACATATGCAGAATCACAGCTGAATCAGTTTTGTTAATATTAGTTTCAATCTACATGTTGTTGATAAAGAGCATTACTGAAGAAAGAAGATTTAAATCTCACCTATATCTGAGTTGTAGTGAAACATCACTGAAGCTTGTGAGTATCTTGATCTGAGGCTTAGATTCAGATTCCTCTTATACTTAGCTTCAGGCCAATTGCAAAGGTCCTTAACATTAGTTTAATCAGGATGATCAGAGTAAAAGCTAAGTGAAACTTGTTTAAAAACCATGACATTTGTGATAATGAATTGAAAATGAAACATTCATTTTTATTTGGTTTGGGAAATGAGATTTAGTAATCGGTTGGCCATAATAGAATGAAGTGCACTGCCTAGGCCATTCCTTAAACTGGGCAAGGGCTACTAAGGTTAGCAGTATGCCAAATGTCAAGACCTGTAGCTTGTTCCAGAAGACTGTGTATCATACAACATTGCTGTAATCTGACAACTAGATGTGACTTCTATCTAAGGTCACAGTTGATACCAAAAGCCCAAAACATTCAAGCAGATCTCTCATTCTCCAAATCATGCAACAATCTGACATGTGCATGGCAGTTTTTAGGTCTTTTGATAAGATTTTCAGTGACATGTTCTTGTTTATTTAATGTAAATCATTAACTCCTGGAAACCTGTGATACTGTGATCTCTGTGAAAAAGAGGAAATTTGTTGGAGGTGGGAAGGGGGGGGCAAAGCAAAGAGAAACATCTGCCAGAGAATACTGTGATATAGTAATGGTAAATAATCAGGCTCAATGTCAAGCACCTCAGCAGCTGGAATAAACTTGTCTCTGCAACCTCTCTCAATATGATAGTAAATGGGAAAACTGTCCCATCTTAACACTTTACTAGATGATTTTTTGAACTTTCTTCTAAGCCTAGCCTCAGTGATTCTGGAACTAGAACTTGCCATGAATGGCTGAGGTTAGACATGTGGTCTGCATGACAGCAGTGACTGGCTCTGTCTTTCCAAAACACGAAACACTACAATGTTTTCTGAGTTCCTCCTCACCTGAGAGCAACCAGAATTCTCCAGTGCAACCAGGGGTTTACAATGGGTTGTATGAACTCCTTTCCTCTATGCTAATCTCATTCTTGGTCTATTTTTTCTGCCTTGAAACTGATAATCAAGAAAAAGGAACAAATCTGTTGTCCTGAAGTGTTTGCTGCTTTACTTTTATCACTGTGGGATGAATACATTTTTGCAGATTCAGTGGAAGAGATTATTTGGAACAGATGAAAGTACAAAGTTGGAAAGTACTGGATACCTGAAGGTGTTTGTGTCAGAGGTGCTTGCTTATGAAATACTCAGCTTTAGGCGGGACTGCAGTTCCTGAGCTGTTCTTTCACTTAACATAAGGAAATAATATCCTTTCCTTTTTCACTGAAAACTGCTGAAACAGTTGATAGCATGATGTGATAATGTATGTGCCATGTAAATGTTCCGTATGACAATGCTGAATGACATAAATCATGTCACTGCCTTTGGATAGTCATGTTGCTGCTGTTTACCATGGTTTTGGGGCATAGCAGGTACACAGATCACCATGAGGCTGCTTTTCCTCAGTGGGAACCCTGACACAGAGCATTCTGCAGATCTGTGGCAGGCCCTTGACTAATCTCTCTGGCCTGCTTTGCAGACCAGTGCAGAGAATAGATTAATTAAGCTTTCCCTGCTCTTTTGAAAGCCTCGGAGAGACATTTTCATAGCAGAGGAAAGCACAAGATGCAATGTAGCATCTTGCAGACACCCTGCTTTGCTGAATCATCCCTCATGGTCCTAGGGATCAGGAAAGTGGTGTACCATTTGCTGACCATAGTTAGAGGATCAACATACATGATGGTTTTGGGAGCGGAGTAACATTGTAGACAGCATTCATAAGACTGCTGTTGATTAAAAGCAGGACTACCATACAGTGGTAATTGTCCACTGCCCTGCTGACTAGCAGCTGCAGTGCTTGCTCTCTTGTTTGTTAAAATGCCTTTTTTTTGGGGGGGGGTGGGGGTGGGTGGTGTTATGTAAGGTCATGAGTAGAAATACCCAATTCTATACACTTTTACTCATGTAATGATGGCCTTGGCTTGTCCTCACTGTTTATTTACAATGTGGCCTTGTGGCTTAAAACAGAACAGAACTTTCTGAAACAAACATTTGTTCTGCATCTCTCTCGGATTTCCTGCACTCTTCTAGATTTTGAGCTCTCTGGGGCAAGCATTATGTCTGTGTGGTACTGCCCCACTACAGGCCTCATCGTGACCCACAGCACAGCCAGTATATCCAGTTATCCTTGGATATAGTACAACTGTAACACTATGAGGAGAAACCGATGCCGTATTTACTTAAAGGAAAACATCTCTCTCTCATCTGTCCCATATCCATTAGTCTTCATTCAGGTTAGTCTGTGATCACACTCTAAACAGGAATTCCTTGCATAGATCTCAGCAGACAACAAAGGAGCAATATATATGTATATACAGTGCTTACAACCTCTGTAGTGTCACCTTGCTTATCACCCCAAAATAGCATGTAATCTAAAATGAAGTAACACTACACAAAAGCTGCAAGAGAGGAACATGGAGAAGATGTGGTATGGCTCTAAAGATTCAAATCACAATTTGGGATAGCCAGATCCAATGCAGGGGATGCAAATAAAAGGATTAGATAAATACGGTGGGGAAAGTGAATTTTGCATTGTGGATTTTTCTATTGTGTTGTAATTGGAGACATTACTTTCTCAGATGTAGATTGAAGAGGAAGTGCTGCAAACAGCATTACAACCCAGTTGTTCTTGGAATTCATAACAAATTTACTTTTCCCAAGCAGTTGTTCAATCAATAGGAATTATATTCTAGACTTAATCTATATTAAAGAAGAATTGTAGTAAGTTATTTTGTGTTGAGTGCCAATGAATTGATTCACATTTATAGGATAAAAGCAGGTCAACAACTAGTTTCCCAGTTCAAAATGTCAGGTTTTTGGTGGGGGATATACATCTTTTTGACAATTTCTGACTATGAAAACAGCAAACATAGTTCTGTGATATGCTGGGAAAAGTATTTTGAGTGGATATAATTACATATTAAAAGTATTGTGAAGTGGATTAACAAAACCACATACTGAATGCCTTCTATGCTTCTGGTTGCCCGTGCATAGAGGATGATGAAGTGTAAAGAAAGGATGAGCTGGGGAATAGAGCACCTGAATTACAAAAGGTGTCTAAAAAAGGTCCTTCATCTAGCAAAACTGAGGTTGGGGCAGATGATTGTTGTTTTCTGTAAATGCTTCAGGGAACAAACACTAGGAAAGTATGAAGAAAAACTGACTTAAGAACAATGAATATAGTTTGGATAGAAATAAATTTAGACATGAAATTGAAGAAAGTGTGTAACTATTGGCCAGATGAAAATAGAAACTACTCCTTATAAAAACAGGGAAACCAGAGGGCTTCAGTGATTTTAAGATGGAGTTTGGTAAGTATATGAACAGGGTTACATGGCATGGTTGCCTCCAGTGGCAGGGAATTGGACTAAGTGGCATGGACAGCCCTTCTGGTCCTAATGATCATCAGTCATCATGCAAACATTGCTTCCTTCTTAAGGGTTTAGTAGCATCCTATGGCTCTTACCTGCCTATACTCACTGCTAGTGAGCTAGAATAATTCCTAAATTCTCCAAACACCTTCCTTCTCTCAGACTTTGCAACCACAAAATCATCACGAATTGTTCTCTGTCACCTGTCACCTGTGGGATTTTCATACCCACCTTGCTTCCAGTAGACATGTGATAGTCACATAAATGATCATGTCTTGCTTCCTATAGAAGGGGCTGAACGTGCGCAGGATTTGTCCCTGACTGCTCATTCCTATTATATGAACACCGTTTGCATGCAGTACAGTTGCATGCTCAGCAAATTCTACAGTATTACACAGCAGCATACTCCTGCTTGATGTGAGCAGAGACTTTGTGACTGGCTGTCAGGAAATTCACACTTGCAGCAGCATTACCTGACATTGAACATACTGTACTCTCTCCAGTTCTTCTCACTGGGTTTTTTCAACTATAAATTCCATTTCACAATAATGTGCTTCTGCCAACACTACCAGAGGCATGTCATCAGTAGCTCAAAATGTAATTTTCTTGTCATGTACTGTTGCTTAATTATTTATATTGCTAATTAGAAATATGGATAATTTAACATAATCTGCTGTGGATCAAGGTAGAGACAACAATACTCTACATGTATTTCAAGGAGAAAAAACAGATATGAAGAATACAAAAATCACCTAGCATTCAGCGTGTGACATCTCTGACAGAGCTTTATTTCTTCTGCCAGGCAGGTCCTCTTGTTTGTTTCCTTACTTTCACATTTCTAGAAAAAAGGATTACTTTCACTTTTCTAGAAAAAGGATTGAGAGAAACAGTTAGATCCAGCCTTTGTATTTAGCATAGTAAATCATGTAGTTCAGCTTCTTTGCCATCATTATTTCACTGAGCCAAATTTATCTGATACATGTCCACTGATTCAAATCAGAAATTAATTTAGCCCATAACTTTTTTTTACAAAAAAATACTCAAGTTGGGTGGAACTGCAACTATAATTGGAATCAGAGTCTGAAACAAAAAACATTAAAGGCCAAACTGTCCTTAGAAGACCTGACCTTAGACATCTGCTATCCACATCAAAAAAAAGAAAAGAAAAAAGGCACGGTCTATTGTCTCTTAGGACTGGAATATATGGTGTAATACTAAAACTGCGAAGTAACTCCCAGTGAATAAACATTATCACCAAAGAACTGTATTTGTATGATTAAGAATCATTTCATAACTGAAAATTATTGCGATTCAGGTGATATGGAAGACCTTATAGGATCATGTAGCAGTTACAAAGTAAGTTTGACATGTTTAAGTCTGTGTATTCTCTAAGGACTATATTTTTAAAAAATGCTTCTATTGGCATATCAAATGTCATCTAATTTATGGGGTCAAATAGCTGATCTCTGTGTGTCCTTCAGATATTCCCACACACACCTTAAGCATTTACAGATTTTTCCTTGATCACACCAGTAAAATTTCTGTTCCCACTGCTTACTGAACTTGTCTATGTTTAAGTATGGGCAACATTTTTTACAAGAGCTGTAACTACAGTCATGGTGGGCATTCAGGCAAACTGCATATGGTGTGTAATCAACTGGAACAGATGTGATGACATGTGGATTATCCTACTGCTCCATGCTACTTGTGATATTCAGCACAAAGGCTGATATTCAAAAGCTGGCTGGCAGGTGTACACCTACCTCTGTTGCTTTGTAGTAAATTATTCCCCCAGATTCCAAACATGGTACAAAAGAAATGTCTCTGGAAATGGAATATACCATAGTTCTGGTATCCACATTTTGAAAAGTTGTTGATGTTGTAAGAAGATTTTAGAAAACTGCTACAGAAATTATTCCTGGATCAGAAAAAAAAAGACTAAGGAGTGAATGGTTTACCATATATAATTTGGAGGGAAAAAAGAGTAAGTAGTAGAATATTTGAGATGCGAAGTAAAGCATAACAAGAACTGAGTAAAAGATGAAATCAGACATCCAGGTATAAGAAAGACATATTTTTAACAGTGACTATTGAAACCATTGGAACAGACTGTCAAACACAGAGGAAGATTCTCCATGATTTGTCTTCTGAGGAATACTGGATACCCTTCTGAAAGACTTGCTGTAGCCAAACGACATCACTGGTCTCATTAAAATGGCTACTGGGGTAATATTGAATGACCCATGATATATAAGGGGTCAGACTAGAACACGGGTAGCCTTTTCTGTTTTTGAGTCATGTGAATATAAACTAATAAAACTTCAGGTTGGAATTTATAGCAAACCAATTTAAAGGTGCAAATAATGCATAATGCAAAAAGTTTCATTAAGGAGAGGATTAATTATATCTGAGGAAATTACAGCCAAAAGAATTACAATGAGACAAATCCTAACAAGGTGAAAAAGAAAACCCTATTTAGTGAGCATCTGACCTTAAATTGCTAAATCAGCCATGTTTTGATAAAGATCTAATAGTAAGTCTCACAAGCCACCTCCGAATTCCCATAGACATAGTATTAGCTTTTCTGGTACGGATTGAAGCTAACGTAAATTCTGCTGAGGATAGAAGGAGTCAACTCTAACAATGAGGAGGAAGAGGAACAGGGAAAATCCCAAGCACCTTCCCTTAAGCCACCTGAAGAACTTGTCCCACAAGCCTCAACTGTTTGTTTCCATCAATACCACCCTTTGTACACAAAAAAACAACCCATGCCTGGACCTGCTGGGAGCATGGAGAGCAAAACAGCCAGGGGAGCTGAGAGACGTGTGTCAAGACTTGTTCTTGCACTATGAGCAGTATAGCCAAGTGTGGGGATTAAATATTGTGAGCTGGCCCCTTCTCCAATTGGAAGGGCCTGCCTCATCATATTTTGATTGGATTCAAAACCTTAAGATATTTTAATAATAGCAATAATGGATTTTTGTTCTTTACCTTCTGTAATTGGAGTTTTAAGATTGACTTAAAGTATTACCTTCCTTCATGACAACTAGATTTCTTAAAGGAAACATGAGGATTTCTGTTAGTTTCTATATTTATATGACAGAAGAGGCCAATCTGTCGCTCACTAGCTGCATGGCTTACAAAGGAGTTTAATATGGTTTGTGAGAATGGCTGAAGATAGGTAAAATATGCATCATCTTGGCAGAAGCAAATGTGCTCCTGCTGCGTATATCACATATTGAACAGATCTTGTGCAGGATTGCTTCCATGTCTGAGTGAATTGTAGAAGTAGCTTATGTCCAAGAACTGGCTGGACATTTCTGGGGCATCACGTTTAGAAAAACACTAAAAGATTGCCAAACTGAGGACAAAATCATGAGTTATCCGGCCAAGAGCTGGGTGAGTACTAGTGGCAAGTATTCATTTGACTAATTTGTTTCCATCAGCTTTGAGTCATATGTGTACTATGTCTTCGTTCTTCATCTGGTTGCATTCCTTAGTGAATTAAATAGGGGGTTTTGTCAGTCAGCACAGAATGTGTTGCAAATTATTTTTAACATTGTTTATTTAATTTTTATTCTTGTAAGCATTACTTATTTATGCTGATAGAAACTGTGATATTGAAATTTCTGAAGTTGCTCTGTATGTTCAATATCTGGAATATAAATGGTAGTTTGAGATGCCAGCAATGCACTTTATGATCCACAGAGTTCTAGTACAGGGAATGACAGCACTGCTGTAAATGCTCATGATTTACTTTCTTGTTTTGTGAGTGGCAGGATTTGGCTGGACCTAGTCAGAACTTGTCATGTTAGAAGCTTGTGCCCTCTGGAGTATATCAGACCTGCCTGGGGGTAAACTCTCAGCTTATTGCAAAGGACAGACAGACAAAGATCTTTTTCATCCATTAGGGAACTTTCTTACAAAAAGAGAAAGGGAAAACAGAATCTAGGGCAATTTCACTTCTCCCCTTCCCTACTTCTGAGATTTTCTGAGATCACTTTTTACGTTCATCCTCATTGCAACACTTGCTATGGAGAGGACTAATGGAATCAAACAAGACAAAGAGCTGTGGGAAGAGGAGCATGTGATGGAATACAGCAGAACTGATAATGCTGGGAAAATGTGGATATAGGATTGATTTGGAGATTCAGAAGTAGACAGAAGCATGAATAAGCACCTGCAGAATAGTATTGTCTCCCTCTGTATTTCTTGGGGGGCCGACAATATGAAATGTGATGCAAAACTTGGAAGGCTGAGGGGGTGAATTTTAAAAATCAAAAGGTAGATAGATGAAAACTACAAGCTGAACAAAACTGATTTCCTGATTTTGCATTATTCTTGTAATTGCCTGCAATCTGAGTCTCGTTTTTACCTTTTTGACAATTGCTGCAATAATTCCTGTCACTCCTGAAAATTCTCCCGTAATAATGGAGAGAATGTAAGTAGACATACTAATGCAATGTGTAATTTTTTGCTTTACTGTCTTTAGGTTGGTATTAAAAGCCGTCACAAGCAACAGAGATTTAGAGCAATATTCTGTTCTCAATTACCTATATTTCAATATGATCAACTCTTTGCACTGTTATAACTTGAAGCAGCATTTAAGACAATATAGAAGGATAAAAAGTAGCACAGGTTTCTGAAGTGTCATCAGATATGTGCTTAAATATATATGGTATATGTATATATGCATATATGCAGATCTGTATATATGCGTATCTACAGATATCTATACACACACAGTTCCCAACACTCTAAAACCCTGATCTCTGATATGGCTTTCTTATTATACATGTGGGTTCATACAGTTTAGATTTATATAATTTAACATGTCATTTACGTACACTCAAATTATGCTTAATTTGTCCTCAGTTACTGAAAGAACATTTCCTTAAAATTGTATAGTTCCTTTCCTGTCTTCTATAATAGAATACCTTCTGCTTTACCTGGCTAAAAAGGCTTTTAGGTGAAATCCTCGTTTGTGGGAAATCACATTGAAGCCACAGTAACACAGCAACCAGCAATTAAAAATAAGCTGATGCAAACAACAAGAACAGCAAATGTAATCAAAAGACAGACCAGACACACTGCATTCTACGGATTTTTTTCTCATTCTGTTGTGACCTGTTGGATTTGCCTTAGCATTTCCTTGAGGCTTTCTATGACTCTCATTAATTAGAATTTGTGCCTATAAATTGCTGTTGCAAAAAAGCCTCTTCAGTTTTGGCTTTTCAGTTTTGTTTTTTGTTTTTCCTCCTCCTCGCACCTCCCCCCAAATGCTCTAATTGTTTACCTAGTATTGGTTCAAACAAGGGTAAATTGATGCTTGTGATTGTGCTACAAGACATCTTATTTAAATTTAATTGTCATCATAGTTTGTTTAATTTTAATAATTAGGGTTCATCCCTTTCTCATTGGAGAAAGCCAGAATAGAGGCTTCCTTAATGCTGGACAAAGGACATAGTATCCATTAAGGACTGGTTAAATGCACTGGTACGGAAGTGGAAGGTCTTACCTTCAAACCAAGGCAAAGAGTAAACCATACTTAACTGAACTAGAGAAAGAATACCTGTGGTCCCCAACTGCTGTCACGATGGCTTCAACAAATGTGTTTTACCTGGGGCAGAGTAAGAATGTCCACACTTATGTTACTGTGATTCAGCTGATGAAAGGTAGCTTACGCTGTAAGTTTTCAGCCACATGCCAATTTCCAGCCTTCTGCAGCTGTTCCCCAATAATGACATTAAGTTTAGTGACATTAAATTCAGCTTCTCTGTCTCCCAAAGTTCAAAATGTTCAGCTTCAGACTCCTGTTCTGTTGTTTATCCTAGTGTATAAGTGCAGCCAAATCCTTAGACAATTAGGTACGGATATTTCAACTTCACGTGTAAGATTTGGTCTCGGTGAATCTTACTGCAGTCAGGATTTGGCCTCCTACTGTAAACATACTTATATTTTGGTGTCCTATATGTTCCAGTCTTTCTGAAGCACAGGATCTTTTAAAGGCTTCATCCTATAGCATCCATTGTGGTCTAGCATGTGTGCCATAGAAAATAGCCTAGAAGGTGGAAATATTGATGTCTGTTTCATCAGCAGCAATGCAAAATGTGTGGACAATCGTCATATGATGTCATATTATGTCCCAGTGCCACAGCAGCCTCACCTGAAATAAAGCAGCATTAGGCACAATGACCTAGAATCCAGGAATTTCCCATGAAGAAGCAGCTATCTGCAAAGTAGTTTTACCAAATCCAAGGTCTTGCTGGTGAATACACAATACAAAAGAAGGTGCCAGTGGTATGATTCCTATGTTTGCAGCTATGCTTTTTAATCAAAGACCAGTGTGATTTGAGCTAAATTATAGAGCCAGCTGCAATGCAATCCCAGCGGCACAGTAAACATAAACCAGACTGAAGAAATGCGGCTGACTGCTGGGGTTTACAATAAAGGAGTTCTGAGGTCAGTAGACAAATACTGTGTGTTGATAAGAAACCTGTGAAAATAAAAAGATGTTATCACCTGAAGTTTATGGTTGTTGACATACACATCTATTGCCTTTGTGCAAATAATAAGTTTGGTTGCAATACAACATTAGAAAATTCTCAGCATGAAATCAGAGAGAATATTTATTGGGAGTTCTTGCCAGCGTTTGAGAAGAGGAAAGGAGTTTTTAAGGGAGGAAAACAGCTTGAGGGAAAGTCTGAATTTATAAACAGATCTCCATGTTTAATAAGATAAATATAAGGCTGAGTCAACAGTAAATATATCCAAGAGATTAATGAGCAGACATGTAGTAGAGCAAACATGAAGGAATCCCTTTCTCACAATACAGGAGCACTGGGAGTGTCTGCAGGCACCAGGACAAAGAGGCTGATTGTCAGAGAACCAAATAGGTTTCTCATATGGGGCAGCCTGCTAAATAGTAGCAGACAGAAGGGCCACATAGGTGTGACCAGAGACGACGTTGAAAGGTCTTCTACCATCAGCAAACCTTTTTGTGAAGATCCTACAAACAACCAGTGAGAGAGGACCAGTTGGACCATACATAACAGGATGGAGGAAGTGGTAAGAGTAAAACCACGTCCTGAATCAATACCAGTAACAGCAACAGGGAAGAAGAGGCTGATTTGAAGAGCATCATACTTCTAAGATGCAACCCTATGTTACCATGGGAATGATTTTATGACAGACTGCGTACTTCTAATCGTGCTTTTTTGACAAGCCAGTGCTTAAACAAAAATCTGAACAATGTAATTTCTTAAAAGGAAAGATGTAGCAAGTCACATGAATTTGGAGGGCAGAGCACATGTTGTAAGGAAGAGTTTGAAGGAGGCACGAGGAACTCAGCCTGTTGGCACATGGATAGAACTAGCACAAGACAGTGGCAGAACCTCTGGAAATATTTCTCTCTATGTAAAGAATCAGCTAGGTTTGCAAGCAGGGAATCATGTTTTAAATAGCATATGGTACAGAAAATAGTAGCTTTCTTCAGAGTTTCACTTGAGGGCAAGGAATTCAGGTGAAAGCAAATCTTAGATCCCAATTATATTGTTAGTCCTTTATTTTTTAGCTGTTGCATTTGGTGCTTTCTAAGAATGCTTTTAACAGCCCTTGACAGGAAATTTGTGAGTAACACTTTGAAGTAAAATCTGCAGCAAAAATCTGAGCAGTTTTTCCCCAACCCCAGGTTTGGTGTGAGTCTTATCAACATTTCCTTTGCTGTTTAACCCTTTTTTAACTCATTTTGTCTGGCAGGAGGTTTTCAGTTTCACACTATTTTTATGTTTGCCTGACCCTATTGCCTGTTACCTCGTTGCCAGGCTCTGTTTTGCATTATATACTGGTTTTGTTTTGTTCAGCTGATTATAATTAGTTACAGCTAAACCCCAAACTCAGCAACTGCATATAAGAATTTACTCTCTAATTAATTTCTCACCCATTATAGTAGTGGCCCAAAAAGTACTTGGAAAACAATCTTTAAACAAATTGCACAAAGGGCAAGGTTAGATAGTAGCAACATAATTTCTCTAGCACTTAGAGCCTGATCCTCTAATAGGTACAGTGCTTTGTCACTTAAATTTATGAAATATGTGGAATATTTCTCACCAAAAGCTAAAAGCCTACACAGATGTAACATACTATTTGGACCTGGATAAAGACAAAAATAGAGCCTTTTGTCTTGAAAATATTTTGCAGCAGTCTTCCTGTGAAACAATTAGAGAAAGGTCACTTTCCAGGATTCATGAGTCTGGCTAGAACCCCAGGATTATCAGAGTTCCCTTTTCTGCATAGACTCCTTCACATGAATATGCACAAGATGCACAATTATCTTTCACATCTTTAGTTTCCAGCAATACAGAAGCAAAGAAGTTATATTCTTGAAATATTTCAGCAAAATTTAGAGTACAGAATTACAATAACAAGGAAGTCAGTATTCTTCATGTAGTTCCTTTGACAGTATATTGCTTTCATGCACTGAAGCAAAACCTTTATAGTTTTCCTTAGCATTTGACTGACTTACACATAGAAAATGTTATATATATATATTTTAAGGTAGCAGCAGCACTTCATGAAGTGAAGGCAGGGAAAGTGAAGGTCAGAGATCATACACATAAAGTCTGTTCCACCTCCACAGAATAGCTCATCAGCCTGTGTGTTTCATTTTGCAAATAGATCCTTAAATACTGTTTATATCTATTAGAAAAAGATAAGGATCTCAGTCCTCTCATAGCTCATATAGAAAAATAATGTTCTTATTATTCAATTGTAGCTTTGCTGTGGCCAGATTTTCCACCAGTCAAGTGGTATAACTCTATTACCTTGATTGAAGCAATGTTTTCTTACTCTAGCTGAGTATCTGCTTTGGTGCTTTCACCTTTTGATGTAAAATATTTCCAGAATGAAAGGCATTCTCCTGATCTGTTACAGAAGTGTAATAATGAATACTTACTAGTATAAATCTTGTTGGATCAGACTCTAGCTTAAAATGTATTTATCTTTATGACATGCTGACTGAAGCATTTCATGGAACCTTTTAGTTGACACGAGAGTGAGAGAGTTAAGAGGAGAGTGTTTGCTTTTGTGTGTTTATCTTCCCCTGTACTGCACAATCCGTTCATTCCACTTCTCAGCTGGGATGTATAAAATACATGTGCAAGTACCTACTACTTGATACCGAGCACAGTGTTTTAGCAGACATTACTTTGAATGGAACTTGCACCATTTCCCTTCTCCATGAAGACTGAACTGCTAGTCCTTTCCACTTCCTGATGTCATGATAATTACGCAGTTGCATAGGATGCTCTTGTTCACTCTTCCTGTTCTGTTATTCCCCTTACACAGCCTCCTTCTCCCACATTTTGGCTGTGTATGCATCACTTAAAATTGCAGAACTGAGATTTCATCTCTAAATGGACATTTTGGTCAAAATATTTAGAAAAAAAAATAAACTCTGAGATTTAGGGGGTTTCTTATGTAAAGCAAAAATGAATGTTTCTTTTTCAGACTTCTTAGCAACTGTAGAACAGATGGTTGCACCTTTGCTTTCATTGTCCTCCCTATGATCAGAGTGTTCCCTTATATGCCACTACACTTCTAGCCATAGCTCTTACTTTAGCTCACTGGGGAGCTAAAGCTCAGGGATTTCTGGTTAAGGATCTGTGTACTTATTCTGTCCCACGGCTTTTCTATCATATGACATTCCCTATGGTGAGGAGACTTACTAAGTAGGTGGTATGTCTGAAGTGCCAAATTTACTGTGCATGTGTTTACAGAGCAACTGTACTACCCATGTGCTTTTAGTGAGTGCACCGATCTCCAGCTGAGGTCTGAAAGCACCTGGAAAATTATGTGGCTAGGAGGAGGCTGC
Source organism: Gymnogyps californianus (assembly GCF_018139145.2). Lineage (NCBI taxonomy): Eukaryota > Metazoa > Chordata > Aves > Accipitriformes > Cathartidae > Gymnogyps > Gymnogyps californianus. Next base: position 8,586,182 of record NC_059487.1, on the reverse strand, counting down.
CACTGCCAGAGAAATTCCCACCCACAGCTTCTCCCAAAGATGAATTATCCATGTGGGCCATACAGAGACCATATGCTGGACGCCCTGTTTTATGTCATAAACTCTGAAACAGAAAACTTTTTTTTCGCTTTGTAGAGCACCTAATAAAATGGATCATGATCCAAGACTGGCCTGTAACCTTCATTTATGATGGTAGCATGTTAAATGTATATTCAATTTATGCTCTCCTCTTATATAGGTCTGTTTGTTTTCTCCTGTTTTGTTATTCCCCTAATCTAAACCAGAAAGCAGTTTGACTGAAAAGTTTGGTGTGGAGGAACCTAAAGAATCCTCGTCTGTTAAACTGCAAGGGAAGTGGAATACCATATTAGAAGTGAAATGTGAACCAGGTAACAGTAGACTGTAGTCAGGGGAAAGCAATGTCACTTGAAATTAAAATTATTTCATCTGGGCTAGTAAAGTTTCCCATAGTGTTTTTACAGTTCACAGTAAAATTTAGATTTTATGCAAGGAAGAAACTAAACAGTTAATGATTATGTAGAAAGCAGTAGACATCAGAATCCTGACAGCTTAATTGCTGTGCTGACAGCACTGGCTGTTTCATTGCTCTGATGGTATTTTCATCTGTAAAGCTTGTACTGAATTACAGCAATGGCTGGGACTCAGAGACACACCTTTTTAATGCACCTGCTGGCAGGGAGGATGTGTGTGGGTGGCTCTCTCAGGCAAAGTAGACAGGCAATAAGGAGTAACACGTTAAAGTACCTGTCAGACAGTCTCAACATTCCCTTTTGTGGAAGGGGATCAAGCCCACATTTAAAGGTGTTTGAGAAAAGAGAAAAGAATAAACAGTAGTTGTTTTAATTTTATCCAATGCTTATTTTGCAGTTAATCAAGAAGGTTTTGATTTTTGCTTCCATCTTGAATAAAAGAATAAGGGATCCAAGAAGTCTCTAATCAGAAAGCAAGCCATGTAGTATATTTTTGTGGAGAAATTGATATCTATCATTAACAGTCACTTTGTCTGTGTGTTTGAAATTACAGTAGACTTCTTAATTCTATGCAGAGACTGACATATTTTTTTGATGCTGCTACATTTGATGGTGCTGCTACTGAATAAAGATTCAAATATTCTAAATATCAGCTCAGGTCACTTGTGGTGTAAAAACCTGGAATGTAATGAATTCCATAAGATGCTTGTGAAGACATGGAAGGATGCAGCTGAATTCTCCTGAGGTCATTTCTTTGCAAGTTCCAGTCTGATTTTGCTTCTCATGTTATAAAATTATTCGCAGATTTGCGGAGCTAGAATTTTTAATGCTATCTTCATACCGATGTGCAAGACAAAGGTAGGATCTATGGCCAGAACCCAGCCCTGGCTGTTCTAGCAGTCCCACTCTAATGCTTGCTACACTGGAAAAAGAACTTTATAAAACTAAGAGGTGTATATGGATTGCATAGAAAGCTAGAGGAGGAGATTACTGCACTATGTTCCGCAGGTAAAATGATACTTTTTTTTGGAACACTGAACAATTTTCAAGCAACTGTGGCAGCTGACGAAGATGCTCTCTATGCAGTATTTAACCTGCAGGTATTTTATAGTGCCTGATTACATAGAATATTCGCAGTGTTCAGTCTTTAAAAAAGCACCTGAAAAAAATTATAACAGGACTTAAGTACATCAGATGAGCTAATAACACAATAGCCTTTTCTTGTAAGCATGACGTAAACTTTGAGATAGTTTCATTATTAAACTGTGTGCATAAAATAGAATGACTGTATCTGATACCATCTAACATGGCCCCCTTGTGCAGTTAAAAGGGATGTTCTTTCTATGCTGTGTGAATGGGCTACAGATGTTAAGATTTATCTTTTCCTTTTCTGTGGTCTTTGATGGTTCTTTGTCAGCATTCAGTGTGAAACTTTGGTGAATAAAAGCACTGAGTAGGAAATCAAGCAAGTGTGGTGTTGGGGGATTTTTAGTAACTTACCTGTAAGAACCGCGCACACACTTTTTATGAAGAATGCAGAAATACTTTTCAGTAAGTTTAGCTGCAAAAAGGAGATGCTTTCATGGCCTTCGTAATCTCTCAGGCTCTGTCCAGTTTACCAAATACTTCAGATTGGCAGACAGAAGAAATAACAGCCCCTAGCGTGGTTTCATTCACTAACTTTAATTTGCACAATAAGAGCTGGTCCTTATTTGTACTTTTACAGGATCATTATATCTGACTGGAGGTCTTCTGTGTGTGGTGGTGAGTACTTTTGCTTGCTTTTGAAATCATAGAGGGTCTAGCTTCTGCTCAAGGTTTCCTAGCTTGCTCAGGACATTTTATTTCAAGCTGTTAGAGGCAAAACACGTTGAAATTGAGATGCCTCTATCACACAAGCCACTGAAAACCTCAGACTCAACCTGCCATTTTTGGCTGTGTTTGACTGCAAGACCGTGGGCTGAATGTATAATGTGAAAAGGGTACACTGTCTCCCTAGGTCAGAGGCTAGATATGATTGGAAAATGCTGTGTTATCAAAGCTGAAATTTCCCACAGATAATTTTGACAAATGAAAGTGTCCTTCTGTTACTCTAAGCCTGAGTTAGGCCTGATTAGATTATAACTGCTGATCATGCTTTACAATGCAGACTACATGTACCTAGGGGCAATATGTCATACTGCTCACGTGTTAATCCCACAAAACACATGTTTTATCTCATCGTTGTGTTCAGATTTTGAATTATATTGACTGTTTGTACAAAGGACAGAAAAGACACTAAGATGGCATCCCTAGAGCTATTCACTATACATAAACCTGAACCTGACAAAGAGGAGGATAGGGAGGGGGATCTCATAGCAGCTTAAAACTATTTGAAAGGGAATTGTGAAGATGATAGAGGCAAACTCTTCTGTAGTGGCAGACAATACAGGAAGGAGAAATGATCACAAATTGTAGCTTGGGAGGTTCAAACTGGACATGGGAAAAACTCTTTCAGCAAGAGGGTACTCAGGAACAGATTACCTAGAGAGTTTGTGATATCTCCATCCTTGGAGGTTTTCAAGACTCAGACAAAGCCACAGCCAACTTGATCTAGCACTGATGATAGTCCTACTTTGAGCAGGAGGTTGGGCAACATAACCTCCAGAGGTCCTTTGCAATTTCTATGGTTTTATTTATTTAGAAATACTAAGTAGCTTAACTGTCCATCTCCCTCAGTTAAGAATTTATTCTGCTGTTAGTTCAGTGTATCATTATCACACGTAGAAAGAGTCAGATAACCAAGCATTCAAGCTCTTTGTGAGAAAATTCCCTTGTAAAAGTGAAGAAATTTAGGTTTTAGCTTAGACCAGATTGTCTAGGGCATGTATTGCACACACAGAATGACAGTAGTAAACAGTTCATCCTCAGGGTACAACTGAGAGCTGTGTGAAGAAGATAGCCTAAATTACTGTTTAAGCACCAATAGAACATACAGCAATCCAGTCTGCCACAAAGCACCGCATCCGTTAATCTGTTGAAGGATGCTGACTTCCCTGCTCAAAATCTGAGTCAGTACCAAATTTAGGATTTTGCAATCTTTTTCTGCTGAAAACCAGGATTTTCCAACATAGTATATTAATATGTCACTTGCAGCTCTCAGCCCCACCAAACACTAAGGGATTAACGTAATCTTTATGGCCATGTGGCATTTTTGTGCCTTACATCATTTTTCCTGAAAACAACTGAATGATGGTTCAACACACATGATTTAATAACTGACATGGCACATGGCCCAGACTGGGAGATGTCCAGTGTCTATTCAGCTACCGTGATTTTTTGGCTAACATTCTCTGAGGGATACATAACAGCTAGTGTAGTAGTTATTTCCATTCAGCTCTTTAGATCCCTCACACACTTGCTCAGGCAAGCAGGAAAAGGCTATTATGTACATATGTACAACAATACAAAATCTATACCGGTTACCAAAGCAAACATGGCCTGGTCTTATTATAAGTGTGTAGTAAGTGGTAACTTTAGAATCTGCACTGAAGAAGGAGTGACTCAAGATCAAGAATATTACTAAGATACAAGGCTCAATCAGCCTCAGTCAGTGAGGACAGAACAAGATAGTGGAATTTAAAATGGAAAACAAAATAGATAGAGATGTTTCTATATTAAAGGAAAATATGGCAGTAAAAATTACAGTCCCAATGTGATCTGTATGATGTCTCTGGCACTACATAAAGGATGACTTGTGTGGTTAGTTAAAATACAGATCCTGCTCTCATTAAAATTGGGCTAGTAACTTCAGAAGAAGTGGGAGGCAGTCACATGTGAATATATTAAACATGAAGGAGGAAGTGGAGGTAGTTAAGAGTTTATAGTTCCAGACGAAGGATGTGCAAGTAAACTATTCAGGTACTTACAATCCACGTAATGAAACAGTAAGTTCTCTTAAATTGAATTAAATAGCATTAAAGCAAAACCAGTTAAAGGAGTGGAGAGAAAACACTAATTTAATTTTATATGATACTTAACATAAGGTTAAGTGTCTTAACCATGGAATTACTATCAGATGAGTATGAACAAAGATAAAGATCTTAATAAGAACAGACTGGAAACTAAGGATTAACTACTGTAAGAAAGTTGTGGTAGATCTCTATATATAATAATGTAGAACTAGTTAAGGAAAAGCGTTCCAGAAATTATATAAGGAATAACCCATAGAGACATCAGGGAGCTTAAACATGTGATCTAACACAGCAGTTGCCGAATGAGAGCTGAATCATCTCATAGTATGTAGTTCCATCCCCCTGCACAGACGCTGCTTCTCCTCAGTGCCTGGAGTCTGTCTGCAGCCCGCCCTGCTGTGTATACGTGCTTGTGTCTGCCATGCTTGGGCCGTAGTTGGGAAAGTGGGAAAGAAAGTGGGAAAGAGAGATGATAGAAGCACAGCACAACTTCTCGCCTGCCTACCCAACAGGAAAAGTGTCTGTCTCTTTACCAGTTCCAAAGACCCCAGGTGTCTTTCTTACAGGACAGTTCTTTGTGTAAGAGCGGTTACTTTTTCATCCTGTCCCCTTCAGTGCTGTCGGAGGTATGCTGCTACTCTCATCTATCCTCCTCCCCGTTTTTACTCCGTAAAATTTTCAGGTCAGACAGTCTTAGGCCACTGCTGTCATATTCTCCACCTCACCTGGTTGCCTCTACTGATAAGGTCCCCTTCTGGTGGGATTGTCTGGGCACTGGCCCTGGGGGCACTCAAGCTAGCGCTGTTCTCCATGCCCGATACACACAAACACACTCTCGCACAACACACACGCACACTCATAGACAACTGGAGCTAGGCTATTACAGAAGTGGTGAAAGAGAGATGCAGCCTAGGAAGTTTGCAGTCCACTTACCTTCCACAAAGCTTCTTCCTATCCGTCTGTAATTGATAAAACTTCTGAGACACATTGTGCTTCTAGCTTCACTCCTGTCTTCTATTAGATGATACTAGGGAGCGAAATTAATTCTTTAAGTCTATCTGTCACTTGATTTATATCAGGATCTTGACAAAGCAATAATGCTGCAGTGACTAATAGTGACAGTAGTGTTGTATGTGTCCAGATCTGTACCTTAACTTCAGGTTTTGCTAATTCCTGCAACGTATAGTACCCATGGCATATAGCTTCCCATGGTGATTTAAAAGGACAGAAACCAAAACATTCCGTGTTCCGGAAGAACTTAACAATGAAGCTAGTTCAGTTCTGGACCAAGAAAAGTTCTCAGTAAAAAATTAACCTAGTAAAAGTGTGATTCTCCTAGTTTATAGCAAGATTCCACTTTAATCAGGGCAGTGCCAAAGAAAATAAACAATCATATGTGGTGTATAAAGTGAACACAGTTGAAAGGTTTTACTATGAAAGATTATTTGTCCAGGTGTTCTAAAGTGTTACACACTGGTTTTCATAACTGCTGACAGATATGTCAACGGGGAAGGTTCAGTTATGTGTACACGCCTTTTTATGAATCAGTTAATGAAAGAGAAAATCCCACAGACTGTGGCCCTGATTCAGGAAAGTACCAAAGTGTGTACTTAGCTGCTCAAGACAGCACTACATCATGTGCTTAATTTTAAGAATGCAGTTATATATAATTCACTTCAGTGAATTTAAGCACATGGTAAACACTTACATGCTATCCTAAACCTTTGAGTTACTTCTAATTAGAAATTACCTTTGTCCATGTTGAAATCCATTTGGATTTTCTTTTCATGAACTCTTAGGAAAACAAAATGTGCTGCTTTGAATATTTAGAGCAAGTGAATGTAAAAAATTTCTTTTATCACAATGTGATTTTTATTTTGTAGTGAAATCATGTTTGTTTCGTGTTTGAGTTTTGGGATAAGAAAGTTTTTAGCAACTAGAGTGATATGTTAGCTGGGGAAAGAAAAAGGAGCAATTCAGTGAAATGAAGTATCTAATAATAGAGGTTGACCATCAGTCCTAACTGAGCTCTTTCCATATAATGTACTATCCATGGAGAGCCAAGATATGGCCTTTCTTTGTTTTGAATATTTCATATGTGATTACTCTTTTGGCATTGGCATCAGTGATGAAAACTTGTCAAATTGTCTTTTTCCTCTGAATAACTCTACTCTGATGCTTTCTGCTGTCAGCATCTCCTTTCAATTTGTTTCTCTTCTTTGCTGGACCAACACCTCTAGGAATATTGACATAGGCATGATATCAACTCTCTTTCTTTGTTATTGCAAACTATCTTATGCTTCAGGTTACATCTTCATATGTAAACTGGTGTGACTGTTTTGCGGTTCACCATTATATGCTGCAAACTACTTTAGTGAGAATGTCTGGTTTTATGCATTTGGAAAAGTTTTCCTTCTAACCTATATTCTTTCACCTAAAATGACTAAATTTAGATTTTGCTTCCTATGGGCACTTAAATTGGAATTCCACTTGTAGAATCAAAGCTAGCTTAAATATGCATATTTACTTGAAATTCATGGAGAAATACTTGTTAACATTAGCTGGAGATCTGGTCTTCAAATGCTTTATTTTTTTGTGTGGCTAGAGTGCAAAATTAGGGTAGGTCTTTCAACATGGTGCCTTCTATCACTGAGGAAAAAAAGACAGCCATACCTGGATGCTCCGAGCCATTTTAGTGGAAGTCTATCGGTCAGCTTCAAGAGCAAGGAAAAAAAGAGCAATGACAGAAGGCTTTAAAAAGCTTGCACAGACCTTCATCCTAGCTTCGACTCAGTTCTGTCAGAAATTTGTTGCAACTTTTTCATGTCATCTTAGTAATTGAAACCAGCACCAATAATCAACAGTTGCAGAGAAAAGAAATCAAAACAGAAGACTCTGATCATGATACAAGCTAATACTTCTTATAAGGAACAGTATTCAGAGTTTGTACCCCTGCCAGAAAGAGGCAGAGGCCAGAGAAGTCAGACTCTTCCATCTGCAGAACTCAAACATCACTGAAACGCTAATGAATCCTTAGAGTTACTCTGTAAATTGTGGCAACTTTTTTGAGCTTGTTACCAAGTGACCCAGACTAGCTAGAACAAAAGAAATCCAAAAAAGCCAAGTTGTGTTAGAATATAAATTAAAATACTTAACCTTTTAAATAAAGAAAACTCCAAATAATTCGCTAAGACAGAATAGAAATAAAAAGAACTTATAAACAAGTTCCCCTGCCCACTGCATGGGTAGTGGCTCCTCTGGTCTCTTCCCACCACCTCTGAGCCCTGGGTGCTTGCTCAATCATCTCTCTCAGTGGTCTCACTATTTGAGCCGCAGGCTCGTAGCTCCTTGCTGTGACTGTCTTGCTCCCATTTTTCTGTCATGTTCTTTCTTCTGGTCTGGAAGCTTCTGTCCCAGACCAGTCTCAATTGCTCCTCAAGGGAAGAAGCAATTTCTAATTCCCTCCACAGGATTTCTTCAGACCTAGTCACTTATTTTTTAAAACAAAATAACACACAAACTAAGGACAAATCAAACAGATACTGGCTGTCACAGAAGCCCATAACAAACTGAATAAAAATTAGATTTAAACGATTTCTCTGAAGTCATACTGAGTGTTTATGGCATAAGCAGGATTAAACCCAATATTCTTTGACTGTTTTATGGGTATGCTTCCTCTCTGAATAATGCCTTACTCTTGCCTGGAGTGCTGGGAGGATGAGAAGCTTCTTTGTAAATTCTGTTTTCATATGGAAGTCTGTAGGAATTATTCACAGGCTCTTCTGTGACACTCCACAGTGTACACGTCATGTCATGAAGGGGAATACAACACTTCAGTCCAATACTTTCCTAACTGTCTTGCCATTATTCTGTACAAAATGAAAACATTCATAGTATAAACACCTTGCTTTAGCGAGAGTGGGAAACCTCATGAAGTTTGAGCTTGCTTTATTAGGCAAGAGAAAGGGAAGCTTATGCATGTTGTATTACAAAATGTTGTTTGTTTTGGATAAACTCACTGACTTGTACACTGCCTATTGCTGTGGGGAGAACAGCTGCTTCTGCTGGGCTACCAGCAATAAAGAAAAGCAAAACCTCTATAGTATTAAACTTACTAATTTGTCCTCTGATGCCAGTGAGTCCCCAGCTATTTCAGGCGGGACCTGTCCTCAGGAGGTTCAGCATTGTTCAAAACTGAGTAAGAAACAATCATCTGCTTTATTACCAAAATACTAGGAGAGGAAGCAGGGCTAGAGAAGCAAGAGACTTGTTCAGTTGTGCTCAGTGGTAGAAGCAGACATAAACCTCCATGTCTCCCAACTTTCACACTGGTATGCTGTCTGCTAGATTACATCGCTTCTTCCTAAACCAGTATTGTTTATAGAAAAAATATGAAATCTAAGAAGCTTGAAATTTTAAGAGCTGGGATACTGTAGTTAACTCTAACCAGATATCTCTCTCTGTGGCCCAGATTTCAAAGTCCTGTTGCAAAAGTGCTCAAGCTCCTAAGTAGACTGTCAAAATTATGAAACTATTGAGATGTTCCATTCCCATTTCAGTACAGACATCCCTTCCTGCAACTTCCTGGACAAAGGCAATCTAGGCTGCTCCAATTCTTTTACAGAGCCCAGAGTCCTGATGAGGTGTAACGAAGTGTAACACCTTTCTTAGTTATAGCAGTGTGTTGGTTAGAGTAGCAGTTCTTAAGTAACTCCATTTTTTATAACAAACTGTCTTGTGCAGTCAGATTCTGTACTAGGTAAGCCAGGCTATTAGACCCTTGCTGAAGTAAGTAAATAATTAAATACACAATTTACCACTTTCCTTTCCTCTTCTAGTTTTTATCATTAAAAAAAAGAAGAAAAAGAATGCCAAGTCCTGTAGTCTCCGATAATGTGTGTAAACTCTTGCCATGAGGCTATGAGCAACATATGAGCTGCCTGTATCTCACCACTTCCCTTTTGCTATTTCTTTTACTAGCCCAGTAGGAACAAAAATCCAACCATATCAGCGGGAACAGCTATATGTTTGCAATTCCATTGCCATTTTTGATTCAGGACACTTTTACTTTGCCTCAATAAAGTACCCAGTCCGTATAAATCTATATTTAGTTTCTTAAAAAGAAGAAACCTAGTCACACAAATGCCGTATGTAGTAGATGTTTTGACATACACATTCTAAACCAGTGATTAGCAAGCTTTTTTGTAGGCACCAGAAGCCAAGTTGGGTTATCCTACTGTGATTCTCTTGGTGAAACTATTGGACATCATGGGATTACATGATGCCATGTGACCAAAAATTACAGGAACTGTAATTCATTAGCAAGGTGAGGACAGCTTTCAGGGAGATACCACAACATCCTGTCACTTTGGAAATTCTAGCTACATAGTTGGGAAGCTACAACTTGCTTAACTTCTGGTTTTAATTTTGTCTCCCAGATGTGTGGTTCCAGATGTAGAGGGCTAGCACGCAAATCTGCTGTAGTCCCATAGCAACTCAGGCAATTTTGATTTTGATGTATGTAATATCAACCTGTGGCCTGGCACCTTAGAAACACTGGACACTTTCCACTTGCAGTGAAGTAACTTTCTTTCTGAATATAAAGGAGAAAAAGAAGAATTTTATTTTAATACACATGCAATGTAATGTTTCCTTTTACAATGTGATACATAGAAAACACAAAGTGAGAAAAAATGCACTGTAATTTTTCAATAAGCTGAAATAAAATACAACACCACCAATATGAGGGTGAATGGTTGTTTTATGTGACAAGTTATAGTTATCCAGTGTATTAGTTCTGTAATCAAATCGAATCCCAATGGATTAAGGACAGCCAAGTTGCTAAAATAAGACTCATAATAAAAAACATAGACCAAATGAATCATGGCCTCTACTAGTAGAGTGGTGAATCACGTTCAATGACAGAAAAGAAGATAGTCACAAAAAGTTTTGTAACTATGTATCTTAATGAAACATAATTTCCAAATGGAACTATCTATCTTCACTGAAATAAATATTACACATAAAATATGACAACTATGATACAAAGCTCTCTGGATACATTGTGTTTAATAAATACCCTCAGAATAATAACATTCGAGCATAGGAAATACCCTGCTGGGCCAGTCCAATGGTCTCTCTTTGATAATAGAAAAAGGAGATGCTTTTTAGGGGAAGCCATGAGCCTGGCCACTTTCTGAAGTCCATTTCCCTGATTTTCCCATGGCATCCAGAATTGTTATATTAGGGAGAGTAGAGAGTACATCTCTGAGGGTACATCTACACTAAAGGCAGTGATAAGTCAACTATGTGATGAAGAGCTTGGTGGTGACTCTAGCAACAGAACTTTCTAACTGCCCCATTTACGTTTTCAGTTGTTCTTTGCATGTATATTGACTGTATATGGTGCCAGAAACTCTTTTGGAAAATACTAGAAGTGATTGGGTACACTGTGCTTCTGGGTGATGGGTATCATCAAAGTTCATCAGTGACTCCCTAGTCAATTATCCGGAGTTAAGTTATCATGATTGCAACACAGCTGCAGCATACCAAGAGTTAAGACAGTTAAAAACAAAGCCCTTCCATCTTACTAGTGCTCGTACTATGAATGTAGAAGCACCTGCCCCTCCTTTTTCCTAGTGAGGTATAATTGGACTTTGTTTATGGACAAATAAAGGGCTTCATTGTAAAGATTGATAGGCTCTAACTGGGAAAAATCTGGCAAAGATTATTTGTCAGTTCTGTGGAATAACGCTGCTTGTCATGCTTTTACCTCCAGGAACTGGAGAGAAGCCAAGGGAGATTGTTCTCCTCTAACTTTTCATGAAGAGCTTCTTTTCATAGCACACAAAAAAAAGTCTGAGAAGAAAAAAAGAAAAAAAAAAAAGAAACTCCCCGAAACAACATAATTTCAACACACAGGATCAGGAAACAGGAGTGGCTGAAGAGCCAGGCTGTCACCTTAAGTTACACAGTTGTTCATGGCTTACAAAGCCATTAGACCTCCAGAAAAATGAAAATGATTCAGTGTTAATAATGCTGTTATTTAAACACAATGTCTTGTTCTGAAGTCTGCTTACTGAAAGCAGGGTGCAAAAATCCCAAAGGGGGATTGAAAAGACAAAAACAATCCAGTAGCTGGTAAGCAAATTTTGGAAGCTAAATTCATCTCAAAGGAAGGATTTTAGAAATTACTTGGCCACCCTGGGTAGATATTTGCAATAGAAGACATGCAATAGTTAGGGCATTTCAGTTGTGCAGACAAAGACATGACAAGATTTCATGCTAGAAGCAAAAGTAAAAAAAATAGTATCTTTAAAATAAATAATACACAACTTGCTAGCAGTGAAGGTAATTAAACATTGTAGTTGTTTATCAGGGACAGCAGTGGCTTCACCAGGTTTTGAACATTTACAATGAGATTAGATATCTTTCAAGAATGCATGTGTTGGTTTAGGCTTAAGAAGAATTACAGCCTCTGTATTCAGGTCACATTAGAGGACAATAATATGGTCCTCTTCTGGCTCTTCCAGCCTTTGGACCCATAAATCTACTTCAGAGAAACTTCTGTTGGGCTGGAGGCTGATGTGCTGGGATGGCTGGGAGTTTCAGGATATCCTGTGAAGCTGATCACCTTCTGTAGCTGAAGGACAATTTAATTTTGTTACATGGACCCTTGATGGGACAGGAGTTTGTCTACCTTCTGATGTCTTAGTGGTGTTTATGGCGAACTAGTGACTATATTGTCTGTCTCAATACAAGAATTAAGCAGAGAGAGAATCAGCTTGGCTGATTCTATATTTAAAATGTTATTTTTCCCAAAACTATAGGTTTTTACCTCATTATGCAAACAGCTAAATTGCCATACGCAGAGGCCAAGATCTGAGATGTGACAGAGATGTTACAAGATACAAATGTCAGATAAGAGGGAGACAAGTCACAAAGATTTATATATAAAATCACTCTTCTGTTCCCTTCACTTTGCGTGTATTACCTAGTGATGTAAAAACAATATGCTAAGAGCAGGTGACTTTTTAGGATTGTATCATATGGCTCTGTCTTCATCTGAGCCTATTCACACAGTGGCCCCATTTCAAATTATGGTTTTTCTTTAAAATGTCACAAAATATTACATTGCCTTTGACATGGACTTTCATGTTGTTAGGATATGACCAAACCTGGATGACCAGGTTTCCCTAAGAAACAAGGAAAAATTTCCGTTCCTTGTTCTCTGACTTAAATTCCTATTTTGAGTCCATAAAAGAGAGGATAGGTTGGTGTCCAGCTGCATCATGTAGTATCATCTTATTATTGTTATATGTGAAAGTATTTTTATGTATTTTGTAGCCTCAGGGACTTAGATCTCTAATTTCCCTGTGCTTTTGTCCTTGTCCTCACTGCTGCTACCCCTGGAGTCATTATTAACTACTAAGTGATGCATGGCCCCCTTGTACCTGGAATTGGATACATGATATTACCAGTGCCTGCTACTCCAAATGAAGAAAGACTTGGGATCCAGGTACCTGACAAAGCAGAGGTAGTATCCTTCAAGTGCACTGGACTGACCTTTTCTCTGCTACTCCCAGCTATTTCTAGCCAATAACTAATACTGACAGGAACTGAACCAGTATGGTAGTGATGAATACTGTGCCCAGATGTCTGGACTTCATGTCCAGATGTCATCTGTAGTGCTCTGAATCCTTCCTATTCCCAGAAACATAGTTAGGAATTTAGCTGCCTTCTCCTGTCTGCCTGTATATTGAGCTTTGGTGTTAATGTGGTCAGAAATGGTCTCTCGACATTTTTTCCTCTTTAGTAACTCCTCCTTATGAAATTGGGAATAAATAGCTTATTGTTTAATTACATTTGTAAATCTCAGGTGAAATTAATTCTTAAAGTGTATAATGTTTAGAGTATGTCTTGACCTCCAGTTGGTCCTAGCATGAAGTAACATTTACATGATTTTGTCCAGCCTTTCACAGGCAGAAGGAACATATCTTTACATACATTCTTCACATCTGTATCTCTTGTTTTATCGGTCAGTGTCATAGTAGTGGAATGTGGAATCTGCTATTTCTCAACTATTTTGGAGAAGGCTAGACTAAAATGCTAGGTGTCTCCTTTTTATGCAGGACAAAATGAGACTCTGGTCATCTTATGTCTGATTAATATTTTCCTAATTATTCCAAATAGTCTGTCTCTGTGTAACAACTTCTCTCTTCAATGAAGTTTTGAGTCTGAGACTTCTATACTTTCAGGGTTATTCTTCACCAGAGCAGCCACTAGGCAGGCATAGCACATGCTCTGCTGTACATGTGTACAGCTCTGTGCCCGGTTTTATATGTGGTTCCCAGATTTTGTATAGCTAAGGCACTTTGTCCGTGCAAGGAATCAGAATTACCTGTTTGTGTGCTTAGTTGTGTTTACGATCACTGCCTATATTCTTGCATGCTCATTGACCTCTGATTTCATAGCATATTTAGCCTATGATTTTTCAGATTTTTGTACTATCAGTATCTATTGCAGATTTCATAACTTGTTACATTTCTCAGCAAAACTAATCAGTATTCAGCACAGACCCAAATCTTCAAGGATCAGTGGGAGAGGGGATGCTACACAAAACTTGTCTTCACTCTTAGAATGCTCTTCTTGCTCCATAAAGTACACAGGCTTGCCCAAAGTTCTTCCACAATCTAGTAAAGAGGTTTTCAGAAGTAGATATTGGTATGAAATGCCAGAAAAACAACAACCTAATGCCGCCAATTTTATATCATTGAACTTATTTTAACAGTAGTGAGAAGTAAGAGCTAGAAAGCTATGCAGATTGTGCTGTCACCACAGGAGTGGATGTTACATTACGTTGGTAGTCAGTGCGCCTGGCAAGACCTCTTGTGCTGTGTGTCGTACAAACAAATGCAGAAAAGAGACAATTTGTGTCTTGAGGGCTTCTAAATATGACAAAGAAGAGGGCACAAAAAATTTCCTAGGCATTCTTCTGTGTCACATCCATAAGAAGATTATAGGTCCAGAGTTAATGAAAAATTGGGAGAAGAAGGAATGAAAACAGAAGACAAGGAAAGGACAGGAGAGGGCAGTGGTGGCATTTTCCCTAAGAGGAGTTGATCCTGAGATCAAGTTGGAGTCAAACGCTATAAACTAAATTGGCAAACTAAAAAAAAGATCAGTGATTGCAGTGTTGATGAGAAGCTACTCTGAAGAATTAACCATGATAAGAACTATGAGTAGAGATGTTTGCTAAGTATCTACCTCCTACTGTCCCAACCAATTCCGTGTTTTGTACTTGCTGAGCAAACCATTTGTACTTCTAAAATTACAGATTATTAATAATAGTAATTGCTAACAATATAGGATATCCTGGCATCCTGATAGAATACAGAAAAAATGAGTCTTTAGTTTCTTCTTCCTTGAACTGGAAGAAGGTCACAAGGGAAGGGAATTGTAAAGAAAAAGAAAGGCTAGAAAGTGTTGTGGCTGTGGAGTTGAAGCCAGAATGAATTGGGAATAGCAAAGCTGGCACTGGAATCACTGTTACTGGAGTAATGGCAGTGCAGTGGGGTAGGGTCTGTTTTGCTGTTTGTGGTGAGCTTGGCTATATGCCAGGAATTGATGTTTATATTTTTGAATTCACATTTTAAGAGAGGCCTCAATCAATCAATCCTACGTAGATCATGTGCACTATTGTTTGTAAATAACAGAAATGGGGGGGAAAAAAAGTGACTGTGTGTTATATTGGGAAATGTATCTTTGCATCTTTGTCCACAAGTGAGAATGTAGAGAGAAAGGCACAGTCAGGAGAACTCTGTCCCACATCTCAGACAGACATCTCCTGAGACACCCTGGGTTGACCTTGATGGTGGTCTTTTCTGATCAGGTTCTAGCTGCCAGGAGTTGAGTCTATTTCCAGTGGTGGAGAATCACAGAAGCAAATACTGTGTAGCTTGGAGTTACTGTTTGTATGCCAGGAACAGAGGGAGGCTCTGATGAAGATGGTTGTGCTGGTGCTGGACAAATACTGGATGAGAAAAAGTCCCTGTCCCAAGAGCTTACAGTTCAAAGGAGGAAGAACAAACATATGTTAGAACAAACATATGTTAGCCTTCCAAACAAGATGACACTAGTTAGATTCTAAAAACAGGCAAAAGATTTTTGTTCTTGTCTGTAAAAAAGCATAAGGAAAAACAGCTAGCTAATCCCAGCAGAGGGAGACTGGAGAGGGGGAACTGAGGGAAGGAAGAACATTCCAGCCAATTTCTTGATGACTAACATACTTTAAAACAACAGGCTGCTTTTTAAACTTAGAAGGTGACTTGCTGAGTGGTTATTCGCTGTTCACTCCCTGGTCTTGATAAGAGCTCCCACAGGACATTCAGTTCTTGCCAGCTTCTCCCGCATAGGTTTATCTGTGAACATCAGTACAAAGCAAAGGGGAAAGAGGCCAAGCAGGTTTGTTTAATCTCTGCTGTGACTAATAATGGTGTGCTAGGCTGGCTGCTCTTTAACGCAGCTTGATACTGCTAATCTGACTGGCCTTTTGCAGCATCTTCCTATGGGGTTCCATGTTGATAATTATCACAGGACAACCAATGATTTTAAGAGCAAGACTCAAATGAAATTAATTTCTACCAAGCTGGGAAACCCAGAGGTCTGTGTGAACATCACCGTGAATATCACAGAAACTTTGGCTCAGGAGTTGCTGAGGCCATGCAGGACTGTACTTTCTTTGGCAATCGTAGAATTGAAAAGGCCTATTCTGGCATGACTGCCTTGTTGGAGATCTTTTCTATTCAGTTTGATTCGAGCTGGCCTGCTGCGAGCAAGGGGGTTGGACTAGATGACCTCCTAAGGTCTCTTCTAACCTAAATTATTCTGTAATTCTACAATTCAGATTTTTATACTGTTTGCGTTATCATAGTTTCGTATTTAATATTAGTTGTTTACTATTAGTGCCATATGTGTACATCTTTAGGGCCTGTAAAGATAATTTAACCTGTATCAATGGTGTCACTTTTCTGGGATTCAAAGATCCCAAAGATCTTTTCAAAGCTAATAAGGGAGCTTCATCACATGGATCAGGATCAACTCCTTTTGACTTATGCTTACTCCCAATATTTGCTTATTATATATACCTAGTAATAAATACTTTGGAGGATGGTCATTGTATTCCACATGAAATGTAGTGTTTGGCTCTGCAGCTCTACTACAGTAGAAATAATAAAGATATGTATCTATTTTTAGCTCTGACCTGGTATAAACTGAGTCAAAATGGGTGGAAACAGAATGATCAAGGATCATGCAAGAAGTTAGTGACTGAGAGACTGAGGAGGTGGGAATAGAAGCCCAACTGGCCGAGTGTTTCATGTCTTAGCTCCTGGACTGCAACACAACCTCTCCTCTTCCTCTTTGGTCTCAGAAATGAAAACATTACTGCAATTGAAATGAAAGTGAAATGTTTGTCTACTATGCTAAAGCAGCTAAAAAGAAAAGGGAAACTTTCAGAAATATAAGCCTACGAAGGACTGCTTGCGATGCTGACTCAAGTGCCTTCTCAGAAGTATCATGTTATACAATTGTTTTTGTTGCCTTAACAGTTTTATTCTTAAGCGAGGGTTTTGGTCTCTGCTGCTCCCATGTTTGACAGCCCTAGAATCAGATTGTTGAATTAGTTGGGAGCCTTCTAATTTTCAGCCTTAGTTTATTAGTACTCAGTTCATGCCTATTTGCTCTTACACCAGCAATAATATTTAGCTTAATCTGTTCTTTTCCTTCCTTTCCTGTTTTCCTCTTGATGTATTTATAGCCAGAAATCATATTCTTTTTCACTCTTCATTTTGCTAAGTTTACTGACCTTCTTTCTTGTATCACTCTCTTGCTGAAGGAAAATTCACCTTTATTATTTCTAAAGAAGAATTGAGGGATTGGAATTACACTTCCCCACTGCTTGAGCTTGTGGTAAATAATACATCTATGTATGCATTGCCAGAATGGTTGTCTTTGTGCTCAGCTTCCACAAAAGTTGTCCTATGATACACTGCTGGGGGCTGAGGCCCATTTTGTGAATGGGGATCTGACCACTGGTACTGTGGCCTAACCACATGCCAAGGAAGATGAGGTTGCAGGATCAGCATTTCCAGATTTCATATTTTATTATTTTTCTTAAAGTTGAACTCTTCCAGCCATATGAGAATCATCAACTTTCATGTTAGTAGAGAAAAATTTGAATGCATGAACCATAAAAGCTCAAAACTTAGAAAGGAAATAAAAAGAACCCAACTTTTGCCCTGTTTAAACTCTCAGCTGGTTAAGCCAATTTGAAACATGCAGGTGAGGTTGGCTATCCTGATAGTGCCATGCAGTGGTGACGGGAGAGCCTGTCCTTCATTGCATCAGCAGGAGGTGTAGTGCAAAGAGCCTGTCTCAAGCAGGACTGTAGTGCTTATTGATTGGGAATCACTGACCCACATTTCTGGTCAGATAAGTTAATCAGAGAGTATATGGGCTTGGTGTGACAGCAGCAGCAGTTTGTGCTGATCAGGCTAGAAACGGAATTTAGCTCTTAATGGAGTTACTTTAAATTTTTAGGTTCTGGACACATACATACTCTCCCTGTTGAAAAATGTAATCATTACGTTTTAACTTGCTCTGACGTTGTATGTATTTGTCTTTTCACTACTTGAATGCATAGCAATTGTCAAAGTAACTCATCCTTTCTGCTCTCAAGATTAGTACTCAGTTGATGAGATTTGTTCTGATGTCTCAGTCTGTGTTATGTTTTTCGTTGGCTGTCTATTCTTTCAGTCAGTACCCAGAGAGAAGAGCGGTGGGACCTGCCCGTGCAGCTTAAATGCAATTTGATTATCAGTGATTAATAAATCAGATGTTTGATTATTTTGGTCTGGCCTGAGTTCAGACCCTTGTTCACTCCCAGCAGTGGGAGGGCTAGTTCAGCCAAAAAAATCCATGCCTAGATTTTTACTTTCGGGAAGTTCAGGGGTTTGAGATCCAAAATTAGGTTTTCAGTTTGTGCCAGGAGGGAATCAGCCACTAGATTAAGAATTTGGATGCTTTCCCTCACAAAAATTTCTGGGAGTTGTATGTCAGGTCCAGGATTTCAGATCTATTCCCAGTGTAAGTTCAGAGCTAAAGCCATGCCTCATCTTCTCATTCCAGAGACAGGAAGAAGAAAAATGAGCTTGAAGGAGGAGGGGAAAAAAGAAGGAAAAAAAAAAAGTAGGAAAGGAAAAATGAGATCCTGGAAAAGTGAAAAAGGTAGTAAGTCACATGGGTAAATGGGGAATGAAACTCAAGGGCGCAGGGAAGCAGTTGAGGGATCAGATAAGAAATGCTGCTTTGTATAAAAGCTTCACTTTTTCATTGTTCTGATGCCTCTCCCAGACAGCTAGGGTCAAGGGGTTATTTTTAAACTAGCCATTGATTCATACAAGATGCCTGATTATGAAATATTGGAATCTTTCACCAGCAAGGGAAAAACTTCACACAACCCCCCGTGAGTGACTGCCTGGAAACCCACAAGAGGGAAGGGGTTAATGGTTGTTCGGTTTACAGCTGGGAATTGCTGGTATCCAGGAAACAACGCAGAATGCACAAACCATGAGACCAGCTGGAGCCTGCTGGAATCCCATTCATTTTGGCAGAGGTGTCTGTGGTCTCGAATTCTGACATCACTGCCTTTTGCGTCACAGAGGAATGCCTTAACCACTTCTCCCTTTCTATTTTTTCCTGTCTCTCTCTTATTTCTGTGACTGACTCAGATTTGCAAAGCAATGAGAAGAGGCAGTTCACAAACCCCCCAAATCTCCTGTCATCAATGTAGCTTGTAAGTGACTCCACCAAAGATGTTAGATGAAAGATTTTTGGTGTGCAGGAGAAGCCATGCTCAGGAGGCATAGATTGGATGTGAATTATTTTTGTTTCCAGTCTTATGTAGCACGTTGCTGTAATAGAGAGCGGTCTGTCTGACTGGACCCCAAAGAGAAAATACTCTAATGGTTCAGATACTCTAGAGTATGTCAGAAGAGCTGGAAACCCACTCTGGTCACAGGCTTCCTGAGTTACCTGCTCAGTGTGCTGTGTCTTTCCTGCCCATATAACAAAAATGATTTGAAGACATGACAAGTCCACGCTCTGGTTCTGCTCTGTAAGAAGTTCTTCTGAGACCCTGATCACTTTGAGCACAAATAAGAAATCATAGGTCATTTAAAGATAGACTGTCCTGCTCCTACATACTTAAGTCTTTGTGCTTCGTTTTGCCTAGCTGTAATCTGTAGATAATAATCCCTCAGCTATTCTACTTTTCTCTTCTGCTGGCATGTCCTTTTACACCCTAAGCAAAGATGCATGAAATTCTTTAGTACTGCTTGTGTGCATGAAATGTCATTTTATGGTCCCCAGTCTTTCGTTGGTCTGCAGATCCTGCTAGCATAGAAATAATAAAACCTGTTTTTTCCTCTTTAATATCTGCATGAACACAAAATTCCACTGTTACTTTTTGAATTTAGTTTAATTGATTGAACATGATCAACTAATATGATGTAGCTGAAAATGCATACAGCTGCTTATTGGAATGATTTGCAGAGAAGTTGCGTGTTTAGTCACATGGTGAAGTTGGCTAGTTACAGTGAGAACCCCGCTGCCCAGTGGAAGCCTGTGCCCCATCCCCATTTTCCTCTGGAAAGGCCTGACACAGATGTCGAGTGTGTTCTGTATGGAAGACGTTTTGTTTTAGAAAAGATTGTGACCTCAAAGGGCTATGTTAAGGGAAATATATTGCGCTTAAGTATTTCAGGACTCTGTTCGTCTGAAGCCTGTTCGTGTCTGGTCTTTGTCCTCAGCAGCTGATCTGCAACTTCACTGCTCTGTGCGCAACCACTGATTATTCTGTTATTCTTCTTTTCATGATTAACATTCTGAGCCTCAATGTTCAGCCTTAATATAAAGTACAGAATAGAACCATCATCACGAAGGAATCACTGTGGTAATCCTGAGAAAATGCATATGTGTGACTGGGTCACCAGAGAAATGGAGAAAAATTAAAAATTGCTCTTGCAAAATTTGGAAGTGGACAGACTGTTAAAAGACTGATTTAGAAAATATTGTCTAGGAAATTAATCCAGAATATCTATATGAAAGTTTTTCACTATTTAATCTCACTTTTTCAGAGTGTGTTCTAATTAATTTAAAGATTTGCCTTCTTTTCCTCTACATGTTTAAACAAATATTTATCTTGCTATAAATAGATTTGCACTCACACCCTTAGCCAGGTTTTCAGACCCTGAAGGAATTTCTATACCTGAAAGATTCCTCGTTGTGTATATACATAATGATGTACCTGTCAGTGTGAAATGAGTTCAAACTCGAGGTCTAGATGACAGTGGTCTGTGGTCTGTGCAGGAGTCTGTATGGATGGAACTTGGTACTTACTGTGTCTCTAATTAAAAGTGCCCATACCTTTTCTTTGCTAGGTGCGAGGAACATCGGTTCAGCCAACGTGCAATACCTGATCAGCTGACAGCCCGTCTTGTCGTGATCAGGTGTGGGCTAAGCCATCACCTCTGTGTGCACAAGGCAGAAAAGAGAAAGGCATCTCTCCTCCTCCACGCATGCAGCCCTCTGCTGCACCACGTTTGGCGACATTGGAACAATCCAGGCTAGTCTGCGTTTTGCTTCCATAGGGTTGTTACTGATCCTAATGAGAGATTGTAAGGGTGGAAAAGAGAACAGGACGGAACATGCAAACACCAGCCTTGCCACGGTTATAGTAACATAGCTAGCTTGAATACCATGGCATACAGGTTTCACAGACATCCTACAGAGCTGTTACGAAACTGTCTCTGGAAGTCTTCGGCACATTGATTTTGCTAGATTCATTGGCATTATTAAATTTAGGTGTGGCATGAATCAATAATTTATTGATGAAATTATGAAATTCCTAAAATTAGGGGCCTAACACAGGAAGATTCTGGTTTTCAGGAATTCTGAGCTTTAAGAGTTTTCATTAGCTTTCCTGGGATCTGCTGAGTGTTCAGCACGGCAGTGTGACCTCTTATTTAGGTACACAGCATCTGAAAACGTCAACTTTCACTTTCAAAGCAAGCAATGCATTTGTATGGACTTCTTTCTTAAGAGGCTATGGTTCTTTTTTTGCTATTACTTGGAGGTTTTCAGTGGCCTCGGGAATTGGGCTCAGAAGCTCAGTTTAGCTTGTTACAAAGTTTCAACTTTGCAGAATGCTTTGATAATCTGGACTGAGTGACTGCCTCAGATCTCACACTGCTGTATTTAAGACAGTGGACCTATGCCCGTTTCCATTTCTGGTGCTTTTTTTCACTGGCAGAAGTAAGGCTTTTCATGGCAGACAGAACCAGAGCAACAGAGGTAAATAACCCTTCCATGGAAAGTGCAATGCTTTTGTTTTATGTCTGTCACACACGCTCCTGATCTGTAAATGGGGCTTCTAGGCAACACAAATAAACACGACAATTCACAATACTATGCTGGGCTTGTATCCACACTCACAGATGTTGCTGTCTTCCACTGCACAGGAGGCATTATCATAGGGATGAGTGTAATCAATTTAGTAGCTGGACTTGGATTAAAAACAGATAGCTGGTGCAATCTCAAGAGCTCAGTTACATATTGCTGGGAAGTGCCGGCTGAGCTTTGACTGTGCTAGACTAGTTAAGGCAACCAGAGCAAACACCTGGCATCATTTAACAACTTGACTAAAAATATGTTTTTTCACATTAGTACTCAGGAGGAATGTGCCTCTGACCCCTCCTGGGTGCGGTATGAGGAAAGCCACAGCCATTGGAAGAATGTCATTAACGTCAATCAGGCAATGATCAAAAAACAGCCCCACCCACCCCGCTATGGTGTGAATGTGTCACACAGACACTATTAACAGCAACTAGTGCATGGGATTTCTGTATCAGTCTTATTTGAGCCCTATATGTTTGGTTTTTCCCTCCATGATCTTTTCCTGTTTACCACCCGTTTTATCATCAAGTTACCCATCTTGGATTGTTCAGGCTAGGGTCATTCCAGCACTGGGAATCACTGGGAGACCCTTTGTGCTTTCCAGAGTCATCTTCCTTATCTTCCCATTTCTGTTTTTACAGATCCTCTCTTCATGATAAGTGACATTTTAGTCTCAAAGCTGTATTTTGAAAGCGAGCTTGAATTTTAAACAACAGTATGATCAGGATATCCTACAGATACTATACAGTGTGTCTGGCTGTTGTTGTGCGTAGCCCACTGAGTAGGAGATTTGACATTAAAGGAACTGCCTGTGCATGTCCTTAAGTCTAACGATGATAATCTATAGTTAAGTCTTTAGTAGAGCATATGACATTTTGTAACAATTAGGATGTAGTAGTGCCATCTTTCTATGAACTCAGTACCCACCAAAGTCAATGGTAGGAGTGTTGTGTTAATCTTTGTTTATTTTTAATGATAATCTAACTTAAAGCTGAGGTTTGGCCTTGTACTTAGTACTTGGAATGACAGTATATGAAATGATGTAGCAAACCAATCAAAAGAGCTAAACATTCAAAACAAGGTGCAAAAGAAACCCTACATATAAAATTAGTCTGATTTTGTATCAAGTCTGGGTGCAGATGCTGTTTGAAAATTGATTGTGTTGTATTACCTTCTTCAGTCTCCATGTACAGTACTCATATTGCATCTTTTCCTTTTCTTGTCATCACTGGTTATACTTTTATTTATGATTAGAAGAGGAACTAAAGGTCTGAAAGGCTACCAGAAGATAAAAAACAGCACACAGAAGTAATTTGCCTAAAGTCATGTGGCAGGTCAATGGTTGTTTTTAAATCAAGTAAATAAACATCCATTGTATTACACTGGCATCAAAATAACGTGAAAGATCATCCTAACTTAAACACAGCAACAGTACAGTCTACATCACAGAGTTTGTGTGCAGGAGCTGCTGATGGTTATTGTGTGACTGTATTTTACAAAATTAGTCCTAAGGGAATATTTTGCAGTCAAATGATGGCTGAGGGCTCTGGCCCACCACAGCTTCCTGTCTCCCTCCCCAAGGGCAAGAATCAATGTCTGTCACATCTGTAAAGTCACACTGGATTTGGATTATTCTCTACATTTTTCTTTAATTATGTCCCCTTTTTTGCTTCTTAAGAGACTCTTAAAATTTTCAAATATAATAAGAAATAATAATAACCAATTAAAAAGCTGTGGGTATTAAGTGGGAAATAACAGACTCAAACAAAAGTCAAGGATTATCCTGGGAAATGACGTTTATGGATCCTGGAGCACTCAGCTCTGTGAGGCAATCAGAGGTTTTGGCTGTGCTTAAAAATGAGGCAGCATAGCTTTACAAGGAAAAGCCTTGACAGAAATCACCAAAGCAGATTTTCTGCAAGGTTGAATGTGGAGGTAAAGGAGCTGTTGTATCTCCATTCCCCTCATTAGCACTCCTTACTATTTTGCTTGTGCTCTTTGTCGCATTGGACCCCATTCATATCAAAGCCATAGCATTCTCTGTGTTAACCAAAATAGTCCTGTCGCAGCAGCCAGGGTGTAGACACGGTTATACAATCAAAAAAATATATTTTTCCCCATATACTGTATTTCCCTTGTAAAGTTAATACAAACCATATGAGTAAAAGCATTTTTGTGTTGTAACTCCACCAGGACAATCAAATATTATTTATATACCATATAGCGTGCACTGAAGAAAAGGCCTAACAGTATTTGTATGAAAAGCTTTGTCAGGCACAGAACAAGCATGCCGAGTTGAGTCTATGATTAGTAGCATCCAAGAGATTTTGATACACACTGTGCTCTCCAGCTGTATGTTTGTAAGCAAGGTGTCACAACGGATAACTGCTCAGTCAAAGAGTTACAGTTGGACAGTATGTTTGTATACAGAGTAATGTATAGGAATTTATAAAATCATTTCAGATGGCATTTGCTTTGAAAATACAGTCTATGTGGAGGAAGTTGCAAAGCCCCAATGTTGCATTGTTTGGTCTTTCTCTTCTTTTATGGTTGAATACTGGGGTTTAAAGACATCTTATTCAAACATAATAAGGTATATCTTCCAAAGTGGCCGAAAAAGGTTACACATTTTCTACTAAAAAAAAACCCTGCCCCCAAAAAACAGCATGTGAAAGCATTAGCTACTAAAAGTCAGTCCTACTTATTTTACCTACATTACAGTTTGAACACCTTAGCTTTCTGTAACGAAGACAACTTTTAAGTATAGCTGGACCTTAGGCTTTAACGTGAACTGTAGCATATACTGAAGTCTATACTAAATGGTTCATGAATTACATTCTGATAACACTCCTAGACAAAATAAAGTCAAGAGGGAAGAGCTCTGCAAACATGAACACTTCTGCAGAAGTATAAGACCAAGGATTTATCCTTATAAATCCATGTGATCATCAAATGTTATGTGAAGTTCAGGATAGTGAGCAGACCATCAGACTAAATTGGCTTCATTGGTTTAATTTGGAATACTTACCTAGGAAAGGACTGGATACAATCTCAACAAGGACTTCTGGATTTGATCTTTTTTGTGTAGCCTTTCTCATGTGAATCAGGCTTTCAGGATCAGGATCAAGGCCCTCATCCAAAGGCTGCTCGAGTCAATGGAAAAACTCTCATTGTCTTTAGTGGGCTTTGGATCAGGCCCCAAAAGTTGAGTCATACTTTGAATGGAACATTGTTTGAAGCAAAACAGGCTCAAGGCTTCATTCACGTAGAGGTTTTAACTGTTAAGTGAAATTTCCTGAACACTTCCTGTGCCCTGCTGCCTACTTCCTGCTGCCTCTTCTCCCAAGAACACATGTGGTCAGGGAGAAGACTATGAGCCCGGTGCCTAACTCAAGTGGTCTTCAGCCTGTTCTCTGCTACCTTTTCTCTATCAAATGATGGGAGATGTCTCTGCCATGTGACCAAAATGCAGATGTCCCTTGTATCTGATAATGTAACAGTAACGCTCTGGTTCAGTTATGTAACCAGAATATGTCCCATATTGTGACAGAACATCCATGCACTAATGTAACAAGGAATTGGTTCCATTTCAGTCACTTGAAAACATGTCTGGCCACCTGGTCATGAAGGACCAAAGCTTACTGTCCTCAAGAGCTTACAGTAGGAACCACCATCACCAAGAGACTGGGCATTGCTGATCTAATCCATCATCATTCATATTCCAAACTGAATGCATACCTAACACCTTTTTCCCCCAAGAATGTGGGGAAAAGTATCTTTACTTATTTTAATTTCAGTCTTAATATTACCATTGTTATCTACCAGTTAATATTTGTTTGATGAAGTTTTATTTTCAATTCCCACATACATTTCTGTGACTCCAAGTACACTTTGGGAGCCTGTTGCTTCTGGATGGACAGGGCCTGGAGCATTTGGACAGAACTCTTCTTTGGTAAGAAGAGGTGGCAGACAGACTCTTCTATTCAGTAGGGTTTCAGAACAGAGAAATAGTGGTTATACCTCATACTTGCTGTTTTATTGCTTGTTTCACATCATCAGGGCAAGGACACTGGACAGAAGGGTGTGTTTGTACTTATTTTTACATGTGACATTTAAAAGGCAAAATAAAATGTGAAGATTTTCTCCAGATGTGTTTTCTGTTTATGATAGATATCTAGAAATATGAGGGATGTTTTGGTGCCCTTATGTACAGGTACTTCATATTTACTAATTTCCGTTCATTAGGAAGTGCCAAAAGTGACTTTTTATCTAACAAGCTGTCACTGCACACCACTTAAACTCATGCCAATTGGCTGTATGTTTTTAATTCTTATTTCCAAGTTCTGTGTGCCAAAGTCATGAGAGCCCACAAAAAATAAGGGGCCAATGGAAGAAGCCTAGTGCAGCTAATCAATCCAAATCATCATTAGCTAAATATGACTTTAGTTTATGTTCAAGGTGCTATCACAAGTGAGATATATCCACTAAAACCACCTATGTACAAAGGAACATGAAGCATATAACCCACACTGCAAGAAATACACATTACATACAACACAATCCCCAAATACCTGGCCACGTATTCCACGTACTGGATCCACAGACAAACACACGCATGCAGCATATACATATTTTCTTCTCTACACTGGGTTAAAATGTTCACCTTCCCAAATTGTCCTTGAAGAACATGGAAGCATTACCCCAAAATAATTAATAGCCCAGTAGCTAGGGCAATTAGCTGGGATGTGAGAGATTTCATAAGTCAAACCCAGAAGTAGAACTTATGCCCCAAGTCTAATGTGAAGGTATTAATCACCAGACCAGTGGTTGCTTTAGGGCTCTCCTGTTGTGCTATTCTATTTTGATTAAAAATTCAGCAGATGACTGGACCTAAATAAAGAGATAATTTTGAGCCACAATGGTCAGAATACTTCTGTGGGATGTGGGAGACCAAGTTCAATGCGTATTTAATATTTATACAAAATAGGACAGTTCCAATGCCATGTTCCCATGAAAAATTTCAGGTTCAACATAGTGTAATTTTCCTTTAAAAAAAACAACAGAGAAGCTGTTCATCGGAAAATTCCCAAGTAGCTTTTCCTCTTGAACTACCTATGGAGTTTGCCAAAGTAGCTGACGTACAATGAGATTTTTGCCCTCTGTAATTTAAATCCATGGGTTTTTTCTAAGGGTGATTCATTTTACAAAAACACACAACAAATAAACAAACACATAACTGGAGTTAAGAAGAAGCATGTGTTATGGATTAGGAAAAAGAGCACCCCTCGAAAGCTCAGCTGGTCCTGTTCATTATAAAGATAGTGCTATTTTTTTCCATTTCATTGTCTTCCTTTTTGTCTGTGCTTCTTTTCTCACAGCATCTCCCTTCATTTTTTCTCTCTGGTACAGTCCTCACTCCATGTGTCATTCGTTTGCTTTCCTTGCTTCTAGGCTTTGTCTAGACCAGGATGTGGAATGTGCTAGCTAACACCAGTTAAGAGTAGAGCAGATAAGACAGTAAGCCTTTGACTTGTTTCAAATTGACTTAGATATACTAAAATATTAAATATCTCATTGTCTAGATGAGCCCTTTATTTCTCTGAAATGAACATTGGGTCCTTTCTAGAGTAGTGTCAACAGCAGTCCCATCACCATACTTTCTGAATACCTTCCAGCCTTGCATAAAGCAACACAAATCAGACCTGCCATATACAGTTCATTCTCTTGTTCTCTCCCCAGAGGGAGAACTGGGTTTACAGGCAAATGTTTTTCTTTCTATAGACTTGTTTTTGTTGAAAATGACATACCTGTGCTGTGTTTGTGTTTGAGAAGGTGGGTCAAAGCATGCCTGATGCTTGGAGTAGAAGGTAATAATGGACCTCAGGTGCTGGAGAGTTTATTCCAGGGACTGAGGGCCATCTCTGTTTCTTTAACAAATGAACTTTAACTGAACTGAGCATGCAGAGCTCAGTGTGTCTGACACATATGGTGTCTGCAAATATGCATTGAAAATACAATGGAGAGAGACAGAAGTAAGCAGAAGAAGCTTAGGACACAAATAGGAAGAAAAAAACCATAATAATTTGATTTAATGTATTACTTCCCACCTAATGTGAGATTTCAATTTTCTCTTCTCCCTCTCCCTCACCACCCAAGTTCCTACAGCAAGTTTTGAGCCACTCTAGCAAAATTACAGTGATTGACAGCACAAGGAACTCGATCGAAATTAAATTCATTTTCCTCATAGGTCCATACAGGTTTTTTCTTTGGTTTATAGGAAACGCATATGTGTAACTAAATCAAAATTTGGCAAAGATATGACTTTTGAATCAATTCACAATGAGTCTCATTCATTCCACTGTAGCTGAAGCGCAGCATCTCACACTAGAATGTGATTAGCTTCTCCATACAGCAATATCCCTGCCCTTTTTTTTCTTTTAAGTACATAATCGGTGAGGCAGAATGTACCTGGAATGTATCTTGCTGCAGCAGACACAACAGCTCTGCCCTTTGGAAACTGACACTCAGAATTTCTTAGCTACAGTCCAGTTGTCATAAGAAGAGATGATTAATTAGCCATGGGTCTGGGGCGGGACAGGGGGGCTGAGGGGTTGGGAACTGGCACGGAAACGGCTAAATAGATTCAAGGAACAGTAAAGCAGTCCAAAAGCTGGAGGAGAACTGCTGGAGAGATCTCTAGTTTGAAAGCCAAAGATTTCCAGGCAAAAGCCAGAAGGGCTATATAAACGTAAATGAGTGGGTGGACAGAATAGATCACCCATGTATTCAGAGGTCTTTCGATTCACTGACCCTCTTTAGCACCAGATGCTGCTTTTAATGCACAGCTGGCTGGTGGAGGAGTATTTCAGTGTAAACAGAGCGAGAGATGGATCTAATATCCAGGATGGAGCCTAGAGCCGTTTGCCCAGTACTGTACTTGTCCTGACTGAAGGTTGGGATCTTTTCGATCATGTCCCGCACGTTGTACTGTACTCAGATGAATCACTTCCTGCCTTTGCCCTTTTTGCTTGCTGCTGCATTACAGCAGCACTGCTCTGGGCCTGGATCCTGAAGCCTGGGCTGAGCTGTTTGTGTTCTCTGTGCTCTGTCCTGGCGCCTGCTTGAATGGAGAACAGGCTGCTGTGCGTCTAAACTGCTGTGTCATACTTAGTTATTAATGACCGAGAATCACATGACATGAAGTTCTGGGAAGCTCAAGCAGATTCCAGGAAGGGGTCAAGGAGTTCAATAAACAGTTTTATTAGAACTTGAATTGCAACCAAAAGGCTACACATTTACTTTTTTTATAAAAACTTTGTGAGTGTTACTTGAATTTAGAAATCCTATGAATGGCAGAAAAAGCACAGAGGGTTATCTTTTCTTCCAGTTGATTTTTAGGTCACTGCTTGTTCAAAGTTGTCCTTGATAAGGAAACCTGAATGCACTCTTCATTTACATTTTTCAGTTACCTTTCCAGTTTGTTGGTAAACTGTAGGGTTATCTGAACTTCAGTCCTAGAAGCAGTGCATCATGATCGAAAGGTCAGATTCTTGTCTCAGTTATACTGGTGGAAATTCAGAAATTAGTGGAGAAATCCTAGATTTACACCAATATGTCTCACACTGTTGTAAAGCCTAGTGTAGGCATGTCACACATCATCGTTAAAAAGAGAGATATAAATTCTGGATTAGTTTATTACGTTAGTAATGTGCAGGGTTATCATTCAGGATGACAGATGCCATATCAATGCATATTGCTGAGAATAGGTTGGAAAGGGTATGCATATTGACACAGAGGAATCGTGTGGCATGGTGAAAAGATATGGGGTGAGTCTCGGCAGGCAGATGGCCATATCTCAGTGTCCCCATAGTAAGTGGCACTAATTTGCTCTGTTTCCTGGCAGCAAGCCTGTGAACTGAATAAGTTGGTGCTCAGTAAAAAACAATTTTTCAGTAAATTGCCTTTGCTAAAGTAATTGCTTTTACATTATCTCTACCGCACACTCGTTAAGACCAAGCTACAGTTCTGTCTCACTGAACGTGCTTTTAATTAGTGTTCTGGCTTTACTTCTGTGTTTCCTTTTACTGCCATCAAGCACTATGAGTTCTCTAGCACTGTGTATGGTATAAATTGATCAATTTGTTCATTCATCAATTTATATGTGTCAGAAGAAATGGGAAACAGGAATACATCTCCCTTCAAAAGTGACCATAAAGCATCCATTATAGTACATATTAATGATACATTAATGAGCATTGCTATTCCACTGTTACTAATGAGTACTGAGGCACAGAAATTAAGGATCCAAGCCAACTTACTCTGAAGTAAAACTGAGGTGCTTTTTGGCCTTACTAGAAAGTGACGGAACATGACCAAGTTGATACTTGAGATAAATAGAAGAGCTAAAACTAGAGGTCAGGTCTGCCTCATACTCTGCTGATCTGTTCATGGGACAAAATCTTCTTAGTGCTAGCTTTTGTTGGCTGTTTGCTACAAACCATAGCTCTGTATGATAACGTTTAGCAGTTCTGATGATTATGAACAGACAGAACAAAATTTTCCCCACAAATAGTACTGAATGCACCAAAGCTCTGCACTGGGTAATCCACTGGGTATTGTAGCTACCTTTGGGGTAAAACACAGCAAGTGCTCAACAAAACATACAAAACTACTTGGCAGTCTTTAATGGAGGAAGTGAAAAAATATTGCATCTGTTTGAAATAAACGGGGAATTTTAGAGAGGCAGGATGGAATTACCCAAGCTGGAATCTGACTTCAGTTAACTGGTGTTAACTCTTGCAAAAGCAGCCACAAATTTTTCAATGATCACACTGGTCAGAAGTTCAGTTTGACCTCTTGTCCTATGGGTGGCATCCTGGTACCTCCTGCTGTGAGGAGGTGGGCTGGCTCATTGCTGACTCAGAGAAAATCACTATGTTATTAATCTCTAAGGCTGCTTCCACACCACTTGGAGTTTATCAAAGCCTTTGCCTAAAATTCGCCACCACTTCTCATGGCTGCTCCAAGGTTCCTCATTAGAAAAGTTTTTTGAAGCATGGCATATCCAGTCTTTTGAATGCTGCAGGACAATGGCTAATATCTGTAGCAGTTCTGTGACATCTATATTAATAATTACTGGTCTAATGCAGATTGTTTGCAGAGGCTGTTGAAGTTCTGTGGTGCTACAGAATACTCCATAAACTTTACTTCATGTAAAAGCTGCAAATAGATATGCAAAAGATATTTTTTCATGCCAGACAATTTGCATCTTAGGGTATATCTAAAGCTGTGACTGGAAGGTGTAATTGTAGCATATACAGGGACCTCTGAACTTCTTTTATCTTAGGTGGCACAGGTAACAGGAGAAATGAAGGCAAGCTGACATAGATGTAAGCTTTCTAAGTCTTTGTAAGTCTACTAGTTCTCTGGGTACCAATAAGGGGGAGCAGCGTAAGAGCTGCAGATCACCTTAAAGAAAAGCACTAAATAATTTCTTTGCCCCCAAATATGAACCAATTCTAATCAAACATGTTGCACATTTATAAACAGTCAGTCTCATAGTTTCCTAGGATTCCTAGCCTCATAGGAAACAAAGTACAAAAAGTAGCGGAACTAATGAATCTTGGTTTTCTGTGCCTTTCATGTCCTGCGGTGTGTGCTCTGATGGGCATAAACTCCTTTGGAAGATTTTCCCATAGCTGGGCATTTACTGTTCTTTCTCATCTGCTTTCTGTGGTATTGAATACAAGGTCACTTCTACTGAAGCTTTTCCTTTCGTAGATGCATTAATAAAATCTCTTCTCTATCTGACTACTACAGTGAAACATAAAATCTTAACATA
The DNA here is from genome assembly GCF_018139145.2 of Gymnogyps californianus. Taxonomy (NCBI): domain Eukaryota; kingdom Metazoa; phylum Chordata; class Aves; order Accipitriformes; family Cathartidae; genus Gymnogyps; species Gymnogyps californianus. The sequence continues at coordinate 8,554,383 of NC_059487.1, read as the reverse complement.
ATTTAGACCTCTGTCTTTATATCAGATTTAGTGGAAAGCTGCCACTTGCTTCGAAATTATAAAGAACTGATGGATAAAGAGACACGTGTATGTAACATATGCAAACATAGCACAACCACATAAATCCCATTTCCTTAGGAAATCAGGTTAAAGGTAAGAAGTCTAGCAAGAAAGAGTAATTGCAGAAAACTCCACCAAAGATGAAGTTAGCATGAAAATGGGGGAGATGGCAAAGGAAAATTTAACATTTCATTGGATAACTATTTCTCCCAAATTTTCAATTGAAACCCAGTTTTGGCAAAATTTATTTGCTGCAAAAGAAATTATATAAAATTAAACTAAAGTTTTAGATCAGGCATGATTAGAAAGCCCAAGAAAGCTTCCAAACAACAACCAAACCAGACAGGCAGATCTCTTTTAGTTGGAAAACGTAAGGATCAGCAGAAACATGACATGTGGGAAAATATACATGGACTGAGGTGAAAGTTCTTAGGAAGTGAGGATCATTCAGTAACTTACTTTGGATTTGGGCGACAGTGAAAAAAAATTACCCTCAGAAGTTGTCCAAGCAACAGTGTCCTGTTTATATCTTGTGGTCTTATGAGTAACTGACTGGAAAAAAACAAGAATGAAAAGATAACAATTACAATAAAATTAAATTAAATAAGCCAGTGACTCATTACAGAGCAGCAAAAACAAAAACAAGATCATTTAGGACTCAGTAACAACAGAAGAATTAAAAGGAAACACAAAAATGGCTAGATTGTTTTCCTTATATATACAATCAACCACACTGAGATAGGAAAGGAGTAGAACTGATCACACAATTATTCAGTGGAAGGCAGAAAATTCAGAAAATACGAATGATAATACTACAGTACTTTGGCAAACATGCTAATTTTAGTGGGACAAAGCTTTTTTCTTAAGTGTCATAGAGAAACATAACTCAACATACATCCTACCAAGGTATACCACTGGAACTGACAACAGTTATTTATCCTACGTACTCAGTCTTGCCCCATAAATGCATTTTATTAATCAATATTGTGAGGCTTTAGAAAAGTGTTATCAGTGAATACCCATCTGTGATCTCCTCCATAATTTTAATACAGACTCAGGGCTAATCCCAGAGTAAGGGCAATCCAGGAAACTCTTGAAATATTTAAGCAAACTAGAACTCAATTTCATATGACTCTATTGGGACAATTTGTGAAGTTATTGTGCTTCCAAAGCACGGTAGTGCTAGGAACTGTACATTCTGAACTCAGTGCTCTTCACAGAAATCTGACATGAAGTGCTGAGCCCTGCACAGCTGTAGTGCTTTGATTTAGAAAAAACTCTAAAATATTTATTCTGAAGAAGAAAATTTATTATATAAAGGGATACCTTGACTTTTCAATGCCATTCAATTGCCAATAAGAAGCTGAAAAATTCAGGGTAGAATATCAAAATCCCCAAAGTTTGTGGTCATTTGTATTTGCTCACCTCTGAACAAATGTGATCTTTCTGTCTCTTTTGTCACGTATTTCTAGTGTTCTCATTGCCACGATCTCTAAAAGATCACTTCTTTACTATTCTAAGTCTGATGGAGAGATGAGCACAGTGACTCTGGGACTGCTTTTGAGTTGTTTGTGATATAGTTTACGGACCTTTAACTTTGCTGCAGTAGAAAGGTTGACCTGCTATTCCTGAAGCTTTAGAAATTCTGTGGAATTACATGTTGTTTAGTTCTGCCTTAGCATTGCATCCAAAGAACAAAAAGCACTTTATAAACACAAACAATGGGTGTTCATACCACTAATAAGGTAAAGTAGTATCTTGGAGGAAAACAAGACACAAAGCAGTGAAGTGATTTCCCCTTATTTGCTCTGGGAGCCACTAGGAGAGCAATAAATAGAATCTAAATCTCCTGACTGCTTGTCCTGTGCTTCAGCCACGAGACTGGGCTTCATCTGACAGACACTGATTTCTGGTGTGTGCATTGTTTTTCTGCACAGATGGTAAATCCTCCTGTAGAGTAAACAGCCTGAAAAGGGAACAGCTGCAGATGCCTTTTTGACAAGCACCTCGCCTGATGCTGGCCATGTGGAAGATTTGTACCCGTCAGATATATTATACTGTCCTCATCTTCAGTTGTGCTGTGTTGTTTACAGCCTGGTTCCCTGGAAGTCAATAGAGCTTTTCACAGCTAGTCCTTCAATTCTTGAAAAGACACGACTCATGTATTTTTAACTGTTTCACACCAAGGCTTCTATGACTGTACCGTTTGTTGCTGTTCTGTGCTTGAGTTACTTCTGTCCTTAGGTGTGCTTAACTGAGCAGGAATGTTCTTCTTGAGTGTTCCTGGCACTAGAAGCTGCAGCCATGAGGTTAACATAGAGCGGAACAAATTTCATGCTCACTTACATTTACCAGTCTATATGTTACAAAGCTTGTAAGGCTGAACAAACACATTCCTCATGAGCAGTTCAGCTCTTTCACCACCATGAAAGAAGCTGCTTAACTGAGACCACATATGGCAAGGTCACTATCAGTTTCTGGTTTGCACACATGGGCCTTTTTCTAGGGAAGAAGTTATCTATCTCTTCAGTCAAGAAAGCTAGTATGAAATATTTTCTTGCCCCTAGCCTCTCCAGTCCTGGGTTACCAAAAGAATGACACAGAACTCTCTCATGTTGTGTGTTTGTATTCATTGTACAAATGTTTACTGCTGACATCAAGTTCCAATTTGCTAGATGCATGCTCTGGTTTTGATGAAAGTACGCTGAATTTATACATCTATCTGCTCTAAAATAGTAACTTACCAACTGAGCTTAGTATTTTAAAATGTCACTGCCATTGCTGTAACAGATGCTAGCAATAAGCTGACAACCCAGATTTTCCACTAAGGAGTCATTCATGGATGCTGCTTTTGTAGCAGAATCCGTCAGTTCTCTAACTCATAGCTCAAAGGTAACTGCCACTTTGCTTTTCTTAAAATGCTGAAGATTGTGTCCTAGGTGATTATAAATACTTGGTTTTATTTAATCCTGGAAATGTACTGTTTGTTACTAGACAAATGTAGTAGAATCAGTCCCCTGTTTGAAGAGATTACAAAATAAAAGGTGATAATAGAGGAAAAAAAGTGAGGAGCTTAGAGCTATGAATAATGCAGAAGAGTTTTCTGAGAGGTTATTGGAAATTCACTGGAAACCACCAAACTATAAAACTAGAGGCTGAGTTCACATCATTTGCACTGACATGTAGTCAGTTCAGCATAAACTAGGAGGGATGGACTGAGTCAGCCTCTTTTCCGCCTCTTCCAAAAACCTAGTGAAACATCCAGAAAAATTATCATGCCGAATTGGCATACTGCCAGGCTGAATAGCTAGGAAGGAAAGAGGAGGTGTTCTGGCAAGAATCTTCACCTCTATTTTCTGTGACTCTGGGAAAACCAAGCTATACAGCTTTGAGCAGTATATGCTCCCACACTTGGACAAGAGCTGCAGCAAGAAATGTGCAAAGGTTGACCATGATGTGACAGAATGGCTGAAGAAAGAGGCGTAAAGGAGTGCTTCGATTTTGAGATTTAGGAAGGCAGAAGAGGACTGTAGCCTTGGTGAATTGATAGACGATCTCCTCAGACAGATCAACTAAAGGAAGAGGATATCAGTAGCAGCTTTGGTCTATACTGATAATTAGGACTGAGCTTAAAGGTATCACAGAATATTTATTAGTCACCAGTGCTACACACTGCGAAGCTCAGAGGTCAGCTTTTTGATGGCTGCACAGCTCAGACCTGGAATAGCTGCTGAGATGCTAGTTGCAAGGTTAACCCAGCTTGATTCCCAGCTTGGCCTAAGCCTATCCTTAACCCTGACATGTTTTGAAACTTAAGCTACAAGGTATAATATACAGGGACCACTTTGTTTTAAATATCAGTATAGACCAGGACTAATTTGACGACAAAATGGTCCGGCAGGATGTTCTAGTATCTGTGTCCATATAATACTAGCTCTGCTAAATGAACTGCTGAGAAAATTAGTTTAACTACCAGACAATAAGAAGATATGTTATACCTTGCAGATATCAAACCTGTTGTTTTCAGTATCTTCCTGAAATTTGTAACAGGCTTACACCACAAAAAAATTATTCAGGCAGTAAAAGTCGTAGTCAGTTGAGTTTCGCTAAGCAAATGAAGTTATACTTGAAAAGCGTTTTTATGACAGTGTATCTGTGTTTACTAGGCCTTTTACCAACACACAAATGTAATGAAAAAAAAAACTTATAACTGGCATTTGTATTCCAGCAAATATTTCAGCATAGAGCTGAACTTAGAGCAAGTGCAAATGCCATGCGCTTCAGAGTGCTGGGTTGCACACAGATGCCCAATAAGCTGTGATTTGTTTCTCTGCAGCCCATGGGGAACTGGAGTCATTTGCAACAGAACTAATTTTTGTTTTCTGCAAGGCAAACAAGTGAGGGGAGAGGGGAAGAAGTAGCAGGCATACATCAAGTGGTCTTTAAGCAGCTAGCCTCTGCCAAAGAAAGATAAGGAGAAATGAATTAGCTACTCTGCAACCAACTCCACTTCTTTTTCTTAAATAACTTCAGCTTTGTGCCTAGTTAAAGCACATCCTTGCTTTGAAAGCCTTGTTTCTGTTCCATGTCAATTTTCTAGTGCTAAACTAATTTGCTGAGGCTCTGCTAATGTCCCTGCCAGAGGAGCTTCCATCGCTCTTATCTTTATTTACTCAGAAACATCGCGACAGTATATTTTAGCCCTCTTTTCCTTTCAAATTATTTTCAGCATCGTTCCCCATCTATCCCAAAAGCTGCTTCCTGCACAGTGATACATCTTAGCAAGAGGATAATGAAAATCCTGCAGTAACATCCTAGACACATGTTGCGCAATGAAGATTAACAGGACTGACTAGCTGGTAACCCTAACCGAGTTTCTGAAGTTCTGTCAGTCAGCAGGTTGGAATGCCACCAACACTACAAAGCAGCACAGAAGTGTGTAGATGCCCTGCAACCTGCCATATAATGTTTACTCCAGTGAGGAATCCACTCTGCTTGAACCAGCGTGGATTGCCCATATCAGCTCTGAGCTGCAGTGAGGATGGCTGCCTTTCATGGGGAGCTACACAGCTTACTGAACTTGGGAAGTCGCAGCAAGGGTTGATCTGGTGCTGGACTGCTTAGCGTCGGTCTCTTCTTTGCTTCTTCCAAAATTCTTTTGAGGAATCTGGGCTGGTTGGGTTTTTTTTCAGCAAGTAACTGCAACAAGAAACAGGGATATGCCTTAAGTGCTGGACTAATGTCATGAGACAGGCCCATACACAGTCCATGGTCCCTTATCTTGCAGGATCTGAACCTAGTGGCTCCACAGTTTATTTCAAGCTTTTAAGTCAGTGGAGTATTTAATGGTTTTGTAACTAAAATCTGTCCTTAGGTTTATCCGTTCTGCCTGTGTCTGCTACTTTCTCCTTGAAGGCTGACCCATTCTTCCATCTGGAGGACTGGGGACGTGGCTGTACACAGAGCATCCGCACTGGGCTGGAGGAGGTTACTGGAGGGCAAAACACTGATCCCTCCCTCTCTCTGAGGGCCGAACGAGGACCCTCCCTTGAATGACGCAGGATGATCTTGTTCCCTAGAGCTAACCCTGATGTTTCCCTGACAGGCAAAATGATCCCTCCCAGAAGCTGAGCATAGTGCCTTTCATGGGATAGCGTTGAAGATGCTCCCTCCCCACAGGCAGAATGCCTCCAGCAAGATAAAGACACAGGGCCCTCCCTCTCTCCTGGAAGCTGAAGATACAGGGGAAGCCTGTTCCGCACCTTCAGGGACTCAGCCATTTGCTGCTTCTTACCCTTTTTTTCCTCACCTGCCTACTTGTGACACTTACTGGGACCAGATTTAATGGCACACTGTTTAGAACATACCAAGGATAAAGCCTTTCTGTTTTATTTTCTCTGTGGAATAAAGCCCAGGGTTACACTGATTAGAGGCTCTCTTCAGTTTCCTGTTAAATCTTTTTTAATTATACATCTTTTTTAATTATACATCTTTTTTAATCACGATCTCTTGGCTGATGTTAAAAGGGAATGCAGTAGGTTTTGGCTTTGGAATCACAGCTAATGACTTTCCAGTAGTTTCAGAACAACAAGGTACCAGTGCCACCTCTTGTTAATAAAATCTGATAGCAACAAGCCAGTGACTAACAGTCCAGCACTAGCCTTTCTCTGTTCCACTGCTGTCACATAAAGTCACTTCCATGCTTAGCTTATAGGGCCATTGTGGATTTTGGACAGAAAATGTTTAGACCTGGAGTATGTTTGCAACATTGACAAATTTTGAAAGATTGTGCAGTGCTGCTTATGATGGCATATAGAAGCACAGGGGTGAGCTGGCTTTCCCGTGAACAATGGTACAAGTTATCAGTAGGAGTCCTGAATTCCAACCTTTCTGCTCTGAGCACTAGTACAGAACCCAAGGATCTAATCACCTGCTCCTCTCCTGAGACACACAAGACTGTAGAAAAACAAAAGCTCTTTTTTCTTGCTCTTTTAAATTGGCAGGGAGCACATGTACTCCAAGGAACATCAATATTAAATTTGAATTACTGTTTATTTCTACTACAGGTATATCCAAAATCTCAGTCTGAGTCTGGGACCCTGTTGCTATGTACTCTTCAAAACACATCAAGAGAAACTACACCATGAATGAATGAAACAGAAAGAGTGAGAAAAGAAACAAAAGTAGAAGGAGGGGAAATAATTTTAATAGGTTGACAGAGCTGGTGATAGAGCTTGGTCAGGAAAAACCAAGTACTGAACCCACATCTCCTGAGTAGTTAATCACACATTTACTTTACCACGCTGCCCGCTTCCTTTTTGTATCAAGAAAGATGCATGTATCCAGAAGTTATGGCAATGTTATTACAAGTTTTAGTTAAGATTTTTCTTTTGTACAATGCCAGGGTTTGTTCCATGAAATTACAAGATGGGCTGCTGTATGCTGCTCCATCATGGAACTGCTAAACTCTGTACTTCTGCACTACTGGGATTAAGTAGCCTGTCCCATCTGCACTTTGGGAGAAACTTAGGATTTCACACCTTCCCCTGCGTACGCATACTCCACCCGGGAAAATGAAGGTGCGCTTGTAGCATGTGCAAAAATACCTCTGCTAGCTTAATCTAATTAGCATGAATAATAACAGCCACAGAGATGCAGCTGAGAGGTCTTTAACATGCTAGTAACCAGATTTACAAACTCTGAAAGGCTCTGCATACATACTCTGGCTGTTAAATGCACATTGCCGCATTTTTGCTGCTGTTGTTACCAAGCTGTATTAGCCTAGCACAGGTAAATCAGCACATGCTGCAATTACTCCTTCCCCCATTTTTGATGCATAGGTACATTCAAAGGCATAATACTTTAAAGAAATCAGCTGCTCTTGCACTTCCGTCTTTACAGGATGGTCTATTCAGATAACCTCAGCATGCTTTGTTTAATATGGCAGATGGTGACTCTGCGTGACAGAACTGAAAATAATGAACTTTGATGTTATTCATTTGTTATTCAGTGCCTTGCTACTGACCAGCCTGGCACTTGAGTTTTGGCCTTTGCAGTGCTCATATATACCTCATATCCTTGAAGAGAGGTGAGTTAAGGGAGCAGAAGGGAGGGCTGGTGTTCTACCCAATAGGCAATAGATTGGTTAATATAGTATCTTATACAAAAGACAGCATAGATTGCCAAACTGTCAGGCTGAGAGGGAATGAATTCTAAGAACGTGGTTTCTTGAAGGCAGTGGCAATAAAACTCCACTGTTAGGCCCTGTAACGAGTACTGAGGCAGCACCCTGCCAGAGATGACTGTGTGAGCACTGCCTCTGGCACAGTCACAACAGGAGCACGCTGCTTGTGCAATCCCTGCATAGTGCAGCCACAAGAGTAGAGAGTTTCTTCCCCGATGCAGCTCAGTCATATTTGCTTCCTGAAGCGGCTTCCTCTACCGGGAATTTCCAGCCTTGTTAATGTTGACTCTCCCTTATCCAATGTGCTTTTGAGCTCTTCTCTCTAAGTCTGGCAAGAACCTGTTTTTCAGTAGGCTTTCTCCAAGAAACCTGCATTATATGAAGTATTTTATGTCCTCATTTTTTTTGTAAAATCAGCTACTGAAGTGTTTTAATGACACCCATGATACAGGTGACCTGGTCTCTATTCCCAGCGTCCATCTGGTGTGTGACCACAGGTAGCTAGCTAGAGTTAACTTCATGACTCCTTTCCCTTCTTTCCCTTTATCTGTTTCCACTGTAAGATAAGGAGCTCAGTATTTGCCCAGTGCTTAGTGCAGGGAGCCCCTTTGACAGGGGCTTCTATACGCTACCAGAAAGAGAATGGAACAGAATCCCTATTTCAGCACACTTTTGATATGAATGCAGATGTTAATCCAAGCCTTTATGCTACAAACTAGGAACAGTTTCTCTAGTTTTATAAATGGATGTAATCCCACTGAAATTAATACAACTAGTCCCACCTGCAGAGTTAAGCACAGACTCTTTGCTCTTTTAAGATCAATACTATTAATCAGTACCTTGTTTTTACTAATAATTGACTAGGACCCCAATCCTGTAAAATTTCACCTAATTTTGACAGCAATCTCCTTGGCATACATATGCTAAAAATTTAGCTTAAGTGCCAGTGTTGGCCAAATCAGGGCCCTAGACTGTGCATGCTTGGGAGCAATGTCCTACCTCTGTTTAGCTGTTTCATTCATAACACCAGCAGCCCAGAACCTTGACTAGGACTAGAGATGCTGCTGTAATGCAAGTAAGTATGAAAAGGAAGCTGCCCTGTAGCTCAGTGAAGCGTTCTTTTGCCTTTGGCCTGAAAGCCTGTGTCTCAATTCTCCTGCCAAGCCTTGGAGCTCACACCCCATAGACAGACGCACATGGTTTTTTCCCATCAGTTTCATCAGAATAAAACTGTTTTGTGGTTTCTTGTTATAAACTCTTTACAGAAGCTAATTACTGTTGGCACAGAATTAACCACCAGTTGTATAAGTGAAATTTTCCTCAGCTTTGTATCCTGTGCTGCATTCACAATATGGTAAAAAGAATGTGCTGCCCAGCTGTGTGTGCTATTTGGCAGATGCTCTGCTAATGCAAGATCAATCCATCTGCCCATCAGGTAGAAGTTAAAAGTCCTCTTTTACTTTTTAAATAAAAAGGGAGTAAATCCCAGTGTCCTTGTCAACATTTCCCCTCTAAACAAACTAGATTCTAATGCTCAAGGCTGCAAGCAAACTACAGAAGCCTGCAAATGCATTGACATGTTTACCTGAGTATTTAATATACTTTGTTTCAGTGACATACATGTGGTATGGAAGACTCTATGTAAGACCCACTTGCAAGCTATTTTGCCTGCTAAGTGCTGAGCAGGTGTTTTTACACCACTTTGAATAGTTGCTTTAACTGTGAAAATGAAGGGAAAAAATCTGTCCTGTGGAGACCAATAAAATCTGTGAGGTTTGCATTTTATTTATGGAAAATTAATTCAGCAGGGTCAATGGGGCATCAGTTTACAGGATGCCCTAGCTCCACTGATGAGTAGTCTGCTAATTAATAGCTTTGGAAATGCTGCCAAGATCCTGCCAGAATGATTGCAGCACACCAACAGACCTCGCTCAGCTCCTGAACAGACATTCACATAAGCAACCATAGCTGTTGGGATGAGCAAGATGACCTCTTACTATTTCTTCCAGTCTGTTTTCTAGGCTAAAAGATGTTAGATCTTTTATCTGTCCTCAAATATAGATCTTTCATATTCTTGGCAGCATGAATCTCAGTAGCTGAAAGTCAGACTCGACTTCTGTTTAAGCAAGACCTCAGTGTTTTTAAAAGCTATAATAAAAATGCAAATAATCTGACAGCTTCCTCTTTGACCAACAGAAATTTAACAAATACACCTGCGCACTGTATCTTTAAACCTAGGAAGTCTTTATACTGAAGTTGAGGTAAAAAAGCTACCTGTTTATATAGGAAATAAGTTTGTACATTATGGCCTCTTATTTTGTTGTTCTCTTATTGTAAAGTAAAGGCAATACTGATTCAAACTGAATCTGTCAGTGAGACATACATACTTGAAGGATTAGTTTTATCGGATTCCAAGTTATATTGCCAACTGCTGTCTCCCCAGAGTCTTGAATATTGGGAAAATCTGTTCCAAATCTAAAAATTAATTTAAAACCCCACAGCCCCTTGTATAGTATCCTCGTTAGCAACTGATCCTGCCTCCTTGTAGACTGTACACTCTTTCTGTTTAGACCTGTGTTATTTTGTGAAGCATAGGTAAATCTGTTAAGGGAAGCCATATCTTAGATGTGTGAGAGGCTGGTGTAAGAGGTCAGAGTCCAAATCTGTATCAACCACAACAGCTCTATTGGTTTCAATAGAGAGAATCTGATTTATGTCAGCAGAGGATTTGGCCCACAATAGGCACAGTGTGTTCTGTTCTTCTGTCTGTTTGGGGTTAGGAAGATGAAGGTGTCTCATATCCAAAAAAATACATGCCAAAGAAAAATAACAAGCAGCTGCTCTGAGATGTGTCTGGCTTGTAGGGGTACTTCATATTTACTCCTGTTGGTAAGACTTATTTTATTCTACTGTGGCTTTGGCTTCTATACAATGCACTATTCCCAAGTTTGCTAATAAAAACCATTATAAGACTCTAAATTCTAAAGCTTGGGAAGTGGTTCTTGAGGAATAAGTGCAAGGAACCAAAAGCTATGTGCTTTTAAATGCTTCACTCTTCCACTTAGAGCTGCTGGCAACCAAGGGGCTATTCTACATAACAGAGTTTACTACTCTTGGTCTTGAGAAGAGATGCCTTCAATGTCTCCCTTTCCATAGTCCTCCTGAGAGTAAAGATGTACTTTCCCCACTTCCTCAAAGCCCACTGAGGATGTTGGCCTGAAGAAAGAACCCCATTCCAATGTTTTCTGTCACATCTGTTCAAAATTCACCCCTTCTTTTTTACTTTAAATGTGCTGCTTTTGTGCCAGACCTAGCTGCTGTAGAAAAAAGAATTTAAAATGGAGAAGAGTTCATGTATGGGGTGCACATAAGTTGGCACAGATTATCTGTTGTCAAGGACTTTGCAGGAGAGGATTAGCCATTTGATGCTGGACCTGATGGCAGTCATTTTCCTTTGTGAGTGTACATATGGAAATGTCCCATTCAATTTCTCATTTACTGTTGCTGTCACAGAGGAGCTAACTTGTCCTTCAAACCATTATACTAGATAGTGTGGCACTTTCTTCATGTGTTTCCAGATGAATTAAATTTTGCTTGTGTTCTTAGTGGGTGTGCACCTCATGCACTTAATCTTCCTCAGTGTTCCAGTGCATTTCTGTAAAGTGTTGCACTGGAAAACCTTGTGAAAAACAGTTTTCTTCTAAATGTAAAGTGGAAACTCATATTGTCAGAACTGGCTTTTCTTCTTTTAGTAAAAGACACAAAATTAACAGTAAAGTCACCACGAGAAAGCACACTATGCACCTTCCCTGTGGGAGTTACACTAAGCAAAACATGGCATTCCTTATGTAGGGACAGCTGAGCCATTAAAGCTGGAGAAGTGCAGTAAATGGCACACAAAGCCACAGCAGAACTGCATGGAGGGTATCTCCTTCCATCCTTTTCTCTAACATACTGCTCTCTAGCTTCTCAATGCTAACTATTTCTGATGCCTTAGTTTCTTGATATTAAAGAAGCTAAGGAAATAAAAAAAGGGGTCAGATGGTAAACAGAAAATCTAAAAAGAGCAGGCAGCAGCAGAGAGTCCCAAGAGGTTCCAGTTAGGATTTCAGTGATTTTTTTCTTTGTTCTTCCAAACTGTCCTGGTTTCGGCTGGGATAGAGTTAATTTTCTTCCTAGTAGCTGGTACAGTGTGTTTTGGATTTAGTGTGAGAATGATGTTGATAACACTGCTGTTTTTGTTGTTGCTAAGTAGCGCTTATCGTAAGTTAAGGACTTTTCAGTTTCCCATGCTCTGCCAGCAAGCAGGTGTGCAAGAAGCTGGGAGGGAGCGTGGCCAGGGCAGCTGACCCCAACTAGCCCAGGGGATATTCCATACCATGGAACGTCATGCTCGCTATATAAACTGGGGGGAGTTGGCCGGGAGGGGCGGATCGCTGCTCAGGCATCGGTCAGTGGGTGGTGAGCAACTGCATTGTGCATCACTTGTCTTTTCTTGGGACTAATTTATCTCTTTTTGTTATATTCTTTTTCATTACAATTATTATTATTGTTATTATAGTTGTATTATTATTGTTATTATTATATATTAATTTAGTTTAGTTATTAAACTGTTCTTATCTCAACCCACGAGTTTTACTTGTTTTCCTGATTCACCTCCCCATCTCACTGGCAGCGGGGAGGAGTGAGTGAGTGGCTGCGTGGTGTTTAGTTGCTGGCTGGGGTTAAACCACGGCACAGACCTACACAGGGAAGTATACGTTACTGCCTTCTAGATGTTTAAATGTTTGTCTTCATACTTCCCCACTCTCTTGATGAAATTCATTTGACAAATCAGGACTATGACTTTGGTGGAATTAAGATTGGGATGTAGAATATAGGTCCACAAATTAATGCTTCATCTGGAAAATATGTTCGGCATTTTGAATGTCAAATAGACCAAGGGCAACATCCACTTCTGCCTTGAATGTCCTTGTCACCTAGGAAAGTCCTGAAGCTTCCTAGTCTACAACCACTGGATAAGGAAGATTTGTACCTGCACATAGCACTTTTATGGATTAATATCATACTGCAAGTCAAAGCACTTTTGGAAAGTTTTAATCTCCATTCAGGAGTACAAAGAATGTCAGCTGTTTACTGGTCCTTAATAACATAATGCTATCATCAGTGACAAGAAACAGGCTACTGAGCCTGTTCTCAGTGGAGTTTTTTCAGGATAAAATTACCTATTTCATGGTTGTCTGATACTCTCCATCTAACTGTCCCAAAATGGAACTGACCAAAACCGGCTAGTCACTTATGGAAAAAAATGGCATCATTTAATTGTGAAGTTTGCTTGTTTGTGTCTAGTGAGCTCAGGAAGGCAGACAGATAAAAGGAGGATCAACCCTGTGAAAGGGTTGAGTCTATGCAAAACTCAAGCTAGTTCTGCTGAATCTAGATCACATTCACTAGAACCTCCTCAACCACTTCTTTCTTCTTTCATTAGTGGATGTGGGTCAAAGTCCCTGTTGATAAACTTTTCATTTTTATCATTGAAGTGCTATCTTTTCCTTGCTTCTGTCACCTTCAAGAAAGCTGTTACCCAATTCTGGGGGCCATTTGAGGAAGCAAAGATTAAGTAATAGGCAGCAACAGGGGATGTATGACACTGCACTGAGAAACTTCATCTCTGATTAACAGCAGGTTCCGTAAATGTTACCCATAGCAGAGGGACCACTGGATGCTTCCCTGTCTGAAGTTCCTTTCTGGACGCTTTCCCCACTCACTTAGTGTTTGTTCTTCTGCAACAGCAAGGAAATGAAGAAGAGGAAGGAAAAGAAGCAATGAGCACACATCTAATGAGGAAGGGGCAGATTAAGGTACTAGAGGTACCCTTAAAGCTTATGCAACTGGCCTGTGCTTGGCAATCACAGTGTCCAAACAAGGCATAGAAGCAGCTTTCCTGTTAGACAAAAGCCGTGAGAAGGAAAGGAGAAGTGGAGCTCTTTGGGTTACAGGAAATCAGTATGGACCAACCAACGCCCTGTCCAGACAGCACAGGCCCTGCCCTTTCCCCTCACCTACCATACTGTACGTCTTTATCAGTCATAGAGCAGTTTTGGGTGTTGTTCAGCATCAGCTAATGACGGGTATCTTTGTCCCAAGTGAAGCAATCTGAAGACCCATTCCTTTTGTGTGACTTACCCAGAGGCCTGGAGGCAATTCCAGAGACCAGTTTTTCAGCCTATTCAGACTGTTATTTTTGCTAAATGAGAGTCTAAGAAGGTAGTAACTTCACTTCAAACAAAAAGATAGAAAGGGCCAGAGTCCCTTCTACACAGAGACTTTAGCCAAGTTTAGTAAAAGAAAAAAGTACTGCTTAGCCAGGGAGGCTGAAGGCTACAGAGCAAGTGTGATGTCCAGCTGCCCACTGTCAGTGAGCCCCTTATCCCTCATCAGGAAGAAACTCAAGCCGTTGGCTGATTTCTTTGCACATTGCATCTGGACCCTGAGGATTTTCTAGCGTATTAATCACCTCCTCATGTGGACCTCTGAGCGAGATGAAAAACCTTTCCTCCTCTAGAGGTTCAAGCTGTATATAGTTGATTTGCGGTAACTGCTGCAACCATACTTTTGAATGGCTAATCAGATGTTTTGCCTTAAATTACATGATTTTTATGCACTGGGGTTTTTTTGCCCAAGTGTTTGAGCTTTCCAAGTGCCATGAATATCAGATCCAAAGTAAACAATCTTTTTTTTTTTCTGTTGTATATGTCACCGCAAAGTTTAAAATGGACCTGGGAACACACCTGGAGAACCACTGTTAAGACAAAAGATGTCAAACCTTGTATTCTCATTGGCTTCTTAGATGTTTTCTTTATTTAATTGTGTTGAATACAGTAATTCTTTGAAATTCTTGCTGTATTTAATTGCCACTGACAGAGCTGATGTTTTAGTTTCTGGGCCTGATGTTTTTTACAGGGTATGGAGTGTTATGTTATACTTGAGCTCCCTGCTCAGTGCGAGGGAATCTGCTGAAGTTGAAGGGCTGTGGTTTGAAATGAACTTGTTCGCAGCTTAGAGTTTCGAAAAAAAGAGATTAGTTTTGCATGCTGCTAGAACACAAGCCATCTTTATCTCCCAGTAAAGTCTGTAGGGCTGAGCTTCATACTGGGAGTGGTCAGCATCTTGCTAAGTTAAATTGTCATATATGATTGTATGCCGAGACTGGAGAATACCCTCCAATACACCTAAGCATGCATTTAAATTATTTGTATGTATTATAATGGTGTCTAAGAGTCCCAGCTGTTGAACAGTTGTGCTGGGTGCAGTACAAACACAGAGTACGAAAGCTGGTCCCTGACCAACTGGTTCTGTAAGCGTGTGCTTTGTTTTTGCACTAGGGAGATATATGGGGGTTTTTGAATGTGTCAACCCCAACACTGCCATTCAACTGAGTCAAAGGTACCAGCTGAGTGGGTGGATTTTTACAGAAGGCCTGGCTAATTTTTAGACCATTAGTAACATGTAGTTGAGGAAGATAAGATAATGAACAGTATGATCCGGTCTCATGCTGCAGAGTGCAAAGAGTTCAACTGCTAGAGTTAAGAAAGAATTATTTTCCCCATCTATGCCATTGCACAATAGTAGAGGTGCTTGAGCGAGGGGATGTCTGAACTGTTGGGTGTGGGGTTACAGCAGGAGGCAGGGTATCGGACATGCTGTGGTTTATTGCCGACCAGTACAGAAAATACATTTTTTCTTATGTTTCAGAAGTGGGAACTGTATAACTAGTTCTGGAAAGGTAACCATGCCCTTCAATTCCTAAACAGCCAACAAAGAGCATTAAGAGAGGAGCTGCAGACTGGGAACTGTATTGCAAGAGCAGGAGTCTATTACTATCAGTCTGTGCTGAGAATGGGCTAAGAAGATTGTCCATGATGACTTTGCTGAGGTGGTATGAAACACCTTTAATGTTTGTGAGCACTTCAGATGAGAAGGACAAAAGATTATAAAGAAAGTGAGCGTTTAATATTTGGATGCACAAGTATCAATTGCAGGGCTTAAAATAAGGGAGTCTTTCCACAGTGTGGTTTAGGTGGATGAGTGTCATCTCTTGAAACAAGTGATCTTCTAATTTCAGCCTTACCAAGCGTTAACATCAACAGTTACTGGGTTTCTGTATGATCATGGAGCTGTTATGGACTCACAGAAAAGGACAGAAATGTCCTTTGTTTTCTGTACAAACCTCAGTAATTCTCTTCTTAATATGTGTGTGTATGATTGAAAGTAACAATTATCGTGCAGAACTCTAGAGATGTTTTCCCAGCCAAGAAAAATGGTGTCCTCTACTTCAGCTCTAATTTCACCATCAAAAAAAAAAAAGGTAGAGAAGTTGAGTGGCGCAGCGCACATAACTCTCCCTACAATAAATATTTTGTAAAGGCAGGCTCCATTTGGGTACTAATTTATTTTAATTTTTGTATGCAGTACTATGCAGACCCTAGATTTCTTTACTTCCTTTGGATACACTGAATATATCAGCTAATACTCATATTTACAAGCAGTATATACATATGTGTTTAGATGCCTGTATATACTGTTATAGCACAATTTTTCTTTAAGTTAGATTATAGCATAGTGCAGGTAATTAAACAGTGATCTCTATACAAATTAAAAGGGTTGGTACATACTTTAATATGGAAGTACAATTACAATAATTTGATGTGCATACTGGCTGCATAAAAGCGCGCATGCAGTTCTGAAAACTTGGGCCTGTGTTTTGTATGTGTTAGTGCTGTTTGCACATGCAAATGTGAGGCTTACTCACATAGAGAGGCTGCCTTTGAAGCTCTACCGCTGCAGAATTGCTATGTAAATTTGCCTGCACTCCAAGACTCAGTAGATTTTCAAATGGTTTGGGAAACACTACTTGAAAATTAAGACTCTTCTTCCCATTTCCTGTTAAGCGTTGCCAGATCTGAGCAATACACAATACACAGCTGAATAGATGCATTTCCTTTTTCTTCTTTCCAGATCGTGCTGGAGTTTCACTGGAATGCCGCAGCGCTCCAAGCTATGGCAGTTACAGACTGTCACCAAACAAGCCACTTGTTCAATTTATTCCTAACTCACTTACTGTTCATTATAACTTAACCATTGTGCAGACTCAAGGTGAGCTGATTATATGAACAGTTCATTCCACATACTTCTGTGAACATCTGAGATTGGCGATCCAGTAGATGTAGCGTATGCAGTATTGGAAGGTGCCTTAATCCATTCATTTGGTGTTTGAGCATATTTTGGATTTAACTGTTCCTCATCCTACTTTCCTTGTGATAATGTGAATGCTTGCAACCACACTCACAATATCTTTTTCGTCATGATCAGGCTCCAAGCCAGAACTGATGTCAAGGATCAGTGTAACGAGAACAGCAGGTTTCTGTAAAAGGGATTGCCTGAATGATGGCATGCATGCGGCAATCAGCAGGGACATTAGAAATATTAAGACACTGTTTTGTTTTTGAAAGTCTGAACTCAAAATCAGCTGGGAAAGCAATGTGATTCCAAGCGACTGCTTACAATGTAGGTCAGTTGAATGCAAAAGTGAAAGCACATGTACCATCAGATTCCCACGTCTGGAGGGGGAGGGGATGTCAGCCTGCAAGCGCAAAAAGCCCCAGAACTCATGTGTGACTCGTGTCTTCCGGTGAGTAACAAACGCGGCCATCCTGCGTGGATGGGAAGCAGCAGAACGCAAGTGCTGGTGTGGGTGTGAGAGTACAACTGGAGGGGCTGGATGCACGGCTGGGAGAGATTAACTGCGTGTGTGTGTGCATACACGTACTCTTGAAATCCACAGGCTTTGCCATGTTGAGATTTGGGTGTAGCACCACAACAAATGTCTGCGCCAGCAAGGCTGTGACTGCCGGTAAGCCCACCGGCTGTGGGCTGCCTACTAGGGGAGCACCGGAGCAAGAGCCCCCCGCAGCAGCAGGCCCTCGGCGGGAGCCGCTCCGCTGCTGCCGCTGCGCGCAGGCTCCGCTCAGCTCCTTCCCAGGAGCGGGAGGAGGGAAGCCCGCACCGCTCTCCTTTCCCCTCCGCTGCTGCCCGGCCTGGCCGTCTGGCCGGCAGGAGGGAGACGGGGAGGGCTCGGGTCTGGATGCGGCTCGCCAGCCGCGACGCGAAGGCCGTGTTTTCTGGAAGCAGAGCGCGGCTGTCAGCGGCTGCCGGAGAGGCCGAGCCCTAGGCGTCGCGTTGCAGGGAGTTGCTTTTCGTGCTGCTCTAATTAGGCGATGCAGTTTCAGTTACCAACAGACTTAATTGCAGTAACAGTAAGCAGCCTCACCACTCACAGTCATGTGTTTCTGGTTACAAGAAGCTGAGTGGAGCTGGGCCGAGGGAAATCCCCGAAAAAGGCCAGAGCGCGGCTGTGCGCGCCGCCGCCGGGACCGGCAGCGCCGGCCGCTGCGGGGGCAGCCGGGGCAGGGCGGCTCGGCAGCGCCGCCATCGCGCCCGCCGCGGGGCCCGCCAAGGCCGCGGCTGCAGCCGCCGGGGGGGGGGGGGCAAGCAACAGGCGGCCGAGTGGGCTGCGTGTGCCCCGGGCCCTGGCACCCACGGGCTGCGGCGCCCGCGCGGGGACAGGAGAGGGTGCTGCCGCGCCGGCCTGGCGGGGCTCCGCGGGGGAAGGACGGCTGCGGGTGGAAACCGAAATGGAGGGGTCCGGGACTGCGGTGTCGAGATACGGACGAGGCGAGGGGGTGGTGGGAATGGCCGGAGTCGCGAAATGGCGTGGGGGATCATGCTGAGCCCGGCCGGGCTGGGCAGGAGAAGCCCGGGACCGGAATAGCAGAAGCTGCTCCGGGGCATGATTGAATTGCATGAGCGGTTGTCAACAAGTTTGTACTGACCACACTACGCCTGCTTGCCCCACGCAGACGTGGCAGGGCTCACTGGTTCGAGAGGTTTTTTAAAGTCACCTATGAAAATGATTTGGAAAACAAGTTATGTTTTTTTCTCCCTGTGGCTGAGTAAAAATGATTTGTTTATACGGAGTCATTAATTTGGATTAAGTCTATGTATGAATTTTAAATGGATCGCTATTCCTCAGTGGCATGGATACTCTTCCAGGATATGTGTTGTAATGCCAATTAATTTCACTTACTTCCAAAATGGATTCCAAATTAGCATCTACACAGGGAATTAATCAGGAGTAGCTTTTGCCTCTACAAAAAAAGTCCTGAATCCCACAGTTTTTCAGAGGTCACAGAATGCTGCTGCAAGATGGGAGTAAGATATTTTAAATGTACCGCTTACATCATAGTCATTGCTTTCAAAAAGTCAGAACACACCGAGCATAAAGGCTTTCTTCATATTAAACCAGAGAGATAGATCACCCTGTTTTAAACTTCTAGACAGCATAATGTATTATTAAAAATTCCTAAGGGGGTATTAAAAATAATTATTTCTAAGGGTATGGAGATGTGAATATGTTACTGTGGGGTGGGGTAAGGTAAGGTAAGGTGTGAACTTGCTGCATATCATTATGCTGTGGTTTGCCTTGCGTGCTTACTTTTACCCTGTGGTAAACGTGAAGCTACCCCAGTGTGAAAGAGGAAGTATCTCTCTAACTTGAGACGTCTTGGTAAGCACCATCCGAAACAGTAATATTTCTCCTTAATGACTTGAGGATGTTTCTAATACACATACATCTAATGCACGAGTGCTGTCAAATTCTGACTACAGTAGTATCCTATGGCAACGTGTTCCTCCATTTGACCAAAAAGAGCCGTCAAAGCAGGTGATGAATGAAGAGTTCAAACTTCAGTGCTGAGAGAGGCCAGCCTGTGAGTAATGGTCTGTCACTGGCCTCAGATCATGAGCTGTTTGCATAACTTTGGCTCAGGACAAACCCAAGCCGAAGATGACAGATGATGCCATATAAGCTTTCCCAGTTGCTCCAGTTGGCTCATTCCAGTCTGATCCAGATCAGCTGGGCCCCAAGGTCATTAGCACTCTAAAGCCATTTATTGGCAAGGGTGATAGAGTTTGTGGCCTTCCTCCCACTGTTCTGAAGGATGACAAAAGGGAAGGTAAACAAATAAGGAGTTATCTGCTACTCATGGCCTACTCTGAAGCTTTAGCAGTAGGGAGGAGAAGGGATGAGACCGTGGTAAGTAACGTAGGCTAGTGCTGTTCCTTCACAGAAGCCACCGCCCAGCTGATGTTCCTGGTGTGCATGTGATTGCTGAATGCTCAGACAAGAGCAGTAGCACACTCTCCTCAGGATTTAGCCACTTCCTAAATTTGTGGTTTGGTGAGCAGAATAATATGTTGTGTTTGATGGCCTCAGAAAGTGACTAAAATTAGAAATTGAGCTGGATGCGATTTCCAACTTTTTTGGACCAACTCTCATGGCTGGCATTTCCCCCTTATCCTTCCTCCTTGCCCTGCACGTTAGCTGCTACTTACTCATGTTGGGGGGCTCAAAGGAAAGGCAGTGGTGTCATTGTACCTGACCACTAATTGACCTCCTATGAGTATACAGGAGGAACATATATATAGGACTAGAGTGTACTTGGACATACAGGACTAGTGTTCAGCTAGCTAGCTCATGTTGTGCCTACCAGTAATAGCAGGAGCCTGACTCAGTGACACGGGAATACTTTCCAGTCCTGTGTTCTCTGTGCTCAATTCCATTCTGCTCGGCATAGCGTTAGCAGTTTTGACAGACACACCTTGCCTTTTCCCCCCTCCCTTTTATGTATTTGAAGCATTCAGAGACAGTAGCGCTGAGGTGAGCACACATTAATTGGGTTTAGGATCTCCTACAGGTAAGGTGTTTTCTTCATCCTTAGGGGAATTCTTCCTGCTCCATGCAGAACCTTTTTCCTTGGCAGATGGTAGCAGGCTGCAGTACATCTTCCCTGTCCTTCCCTCTCCCTTCCCTTTGGTTTGAGATTCAAACAAAAACAGACACTGAAGTCACATAGACCCCGATAACCCAATTTTCATCATTAATCCCCGCTCCTTATTGCCTGGCTGCTTTCTCTGTACTCCCTTGGAAACCATCACATGGGAGAACCATGGTCATGGGGGAACTGTCTGAGTCTCACAGAGGGTTCTGGTAATGTACCCACCCCTCTTCCCCATGGTCAGGCTTGGGCTACTCCTCTTTGCTATATTTTCACTGGGGGAAAAAAAAAAGGAAACTGTTAGGTCAGCAACTCAAAAAATGAGGGAAGGAAAAGGCTTCTCAGTAAAGGCAGGGGCCTCCAGCAAATGAAAAGGAGAAGGAAGAGCAACTGTACACAGCCTGTGACTTGGTGAATGCTGCCACACATGCGTCTGAGTTTCTTGGCTGAAACTGTGCATTACAGTGGGTGGGGAAAGTTCAGAGTGAGGAGGGCACCCTGTTGTTTGTTCACACTCTAGTGTTGGTAAGGGTCTGTCAAATCATCTTTTCCTCATGCTCACATCCGCTCCTTTGGGCACAGCACTGATTGTCTGCAGTCAGTGTCAGGACAGCTATGGCCTCCCTCCTTTTATCTCTTTCCCATTCTTTCATGCATCTAAATGTGGCAACACTGGTTTGAGTGTAATCTGCTCCTAATACTCAAGTCTAGGACCTGTTACAGTTCAGTTTGTTTCTTTCAGGATCCTGCATGGCATTATTACCATTCTGGAATTCAGGCAAAACCTTCTCTGTCACACTTTCCTGAGGAACCTCCTCCTCCTTCCAAGGATGCCTGATGTTCTTGGGACTGAAGGCCATCTCATCTCAGTTCTGCAGTAAGTCCCTCTCCAGACTGTCTGACCTGAACACTAAAAGATACTTGAGGGGAGATTTTTCATTCTGCATCCCTAAGTGTCAGTAGGGTTTCATAGTCCATCTGGATTTAATCCCTCCATTCTTCCCTTAGCTCTCCACCATCCATTTTGTGTTGAAGGTCCCAGTAAATCCAGAACTGCAGTTCTGCTCAATTCTGTTTAGATGGGAATTTCTATCAGATCCTTTGGACTCTGAGGTTAGGTCCTTTGGAGAAAGGAGCGAATTTCAGTCAGTCTTTCCAAATCTCTGAAATTTGTGCTCATGTCAGGACCCAGAAAGGAAGCAAGTTTCACATGGATGGGGACTTTGCTGAAAGAATGTAACCTGTCTCTTACCTCAGTGACCCCATATTTGGGGGAGCTGCAGTTTGTAAGCAAACAGCAGCGCTAAAAATAAGTATGTTTTGCCCCCATCTCCACGCTCCTGGTATTTTGTGTGAAAGGATGGCTGAGTGGGTGGACTGACTTTTCCTTGTTCCTTTTTCTTTCCGTTTTCTTTTTTTTGTTTAGCTTAAAAATACATTGTTGTCATTTTCACGAGGCATGACCCAGCCTGAGGCCTTTTCACTTCTTTCTTTGTTCTGAAGTGGGGCCATAGTTTCCCCCTTTCAGGCAGCCTTGGCTTCAGGCATCTTAGTAGAGTGAGGGTTTGCTGGTCCAATTTATCTGTGCAGCTTCTTCTTTCCAGCCAGTTGTTCTACTTTTGGAATACCAGTACAAGTCTCCCCCATTCTCCTCCCCACTGCCTTATCGGAAACCCAGCCTAAGACCGGTATGGGCCACTTGCCAGCACATAACTCTGCTCTAACATGGGATGAAACTCTTGATACTGCCTTTTTTAACTTGTTTTTCAGGTAGTTCCTACCCTTTGAACATTGATATTTTCAGACTGTCATTCAAACAGTTCATCAGGTCTCAACCCCAGCATCTGAACTTAACAAATCTATATGCCTAATTTTTGTGGACTATAATAAAACAGAACAGAACTTTCCAAAGTGCCTGAGGTATTCTACCCCAGTGAATTCCTCTAGGAACTCCTACACATGTACAAAACATCACTTCCAAAGTTTGGGCACAAAAATGTTATGCTTCCTCCATGAGTAATTAAGCCTGGATCTCCCTGTGACAAGACCTCTGTGAGTTCCAAAAGCATGCTGGCATGGCTGCATGTCCTAAGGTGGGCCAGGGTTATCGGAGTTAATGGTAACAAATGGATTTTGCAAAGGATATAAAATCTTACATTTTCCAGTTAGAATCAATCTGTAGGAAATTGGAAAGGTCCCTTATGTGGAAGATCATGTCTGCCTATGATGAGAATCATGTCAGCCTTTAAAGTACAATACTACACTCTGTGATTAGCATGTGCGTTTCTGGAAAGAATGAAACAAAGCCCTGTTCTAGCAAATTGCCAGCCTTGGCCTTGCCGTCCTCCATCTTCAGCCTCATATCCCGCAGGCCACAGTTCTGTGGCACTGTTTGAATGCTTACTAGGTGCATCGGTGGTGGAGCACATCCCTTCATGAGATTCTGTTGCAGAATGGCAATTACTGTGTTCATCTGAGACAGGGAGGCCTAGATTAGAGCATGGAGGCATGAATCACTGCTGTCCTGATCTGATGTCCAGTGATAATGCTAGTTTCAGTTCTGCTTGTGTGTCTAGCCTGTAAGTGTCTAGCCACTAGTTCTTTGGTCTCCTCCCAGAAAAAATGATATTGCTTTGTTTGTTCACTCAGACCACTGCCTGCTTTGGGAATAATGCACAGTAGAAAGAAAAGAAGGTGTCCTGTCAGTTAGAAAATGGAGTCTTTCAGTGAAGTAGAAAATAATTCCAGAGAAATGTCCATATATGTCGAAGACTTCTGAACAACCAGCTAGAACAAAGCAGTGAAACCTGATCAAAGAGAACAAACTCCATCATTTAAGCTGGTTTTGTAATTGTAGTACTTTATCAACAAGTAGATATTGCTGGAAGGGCTGGCTGACTGGGTTGTGCACATGTGTAACATCTGTGCACATTTGGCCTCTGGAAAGTGTCCTAGTGACGATTCATTCCAAAAATGTTATTGGTTTTCTAGCTTTTCTCTTGACCGGATAAAGGAAGAATGCTTTTTCCAAGGTCATTTCTGGTGAAAGTGTTTTCTGGTTCAGATCCAGTAGACCAGGGGAGGCAGACAACAATAGCAGAATTAGTGTTCAGTTCTCCTCAGTAAAGTAGACCACCAAAGCCTTGTCACAAGGTTATGTCATTGATGACAGTCTACCTTGGGCACACAGTTGTGAGCGCTGCTGGTTAGCCGACAACACAGAGGGAACAGAACTCCCAACCCACTGTTTCAGTTTAACTTTTTTAGAATGTAAAGAAGTCAGGAGTCTTGGTCAAGAAATGAATGCTGCTCAGAGATGAGCATTTTGATATATTTTGAACAGCACTGGTGAAGGTTAGGCCTCCATCCCAATGTGCAGGGCTGGCTATTACAAGTGCACAGGATCAGAATGAGAAGGCAACAGCATCAGTTGCGTGCCATTCCAAATCAGATCTGCACGTAGAAATGGGCAGCAGACCTTGCTAGCTACATTCAGCAAAATAGGGGGTGTGAAGGTGATATATCCCCTCATTGTCATGATATTGAAATGTGACTATGTCCCATTGAAGTGTGACATGGTGCCATTAGGACAAGCTTTATGTTCAGTAAAGAGAATTTCTCAGCTCTGCTCAGAGACATGAAGCCATTTCCTGAGGAGGGGAGGGTATTTCACTTTTGTTTTTGCTGTGAGGATCCGTATTTGTGAGGCGCTTTGAGTAAATGACTGTGCTTTCCCTTTGAGTCTAGATTTTTCCCTGATGTAAAAAGAAGAGGCCAGATACCAACTAGCATAAGAAAACCCTACCTATTTTTTCTCCTTGGCTACATTGTGATCTCAATATGTTGACCTTCAGAACCCAGGGTATGGTCTGTATTTTCCTGAGTTTTACCAGTGCAGACCAACTGTATAAAACATGCATTTGTCCACATACCTGCAGGGAGGAGAAGAGACAATGCAAAAAACAGTGATTTTGCTGCTCACCTTCTTTTTGATGAGTATGTTCCGTGGTTTCCAAATTCCTTCCACGTGCTAAGACAGTGGACAGGTCCCTCTGTTAGTAAAACATGTATAAAGAGGTTTTATTCGTCTGTGCTCGCCATCCAGGTTTGGATGAGTATCTTCTATGCAGCCCCAAAGGGATACGGTTCATGACAGGCCTCTTTCTCAGCTCCAAAATTCAGGGAAACCTGAACTTTGTACAGGGGAGGGGAAATTTATCCCCCAACATGTTCTTCCCTGACAAAGTCTGCTTTCCATCCCCCACTAGCGGTAAGCTGAATGATCTTTTATGAAATACAGACTTTATGGGTAACTTGGTTATTGATTGTTCAAGATGGCGTTTTTTCAGAATGTTCCTCTATGAGCTCGAGGTGGGGAGAAAATAGCAACATATAGGCCAGCTTAATGAATAATTTAATACAAGTAACTGTTTTAAATGTGCACACTTAACTTACATTTAATCCAAACAGCTGTAAGTGCTTTATAAAAGGTGATATTCCCCCATTTTGTGGAAAGAGAAACTGAGGCACAGTTCAGCTCAGTTATTTGTCCACTATCACTTGCTGCTGGGAATAGAAAACAGAGTTCAGTCTCACATGAGAATCATAAGATAATACTTATTATAAAGGAAATAGATTCCTGTCTGAAATATTACTGAATTTTGGATCTTAGGAAGAGGTAAAAGTTTTTTAAGTTGGGCAAGGAAGTTCTTAGCTCTTCCTCAGCCCTCTCCGGTATGTAATGTCTAGTTTAAATACAGCAAGAATATTAACTGGAACTTAACTCTGTCCTTTTCCTCCTTTTTCCTTCTCTTTCAAAATCCTTAGATTTGGTCTTGTTTGTATGAATCACCCCTTGCACTTGAGGCATTTATCAGCTGCTGTAGCCTTTTTGTTTCTTGTTAGTTTTATTCATGGCGTGCTGATTTCTTATAACTCATTTCCCTGTACTTTCATTCGCACTATGCAGTTCAAACACTCGGGCATTCTGGGAGCACGTAGCCTGCGATCCAGGGAGGGGGGTATATATTCAACACCTTTTGAACGGCCCCCACCTCCTTGCAGCGGCTGCCCATAAGTTCTGTGGTTTCTTTGTTTTAGCCTGGCAAAGTTCCACTGCGGTGAAATCAGCTCAGCCCCGTGAGCTGGCAGATGGCATGGATGGTCTAAGGCTGGCCTTAGCTTTTGCCTTGTTTATTTTGTTTGCTGATGGATGAGCACTTTGTCCCCTTTGAAAAGCTGACCACTTCAAAATCCAACCACTCTCCAATACCTGATTGCACCACAAGTCCTGGAAAGTCCACTGACATTAATATGCATCTTGAAAGAAAGTTTCAGGAGGTAACTTTGAGCTGGTTTTTTTTGCAATTCATGTATGTACCAGTGAATATGACTCCAAAGACATCCTGACTGTATCCATATTTGCACAGTAGCTAGTTTGCACAGTGAGTTTTCAGATCTGTTTGTCACCACTACTACACTATAAATGTTAAACAGTAATGGTAATCATAAAAGCACCATAAAATAGGCTACAAATTACTTTGGCTTGGTCAGATTCATTTTGGGTTTTGGATGTTTTGGGGTTTTTTGACTTAAAATGGTTATCTTTCAATATTTAACATCTCTCCTATTTTAGCTGGCTTCCAGCCAAGACCTCTTCCCACTGTAGATAAAACAGACCCGCCGTTGGGTTGACAGCCTGCTGTACTCCCTATGAAGAGTGTGGCCATCTCCCCCTCTGAAAGTGGGACTTTATCTCCCTAGACACAAACATATGGCACAAGATCCCATTTTAAATGCCACATGAGATTCTGGGAATACTCGCCCTGGTCCCAGAATACTTTTAGAACTGTTTATCTAAGCTCTCTAATGGTATGCCAAACCACCAGGTGTTCTGTATGCCTGGGGCCCCACTTGTTCTGGAAGGCTTCCTTGTTTTTTGTTTGTACAGACAGTTATCTTGGTCTGGATAGTGGGTTCAGTGTGCCTCTCCCAATGCTATATGCGTATTCCTATTGATTGAGAGAATCTTTTCATTCTTCCCCACAACGAGCCATGTAAGGATTACTATGACTGCATTTCAGTGTCCACTTCCAAGGACTGCAGTGGATGTTGGACAGGACTGCGTAATGGCTCTTTAAGCTGTGTCTGCCTTGATCGTCTTAAATACTACCTGTGGGCATTTCTTGCTTCTATACAGCCCATTCCTTCTCAGGCACGTGGGACCTTAGCTGTGCATTTCTAAACATGTTTCTGTTTAATGTTATACAGCAGCCACCATGTTGTTGTCAAGATGAGCTTATTACAGTGAAAACTGGGTGAAATTCCATGGCCTTGTGTTATGCAGAAGGTCAAACAAGATGTCCATCACATCCAGGAAACTATAAATAGAAACTGTACAAAAATCAGCGGAGAATGACTAGAGGAGAGGTGGTCATGTGAAACTGCCCAAATTTATGTACCCAGTTTGGGAACTAAAGGTTATGTTCCCCATATGGAGAGAAATAAATTTCTTTTGAATTGCCCTCTGGAAGATAATTCCTCCTCTCTTTCCCTAAGTGCTTAAAGCAAAAAACCCCACCCTAAAGTATACAATAGAAGAGTCCAGTTCAGTCCACACATCAGCAAAGTCATTCTTTTTCAGCTCCCAAATGAAACAACCATCTCTGTGGTGCTGTCTTTCTCAGATGGTTCTCATACCAAATTGTTACCAGATAGAAACCAGAAGAATTATGAGACCAAGAAGAACAAGTAACACCTCTTGGGGTACCACATCATGCCCTTCATTTTTGTCCTTTAGAAAAACAATTAACTGCTTAATTGTTTTGTGCAGGTGACCACCACATGTAATAGACACAAGCTGCCCTTTGATACCTGGGCTAGGTGGTGGTTTTGATGGCAGTGCTCTGCCTGCTCCTCCGTATTTACACACATGACTAGTTTGTGCATTTGCAGCGATTACTCTCCCTTTTCAAACAGAAAGCAATGACTGGATCAAACCCAAGCATTGTTTAAGAGTGGCCTGTGACTCTGTGATTTGTTTTCTTGTTTTGTTTGTAAAGGTCAAAGACATAATGATATTTTTTGGAGGTAGAAGTTAGCTTGTACTCGGGTCTTTCACAGGGCTGAGCTGGAGAGGAAGTGAAAAAGTAGGTCTTGGTCAAAAGCATGATATTTCTTTGGTAATTTCTCTCATCAAATACATGCTCGAAGTGGAAGCTGATCATGTCTCCCTGTCAGGCCACATTACCTACCTTTAATAACACAGTCTGCCTGTCTAAACGTAACCACCTGGATTTGGGTTTAAATCTAATACAAATTTCTGTTTCTGACCTGATTTTTTAGGAGTGCCAAATTGCTGTAAACTTCAGTGAGGCGTGTTTCATAGTAAGCACTTTCCAATACTAGACCCCTGCCGTATCTGGGATGTGAGCGAGCCAGGCAGGAGGATTTCGCGTGCTGGAGACTGGAAGGTTAATCTGCGTCGCAGTGTGGATTTTGAATTGAGCAGCCTCTCTTTAGGTACCTGGCAAAGTGACAGAAGGAAGAAACTGGTCGTGACTAACAAATCCTTCCTACTTCACTGGGGTGAAAGAGACCTTCAGTGGATTATTCTTAGCTGTTTTTCAAGGTAATAGCCAGTGTGACATTCTTAGTAAGGGATTGGTTGTTATAGGCAAGTAAGTCTAAGTGCCAGCGAAATGTTCTGCAGGGTCTGATACTTCTGTGAGGTCTAGGCTTTCAAGGTTGTTTACTTGGAAATATCATAGACATTGTACATAAACACTGGTACAAACAGGCAAGAACTAAACCCCCCGTTTTTACAGCTTTCTGTATGCTCAGTTAAATGATGCAGACAGACATTCAAAATAAGAGTACAACTGTTACTGAACAGGGCATCTTACTCATCTGAGTATGTCAGATTTTTAAAATGGAAGTATTCAGAGGTACAGAATTGGTTTCAGTGAATGTTTTGTCTTGGAAAAAAGTAATTAAGAAAATGTTTTTGAAACAAAATTTTTAATTGACCCATCCCTTTTTTTCCCCCTCAATTTTCAGTTTGTGAAAATCATTTTTCCAAGTAGGTACCAGGAAGGTTTTTGAAATCTCAAAAATGTTTACAGGAAAGGAAAAGCATTTCCTGCTGATCTCAGCCTGGATGCTTGGGGGAGTATGACATTTTCTGCAAAATTGACAGAAACCAGGTAGTTTTTCACTGCCTGCCAGGCAGGTTTGAAAACCTGCTTGATTTCCTTCCAGCTCACCTGCCCAGCTCCTAGGGAGCCTGCTGACAGACGGACAGAGAGCTGAAAGCCAGAAACCCATCTCTGTAGCTCTTCAAATCTCTGGGCTGTCACCTGTCCTCTTCTGGAGGTCTAATAGAGATGACTGCTATAGGTCTACGCAGCCCATCACTGGACTATTTCAAGCTAGGTCTTCCAGACTAATGGATCTCCCATAACCTGCTGGGTTCTTCAGGATCTCTGGCTCCTGGGCAGCCTGCCAGGCTTGGGCTCTTTAGCAGTCTTTAACACTGCCCCCTCCGCAGCTCTCCAGGCAGGCTGCATGGGACCAGCACTCCCTGAGGGCTCTGAGCTCTGGAGGCTGGCTTGCTGGTTCCCATCTGTCGTCTCCTCCAAGGGTCAGGCAGCCATTTCCCCTGGAGGGCAGGTATGCAGACTCTCCAGCTGCCCCATGTCATGTTCAGCTTCAATTCAAAGTATCAGTTTTTTGCAGGAATGTGAATTTGTCCACTAACTCATGGCAATTTCACTGAAGTAACTTTTGAAATTGAAATGAGACCAGTTGGGGAATATTCTTTATGGTGTAACGAGGAGTGTTCTGTGAGAAATATTCGTCCTTCTGGAAGTTATAGACAAATTGAATCCTGGATCGCTCTGGGAGCTGATCCTTCCCATCTTTGAACACCGTCTGCCCTAAGCAACAGTGTTGAGTCAAAGCTCATGTGGGTCAGACTTGCAATATTCAAACCATGGTTGCTGGTTCACGTGGAATACATCATCATCAGTAAAAAATGTTAGGATAAAGAAACCTGGTCGTAGGGCAGTGTAAATCCTTGATTTCAGACGTGAAATTTTAAATTTGAGAAAGTTATCTGATGGAGAGCCTGGTAGGTCAGGGTTTTTTTCTGTCTTTGTTACACCTGTTTTGGTCAACAGAATGGCACACTACATTGCCATGAAGCTCATCAGCTTTCAGGCAGCTGAAGTTCTCTTTTTGGGTGTCAGAGAAGGCCAGCTTGTGACATCTCTGCTGAGCCTGTGAGCTCTGGCAGAGGCTTTGCCACATGCTCAGAATTGTGTTTGGGACCACACTAGCTCATTTTGTCCAAACGGTTTCATTAGCTACTGAAATGAGCTGGAGTGAAGGGTTGAAGCCTAGAGACAAAATTTCTATATAGCTCTACCACTGAGTCACCGAGATCCTGTGGAATATGGCTTGCATTCAGAAGGTTGACAACATTTAACCTCACAGAGCTCTCAGGCACTGGGACCTGAGTGCTTTAGCCTTTACTAAACAAATACTTTTAATGATTTAAGCCTTAACAGGAAAGTCCCATGGGGGCTGTTGAACTCTGGAATTCGCTGCAGGGGGGCACAGGAGAGATTAGACGCCATGGCTAATCAAAGAAAATCTGCTTTACATTGTACTGCTGCTTGCACAGCCCCCAATTCATATCTGTGACTCCCTTCTGCCTTGGAGGGAGCTGCATGTGTAGACTGACCCTTTCTTTGCTGAGCTTTCCTATCAAGATCTTCCAGGACAACCGCTGTTTCTCAGGCTGTGAATTCATGTCAGTTTTTTCAGTGACCCCTTCTCTCCCCGCAGCTAGTTGTCCCAGTTTTTGCACTGCCCCTGTTTTGAATCAGCACACCTTTTTCCATGGTTATGGGGTAAACTGAAGTGTCAGCTGAAAGGAATTTTTCAGCTGTTCTGGTCGACTGCGCAGCCGCACAAACAGCAGTGCCAGCAGCATGGTGAGTGTGGAGGGCGGAGGTTGCCTGCACCACTGAATGTGAAACCACAGCCTCCCTCATTACAACTGAAAAATGCTGTGATGCCAACAAACCACTAACGGCAAAGGCATTGGCTAGTTCTTCATTTTTCTTGCAGGTAGTGGAAGATAAAGATGGGCCTTCAGATTCTGTAGAGCCAGTAGCTCTTCAACCCAGTAGGTCCAGATATTTAAAATAAAACGCCTCCAAACTGAAGTGTAGGTGATCAGTTGGTTTGTTCTGAGATTTATTCCAACCCAGCTCTCCCTAGGGTCTCATGTTAGCATTATGGGCCTTGGAGGCCTTGGATCTGTGCATGATCGTGGCAGATAGAACTGTGGAGATGTGAAACATCACTGCCCACAAGCTGTTTGTTCCCACATCGCTGCCAAAGCTCATGCATCTGGAACTCAGCTGGCAGGACTTTGTGGCATTGCTGCACATCCACTTTGGGCAAAGTCAGCTGCCTTACTTTAAGCTGTTTGTGATAGTTGGAGGCAACCTGGATGACTTTGTACTGAAGCAGATGAGACAAATGCACGCTGTTCTGCTAACTCATCTTCCCTTAAAGCACTGTGGAGCAATAACTTTCAGAAACAAAGTGGTAAGATGTAGCCAGAGTGAAATAATATCTCAAATAGCTTCCTCTCTTTCTGCAGTGTTTAACCATGTTTGCAAACAGGTTTGAAAACGCTTAACCTTGTGCTGTGCACCCACGCTGATCCCCCTTAACTCTTCATTGCTCCTGTGCAATATTCAGATTGATGGACCCAAGCACCAGAGCACAACTACACTGACCAAACTATCTTTTGGCTGCATCTACATCCCAGTTGGAACACGTCTTTTAAAAGGAAGCCTTTTGCAGTTTCATACTTCAACTACCAACTAAACTCCTTATCAGTGTGATTCTATCAACAGGAAACTGGTAAGAGAAAAAGAAGTACCCAACCCATACACCACGATGTTATCTAATCTCTATCCAATCTGCTTTCTGCTTGGGGACACATGCAACAGACTGCAGTAACTGTATGTCAGAAGGTCAAAGAATACAGGCAGGGGACAACAGTACAAATAACCAGTTGGGACTCAAAGAATCCAAAGTTGAAGTGGATTTTTAAAGCCGCTTAGTAATCCAAGTATCTCACTGTGCAAATCAGCATTTTTCTTGTGGTCTTAGCTCCTCTGTTTTGTACTCATTGGAATGTTTGTCACTGTATCAGAGATGTGACAAGAGTATTATGAGCACAGAAAGAAAGATGGAAATAGGGTTTTGTCTTAAACCACGTACCTGTACTTTGCAGATACGGAAGAAAGTGGTTTCACTTCTTGTGAAAGAGACTTCTTTGGAGTGCAAAAGTCAGCTCCTGAACTGTTCAACTATTACAGTTGTGTGGGGATATAAGACTTAGCTAAAAGCTCTTATAAAAAAAAGACATAAAATGATATATACGTTTACAGTTGCTACAAATTGGTAATTGTTACTGTTTGTAATTACAGTAGACTGCTCTCGGCACCTGGAAGATGCTATAGAACTACTTTGATTAGAAAAGGTTCAGACTACCTCTGGTGCTTCTTTTCAGTTGAGGTTGTGCTCACCAGAGACTGAATGCCAGCTACAATAGTTGAAACAAGGCCCTGATGTCAGATGCAGCCCTGGCAAAAAGGAAGACTCAAACAGCAGATCATATCCCTCTCCTGCCCTCCAGAAAGAGGTGCAATAAGAATAACAGAATACATGCCAAGGCAACTCTGCCAGCTGAAACAGATGGCACAACAATCTTGTCATCCCTTCCCACTGACCCCAGGGTTGCCTAAAACCTCTGCAGTCCCATTATTGGTTTTAAGCTGGTTGTGTTATTGCACTAAGCATATTATTTAAAGACTATACAGGTATGGTTCGCTGGAATATGTGTAAGGCTTGCAAATTAAATGCATTAATGAAAGTGGACATGGGTGCATGTCAACAATCCATTTACGAAGAGAGTGAGGAGCAATCCAAGTGGGAAGACTGAGAGTGAGAATTTAGAGTCAAACAGTTTCTTAGCACTTTCTTTCATAGATTATGGAATTAACTAATTCCTGGTTCTTGGACCCTTTTGGAACTGGTGGGGGACATCCTGGTAACAAAAGAGGCTAAGGCCAAATGTGACTCAGCTGGGTCATGTACATAATGCTGCTGCACTTAAGGTGTGAAAAAAGGAAGTGGGAATAGGTCTTAAGTGTATAAAGACCGGGGAAGTTTTTATTCGGAAAAAGTAATAATTGGAAAAATTTCCTTAACTGGTCTAGGAGTTTAGCAGACTTCACTAGGAAAATCTGTTACTGCAAAAGCAGCAATCACACACTCTGAAGAACTTTAACCCACCTGTCTCTCCTCTACCTGGAAAGACTGATTTTTTTTTTTTTTCCTGGCTAAGGCACTTCTTAGTATGCTATTTGTAAGCAAGTAGTTATTTCAGTAAAATATGCCATTGATATCTGTTTTAGAAGGAGAGATCTTAAACATTGAAGATTGGTCCGGTGCAGAGATTAGAAGATGCTGCACTCCACATCATTGTGATGCTGCTGCTTTCAGCTCTGCCAGTATCACAGTCACAGTATGAATACACAGTGGAAATCACTTCTTATTTAGTTTGTCTGCTGTTTCTCAGTGAAGAATTGTGTACACAGAGAATTGGTGCTTTTCATTTTTAGATGAAGTCTATGAGCTGAACTCATCTGATGATGGACTTTAAGCGGTCCTCATATTATTTGGATAGCAGACCATCTGGAAATCTTGGGTATAGCAGATACAAGCCAAGGTATTGAAAACGTGGCCATATTAGATCAGGAATGGAATTCCAACTTGTTGCTGAGTTGGGGAATAAAAATGAAATGTATGTATCTTAGAAGATGCAGCAAATAAATAAAGATGATTTAGCCTGCAAATGCACTGCTGCTCCATATGTAGAGAACGGAGCTGACACAGGGATTTAGGTATTCCTGCCTCCTTGATCGCTGGTGTCTGAATGAACTGGAACAAATCGCGCTGACTTTTTTTGGCCTCCGTTGCTGACTGCAAATGCAGATGGTGCATGTTTGAGAAGTTCTGTAAGCTCTGCAGGAGCAAGAGTATAGGCATTCTAGGGGGGTGTGATGTATATAATCCCAGAATGGATGTTAGAGCAATGTTTATGGGCTAAAAAGGATAACTTTTAGCTTTAAATATATGTGTCTTTCTAGAATTTTGGCCTTTTGTCTTACGGTTTCTTTAATTGCATAATTGTTTTCCCATTTCTCTCTCTTTTTTTTTTTTTTTAAATCAAAAACTCCACAGGCTGTTTGCAGAAATGCCCTGAGTCTATGCTGGATAGACTTAGGTTTTGCAATCACTGAAACCTATGAAAATCGTCTTGTTGTCTGTTGCTGTGTTTGACAAGCAACGTTCAACCTGTGTTACTGGTGTCATCTCCTTGGCCTGGCTAGCTGTGTACTCACTTCCCTTCAAGTGGTTAAGTTAGTGGTTGTTTTGTGTCTATAATTGAGCTATGGGAAACAGATCTTCCTAGCAATGTGGTACTAGAAAAATCCCTAGAACTATTTCATGTTTTTTCTTCCCACTCAGTATTATGAAACATTCATGATAAATTACTGAATGCTACCAAATGCTGTGTTATGAACATGTGTGCACAACAATACCAGTATATGCTTTTTATAGCATATAGGTCTATAACAAGAGCATGTAAGAGAACCATCTGCTGTGGGTGACACAGCGGGGTGGCACCTTGCTCTGGCACCTTGCTCTTCCCATTTACTGCTGTTGTTTCTGCTTGTTCAGCCCACTATAGGTAAAGGAACACCTAGAAGACATGAAGAGGGAGGAACGGAATTAAAACAGGGATCATTTGTATCGCTTTAACTTAAAAGTTACACAGCTAAAGCAAGGATAACTCTCATTACACTCATGTAAAGGTGCCTTTATCAGTGTAACTTACCACGAAAAGTTAATTTAGGCCTGGTCTTTGCAGAGCACCTGCTCTAATTCAGCAATGTTTATGGGTTTGGATATGAGTCTTTATGTAGAGATAGTTGTATGGGTGTGAAAATGTAAAGTGAAATGGTTATACTAAAATAACTCATACAGCTAATGGTATCGGAAACAGCTCTTTCAGACTAAGGGGTAGGATTATATCCATGTCTTGGAGGAGGAAAAGAAGAGAAGAGAAAAAGCGGTATCATTGCAGGGCCTAGCTGAAGCATTTCAACTTCTTTGTGTAGATTAAGCCTTTTTAACTAATGCAGTATTCTGTGTGTAACACATCCTTCCTTACTCTTACTTCTTGCTCCTTACAGCTTGGATAGACTCCCACCAGTCAGAGCAGCACGGTTTCACAGAAACTGTCTGCTGGTCGTGAGAATCAGCAGAGTCAGAGCCGGTCCTGGGAAGCTTCCATTTCCTAAAGCATCCACAAAGACTCAGGGCCAGCTAAGGTGAAGAGAAAGTTGAAGAAAATTAGGTGCTAAACTGTCACATTCCAGCTTAAAGTAGGTCTTTCTGAAGTTACCTCTGACTGAGGTTAGGTCCTTTTCCAGAAATTCTCCAAGCTGTGCTGTTACCCAGAGTAACTTAGAAGCATGGACCTCCTCAAAAGAGCCTCCTGGAGAGAGATGTGTTGGGATGGTTTGAGCCTCAGCAAAAAGCAGTGGTTATATAAACAAAGCATCCTGTCCCCTGCATTTGAAAGAGACTATTTATGAAAGGAATGTGCCAAAACCCACAAGAGGTGAAGGGACATGTAGAGCCGCCTACACCCTCCGTACTCCTTACACAGTCACTGCAAAAACAAACAAACAAGACAGGACTGGCTTTGCCAAGATGGTTATAGAGACTGACTCAAACAAGCCCAGTGTCCCGGCTGTAAACAAAAGTGAATATGCATTATTTGGAAAATGAAACAGATTGATACGAAGAGCTGTGTGCAAATAAAGGATTAGGAGAAGGGAGGAGTGGCGGCAGGGCATATACATGTTACCACTGAAAAGTGCATAATGGGATAAGTGAGACTGTGTGTTTGTCTGGGCTCAAGCCTGTGCTCATATATGTGTCTAACTGAGTGTGACTGCCTACACACAGATAGCCACCCTCTCTGAAGGGAAGGACCGCAGGACAGGCCTTGTCATAGCAGCTGCAGGGACGACTCCGGGTCTTGCAATCTTTTTTTTTTTTGGCTCTGCCATAGGCTGATGGTGCTGCCTTGAGCAAGTCATGGGTGTGTACTCGTATCCATGTGAGCACATATGTGTGAGTACCCATGTGCATTTCTGAGAATGCTGCATGTCTAAGCTTGCATGCAAGTGTGTTTATACAGGTGCGTGCATAAACACGTGTGATGCATATGTTTGTGTGCACACACTCTGAATAAATATGGGTGTATCTGTACATTTATGTGTGACTTTGTAGGTCAGTGTTTGGTGGAAGTTGTGTGTTATACATGTGAGTATGCAGGCAGCTGGTTTTGTGTGTATGTGCTTCCTGCATGTATGTAGGTGCTTGCCCATCTGTGGATGGGGCTTTTCCATAACAGGGAATGCTGTTTCATTTTCTACAGACCAGTGGCAAAATAATAGTGCCAAGTGAAAAGCTTATGCAAATCTGAGCTACTGATTGGAGCAGGATACTTGCAGTTCTCTAATGCAACAGTGAGTTTTTGCCTCACTTGCTTTGTTGAAACCTTACCTGCATTTACATCAAACTCTTTGCAAGAGTGGAAGGTGTCAGTTTTGATTCCACCTGCACTGGGATTCTTTAATCTGCTCTAAATGCAACATGTCCTTTGGATACAGTTATACCTCAGATGTTATGATAAGGCTGTATCTTTTCTGCATCACTTATGATCAGTTTTATGATCAATTATATTGGCTTAAATATAGAGGTCCAGTAGCAGCCCAAGAGCTGAAAGCAACTGGGAGCTCCCTAGCACTGGACAAGCAGACATTTGGCCAGAGTGCCTCTTAATCTCATCTGTGACAAATAGGATGTATATACGGAAAGATCGCGGACTCCTTGGGCACAGCAGTTACAGTGATTG
This sequence comes from Gymnogyps californianus, assembly GCF_018139145.2. Lineage (NCBI taxonomy): Eukaryota > Metazoa > Chordata > Aves > Accipitriformes > Cathartidae > Gymnogyps > Gymnogyps californianus. The sequence goes on along the minus strand of NC_059487.1, from coordinate 8,517,659 downwards.
AACTCTGAATATGGGTTGATAGGGGTATTTGAAGTTATTGTTTTAAACAGGCCTGTGATTCACCTAGCCCATCTTAGTGATAGAACAGGTTGCCTAACTAGGATGCTTAAATTTATTTCCCCCTCTTGTTGTTGTTGCCATTTCCTCTTTTAGGTATCTGGTTGTTTCAACGTCTCTAAGAAGCTTATATTACAACATCTAATTTTCAAAGAAAAACACTTCTCTATGCCTAGCAAAACTGTTCTTCCCTTCAGACAATACTCTGTGTGTGTATATAGATGTATGTGTATATAGATGTATGTGTATTTATGAAATAATACTCTGATTATTATCTGCACTATGCTGTGTACTGCAGTATCCAGTTATTATGTCCTAGCCACATCTAATAGGTGCTGTGCTCAGCAGTGTTGCATTTCATGGCATTGGTTGCTCTTGTATGATGACACTGCCTTGTTGTGGGTACTCAGTGGTACCTTCTGTTCACAGATGGAGTGCCATCGTATATTGTTTCCTGACGATGTTTGCTTTTAGCAGTGGTATCATCTAGGGCCAGTACAGGTAACAGAGTTTACACAATTTGCACTGTTCAGCCTGGCCTGCTTTGTAGTTATGCTTGTTGCATCGGATTATGGAATGTATGTTGAGAGTCCAGGTTTGCCATGTAATGATGTCCCTGTCCAGTCTTGCAATTTCTTATTGGAGCTGAGAATTCTTCTGTTTGAGAAATTAATCGTTGAACTTCATTTGATCTGCTGAATCTGTTTGTATTGTGCTATATTTTAAGTATACAGTGCCACTTTGGATCTGAGTATAGATCTATATGGTTTTGGACTTCTTGTGAAATAGCTGTGATTTCTCTGGCAGAAGGGTTTCTTCCTTGGTTTCCCCAACTATAAAATTAAATAAATCCTCAAAAATAGCAAGTTAATTGCCAAGGACTGCATAGTAACTATGATCAGTGTTTAATTGGCTTTAGATTCCGGACAACGTGTAACAAATTAGCGTCTGTCTAAGGAATCCATCTTTCTGCAGGCAAATTAAAAAACTGTACCAACATCCTAATGACATAGCAGTGATGTGGTGTGTCTCTTTTGTGTCATTTAAGTGCACAGTATTGTGGTTCACTTCTGACTTTATAATTAAAGCAAATCAAAATAATTTTTAATAATTTTAACTATTTTACCTGAGTATTTGTTCAAACAGTACCTGATTCTTGAAAAAAAGAAAGTTAAAAGCATGACCACGTGTACAAAATACTTATTGCACAATGTTGCATACACAATTACCCTGATGGCAAATGCAATTACACACTATGTATCACAGCTGCATGCACAAATTGGCATGCGCTCAGCTCAGGATTTTTACGTAGTCTGGTGAATTTATTTGGCATGAGAAGACTTCAGGAATGAAGTCTCAATCTGTGGACACAAGCTAACCTTTCCGTAGGATAATGCCTCTATCCTAGCTTCCCTCAGAAGTGAGAATTGAATTCCATCCCCATTGCCTGTTCAGACATTGACCTTTTCCCTGGAAAGCAGTGATGAGTTTTGAACTTCATTATATGCCCATCTGTCCCTATGGAGCAAACAGCATCGCACTCTAAATGATCTGATTACCTCTGATATGATTTGATCCTGCTGAAGACTGTGTCCTCCATTAGCAGAAATGACCTAGATCTGTTCTGATCTTTGCTATATGCTCTGGGGGTGTTATTTAAGCTGTTTTCATGGTTTCATTAGCTCTTGGTGTTTTTCAGGGTCCTCGTATTCTTTGCTGGTCTTTTACTCTGGCTTAGTCAGGACGTTTTTTTACTTTGACCAGAAAAGCCTTGTTGTTGCTAATGCTCTGTGGCTCTTGCCCAGCCGGCGTAGTTAAGTACTGATAGCCCAAATTTCAGAACAGGCCAGATCCAGATTTCTAGTGTTCAACAGTTGCAATTAGAGGCCACATTGTCAAAGCAGCCCCCCTCTCATTCTGAGACTTTTGTAATTGAGTGTCAAAATGGCCAGTGCCTTGCAGCTCTTTCTGCAATGCTAGTGGCTGGATTTTTCCAAGGGCTTGGCAGCTTCTTGAAAAGCTGAACGAGGTCCTCAAAATATTTAAATTCATACTACTTCTCTTCCAGAAGGTAAAAAATACTGTGTGACAGCATGAGTGTCCACAAAACTATTTATTAAGTCTATCTGGCACAAGCTGGTAGAAAGCAGACTGGGCTATGGGTGAAGCTGCAGCTTCTCTTCACCCTGCAGGTCAAACTGAAGATCTGTAGCAAATCAGTAACCTGGGGGGGAATTCCTGTAGAAATCGCTTCTGTCCCTTCAGTGTATTGAAGGAGATGAGGTGGGGAAGCATCATTATTATTAATTACTCATCTCTTACTAAGGTAGAACTCACTGACTTTTGGTGACCGATTTCAAAGGGAATCCTGTGTAAGTAACAAGTGAGTAAGGAAGCTTTTAGAGGGTTGAAAGCTTGCTATGGGTTAAACTGTGTGTGTTCGTTTGCTGCCTGTGGCTGAAAGGAGCTAGAGGGGAGCCAGAAAGTAATTTTGCTCCATGGGAGAGCTCTAAAATTATTTTTCTGGCTTACACAATGGATCTGATTCTCCTGTCACTTATGAAAGCTTTGTAGCTATGTAATCTTATCTGAGCTGCTTAATTTACTTCAATGCAAGTGAAAAGAGAATTCAGGGTATTGCTTCTATGAAAAGTGAGCAAGCAGGGGCAATATGCATTTGTCTCCATGTTAGCCTTGTTCCTTTTACTCAGACCTTTTGTTAAGCTCTTACTTCTTGAGCGTCTTCTATCAGTAAATAATTGTTTTCAATATGTGAAAAGAACATGATTGAGATGAGTCTTTGCACAAGGATATGGTAGGAAGAAAGTCCTCCCGTTTGTGAAATGACCTTAAGCAGTCAGGCCTAGTGATGGACTTCTTAAGGGAAAGAGGAAGGAAATTGCAGGGCTACAGCCCCCCTCCCATGTTAGAGCACTCAGTTCCCATGTGATGGAAGAGCATCTGGTTGATTATGCAACCTTCCCTACCAAAGCACAATTCTATATGCCCTGAGACCTGTGCTATATGATTATTGCTGTGGTCTTACTGTATATGCCTTACTTTGTCATTCTTCCCTGCTTGTGACTTGCCTCTATACATCAGAAAAGCAGAAACATCACGTTAAAAACTTGCATCAAGTCACTGTAGGGGGGCAGTGTGAACTGGAGACTCAGGGTGTGAATCCAACAGACACAGGTGTGTTGTGGAGGTGACACTGTCTCTGTCCTAAGGGGAAGGTTTGTCGTTTGTCTTTCTGCATGGTGAATCATGGAGCAGCACTCCAGCTGACAGTAGCAAAAGAAGTCAACAGGGCGAGAACATGTGAGAACAGAAAAAGTTATTTAAAAGAGGCAAACAGTAGACAATCCCTAACTTAGCTGCAATTCCCTGTGGCTGGCAATATGGAGGGGAAAAAAAGACACTATTTTTAATGCTCTCCCAGCTCAGCATTATAAATCAGCAACTGATCTGATTTAGTTATAGCACAAGTAGAAAGTTTTTTTTCTCTTGTTGCTGTCCCAAGGAATTCACTCTGAGATCTAAATGTCAGCGTCTGTCTTCTGTTTCTTGCTTGAAATCTGCACTTATCTCCAGATCTGAATGGGAAGTGTTTTGCCATCCTGACAAACTTCTCAGAAATTAGAGAATGTTCCTGTATTCACACTGAGTTGAAACTCACATCTTTTCATGCTTTCTGCACGAAACCCGAAGAAGACACCCATGCCAGTGTAAGTAGTAGCCTGGTGATCTGGCAGCCATTTGGGGTAAGGAAGTGCTAGGTGCCGATCTCGGTTCTCCCCTACCCCTAGCAAGTGCCTGGCTGCTGGAATGCTAACTATTCAGGGGCTGCTCTTCCTAATCCAGCTGGGATCTGGGAAGCCTTTCTTGACAAACACTTCCTTAAAAAATACGTACGTGACTGTGAGTACCCACAGGGGATAGATTGCCAGGTGGAATAGGTCCATTATGACCAATAGGTCATATCTGTTTTCTTTTCTATATAATCCTACTGCTGTAGCTCTTCTGGTCAGGAGTGTCACAAGTTGTAACCCTGACCAAGACAGCTAGGCTGACAAGAGTCCCTAGTGTAAATACAGTCCAGCTGAGACAGAATCTGAGTTCATGCTGGGCATGTGTTACTGGCATGGTAGGTTGACTTAGCTGTATTAGTGAGGTAACAGACCCAGTTCCTTAGTGTCTGAATCATACACAGAGGATTTGTTTACAATATGAACAACAAAGTCTTTGCTTGTCCTTTTAGTCAAAGAAGAGGCACTATGTCAATTGAATAATTTACCACTATTTAACTATATATCAGTTTTTCACCTTCAAAGACTGTCCAAGTGGTTTATTTACCATAAATTTAACCTTGGACTAAAGCTGAGATGCTTAGATACCACAGTGATAGGTACCTTGGAAATGCTAAGGCAGAGATAAAGAGAGTACCGTCAGATTGAGTGAAATGAGAAGAACTGTCTGGCCCCTTCACAAATACCGAGGATAAACAATAGCGATCTTTGTACTTGGGCTGTAGGCGTGTTGTCAAGGTAAATGAGACCTGGCAGAGGGCCCTATTGTCTCCTTTCCCACAACTCATTAAGATTTACTTGTTTTATCATCAATGAGTATAATAACCAGAGCTCTGATTATGCCACAAGGACATCCCAGTGCCAATGATTCATGAAACAGAGATTGCATTAGTCATCACAAGGGTCTTCTCAAAGGTTTCCTCCTTGTCTAGTAGGAGGTGGGAACATTATTTTTAGAGTGGGCTGCTCAGCAGGGAACACTAGGCTGCTTTTGCACACTTGCGTGAAGTCCTTTGCATCCTTTATCCAGCCCTCATCCCCTTAAGTTTATCCACCAGTGACACCCTTCCCTAATGTGCAGCATCAACACCCACACACAGAGGTTGAGTTGCAATAGGGCTGGAGGCTACTTTACTTCAGAGCCTTTGCCAGCAAGGATTGCAGCACGTAATGAATCAGCTGGATTATGCTTACCTCGAATAGGTCTGCCAAAAACTCTGACCTGATTTCCTCTCCCCCCACTCTCATTTCATTGTGAGGAGCCAAATGGGCTCTGGATGCAATACGGTGCCACTAGCTAAGTTGCCAACCCACAAAATTTTGCAATAATACACCTTTGTCTTTCAGTAGCATCTCTTATCAAACAGTTCATAGTTATTGTTACAGACCTCAGTGCCTCAGTGGAGCAGATAAGTGTTATTCCCCAGCTACAGAAGGACCAAATGAGATACTGAAAGATGAACAAGATCTCAGAGCAACTCAGTAGTAAAAGTAAGACCATGTTGGGCTGCTCTGCCGCATTAGATATTTATGAACGTACACCTAGTGATTCCCAGGTGCAAATACAGTACATGAGATCTCAATACTCTAGTTCCTCGTGCTACTCCACAATTCACTTCTTAAGGAGGCAGTGAAAGATCTGTGATACTTAATACAGTAGGGCTTGTTCCTCAACAGATGGAAGTTCAAGTACAGTTGTCCCAGCACTTTCATCTTGAGCTCAGTTCAGGAGGACAGTTACCACTGGCCATGTCAAGCCCTTGACAGAACCCATTATAGATGCTAATTTAGAATACATTCTTGGACATACATCCTATGATATTGGAATACTGCATTTAAACATTACTCTGTCTGTGGAAGAGTAGTAGACCTATTAAGACTTTAGTCTGTTAGACTGTATTTGTATTCCTGGTGGTTGTTTTGCTGGAGATAATGCTTGCAAAACAGAAAATATAACATGCTTATCTCTCCTAGTTTCTAGTTGAACTAATGGATGTACCCTAGCTATTGGAGAGTTAATTGCATAAGTAATGTGTTGTAGGGTTTTGTTCTCATTCCCTTCTAACACGGAAAACTGTGTGCAGCAGTGTCCTGTTTCATGTTTATTTGTTTTTAATATACGTGCAATACATAACAACATTCATGTAAGAGACAGCAACATCAAAGTGGAAGAGAGTGGAACATAGTGAGAATTGTGAGGATTCTTAGTTCCCGGGGAGTTTTTTCCATACTCTTGGACTGGACCACAAAACCCAGCACTTCAGGGTCTCTCCAATTCTGTGGTCCCACATACCAGATACAGGGAGCTGGAGAAAGCCTGTGGCGCTGTGCAGGGCAAGAAGCATGTGATTCTCCCTGTCTGCAGTCCTGTGCCTGAGGCCTGTGCCTGTCACACAGTACAATGTGGAGCTTGCCCCCATCATCTTGTGGTATGGGATAGGACTCAACCCATTCCACTGAGACCTGGGATGCAACCACCCCTAACTAAATTCTTCATCTTTAAACTCTGGGCAGTCCTTTGCATGCCTGACCTCGGGTCATGGGCTCACACAGAAGAGGGAGCAGAGCTAGTATTCCCTTCAGAAGCATTGCAGACAAAGGACAGGTTCAACGTGTTCAATTAAACAAGTGTTAACCCGTGTTTGAGTGCAGAAAGTTATTTTGTGATACTACTTCAGCATGGAGGAACTATGGAAGTAACTCTTACAGACTGATTTTTATGAGAGACGTGGAGGATATTTTTTTAATGAAATGAGTATAGGATTTCCTTTGGTGTTTCTTTATTTAGAGGAGATATTTAATACGATGTATTGCATACATCTAGCTCATACATTGAAATAATATATGGTGTGTTAGATATAAAGACTATTTTTGAGGATTAACTGTCTCCCAAACATCTTTAAGATCATGTAAGTGTTCATAACTTAATTCTTTTCTTGAATAAGATAAATTACTTATTTGCATATATTTGGAATTTTAGAAACAAGTTAATTTTTGAGGCCAGTGCTGCATAGCTTTGCCAAAGAAAAAACTGACTAATCATAACAGCTTTTTCATAAGTGAATTTCTACATCAATTATATCAGCAGAAGTGAAGTAACTATCTGAAATGGCCATACTGCCACTTGCAGAATTTTACTTACTATAAGCCAAGCACTTGACAGTTTCATTGCAAGCATATACTGCATTTGGACCTTGTCAAAATTAGTTCAGAAACTGAATGTGAGTATTTTATCCATAGAACCTTAGCAACACAGAGCTTTTTAGAATAAATGTCATCAAGACTATCTGCAGTAAAATCATAACAAGACATTTTTCTCCATGTACATTCTAAAGTGTTTTTATCAGTAAGACTCTATCAATGTTTTTTTTTCTGTCAGTTGAAAAACATATTGGTAATAATATGCAAACTATAAGTAGGCAACACCTTACACAATGCAGTATACAATGCACCAACCACCTTAGCTCCCAGGATATCCAAAAAGGCTCTATAAAACAGTGCAAACTTGAGGCGTGTTTGCAGGACAAATCAAATGAAATTTTAGGTAAAGATTCTGTTCAACATAGGGCAGAGCAAAATTCTTCCTGATTTTCCACGGGAAGAGATGGCCTTTTGACCAAGCATTCTACCAAAAGTTATAATTCTGGTGAAATACAACAATCAGTCTTAAATACCATCTTTTTAGCACCTGGGTAGTTTTTGCCATTTCATCCCAAGTCAGATATATCTGTATATAGTACTCTTCATTGGATGGTTAATATGAATGTGTTTCTGCCTATGGATCACTTTCAAAATATTTGCCCCAGCTTAATTAGTGGTGTAATTTACACTGGTCATCAAATACATGGCTTTGTGGATGGATAACTCCTAAAGACCCTTCAGGATGGCTGCCAGAATATTGCTAATAGAATATGCCTTTGCCAGAGTTTTAATAATGTGGGTATTCCTGTGCATAACCTAATGAATCTCAGATGTTTTGCAAACTTAAGAGAGTTCAAATCAAAAAAGTAATAGGGCATTTTGGTGGGGAATGGGGACCTGTTTTGCGAGGGACCTTCCAATCTGTTGACTCCTCAAGGTTTTGCAATCTCCATGATGCATCGCGTACTCTTTTCACTGTCTTCTTGTCCACTGACTGTGTTTATATGTGAAAACATAGGAAGAGTTCTGTACTGAGTCACCCTGCAATCTGCTAAGAACATCAGGCTGGTATGCCAGGTTGGTTAAGTTCTCCTCTTGATAAGGGTAATAACAGAAAAATAGATAGCCAGAAAAATGAGGGACGGGGAGTGGGATGGCGAGTGTCAGGCTTGCAAGTGGTGCAAGACAGATGGCCCAGCTGGCTCCTCAACTTCAAGATGAAGATAACCTGGATCGGACTTGAACTGGTGACAGTCTGTCCCAGGCCAACTCATCTTATAAGCTGAATCACGATGAACCCCAGTAACAAGGTTTCATTTGAGCCACACAAGTCAGCTCCATAAGTGGAATGAGATAAAACAAGATTGAAAATGCCATGCGGAAAGTGCAGTGAGGCAACAGAAACAAGGCAGAGGAAGGCAGGGCAAGATCATGCTGACCCAGATGGCAGCAGGTCACATCTGTGACCGTCTGGCATGTGTCTGGCCACGGGGGTGTTGTTAACACTCCAGCCTATCAAACACCTTCCCTTCAGGTTAGGCCATATGCCTCAAATTTGTGCTTTTTATTCTCACCCAATTGTAATTTGAATTGTTATCCTGAAAACTAATAGGAAAATCCCAGCCAGCTCTGTAAGCTGAGGCAAGGTACTGGTTGGCATAGTGAGACAGAATCAATTGACTCTTTTAGAGTTGCACTCACTAGTGCCAACAATGTGATTTGTTTTATTAGTCTGTATGGGCTTGATCTAACTCTTGCTAAAGTCAAGGAGTGAATGCAGAGCCTGTCCTGACAGTCAGCCTTATCACCATCAGGAGAGATGGGGCTCATAGCATTTTATGTCTGCTGCCAAGAATTAATTGTGTTCAAGTTAATGCCTGAGTTAAGATTAAGCTCTGCTTGATTGACAACCATTGCTACGGCAGGAAGCATAAACCACGAGGAGCTAACTAAGAAATTAGCCGTTTTGTCTGGATCACCTGCAGATGGGAAAAAAAGAAATGCTTTGCTGTTCTGTTGAAATGCAACACAGTGTGCATCAGGGCTGTAAACAGATGTCCACTGCACAGAAAGTGTTGTCACGATTAACAGTAAGTAGCTGTTGGAGCTGTGCTACAAAAAGGCAGTTAACAAAAAGGGCTCCTTTGGTGACAGCCAAGAAATGGGCAGAGCGTGTTGGCAGGGGTAGAGAAAGGAGGGCATGGGGAAAAAGGCAGGGAGTTCAGCTGGTGTAGCCTGTGAGCCATCTGGGAGAACATGGCAGGCTGGGAGCGACTGGCCATAAAGAGGCAGATCAGTTGGGGAAGAATTAAGACTTGAATCATCAACGTATCTGTGTGTATGAACAGAATCCCCAAGGGATAGCATAGGGCCTGGCTGAGGGCTAGGCTAGGAGCCTGGAGAGAAGGAATGGGAAGAAGTAGCAGCAGTGGTTTAGGAGTGGGCAGTGGGTGGTGTGAACCTTTATGCTGGGTGTCCAGTGAGGTTTCCTCATTGCCTTACAGGTTCTGTCATGAGAATTGCTTTGGAGTTCAATAATAATCAGAACATTAACATCATATCCCTTAATAATATATTAGGTGTGCCCCTATTCTTAGTATTTTCTTGGGTTTGTGCCAGGTCTAAGATAGGACAAATTAAGCATTCAGAAACTTCAGCAGTGTCTGCTCAATGTCTTTGTGACCAAATGGTCGGAGAACGTTAGAACATTGGAACATAGAGCACTGGAGGGAATGAAAACAGCTGCACTTCTGAGAAATGTTTCCTGCATTGTAAATGTATTTTGTTGGGTTTTTGTTTTGGTTTGTTTTATGAGTTATGAATATAGATGCAGGGACAGCTTCTGGCTCAGAGCTTTCTGTTGGTAAAAACTGGCCAGGGATCCCTCTCTTGTGCTTAGACACACAAAGGACCTAAAGTGGTCCTTGTCTTTGTTTTGTTTTGGTGCAGTTGTTCAAAATGATGCTAGGTGTACACAGGGCGTGTTGATGCTAGGCCTTGTGGGTGAGCTTGTCCAGAGGCTGAATAAGCCTGCCTGACGCCCTAGTACTACCTAAGGTGTCTATATTGGAATAAGCAGGGATTTTTTTTTTCATTAGAGATTACTATTAATTACAAGTATTACTACTTCATTTCAAAGCGCAGCTTAGGAATTGCAACATTTTCCACGTCTCCCTTGGCTCGGTATCTCATGGCATTTCAGATTAGACTGGGAAGCACTGTCAGGAGGGAACAGAAGGGACCTCACAGGCGAGAGAAGGCATCAGTCTCAGTCAGAAGAGCATTTATGAACCACATATTCCTCAGTGCTTCCCAGCAGTCAGCTGTGTAAAGGCGTCAGCACACTATGCGCTACCATGCTCCTGTTTTCTTTTGAGCATTACAATTCCACCACCTCGGTTGAGTAGAATGGTGCATTTGAAACAACGCCTGTGGGATGGTTGTCTTGTACAGGAGCAGGATGGAGCAGCTCCTGCTGCATTTCTGCAGGTGGTACCGCACCGTCTGGCTCAGACAGAGGCAGCATTGCTGATCAACTGATTGACAGCAATTCCCTGATAGCGCCTGTGAGAACTTGGCAGGAGCTGGGAGCTGCTACCCCACCAGGAACAGCGGGTTGGACATTGCTTTCTGAGTGGTAGGTACCAGCTTTGAGCTGCAGCTGATTTGAGAAGCACACCCTCAATGAAATCCCATTTCTCCCAGTCCCCTGCCTTGTGAGTGTGACTGCCAGCCACAAATCTTTCTCCCACAGCTGCTGTGCATAGCAGAACACGAGCTGAGGCACAGCTGGAGGAGCATGCTGTATCTCTGATGCTGCCTGGTCAGCTGCTTGTTGCCACGTCCCATATCCCTTCACAGTGTCCAGCTGCACTTGAAAGGAATTGAGAGGGGAAATTGCTGTAAAAGGGCTGCGCCTTCCCTGTCTCTCCTGAGGGATCCAGTTCAGAATGTCCAGCCTGTTTAAAGCCTGAGCTCTTCAGGCAAGGAACGTGTATTATCTAGTTTGTATTTTATGGCACTATATGAATGTTTTGTTATAATAACAACAACAACAATAATAATTAGGTCTGTGAGAGCCCTGGAGGGCTGGAAAGGAACCAAGCCCTGCAGGTTCTCTCGGATGTTCAAGTTTGACGAGGTTGAACCATCCAGGTTTAACCCCCATCATTGGTGCCCTCTCTCACCCTACCGGCTACCATTACGACCAGGAAGTCTGCTCCTGTCCTCCACATGTCAGCTGGGAACTGGGATACCCTGGGGCTTCTCGAGGGAGGAACCCGCAGTCACTGAGGAGGATGTGAGTGAAACTCACTGAACTTTCATGAATGTGGGCTGAGGGTCGTGAATCATCAGATCTTCAGCCGAGGCCAAGCCTGAGTGGGTCTGACAGTCTGCGCAGAGCCATACTGTGATTTGAGATTGCAACACTGTCCTTTGTCCGTAGAGCGCTCTGAGATCTCCGGGTGAAAGTCCCCCTTCTATGTCATTTTAAAAACACTGTGAAGGCACTAAAACTGAATGTGTTAGGTAGTGCTATAGGTAATAGAAGCCGTCCTCTTCCAGAACCTCAGTCCCAGTGTCTTTCTTTGGATCTCCTGTCTGGGTGACAGCAGGATCTGGAACTGATACTGCAAGACAAAAAAGAAAATTTTTCCAGATCTCCACGCAGAAAACATACATGGACCTGGAAGGAAAAGATGTTGCTGATGCACCAAAGGGTCAGCACTGATCGTGTTCAAGATACTGTGCTGAACTGAGGCACCATGTGCATTTCCCAACGAGGCAGCCTGGCAATTATTGCGTGGGATGGGGGTCCAGGCACTCCTGAGTTCTCCTGAGCTCTAATCCCAATTCCCACAGTGTTGCCTCAGCTAATCGCTGCCTCAGTTTTCCTCACTTGTAAAATGTGAGGGTAATAACTGTGCATACCTCACAGAGGGCTGTGAGGATTCATTAATTAAACGATGTTCGGGAAGTGCTTTGAAGATGAAAAGCCCTATATAAATGCTGGGTGTTACTAGTGCTTAGTGAGTACCTTCACAGCCACAAGCAGGGTGTGCCTGCAGGAAGCAGAGCTATAGGCTGAGACTTATGGCTAAGTGCCTTTAAAAATAAATATGATCAGTAAATGCACTGGAGGTCAGCTTCCCTCTCCTCACCCTTGGGGTGAGCTCCCACCTCAAAGGAACTAGGGTTTTTCTTTGCCTCCTCCACTTCTGGAAAACACAAAAGAGGATTGGGAGTGCTGAGGAGAGAATTGTACTTGTACTTGTGGTGGTGATGCTAGGAGTTAAGACATCACAAGCAACCAGTTTACTCTAAATCAAACAGGTACAAAAATCTGCATGTTCAATGAGAAGTATTGTCCTAACAGGTACCAGAAGTCTTGGGCAGCACGGGGTTAGGAGAACAGCAGCTCTCACAAGTCCACTTTGCCAGGAAAATGTGTGTTTCCATATGTTTAAATGCTAGAGTTCCATGCACAAGCATTGTCACTATTAAGACAACCGCCCAAATGACATGCAGGTGGCCAGTCATGTATACAAATCTCATGACTCCCTGTGCAGTCATACTAATTACATGCATACTTTAGGTATACGAAGGCGAATCTGTACTTGCTCCTTCATACGCATGTTTGAATGAAAACATAGATGCTGATTTCCTCTTCTCTGTGCCCCTGGAAAATGTAGTATTTAATATTCACCTGACTAAGCAGAAATAAGAGAAAAGGGATTTTTGATTAGGTTAATTGTTTTTAATGACAGCCTGCCACATTTGACAGATCCCTCTTGTGAAGCCTCAAGACAAGCAAACTTTTCTTTCAGATGTGCATGTTTCTGTATTTAGTAGGCTGCGCTGAAGTTTCTTTTTCTGAATTGGGCAGGGAGGTCACTTCTTTCACAATTCTCCTCAGGTTTGTCTGGGAATGACATACCTAAGCAATAATGTGTGACCTAGTGGAGATGTCCAGGTGGAACTAATGGCAGAAACTGATAAGGTAAAAGCTGCATTTACTAGCCTAAACGAGACTTGATTATAGAAAATTAACAACTTAAGACCAAACTTTGAACCAGACTCAAATGTTCCTGTATAAGAGATTGAGGCAAAAGCTGGAAATTCTTCTGAGACAGATGTATAAAGTGCTTCAAAAGCAAATGCTAGTTATTAAATGATTTATAACACTAAAATTCATCAGACGTATCATTGGTTCTTTATATTCTAACATTATCCAGAAAAGAAGATGTAAATACCTGAGTCATAGCTAAGGCTGAGGCCAGAGTCTATCTGTCACGTCAGGAATACTGTCGGACTGCTGAAGGGAACATACAGAAAGATCAACAGAAACGTATCGATGTTACAAGGGGAGGACAGACGTCGTGGATTTGAGAACACAGAGACCTGCAGGGAGCAGCTAGTGATTAACAGGTTCTGCTCTGTGTGCAGTCTGGAGGGAGTTTTATTTCATTCATCCTGGAATGCCCTCTTGGTTTGTTCCTACTTATCATAAAGCATATCAGATAGCTTGGCCATACACTGTAACACACTGAACACCAGGCAGGGACACAAGAGGACTGCCGCTGGCAGATTGTGATACTTAAATCTTTGTGCCTCAGTTTACCCATTGATTAGAATGATAACCTTCCCAGAGTGTTGTGGTGATTAATTATTAATGTTAGTAAAGCATTTTGAAGATGAAGAGTGCTACACGCTGGCTAAAGATATTAATTACCTCAGACTCATGATGAAATTTTTATATTTACATAATGAACCAGTCACGGAAGAGGTGCAGAGATGGTCTCTCCTGGTGAACAGATTCTTCTAATTCAGCTATCTCTGCCATCGTCATTATCTAAATCAAATCAAATCCTTTTTTCCATGGGGAATCTGCTTTTGGAGCAAGCAAAGCCCACATGCTCCATGTGAGACTCCCAGGATGGCAAGCAGCCACGGTACCTTTGCTAATTTCAGTCCCTGCCCATGAAACTCACCTCACCCAGAACTTGTTTCAACTTCTCCAGCTGTTCTTGGCATGTGTTGAGATTTCATAAAGTTGATGCCATCAACTCCCACACATATGGCAAGAGAGAGTGAGAGAGAAAACCCACACACAGTAACTAATATATAGGGAGAAGAGGTATTTGCATGGGAGAGCACAAACATGAGGCTTTTCTAGCTGGCTCCAATGGCTCTTGACTGTTAATGCCAAGATGCAAAGGGATATGCAAGTTAGGAGGATGACTCAGAGAGTCCTTTCCAGTGCATAACTGCAGGAGGACGCATGATGCTTCAAGCAGGGCCACTCGATTATTTTTTATGGAGGTCAGCTGGGTAATTTTTACTGCAGTCCACACAGTAGTGCGAAGCAGTGTCATCACTTGGACTCTGCCAGACTTGGCAGGTAGCACGTGATGGCTTCACGGCTGGGAACTGTGGTTGCACATTACAGCTGCTTCCTGAGAGACTGGTGAGGAATGTAGAAGGTGACACATGTCTAGGCCACTGCAGAAGCTGGGAAGCTCTTATTCATGGTCCAGATTCAGAATGCAATCTACCCTTTGAGTTAGTTTTGCTAAGACATTATACCTGTGATACAGTAGTTTTATTCTCCTTATATGTCCTTTTTCTTTTTCCTTTTCAGGCAAGTGCATACTTTTTTGAACTTTCTCAGCCTATGAGACTTGTTTTCAGTCCATAATTCATTATCAGGATGATACCTAATTGTTTGATAGATCCTCTAAATTTATAATCTCACCCTAGTTTCAATAGGAAAAATCTGGAAACTGCAGGCAGGGGAGAGTTTGAACACAAACACAGAGTGCAGGCAATAACACCCATTTCCATACTCACATTTAGATCTGGGCAGATTTCCAGGGGAATCCACATTTGTCTCCTAGAGCCAGGACTTCAGGAGGAGCATAGTTTTTTCAGCACTGAGCAGTCACACAAAACTTTTGCTTGGGGTTTGGTCTGCCTATTACAGGACAGCAAGCTGTTGTACTAGGGATAAGGCAAAAATGGAAACAATACCAAGACTCAGTGCAACACACAGTTTCTTACACTGAATGGGGATGAATCTCAAGTTCCTCTGCTCACTTAGCCTGAAAATCATTGGGTGTGAATAGACACTGGGCATGTATCGAGACTCACTGCCTCTGTGTTAATGTGGCACTTGACAATGTTCATCCTTGCCAGTCTCTTTCACTAGCTGAGAACAGAATCACTTCTTTGGAGCTTCTCAGCCTCTTATGCCGGCCGTGCAGTTTAGCACTGGTTATCTTCTTTGCTCTGCCTTTTTTAGTGCAGGATCCAGCCTATCAGCTGCAGTTCCTTCATTAGTCACTAATGGGCTGCACACTTAGAAAGCATTTAAATGTATTTTATAGTGATTGAAAGACTACAATGACATTTTGCTAATTATCTAATTGCATACCCAGAGAGCCCTGCAAAAGCTTGGCCACATCGTGGGGTTTATTGGACACCAAGTATCGGGCCTTCCATTTCCTTTTCTATTTATATTCTCTGTTCTAATGAAAACCACAAATCTTTCCAGGTGACTTGTTTATTAAGTGAATTTAGAACAGTTAACATTTGCATTTATTAATTTTCTAGAAAAACTGGTATTACTAGTTGCTTAGGACTCTAACTGCTATCTCAGATTTCGTTGGATACCAGCTGCAAATCTTGGTAATAAGACTTTGTTGATGATTAAGCCAATGACGTGATCTTCAGTGGCATGGAGCACCTGCGGCTTCCTTCAGCTTCACAGTGACCTGAGGAGGACTCAGCACCTCGGACAACACCTCTGCAATGCCTCTGCAACGCAAAAATACATGCAAAAAATCTTTAGGACCACATTTTCACAACTGCGCGCACAGAAGGGTAACTGTATAACCTGAGCATGCATCTGCTCTGATTTCCGATACCTTCAAGGTAATGGCACATCTGAATTATTCTTACGAATTGCATGTTTAAGCAGGATATGAGAGCCAAGTCCTGAAGCTACTCATGTCCCAATACATGAACATGAACAGATTGTATTTTTAATGTGAATGCGTTTCTGAGCTCAGGCACTGAATTTTGATATGCCCTTATCTGAAGAAGTATCTGTAGTACCTTCTCCCCAAGGTAGTACTCACAGATCCCTCTGTGCCCTGGAGTTTTGTTCTGTGTTTCCTTGATTGCATGATCAGAAATGCACTTTCAGTAATTTCACCTCATTTCTTTTCACTAATGACAGATCTTTTGTCTCTGCAAAACCACCTTCAAATTCTTGATTTCTTTTACTGGGTCACTGTTAGCTCTTCTATGCTCTACGTAATAATGCTGGAGATTTTTTGTAGATAGGCATTATGCCAGTCTCCTTCATAAAACTGAATTACATCTTGAGCAGGTATGAACTTGGAACAATTCCTACCTCCCAGGTAAAATAACTCATCTGATGCATAGGCATACTATGAATCCTGCAGAAACTGAAGAGGCTGGGAAGGTGAAAGGAAATTTTTCTAATTCATAGCTAAATTTCTACTGATGAAGGATATGTACAACCAACTGCAAGAAAACAAATGATTGTTCTGATTTATTTTCCACTGTAGGAATAATTGGGAACATTGTTCTTCTTGGCAAAGATGAATAGTTGGAACCAGACTATTTCACAGAGACAAAATATCCACAGGGAGAGATTTTTGAGGCAGTCATAGGATGCACCCTACAGAGTGTGATTCTCATGACATTAAAGCAGTGCTAATGGCATTGCGATTAACTTCTAATGGAAAAAGAAATGAACCTGATAAACACAGCATAAATGTTCTATGGAAAGGACAATAAAAATGTTAAATTTTAGGCAAGGTCTGGCTTTCACTGAAGCCAAAAGAGTTGAGCTTACTGAACCCATCCAAAACAGGAAAAAGAATTTATGACTGTGGAGGACGAAGAAATACTGCTATGAATCTGAGCTCTCTATACCACAGAAGAGATCCCCCAGAGTTTTGCAATAGTAACTGTTGTGTTACTTTGTGGAATTTTCTGATCCTTTGATATTGTTTCCTCCTTTTAACAGCAAAATCCACACTGCTTCTTGAAAGCTTTTAGAATATTTTTCCTTATGCTTTTATCCTAGAGGAGAAGGCAGGACTACATTTGGTATTTAGGACAGGGAGCTGGCAATCTGGATTCTTTTCAGCTTTGTCACTAACCCGTGGTATGACTTTGGTCTACTCATTGTACAGCACCATGGCTTGGAGAAGCTATGGGGAGTCTCTCTGTGCCTCAGAAAGGGTTCTGTTTGTGCCTACTAAAGGGACCGCCTTTGCAAACTTGGCACTTGGCATTCCCAGCTCCTGCGCTGGTTCTTTGCAGCCTGGCGGAAAGTACTCCCACTTGCAGAACCTTGTGAAGCTGTGCTGAGGTACAGGTTCTCAGGGTTACCCACACGTGCTTCTTTGAGTCAATCTGTGATCTCCATGGAATTGTAACACCATAGCTTTGTTTTCATTTACCTTACCCCCAATGTCAGACACGCCTCATAGTAAAGCAAGTGTTTATTTAGAAACAATTAAAATTGAACATTTAGATACTAGACTGGGAGGAAGTAAACAAGTAAAATGTAGAGTAAACAAGTAAAAATTGTTTCAATTCTGGCTTACATTTTGCAACTAGAGGCCAGTGTTTTAAGCTATCCTCCCTGGAATCTCAAAGGATGTCCACACGCTCAGGCACTGGGATCCATTAGTCCCAGTCCTGCACATACACCATGCTCCATCCTTCTTTGGGCAACTCTTTGAAGTTCTCCACACTTTTATTCCCTAGAAATTAGGTTTTATAATATAAATACGTCTCTAATTGGCTTTTACCAAAGCCAGCAGCAATGGATATTTTACCAGTGGTTCCTCTGGGTTTAGACCTAATTGACCAGAAGGTGTGTGACCTCTATAAATATACCTGCTGGCCTTTCCTGGGAACTAGGTGCCTTATTATTTCTCCCTTCCTCCTAGCCAGCCTGCTGGCTACTGCTTCCCACCCACTCTGAGCTGCTCCCTTTAGTTCTTTATACAGAGTTATTAGTGTTATTCAAGACACTGGTTATACACAGATTCTATTAAGTTATGATTTGTGATGTGTTACCGGTTTCCTATAGAGACCTGTATATGCTAATCTATAGGAATACAGATTATTGATTGATAACAAGTTGCTCTGAGAGGACTTGTCTATGAGAACAAGAATTCCTCAGCTTCATCCTCTGTCCCAGTCACTTAGGCTAAAATTTTCAAAACCCTTCAAAGATACTTCATTTTTAATGTCTGCCTTGAAATGAGTCATTGAGCACCTCGAGGTTCAATTGACCTTATTTGATTTTGGGTGCTTGTCTTGAAGTGAGGCAACCATCACTGGGTACCTCGAGATTCTCCTGACTTTATTTGGATTTTGGGTGCTTGCTCTGGGGGATGTACACACTGGAAACAACAAGCTAAATAAAAACATGGGGTTTTGGTAAATGCCTTCAACTTTAAAATGGGACTTTCAGTTTCTAAAGGCTGGCAGGGAGTTAGTTTTGAGTCAGTCTTTGTGTGGTCATTTTTATTCTGGAATGAGAGTGTTCTTGCACAGAATTACACTAAAAAGTTTTGTCAAGAGACATTGTCTTTTGTTTCCATGAGTCTGCAAATATTCCCAAACAAGTTTGATGTAAGCCAGCAAGACCCAGCTTTTATCCTACTGAATAAGAGCACCTCCCTGAACAACATAAACCCTCAGCTAAGTCAGAGCACAGGGAGCTGCCAGAACGAAGTGCACTCCTGACCTCACGGTGCCAGCAGCCGTAAGGCCCAGGCTTTTTGCCATGGCCCAGACAAGGTAGTTTACGGCTGCTTCAGGGGGTCTCCGTATAATACTGTCACAACATCACGTTTTGATGAGCCTTTAATAAACTTTCTAAGTTACCTGCATTCCTCTGATGAAGGGTATTATATGTGTACAGTTTGTTTGTATTGTTGCCTAATTATGAACAGCAATTAAGAATTCACACCTACAATTTGTATTCACAATTTGTAAAATTCCCTTGCCTTGAGTTCTCTACTACTACTACCAGCAAGGCATACAGCAAATTTTATTCTTTATCCAAGTGCCATAGAACAAGCCACTTCCATCAGCCTCACGTCTTCAGCTGACAGCAAAATGGCCCAGACCTGAAGCAGCTGACTCGATGCCACTGTGATTGTGGCTTACGTGTACCTTAACAGAGATTGTACACACCTTAGCAAACTAAATTAAAATGATAGTGCACAGGCATCCAGCACATACCACCAAGCCTGATTCTGCAGATCCTCAGACCATGAGTGAGCTTACCCACAGGAGCAGTCCAGTCTGGGGACTCCCACTGATTGCAACACTGCAGTGAGATGATTTGCATACAGAAAATTATTCGTGTGGATACATTCTTGTATTTATTCCATCCTGTAGTCCCTAGGTACCATCAACTTTCAGTGACCTTCCTGGGAGTTGGCAGTGTTTAGGACTTCATCATATCCCATGCATCAGTCCTAATTCAGCGATTCATTTAACTATGTCAGTGAGATTCATACATATCCTTAAGTGATTTGCGGAATGGGGAACACATTGAATATGTTTATGCACCTCTAATCTGCAATTTAATTGCACGTTCAAAACATTGCTTTGAAAACACTGCTCTTGGTGAAGAATAAAGCCGCTGCTTTTTTTTTTTCCCCCTGATGCTATTAGGATGGGTCAGATTGGGAAATCTGTGTGCAAGGGAGTGAGTAGGCAGGTACAAGTAGTCAGTCCAGCTGGCTTTAATGGCACTATTTCTGAGAGCTGCCCAGAGCTGTGCACTGAGGCCGGCGATGTGTGACACACAGCAGCCAGAACACAAATGTCTTACTCAAGCGTGGCAGTTACTCATGGAAGTAGTTACCTTGGAGCCAGAGGGACTGACCAGGGGTTCTATGTTATATTATTATTTTCTTGCTTATGTCTGTACATTGCGATCAGAGTCGTAGGCAAACCAGAACACGGCCGCATTGTTTGGACAAACAGAACAGCGACAGCCCCTCCTTCACAGACTGCATCTCTTGAAAAATGCTCGTTTTCTGACTCTGCTGGGGAGTTTTGCAACAGTATGTAGTGAGTATATTCAAATGGGAAAGTCTCCAAATGGTGACTATAACGTTAGTACAAAGTATTATTAATAAATGAATTGACTTTGTTTTTATTAGCTGGAAAAATAAACCTAGGCTCATGTTGTTTGAGTGAAACTCAAAATAGGACAGACAACATTAAGAAGACTACTAGTATAAAAACTACCACACAGTAAATCAAAGAACAAGAAAAGTACACGGCTATTAACGTTCTACTATAACATTCCTCACAACCTCTCTGCAGTGTGGAGAACTGCAAGCCAACATTTTTCAACTGTCCTAAAGAATGTGAAATGTAAATGTTTAGAAGAGTGTTTTTCTTGCCAAGCTGAGAGCAATCATAAACATCAGCTTCTAATAGAAACATTTTTAAAAGATGCACTCCTTGCTGCCAGCTTTTGAGAGCAACACCATTTAAATTAGATTGGAGTCTCCCTGAATTCTTGACACTCCATCGCTGCCTTTTATTTGCCAAAAATTGTTGGATTGATGTTATGTTTTAATTTAAAGTATGAACTGCAACTGTATTAAATATGCTGTTTAAAAGTCATGTGTATAAACAATAAATTACCTGCCTAGGATTCATTTTGAGGACAGGCCTAAAGAAAATCTCGAGGGAAAAGAACCATTGTTTTAATTATGATACTTTATTTCTGTGGCATCGCAAATCTGCATGGTATTTTCCTGTCAAGTGGAGTTTACGGATTTTTTGGGATGTAACTTTGCCATAGCTAATAATATACTAAAAGCGAGCCATGACTTACTCCTTACTGTACCCACTCCACCTTTCAGCTGAGAGGTCTGTAAATATCATTGATAAAATAGTGCAGTAAACTGCCATTATAGGCCTGTATTCGGTAATACTGAAATCCTGATTCTGACAGCACGTTATTTCTTCACAGTAACATCATCCCATTATTTATCCTCAGATAATCTTAGCCAAAATGTTCACATCTAGGAAAACTGAAATGCTTTGTGAACTAGAACCAGTTTCAACTGACTGTTGTAGTTATATCACCCTGAAATTCCAAACAAATCAAATTATACAACTTTAGCATTTTCTAAGTGAAACGTTTTAGCTTTGGGATTCAGAGTTTCCATTTTAGTTTAGTGCTTAATTATATTTTTAGAAATGCTTAAAGCAAAATTAAATATTTGAATCAAAGCATTTCCTTATGAACCAAAACATCTTTTTTGTCACTGCTGCTAGTGAATCAAATTCAGTATATTTTTAGAAGAAAGAGCCATCTCTGATCACAACCCAAAGCATCTCCTTATATAATCAGTGTTTGTATTCTTCAAACTCCCTCATTTTGCACTATGATAGCAGATCGACTAGAGATGACATGGTTATTAGTGGATCATGGTTATGCATCTTTGCAGTTTTTATTTTGATAAAGACTTTGAAATAACTTAGGAGAAATCTATTCTTAGATAAACTTTCCGGGTTTTATGTGTCGCCCGCCACTTGTTTGGAACCACTTTGTTAATTTAACAGAGGATTTTGAAAGGCAGAGAGGGCAGTTGTAGGTACCAACCCCAGGGAAGTAGGTACTTAAAGAAGGACCACAAAGTTAGTACTGTTTTGAAAACCACAGTACTGAAATAGCAGTGCTACGTAGTGAAATCATGAGATTTCATTTTCAAAAACAGTAATACATTTTTGGTTCATTCTTTTCTTCCTTTTTTTATTTGTGCTTTGGAATGATCACATGCTACATTTACAGACTACTTCTGCAAGTATGGCAGCTAGGACTGTCCAGCTGCCCTATTCTCCTCCATAAGCCCCATCTGAGAAAGCTGAACTTGACTGTAAGGCTTATGATGAAAAGCAAGGAGAAAACACGTTGTCACTATAAGCAGGAGATGTCTTGAATGGATGCAGAAGACAGTGTTTGAATCAATTGCCTCTTTTTCTGTTTTGGTTGCTACAGGAACAAACATGATCTTTAGACGGAGTTAACAACTGTTACCTGTGTCAAAGAAAGAGAGACCAGGAATGAGCATGAGTGGGGAGAGGACCAGTCAAGCCTCACAGCATGGAAAGACGTGAAAAAGACCCAACAGCAGAGAATAAGAGGATGTGAGCTGTGCTGTGCTCGCAATGAAATCATTGGGAATTTTGCCATGAAAGCAGAACGGAGTTGTTCTTTCAGGTATGAAAAGTACAGCAAATTACAAATACAGAACTCACATTAAGAGGTTAAGACAGGAAGCTGTCTTCTTCCTAGGATGAGCCAAGAAGCTGCGAAAGCTGGTCCCTAAACTTGTGTATTCTAGCCAAGCCTTGGCAGAAGTCTTGCTTCCAGCATCCCTTGAAGGTGTTTTTACTTCCCATTAATATATATCGTAGTTCTCCCACCGCTTCCTTGAGTTCTAGCGGCCTTCCTTCTCTTTTCCATCTGATGAAGAGCCTGCAATGTAATCTAAAGTATACTGGAGTCAACAGATGTCTTTGCGTTGTCTTTAATAGGCTTTGAATCAGAGCAGAGAGGTCATAGTTCTTAGGTTTATAATTTGTTTTGCAGATAAATTGGGACATTTTGCTATTGTTTTGATTTGAGCCTCAGATAGCCCTAGAAATAACAGAAGTGGCAAATACATAAAACAAGGTTCACGCCAATGGGACAACCAAAAGAGTTTATATATGTCATCCCAATACAAACATGATCTTGGTGGCAGAACCAGGAATGAAGGCTAAGAGTCCTGACTTCTCTCCTTGTGCTTTCACCATTCGATCATGCAAACTGCCCAAAATTATCATAAAATTGTGCGAAGAGTAACATCCAGCAGAGACCAGCTCTGCTTGGCTCCTATGAGCTTGCCAAGGCTGTTGGGATAGTGAGGGAAGAGACACACAATTCATTTTAAGAAGGTTTTTTTCCCCCTTTTTGTCGTCGTCTTTGTGGTGGTTTGTGAAATGCTGGGAAGGAACAGTACAATGAACAGAAAACGTTCCAAGGAAACCAGCCTTCTCCATGCCATTGCCCAACAAGCACCCAGTGTACCAACTGCGGAGCTTTGCATAGGAGTGTATGACACACATGGGGACTATGATTTCTGCTGGCATGAGGCCTCTCTTCCCTTCTGAATTCACAGAGCAGAGAAAGGGCAGAAAATCAGAGCCTCTCCCTGCCTGGTTGAGGCTCTCCCTCACCTCCAATACAGATGCAGGTGCAAAATTATCAAGTCCATAATTTTTTTGCATAATTTAGAGCCATAAAATGGAAGCTGCCTTTGAGCATTTGGCTCTTCCTCCCTTGCAAGTTAGGGCCAGATGCAAAAGAGGACTTAAGCACCTACAACTCAGTAGGTTCCTCCCTACTCAGGATAACATTTCTTCCAGTACCAGCAACTTTATGTCCAGACATGCCCAGAACTGCTGTGATCTGAGCAGCTTAGTACAGAGTTCCCACCTAAAACCCACTGGGATCCTGAAAGAAGTAAAGGAGCATCTATTTTCTCAGGACAGCCAGTTCAGATGGAATATTCTGAACAAGACTAATACGCACCAGCAGAACCAGTACCCTCACATGATACAGTCGTAGCTACTTTCTTTTAAACTTGACCAGGTGGAAGAGGTGCTATCTGGCTGGACGGTTTGGTTTTGACTGACAAACCTGAGCAGAGTGAGAGTCATCCTTAGCCATTTTGTGTAAGGGTCCAGGCCTGCCCCAGTCTTGTGGGGATTGTCTAGGAGAATAAGCATTCCCTCCGGGAGTGAGATTGTAAATCTGAAAGTTTCCAACACAAAGAAGAAACAAAAACGCAAGCCCCTTTCAAGGAAAACATAAATGTAGAGAATTTAAAAAAAAAAACAAACCAAACAAAAAACTGAAGAAACCACAGTTATTTTGCTGGCTAATATCATGAAGACATGATAGTACTTG
Organism: Gymnogyps californianus; assembly: GCF_018139145.2. NCBI lineage: Eukaryota > Metazoa > Chordata > Aves > Accipitriformes > Cathartidae > Gymnogyps > Gymnogyps californianus. The sequence goes on along the minus strand of NC_059487.1, from coordinate 8,493,608 downwards.
CAGCTTCCTGCTTGGACCTGGCTTGCTCCAAAGTTATTTTGTGTGTTAATCATGTGGTTTAGATGATGAAGATTAGGTCTGAGTGAGCTGGTTCAGATAAAAGGGGGAAAGGCAGCAACCAAGCCTTCACCCAAAACTCCAACCTAAACTTTTCTAAGCTTTGAATAATAAAAAAAAGTATTAACTTTTCTTTATTATTCCTTTGTTTTGCAATTAAGATTTTATTTAAAGGTACTATTATTCATTAGCTACAGTTATTCATTCAAAGCTTTGGAAGTGCACAATGCTGTAAGAAGGACTGCTGTTATCACTGCAAACACAAAAGTACACATTTCAAGTTCACAAAAGTACATTTCTGTCCCTTTTCCTGAACTCAGCCTTTTAATGTAAATAGGTTTTTTAATTCTTTTTACTGCTTCCAGTGTAACTACCACCAGTGTAACTACCACCATACTGTACAAGTTTCTGCCCAGTTTTGTTTTCTATGCATCTTGGCCTGGAATGCTCAATTACAGATTTCCTGATAAAGACTCCAGCTGACAGCTAGCAATTTGGCCAATGTTCCTCAAAAAATAGGTATATAAAATCATGTTCCAAAACCTAAATGGAAATGTGAGAGTGATCTGATTCTCAAAAAAACCCAAGAGCTGCTTGCTGTTTGGCAATTTTGAAAATTAAAACTATGTTCTTTAGCACTTTACTACGTAATACTTTTAGATATCTATTTTTAAATGGTTGTCGCGGCTGATGGCATACTTCTGTGCTTGATTTGCACATATTCGGCATGCGGTGCACAAGGGAAATACACACCTACTCCATTTATGCACAAGCTGGACAACTCTTTGCAGATGTCAAACACATGCATAACAAGCGCGATATTTGCTCATGCAGACATTAGGCATATAAGTACAATTGTTGTAACTACTGGCCTCATCCTCCATTGCTTTTAAGTTATGCAGACTGAGAGCCTGGCACTTCCAGATGTGCTAGACAGCATTTTACACACCCTGTGGACTTGCTATGAGTCCATGGGTTTGACTGCACAGTCATAAGACAGTGGGGAATCAGGTATATTGTATATGAACACTTCTGTTTAGAGAATCAAGTCTCCTGTGTTACATTATCGTACACCAATGTGCAGGAAAGCTGAGCTGAAATATCCCGTAACGGACTAGCTATGGGAGACGGGTTACCGGTCAGGGAGATACCGTAACATCAGGCATTTCACAAGACAGCTGGACCTTGATCCTTCCAAAGTACAGGCAAATAAATGAGATGCTCAAATTAGGAGTCTAGCTCCTTCACTGTAGTCACTGGCAAGAGGCAGGTACCTTCAAAAAGAGATTGAGCTTCCCAAATGTTAAGGAAACGGGGATTCTAACAGTTCAGTAAGATTAATCCAAGCCTTCAAGCCTTAGAGCCGAGTATATGCAAAAGTAAAATGTCACAGAAGGACACAAGGCTGTGGCAAGCGCTGTCTGGAGCTTGCTGCTCAGTCGGTTGATTTTTCTGCACACCTGCAATTACTGATTTTGAGTGGGTATGAAGGAGGGAGCTGCTTTTCGTGACAGCTGCTGTTTGTGCAGCGGTTCAAACCCAACTTCAGTCAGGATATATTAAAAACGGAATGAGTAAGCCAGCTCTAGAGAGTGACTTCCATCATTATAAACTAAAGAGGCTTGGATTAACATTTGAACTTTTTGAATGCTTATTCTAATTCAACCACAGAATCCTCTGAGAGCTTCAGCCATCACTAATTAAGACATGCAACCATTTATCTGTGGTTCATCCGTGCACTTAGCAGTTTTTGCTTTAGTGGGACTTAGGGGTGCAAAGTGTCTGAGCTGGGGTGAATGCCACTCAGAGAAACACACGGACTAACAATCTCTACACTTTTGTATTAACTCTCTTACCCCTTCCGTAGTTGGGAATACTACTGTGGCCTCAGATTTAGAGTGAAAACAAATAACCCACTTCAAAAATAAAGTGCCCTAGGAAGTGTCTTTGAAATTTTTTTTAATGCTGAATTAAAAAAACATAACGTGAATGTAAATAATTTTCCCTGCCATGAATGCAGTACAAACATCCCAGTGTTTTGCTAGTGCCTGAGAGCTGCAATATAAAACTGTCTATAAACAATAGCGAATCTGACAGGTCTAGTTTTATTTCTCTTCCTCCTCCATCTCCCCCTGGTGTAAATTAATAAATATTAATGCAAAAGAGAAGCAATAACACTTATCTATTAATTTTTCTCCTTTTATTTTCTGATCATGCTTAATTTAAAAGTGTTTTGGGGTTACGTTTAGTCATATATATGGTTGTTTGAGCCTTTTATTAGCCATGATTCATTCTGCATATCAGCATAAAGAGGTGCTCATGCTTTCAGTCTATATCTGTTCCATGATGCTCAGTTATCTGTCTGCCCTTGAGCTATCGGTAGGTATGGATTTGCATGTACACTGTTCTCCTATGACAATAGTATGCCAGGAATGACCGGTCTGGTATTACCTGGTCAGGTGAGGTTCCATTCAAATAATGTACATGCCACCAAAACAATTCAGATCAAAGGCCTGTCTTTCAACAGAATTAAAATGTAAGGACTTCTAAAGCAATTTTAGCAGTTGGCTTTACAAATGAACTTATGTCAGCTGCTCTGTATGATGACTGACTAAATTACTTATATATCTAATCTTATCTAGCTATCTGTCTGTCTGTTTTTCAGCATTTCAGTACCCATCACCATATTATCTAGGCGCCACCATAAGATTAAGAAGCTCTGCAGTGACATTCTCAACATGATCTGTTCAAAGGTCATTAGCAGAGCCTTTCATACTGGAAAAGATCGGAGGAGAGTACAGAAGTGAGCCGCAGAAGGAGAGAAAAAGGAAAAGGAGGCGGTAAGCTGTTGGAGCCATTTTGGTTGTGCTCGTCCTGTGTGGCTTGCTTAGCTAGTACTGAAGTATAGGAGCCTCATGTCCGCTGCCTTTATTCTGCTACGGGGACTATAGTACTTGTACGCTATTGTCACCTCAGAAAGTTGTCTCACATGGCCTTGAGATTGCTGTCCCTGTGCTTTCTTCGGATGCTGTTTATATGCTTGGTCTTTATGATTTCTGTATATTACTGCCTCAGAGCAGGATATTTCTCTCAAAAATTCCTAGTAGAGAGCAAGCACTGCAACTCAGGGAACCACCTTCTCTAAACTAATATATTAGTTAAAATTTTATTTTTAGCTTAGCGTGCAAATCCTACAAACTCTTTGTGTTTGAAGAAGCCAAAAAGGGTGTTTTTCAGTGTACACAAAGTTACATAGGACCCATGGAATCAGGAGAGATGATTTTGTCCCACGAGGCCCAATCCTGCTTCCGCTGAAGTCGGTTGCTGTAGTGTCTCTGATTGCTGTGAGCGTGTGCTGAGGACAACCTGGGGAACATGCATTATGGAAAGGTGGCACTGGCCATACTGTGTTCACTGATGCAGTCTGTTGCTACTGTTTCAAGAAGTATACTGGTAAGTGAAAAATTTGCCAAAGCTCTTTTTTTCACCACTGCAATTAGGAAGCCTGGTTGAGTCCTGAGGAGGCCAATGACCGTATGCTGACGTGTTGCTCAAACAAACCCCCGGAGATCTTTTGTACCCCTTTTGGTACAAAAACATTAGGGGATTTACACTAGAGGATAAATAGGTGGTTCCAAAGCGAGAAGGAAAGAGCCAAAGTTGGAAGCTAACCACAATACGTGGGTGTAAACGATTACCAAAGGCTTCCAGTAACTCTGCTATCATCAGAGACTGGCTTTATGGGTATGGCCTCAAGAAGTTTCCCTCCACTTAATTAAAGAGGCAGATAAGTATCTAGGTGGAGTGTGCAGATAGGTTCTGAATGAGTTATCCACTAAGGCTGGTTCACTGCACCTATTGTTAAAGCCAAAATATAATATCAGATTAATGCATTATATTTGCCTATTATAGCACTATGTCATCATTATATGACATGTTATAATTAAAGCCCTGCGTTAGAAACAAAACTATTTGGCTTGGGATAAGTTGCCTTTATGACTTCTGTGGTTATGATTTCCTCCTTTTCTTAACCCCTTAAAACTGCATAATATAGCTATTTGTAACTGTATAAAGAAAGTTTCTAGTTTCAGATTCTAATCTCAGGTAATTCAGTGTAAATAAAGTAAAAATCTGGCACATAGTCTTTTCCTGTGTCTGAATATTTGCTACTAGAAGGAAATCCACGTTGTTTGGGTCAAAGGAGTCACAAAGATGGGCATTAGATTAAAGGAGAGCACGCACAACTCACCATCCAGCCCTCTCAGTTGTCATTCAGCTCTCCACGTCAGTTCCTGATTTTGTACAATTCCCCATTACTTTTCAGGAGGGGAAGCCACTCAGCATACTTTCACTCTTGTTTTTCCTTCCTGGAACTACATGAGGAAAAATTGGTTATTAGACTAGTTTCTGGACCTAGCTCTCGGGAAACCATGCTCACAAATGCAAATCTGCAAAATGGGTGTGTGATTGCATGCTTAACTTGGAGATACGATTAAGATTACAGTTTGGGTAACTGACTATGCTAATATGTTTAATTAGTGATTTGCATATGCAAGCTTTTAAATTTCAGTAGTTGGTGATTCATGCAGTTAAATGCCAACCTTAGCCTTGCTGTCAGATTGAGACAGAGAGAGTATGCCAGCAGTACCCCCTCTCCCCCACATCAAATGCACAGAGCAAGTGTCACCAGTCAAGGTGTAATTTCCCAAAAATAGCCAGGCTTTGTCTGTTTGAGAAGCAAACGTTGCAGGCCGATGAATCTTCCTGCTGTTGTTTGGTAGCAGCCTTTATTATTTAATATTTTGCAATGCTCTTATATAAATCTAATTGATGTCTTTTCTATTAGTAACTGAACTGTACATTTGTTTGGTTTGGAGATGACCACCTCAATGAAGGTTAATGCTGAGAAGACAGTTGCCAATAGCTAGGGGTGATATCCCACTGTCTTAGTCAATCACTTGGTGAGAGTTTATTCTGTTGCTGCAATGCTGGTAACTCAATAATTTGCTTCCTAATTCGTGGATGACCTTTCACCTAGACTTGGAGAGAGCTGGATTTGGCCTTGGTAACTTGCTTGTGCAGTTTCAGGGCTTAAGCCACCAGGAACTATTTTGTTATTTCTGTTTCACTTAGATCTTGGAAATGTGCATTCTCTTCACGGGGGCAATTTCTCCTGTGCAGGAAGGCCCCAAGCGTAAGTGCCAGATGTCTCAGATCATCAGTCTGGGATACATACAGACTGCTGATTTATATGGCTTACTGGAGCCACGTTTTTAGCATTTCATCTAAAATAATAAAATTCCTAAAGCGAAAAGTGAAAAAGTAATAATACGCAAAACTGTGAATTTTTTTTGCCTGGAAAAGTTATTTCACCAGCTTTTGCCAATGGTACCCTGGCCACTGCTCAAGGGGAAATTTCCCTCTATGGCTGCTTACTTACACGAGTAAGTCACTAAACTTGATCCGACTGTGACTGCTCCTGTTCGCACTGAATGAGTGGCTGCGAAGGGATGACTCAGAGGGCAAAACGGGATATAATGGGCCACACATGGGCATTCCAGAAGAGTGTGTTCTCTCCAGTGCTGATTAATTTTCTGCTCTGCAAAATACTTAACAATACAAAACACTGCTAGTTTCTTTTTTCTTAAACATTTCCATCAGCCTCTTAAAGGTGCTTTTATGAACTCCATTCAGTCCTTTTCCATGTTGATTGACGAGTCAGGTGTAATTACGTGGACCGTTTATTATCATGACATGTTGTCCCTGGACAGCGTGTTATTACATACTTAATAAAACTGCGATGATACCCACCAACATCAGGAATTACATACTGTCAAAGGGAAGGGAATTTGAAAGGAAAATGCTGAGGACTCATTGAAATTCTGTGGAGGCAGAGCTCAGATTCAAGGGGAGAAAAGGGAAGACAGTATCCAGCTTTGAGGGTGATTTCAAATACCTTGAGAAGTATGAGGCATGATAAAAATACAGCCCCTGCAGAGGATTTCATCATGAGGGATAGGCTTCTCTACTCACTGGGTGAAAAAAATTACTTTCTAATAGCATCTGCCTATTTTACATACATAATGAGCCAAACTCTGTGTAGTCATCTTAATGCCTGGGAAGTGTTTGGAGTGAGGGACAGTTGTGTTTCCAGTCATTTTCACCAGAAGACTTTCCCTGCTGAATTCATTCATATTTTTAGCTTTTAATATAAACTTTAAATAATTAATATATGGTATTGTCAAGGTCTCATATCTCATATTTCACAGTTCTTTAAACAAATAATACCTGAGACACATCCAGGAAGTATCTGTCTGCAGATAAAAGAACTGAAGCAGAGAAAGGTGAAGTAACTTGCCCAAGATCCCGAAACAAGTTTGCAGCAATGCCAGATACAGGACTTTGCTTTCCTTACTCCAGAATCACTAGGTCATCACTCCTACCTCCCACTAGTTAATGTGGGGCAGATTCTCTGCAGCAGAGGCTGAAAAACAACCATCTGGGCTTAACATTTAGCACAGAACAGTGCAGCCCCCTCCTGCACCATGCCAGGTCCCACCGGCTTACTTGGCTGTGCAGTGTGGCCAAAGCCCTCCTGAGATCCCTAGCTAATGTTTAATCCTTGGGGGGAGGCTGGAGGAGAGCACAAATTAGCTGAGAGAGGTGTTTATTTGGAGGTCACATTCACCTCCCTTCTCCCCTCAAGACATGGTGGTAGGTAGAGGAGGGAAGAACCTAGTACTGCATTTGTAAAGAAGCTTATAGTAAGTGGGCTTTTCTGCCCTAGATTTGTACACAAGAGTGATTTGATTATGAACAACCATGGATCTTGACAAGCTGTGGATGCAGGAGGCTGAGTCAGTCAGAGTTCCCAGGACCTAAGAGAGTGAACGGCAACACTCCTCACAGGCGAGCTTTACGCAATATGAAATGTTTTTTACATGGATAATTAATTTTCCCATTTGTCCTCTTCAGTTCCTAAAAAAACCTTCCACATACCCAAGTGCCAGTGACAAACCCTTCTCAGAATAAAGCCTGTTTTGAAGCAAGTGAGGGTCGCAAAGGTCGGAAATGCTGATAGCAGAAATGCTTATTTTGGGACAGCAGAGACTAAATGTTTCAGTGGTGAGAATGGTTCATAAGAAAGGAACACAGGGCTGTTGGGAGATGGTCCTCACCCTCTTCTTCTTTGAATGCAGATGAGGATGAAGCCAGCTTGTGCTTTTGCATGGCAGCACAGCATACCCGTATTCTCACAGGCAGAAACACATGCTGCGAAGATAACTTTTCTTTGAGGAAGAAAACCAACCCCATCATTTCTGGCCTTTATAGTAACCAAGATAACCCTCAGAGAGGGAGCAGTGTGCAAAAAATAGAACAATGTCTGCCTCAGTCTGCAGAAACCAAGAAGTAATAGACCTGAGATGTCCATATTGCCTCTTCATTATAGGATTTTGTTGATCAGAAGATTAGGAAGGTACTAACTTGAGAGCACAGGTACTACCTTGATTAGCAGTTTCGTAGTCTTGTAAAAGGCATCTCATTTTGCTCTCCCAAGTAGGTGGAGCTTTGTTGGCAGGTGGAGCCTAGGAAAGAGTTACCACTATTTTTTTTTTTACGTGTAATGCTACCTTGAATGCTAAAGTGGGATTACTGCAGAGGAGAGGGTGCGGCGGGGGACTGCAGACTGCATCCTCCAGCTTTACTCCACAGGCTCCCTAATAGACAGTCACTGCTGGAAGGGGGTACACAAAGGCGTTAGGAGGTATGTGTCCCTGAGCTGCTCTGTGTTGCAGAACGCTGCCCTGCTCCTGCCTGTCTGGGCTAGGTCAGGTACCCTGCGGAGTGGACTGCTGCCCTCTGTTACCCCTGCTCTGGGAGTTAAATGTGTTAAAGCAGGATTTTGCCTCTTTTTTTTTAAAAGAGAAACATTTTAGTTTTACCTATCATAGTAAACTGACTCTAATGCCAGTAAAGCATGCCTAATTGGCAGGATTTAGAGACCGATCATTTCAATTTATGCCCAGAACAGGTAGGGCAGCAATGAAAGCCTCTCCCACCCAACCCCACCCCTTCTCGCCAATGTGCCTCAACCCTGCCCTGAAGGGACCACCTGGAGGGCTGAGAAGGGAGTTCCCTCCCTGTGCGCAATAAAAAGGCACAGTCCTACAGTAAATACCAGGTTAAGCTTATGGCTGTTTAATAGTTAGTGTACCTTTGGTAATAAAGCTCTTGCAGGGCTCGTGCAGAGGAGCACCTGCTAGTGAATTAATGCAAAAGCAGAAGCCATTTGCTAAGGTTTTGCCTTTAAGGACTTGGCAGAAAACACTAGAGTGGAATTTTCACTTCATGTTACCATGAGGTCAGTGGGAAAATAGTTCATTGCCCCTAGCCTGTCTGTTGGAAACGGTTCCCATCACTGCCACAGCTTGCAATAGCCTTCCCAGAACCATGTACTGTTTGGTATCACTTCCTTCTTTTGAGGCCTCTTCACCACATGGCGATCTGCCTTCTTGTCCCTTTCCAATCTGTCAGCCTCGCTCGTGAACTGTATCCCCTACAACCAGGCACAGGACTGCATTACAAGAGGTTTGAGTGCATCATTCCCACCTGTTCTGAGTGCCCCATCCTTCACAAGCCAAAATCCACAGGAGCTAATTCTGGAGAAAGGCGCAATTGACCCGTATTTGTTATTGACAGAGGAAGAACTACCAAGGAGTAGTGGTTTTCCCCTGTAAAGTGCGAGCATCTGTTCGTCTAAATAAAATGATAAAATGCTTTGCAAAAAAAAAAAAAAAAAAGTGCAAGCCCTGTACAAACGCCATGTCACTGTGAGCCTTTAGCGAATCAGGCTTATGCAATTGCAGAACTAAAATAAAAATAACATTTTCCAGTAGCCATTAGTAGCACTCAGATTGCCCAATGCAGGCATCATTGCTTTTCTCAGCATCTGCTTTATCAGTTGTCTTCCAGCCCAAAGAAGTCCATGGTTCTTGGCAGCAGCTCTTGCTGATGTGGAGTGGGTTATTGCTTAAGAATCCTTTGATCAGCAGCCAGGTACTAACACCATGCTCTGAAACAGTGGCTTGCCAGACCTGGCCAGCATACAAACTGGATGGGCTCCTTCAGTACAGCAGGAGGAAATCAGGATTCCTTTTGGCCTGTTTGAGTGCATCTCATTCACCATCTTTCTGGACATCCAGATTTTCTATCATGTTTTCTTTCCCAGGACTTACGCCCATGCCACAGCTGCATCACAGCAGTATAATGCAGAGGCCAGGGAGCTGCAGCTGAGGCTCTGGAAGGATGTGTTTCAGCAGAGTACTTGGCACATCCAAAACTTTAAAGCTTGTGTTCAGCATTGTTTGGCTTCTGCTCAGGTAGTACTCAAGTACTTTGTTGAATTGGGACCCAACAATAGCTGTTAGAACATAGGCTGTATCCCACTTGTCAGATGTTTTGTTGTTTGGGGTTTTTTTTCCTGGGAAATGCAAAAATGCTGAAGCCTTTTGTACAGGAAGAGACAGCCAAATCAGCCCATGTGCATGGGTGGTGCTCTCGAATTTGAAAACACATGAAATGAAAGTGCTCGAAATTTGCTAGAGCATGTGCTGTAGAACTGAGCAAGGCACAAAAATTTTCCCAAAGACACTGTGATCTCAGATCCATGTATATACAGATCCATGTAAATACATCCATGTAAATACAGATCTATGCATTTATCATTACTCATGCAAGTAATAATAGTTCCACTGAAATCACTACAGCTACATGTGTAAAATGAAGCACATATGTAAGATCAGGATCTAAATATATAATAGGCAAATATACCTGCAGCTATGGCAACTGCACTTATAAGTGCACATATGTGCATACAGCTTCTATTACATTTAGGGGCTAACTGATAATCTAAAGATATATGATAAACTGGTGAAAGAGCCAGGACCAGAAACTGTCTCTTTTGTTTCAAAGCTCAATATTTATCCCTTGCATCTTAATTTCTGTCAGCGTTCTGCACTCATTAACTCTGCAGCTATGTAATTTGCTTTGAAAGTGGTTGAGGACACTGCGCACCCAATAGCTGAAGTCATACATAAAGGCCTTCTGCCTTCTCTTCTGCTCCTTCAGATTTGGGGACTCAACCCAGCAATCAGCACTGTTCTTAACTAAGCACAAACATATTTTCTGCCACCATAAGTGGTCATCAATAACTCAACAGCAAGAAAGCAGTCCTGCTCGGAAGTTATCTTTCTTCACAGAGCTGGCACGAAAGCTGGCTTGTGTGCTGAAGTTGAAGAGTAAGTGGCTATGGTCCAGCTTGCATTCCTTTAAGCAACCAAACTCCTTGATAATCACTCCTTTTTTTGTAATTCTACTCATCTCGTTGTGTCAAGTTATCCCACATATTTTATTCTGCTCCTTGTACACTTAAATGTTAGACACGCTTAAGTATCTTAATAAATTACATTCTAGGTTCATTTTCTGGCCTTTTGTATTTCAAAAAACAATAGAGACAGAATCTGTATTTTACAGTTTCGAGTAAGACACCTAGGCTCAGAGAAGTGTGGCAAATCACTGTCAGAAATGTCCACCCCGAGTTATGGTCTAGATGGCAGAGGCTGGGGTAATTAGCAAAGCAATGTTTCTGCTAGCGAGCCACCACTGCTCTCCTTCTGCTTCTCAAACCGGCTCCAGGCACTTTCTCTTGTTCTTGTGATTCCCTTCCTGAATTACTTCAGCCAAGTAATTGTTTCATCATGTTGCACAGAAATATTTTCCCATCGTGTCACCATGACATTCATTTCTAAAACCAAAGCTGCTCCGATCGCTTATAGAAAATACATCGCAAAACTTCTGTGGACCCAGATCCCAGGTGAGCTAACAGAGGAGCGGAATACAGCAGATGAGGCATTAGAGGGATTTTTGCATTGTTTGAAGGAGACTGATTCCTATTGCTGTAATTTCTAGACAACATCAATGAGCTACTTACCGCAGGTTTAATGAACTGCTGTTGCAATATGCTACCAAACCCAAGGTATTTATAGAAAACAAACAAGCCGTTGCGCTTGATTTGTATGGGGATAGGGACCATAGCATCCTGTAGCCTCTATCAAAAATTCACTTCTTTACTCTGACTGATATGATATACAGAGGTGTCTGCGTTCAAGCTCATCAAAACCAGGTCTGCTGACCAAGCCAGCACTTCTACAGTGTGCCTTACAGAGGGGATGTGTGAGTTCTTAGAGGATTTATTCTGCAAATTGTATGAAATTATGAGACCTAACGAAAACCTCTGATTTAAATACCCTGAACTCTGAGAAAGTGCTTTGATAGCTATGTAATGTGTGATACAGGAATCCCAGAGGTAAGAGCAGATAGGACAGGGCAAGGTGAAAACTGGATGTAGATCAAAGTCTTCCTTAGCTTTTAATTAGCTAGAAAATATTATTGGCATTTATTATTATTTATGATATGAATCATTTTAATAGTAAATATATAAATTAGTGAAAATTTTGAAACAAGTGAGAGTTAAATTTGGCGCTGCTCTGTGAAACTGTGGCAACCAGCTGGAAGGTTTGGAACTAAATGTGTCCCTATTGTAAATGCAAATCAATTAGTTTCAGCAACTATTAACCCATTTATCCTCGTTTTGAATTCCAGCCCTATTGTTTTTCACATCCAGGCAGATGTAACCACCACCATTTCTCGGAGAGGAGGAAAGCCTTTTATTCCAAACAAAACATTCGAACAATTTAGCAGGTGGGAAAATGATCACGAAAGGCATTTTGGTTTCCAATAGAGTTTCCAATAGATCAAACTGACCAAATCAGAATTACGCTGTGCCAAACTTGAGAGCTGTGCTTTACTGCAGCTCCCGAGGACTGGTGTGCTGGCATCAAACCCCAGGGGTGGTGCTCCAGGCAGCCCCACTGCGGCTTCCAGCATCATTTCAAAGAGAAACTCTCTTGAAATTTCACGTAGTTTTGCATCAGGCTAACACCACATCATAAATTTCACATGATCCTGATGTCAATCCAGGGCTGTATCTAATCTTTTTAGGTGTTTACATACTCACCATAGATTGTGCTGCTCATCTGCCCAGGCTGGGGCAAAACAGCCTCAGTTCACGTGAAAGAATCGTGAACCTCAGAAAAGCTCAGGATATGATCCAAGTGTAGAGCTTCTACCAAAGTTTAGCTTTGTGTTGCAAAGATTAAACTCTCAGACTATGTTTTGGGTCCCAGCAAAGAGTTAAATAGAACTTCATTCTTTTAATGATTTCACTTGTCTGTTCAGCGAGTATCTCTCAAAAGAGAACTAATTCCCTCCCATATTTAATGTACAGTTTTGGCCCCATGGTTTTATTTTTACTTTATTGATTGATTTTAAAAGTGTTCAGAATTTGAACGGAATTGTTTCCTTGGGAGCAGTTAACTATATTCCTAGTTTTGTTTGGATTTCCTGATTAATGTGTTAGGACCCTTTCAACATACATGCATCGGTTTACATTTTTCTTCACACTTCACATTAATATATGACGTTTGCCCTAAAATTCTGACTGTTAAGCATTTACCTAGACTTAAACATAAAAAAGGCTAACACTCAGGAGAGCAGTAATAAAAAGTTTTTTGCATTAGCAGTCGGTAGCAGAAAGAGTTAGAACCAAATTTGTCACTACCCCCCGTCCACCATATAATCATCTATATCCAGTACAAACCGAATGCAGAACCCTGCCATTCCAGTTTGGTGGTGCTTTAGACTCACTTTGTTTTGGTATGAATGACAGGAAAATGCAAGACAATGCTTATTGTATCTTAAGCGATATCACTATAAATAACAAAAGAAGATGTGTGATTTGGCCTCATATACATTTTTTCTCTTTATTAAAGCAGATACTGAGTTGCATTGACTTTTATTCTGGTCACAGCTAATGAAACATTGCTTGAAAACTGGCTAGCATGAGAGTAACTTTATATTTTTATACACATCCACATCAATGACAGTTGTTCTAGCAATGAAATTGTAAAGGTAAACATGGTGCACAAAGCTTTTTTCAGGTTGTAATTTCGGTATCTGAAGGCTATTGCAGAATTTCAATGCGGAAAAAACCATACTATTATCAAATGTGATCAAGACCCCCGCCCAATAACCCTTTGGTGCATGTGTGCAATTTGGGTGATTTTATTTGATAGAGGAGAAACCATTAGTATAGAAACAAGTGTAAATTTTCCTGCACCTTCCAAGAGTCACTAATGGAAGGCAGTGGGAAAAGCGTGAAAGCAACACCACAGTGCCAGAGCTGCACGAGGTTATCCATGCTTTAGGCAGATAAGCAGAGAGTAATAATTTCTATTAATAGATAGAAGAACTGCTAACAGAATTATAATTGTATTTTTAAATATTTTGTTTTAAAATGATACATATGATTCCTTTTGCAAAACTAAGCACAACTGAATTCAGACACCTAGCAAATGATAAAACAGTGCTAGACGCTTTGGAAAGGGGATGTCAGTGCTAGAGATTTGATCTTACAGACTTATTTCTACATAGGAAGAAACTTTGTTATTTTAGTGGTAATGAGAAAGACCTGTATGAATCAGTCAATGTAATAAATAATTTGAAAGGGGGGGAAAGCCCAAACAAAATGCTGTTTATAAACTTCCATAAAATTCAAAACAGACTACTGGAGTAAGTGCCTTAACTTCTCTGCATGGTTTGCCTGCATATAGACTGCAAACTCTTAACCACAAGCCGTACTGAGTCGCTTTTGGAAAAGAAGCTCAAGAGACCCTGTCAGAAGACAACCGAGACGTACCAAGTACTGCTTTCAGTCAACAGAATCTTATTTGTAATGGGAAACTATATCAATATTTGGATCTGAGCCACTGTTTGGACAGGGATTTTCCAATTCCCCCACTGTGATTAGAAAAGGTATTTGGAATCTTTTGTCTGCTTTAGTGCTTGGAGTTTTCTCAGATTCATTTCCAAACTATTTTTTTCCAGACTATTTTTTTCTAGGAAATGCTTTAATTACAGGGGCTTTTTCATATGCTTGTTTATAAAGCAGGGTATTTCATGACCTCCATGCATTTAATAGCGCTACAAAGCTCCTAAAATGTAAGTTATGTGGGTAATACAAGATTAAGAACGAAGGATTCGGGAATTCTTTCCGACTCTTTCACAGATTCCTTCTGAGACTACTGTAAAGTTGGTGCATCGATGTTCTCAATTTTCCTGTCTGTAACTGCATCTTTCTGACAAAAACTCATTGCTGCACAAGTTTCCTCCTGAATGAGAAATCTGTAATCCTAATTAAGAGATACATTGGAATACAGAAGTAATTTAAACATCATTCTTTAAATTGCAGCAACACCACGCTGGCTCTCCTGAACTGTGGCAGACAAAGTTTAAGGATGGGGATTAGCTCATTCATGCCTGATAGAGCTCTATCTCCAAAACTGGACTATTATTTAAACAAACATAAATACCTTTAGTACATCTTATCTTTCAATCTGCCCTGCCTTCCAGCCCCCACAAACTGAACTTTTGTTGGAAGCTTTGTCATTTAGAAAGAATGAGAGAAAGAGAGAAAGAAAGAGAGAAAGAGAGAAAGAAAGAAAGAAAGAAGGAAAGACGGAAAGAAGGAAAGAAAAGAAAGAAATGTATCTGAGGACGTCTTCAGTCCTCCAGCAATTCCACCCTCAGCAGCACTCAGTTCTGACTGGGAACACTGCTTCTAAGTTTGGGTAACATTACATGGCCTACAGCACAACAAGAAAATAGGATCTAACGATGTGGATAAGTTTCGTAACTAGAAGAATAGTAGAATAAACAGCCACAGGAGGCTGGAGTAATCATCGTCACGAGGGACAGTCAAGACAAGATCTAACGTCTATCTTGCCTGCAAGAACTTGAGTCATGCTGGTGCAGGAGCTAGCTCACCCAAGAAAATCTATTCTTAGGGTCTCATAAAAACAACTTAACTGCACTGTACAAATTAAAAAGCAAACGGGTAAAATCTGTATCAGGACTAACACTCCACTACTTACTACTGCACAGCTCCTAGCAGGAGCTATGGAGGCATTGCAGGAGCAGGGAATGCGTAACAAATTTCAGTAAGAGCTCTGGGAGATTCACCCGCAGGAGGCTATGATCTTAAGTGTCAAAAAAAGCAAAACAGTTCTTTCAGGAGAAAACACGCTTTGCTTAAAGAAACACTAGAAATAAGAAACAAATTGAAGAATTGTCCTTCTGCAATCTGTTTGTATTGGAATGTACAGCAGCAAATTCAAGTCCACTGTCTTTATACTGAAAACCCCTTCTGTGTTCAGCTGTCAAACAGAGCATAGATGATTAAGGAGTTTCTCTTCTGGGGCACTGAGAATCTGGATCTAAAAACTTAATGCTTAAATTTGGCCTAACAGGAAAATGGAAAATGCTGAGTAAGACCTGATCATTTGCCCAACTCCCTCCACGTAACCAGCTTGAGACTGTTACAGACCTCGACACAGCAGCATACAGCAGGGAAAATAACACAACCTGGGAGCCCTGGCAAGGCTGGCTTGTCCCATCGGCAGGCAGAGCCTTAGTTCTCTTTGAAATAAAGTTATGGCCTGCTACAAACTTCCTCCTCCTGGGCCACCCCCCCCCCCAATCTGTCGCTTGCCCCCAGCAAACATGCATGCACACAGAAACAAACACCTTTCATCAGAGAAACTCTATCTACAGTTTTTAGAAAAATATCTCAAGAGAAAAGATAAGGGAGTTGTTCATATGCCTCTCACCTGGCCGGGTTTCATGAGAGCTTCCTGAGCAATGACCGAAATTACCGACATCCAACAGAAATGCTACTTTCTCATGTTTATTCCTGTAAACTACAAACATAAGAAATGCTGAATCATAACTTAGAGAACAGAAACTCTGTAAAGAAAAAAGAAAAAACAAACAAAAACTCATTTCAAGCTTCCTCCCTTGCTTTCTCTTCTTCCCACTTCAGACTTGGTGTTACTTTGCCAAAGATTGGTCATGGTTTGGATAGCACATCTTGCTCTACACGTTCAGAACAGCAAGAAGTGCAAAAAAAACCCCAACACAAACACCTCCTCCCCAAACAACACCCAAGCGGCAGCTAAAGCAAGTGATTAGAGGAAATAAAATGAGGCAACAAGAACTGGCTAAAGCTTCCAGCTCTGCTCTTTGCTGGGCTTCTCTTGGGCTTTTTGGTTTTGTTTTTGTTTTTGTTTTCCTTTCTCTGAGTCACAGAGAAAGCCGAAAGACCAACAAAAATCCTGATCCCTGATCACAGCATTGAGCTAGATTCAGCTAGAATTTCAGCCCTGCGTTTAATCTAACTTTAAACGTGCCTTCAAAACAAAACAAGCTACTTGTTTTAACCTAGTCATAAAGTTTATTAAAATTGTTCATTAATGCTTCAAATGTAGCAAGAATGCATAGATCCCAAAATATACATATGTATTTTCTTATAGAAATAGATTATTCTTTATAATAAAAAAAACTGTAGGAACATCTTTAACAGATTACTCAATTCATGACTGACAGTTACACGAGATTGCATCATGTACACAGCATTCCCAGCCATGCTTAAAGGATTGCATCACTTTGCGCTTGCTCTCCTCTCGCTCTTTTAAATAACCCCAGCGCCCAGCAGCCTGCAGAGCCCGCCCGGGGCCGGGGCCGGGGCCGCGGCCGCCGGCCCCACCGCGCCCCACCGCGCCGGCCCCACCGCGCCGCGCCGCCCCGCTGACAGCCCCCGGCCCCCGGTGAGGTCCCGCGCGGCGGCGGGGGCCTTCCGCCAACACGTAAATAAAGACAAAACAAAACAAAACAAAAATTCAACCAACCAACCCACCCGCCCCCCGGGCTCTCCCCTCGCCCCGGCCCGGGAGCAGCGCTGAGCAGGGCAGGGAGCTGGCGGCTCCGCTCGCCCCGCGGCCCGGCCGGGGGTCAGCAGCGAGGCGAGGAGGCGAGCAGGGGCTCGGGCAGCTGTTTGAACAAGTTCCTGAGGGTGCTCAGCTCCCGGGAGAGCTGCTCCACCTTCTTCTGCAGCCGCTCGTTCTCGGCCGTCAGTTCCAAGACTTTGTGCTGCGTCTCCAGGTTGCGCATTTTCGCTTTGTCGCGGCTCTTGCGCACCGCGATGTTGTTCCTCTCCCGGCGGAGCTTGTACTCGTCGCTGTGCTTGTCCACGCACTTCTTGGGCTTGTTCTTGCCCGCCGGGGGCGCGGAGTAGCCCCCGCCGGCGGCGGCGGACTTGGAGGACTCGGAGGGGTTGGGGGTGCCGGGGGGCTGGAGGAGGACGAGGTGGACAGGTTCCCGCTGCTGCCGCTCGGCACCGACTGGTAACCCAGGTAGGAGCGCACGGTGCTGCCGTAGGGTGAGGACATGCCCCCCGGTCCCGGCCCGGCTCCCCCTTCTTCCTTACGGGGCCCTTTGCAAGAGTCCAGGGTCTCGAAGACCGGCTCCACTTTGGTTTCCACGATCTGGGGCGGGAAGCAGCCCGGCAGCCCTCCCGGCTTGTGGCTCTGGCTGGCGCAGGGGTGGCTGTGCCGGGCGAGGCTGATGTAGGTGTAGTCGGGCTTCTTGCTCCCGCCGCTGCCTTTATAGTCCTCGGCGAAGAGATCGGAAAGGAAATCTTGGCCACCGCCGCTGCTGCAGGGAGGCTCAAAGTTGCCCCCTGCTGCTGCTGCGGGAGGAGGCGGCTGCGCCGGCTGCTGGGATGCTAAGGGGTCCAGGTAGGGGCTGAAGTCGATGGCTCTCTCGTGGTCCCCTACGGTGAGCTCGGTCATGGAGCGGCCCCCGGCCGCCCGCGGGTGCAGCTTGTTGAGAGCAGCCAGACAGTCCGCCTCGTAATAGAAATTAGCCACTTCCATGGATTTAAAGGCGGGCGGCTGGATGGGGAGGCATGCTGCGTCCCAGGCCACCAGGCGTTGCATGAAAGCAAAGGGGGATGCGGGGAGGAGAAAACGACGCAGGGGGGCCCCCCCGGCAGAGGATCAAGCTGCCGCCGTCGGGGTGGGGGGGGTGGGGGGGCTCCAGACCCTGCCTCAGTCTCTGGCGCTGGGCACGGCCCCCGGCTGCGCTGCCCACCTGGGCTGGATCAGTTCCTGCGGCGCGGCGGGGCTTCACCGCTCCGGGTGCTGCGGCGGGAGCTGGCGCGTCTCCTCCGGACCATCTGGTTCTGGGTCCCGTGTCCTAAAGTCTCTGACTTAGGAAAGTTCCTTTCCTCAGTTATTTATAGGGGCGGTGGATCCCATAGCAACAGGCGCGTCACCGCCTGGCCGCCTGCCACGCTGCACGCTCGGTAACTGCTGGCCCCGGCCCCGGAGGAGGCACCCGGGGCGGGTGTGCCGGTGCGGTGCCCCGCCGAGCCGGCCGCAATAAAAGCGGGGCTTTGCCGGGGAGGGAGGGGAGCGGGCTGCAGGGCCCCGCAGGTGAGGGGAGGATCGGGGCTTGCCGTGGCGAGGTCCGGCGGGGATGGCAGCGGGCCACCGCTCGGCCCCGCAGGGGCCGCGGGGACACGCGTGTGCCGGGACGCTGCTGCCGCCTCCGCGCCAGCGTGGGCTCCGGCGTTCGCACCTGAGAGTGGGGCTTGGTGCCCGGGGCTGACAGTGCCGTACGGAGGTGGGCGCAGATCCCGCCTGGGTCCCGCGGTGCCCGCGGGGAAGTCGAGGCAGGAGGGCTTTTCCCAGGTCCTTTTGGCAAGGCAGGGGAAAAGCTGCAGATAGAAGACAGATCCCGTTATTCCCCGTCCCGTGGTTGCTCAAGTTAAGTCCCACCGGCCGGCAGAGCTGTCCGTACGGACATGCACAGAGCCGCTTTGCAGCGGCGAGTAGAGAGCCGAGCCAAGAGGAGTTGGAGCAGGGCACGGCGCTGCTCCAGGCTTCCTTCTCGCGGCTGCGAGCAGCCGGAGAGCCGAGCAAACCCAGAGCTCCCCTCCCCAGCTCTTCATGCCGGGATGATGGCCTTAAAGTTTGTCTTGGTGTATTTACTTTCCATGGTATGGTGCAACCGTCAGGGTACACAAGCGATAGGGAATCTGTGCGCTGGAACCAAAGGGGACCGTCTGTAACGTGATTCGGAAGGAAAGTGAGATACGTGCATAGAAACATGGAATCCAAATGTTTTTAGAATCGCGGGGTAAGTTTGGGAAGGAAGACTGAATCTTGATGTCCGTTTTAATTAAAGACACCCACCTTGGGAATCAAACTTATATTTTCACTCTCTTACTCCCACATTTACCTGTCTACAAGCTGGTGATTCATCCCCAGAATAAAGGACATTAATTTAAAACAAAACATATAATTAAAGGAAGTAGGAGTGTCCTTCGCCTCAGTAAAGAAGACCTAGCACTGCAGGGAAAATGACACTGCCTCTTAGAATAATGTGAAGCAATCCTGCGGTGTGGGAAATATTGTAACGTTAAGCCAGAGGAACAGGTATTGCATTATACGATTCAAACAGTCAACTGTTCATAATGTTCAAACCTCAGAACTTTGAAAAGAGGAAGAATTCAAGAATCAGTCAGTGGATCGTCGGACTTTTTCTTTCTTTTATTTTTTTAATTTGCTTTTTCTTTTCACGTTTTAAAAGGATTTTTTCTTTCCATAACAAAAGTACCCTAACAGGTTTTCAGGCTTCAAATATTTCTAGTTCCATCTTTATCTACCAAGTTAATCTTTGGTGAATGCACCAGAGATTAAATTGGACCTGGGCCTGGCCAGAGAGCTGGGTCTGGAGGTTGTAGTTGGAGCCCATATCTTCATAAATACAAACATCTGTATTGGGTGCAAATACTGGCAAGTTGCAGTGAGCCAGGGCTTGTTCTTCTGGCTGTTTACTGCCTCATTCTGCGTCTTTATCCTGCATTCTGATCTGGCAGTTACATCCAGCGGCTGCCCTAACTGGCCCTTGCAACTGAACTCTTAAAATCGGTCTCATGTGCTTCCTACCTCCAAAACGTCTCAGGGACCCACAAGCAGAAGGTCTCCTGCTGTGGGGACCTGCTGAAATCCATGGCTGGTCTTTCTTGGCATTACCCCGACAGGTCTTCAGCTTGCCACGGCCATTGGCTAAAATGGAACGCTGAAGCTGGTCGGTAAATTTCCTGGGCAGTTTTTCAAGATATTTTTGGAGATCTAAATTTGCCCTCTTCAAATTTCTGCCCTATTCTCTGCTACTCTGCAGCAGAAAGTTGTACTCCTGCCCGGGCTGATCTTCCCTAACAAAATAAAACGTCTGTGCAAGTGTCATGTGAAACAGATTATATCAGGGATGGTGTGGCCCACACCTCCTTTCCAGGCCAGTGCTGAGTAATCCCGTAGTCACTGAGATCACACGTCAGCTGGGGTGGTAATTGAGGCTGGATGCCCAGCTTGTCCCCTCCTTCCCTTCTCCCCCCTCACCTCCCTGCTGTACCTGGAGCTCTTTAAACTTCCTCCAGCTCACCTCAAATCCCAACATCCACTCTCATGGAGCCGACGTCCGCTCTCAGCTTCTCATGGGAACCTTGTTGGCGGGCCTAACCACTTATCCAAAACCCTAGCATTCGGCAAGCAGGTTTGGAGCTAACTCTGGTCTCTTTTAAATTGTTTCTGCACTTGTCATAACAAATGCATGGCCAGAAATGGGGTTTTTGAAATGGGAACAGGTGCAGAGCGAGGCTCGCACCACAGAGGACTGGGTGGAGGTCTGGGCACACCGAGCTCTGTCCTCGCGAAGTGCCATGGCTTGGCCTGGCCAGATGTGCAGAGGCTGCTAATAATCACCCTGGAAAACCTCCTCAGAGAGATGCTTTAGATAGGAAAAGAGATGCAGACATTCCTGGTGAAGGGATCCGGGCACTGGTCTCACTCTGTGAAAAACCCGAGGGCAGCAGCCGTTCCACAGTGTGTCTCGCAACAGAGCAATTTTCAGCAGAAAGGCAGCACTTCTGTGAAAAGCACCTTCTTTCTAGTGATTTCATGATTTCTTTTTTTCAGAACTAGTCAGCTGAGGAAGGAGACAGCATAACTCACAAATTACTTAGTAACAACATCAACATTTTTGAGCAGAAAAAAAAAATTTCTGATGCAATAGAATCCAGATTCCTCTACATTCATATGTGAAACAATATAGATACTGGGAGGGTAACAGAAGGATACCAGAACGGTGAAAAGGTGGAGGGAAGAATCTCATCCTCACTGCTCATTTCTGTCATGAATTAAATTCTGCTTTCCAGTTTCCCTTTTGTACTGTAGAAGCCACAGCTTCCAGCTCCAGGCTCAGACCTACAATAAAGCATTGCAGAGGCATTTTCTTCCTGGAAATTGTCTTCTTTTCCAGGATTTCTTGCAAGCTCTCCAGCTCATGCGCTCCAGGTCTACAGCAGCTGTCCCTGGAAGGACACCAGCTTTGGGGAGATGCTATTAGTTTAATGGTGACAGCTCAAACACTGAAGTGTTTATAAGAAGGTCTGTGGACTGAGGATCATACTCTAGAAAAAGGCTGTCTGTAAATTCTGATGCTTCTTGCTGCAGACGTGTCTCATGTATTATTTCCCTTGCAGTAGCTCTTAGCAGATCAGTAAGATCAGAGCTGCATCACGCTAAACCCTGTGTGAACACAGCTGCTCACCCAGAGACCCACAGTCTAAAACAACATGGAGGGGCAGAAGAAGGGCAAAGAGGAAAGAAGTTAATGCCAGACATTGACAGTTGCATCAACGAGCAAGATGCTGTAGGTAGTATGTTGGCGGTGAGCTAAAGAGGAGAATGTGAGGGGCTCCAGGGCAGAATGGTACCCATGCAAGCAGGCAGGCTGGGAGAGAGCACGGAGGTGGTGTGGGAAGGTCTCTGGGGGATAGGAGGGGACCTTGCCTGAAAGACTGACTTAAGTGGAGCAATGTTGCAATAAACGCTGCAAAATAGAGAAGTAAAATTGAAATTTATTTCTGAGCATGTCATGCGCTCTGTTTTTTCTTCTTCCTAGCCCCAGGTCCCTCTTTATACAGCCACACACCTTACGCCAACAACAACTCGTAAGTTGTACCTGGCAGAGGCCAGATTTCAATCTATTGCTCTCCACTTGCCGTTCTCCTCTGTAAAAAACCAGCACTTATGAAATGTCAGACAGGGACAATGTCTCAACTCGGAGAGAGGTTGGCTCTCCTTCCATCTCCCCCAGCTCTAAGACCAGGCTCGAGACTTTGCCTCATTTTAGCACAAAAAACAATTGCCACATGCTTTCCTCTCTTCTGAAACCGCAGCTGCGATACTCTGCTTTGCAGTCCCCAGTGGCCTGGAGCTCCCCGGGCGGTTGCAGGCCATGTCTCCTGGCCTACTTTGGTTCTTTTGTTACAGACCAGAGTCCTCCCCCTCCCTAAGTGCTCCTTCACCCCTTGTTCCCATGTGACATGGTGATGCTCGGGTATTTGTTGGTCTTCTGCTGATTTTCTGCTCACCTCTGACCTAGCATGCTTGGCCTTTGCAGTGCTGGGTTGCTCAATCCCCACTTTATCTACGTGTTGCTCTTTGCCCTACCGAGTGCTGCAGAGAGGATACCTGGAGATTGGCACCACTGCCTCCAGCCGGTGGGACAACATCAGCGAAATACCTTCCCCTACCAGACTGAAAATTTTCCAGAGCAAATTGGAGGTCAGAGCACCCACCCTGTGGCTCTGCGAAAGAAAGGAGGGAGAGCCCGAGTGCACACAAACGTCCGTGGAAGGGAACAGTGATGAAGCAGAAGTTAGTCTCCAGTCCTGTGTTGCAAAGTCCATGCTGAAGCCATTTGGCTGGCCAGACATGGGCTGTCTTTCTGAGCAGGGACAGTGAAAGGTGACTTTGTATCTTATGAGTAGCCTGTTTCCTTGTATTCCAAAAAAAATGGCAGAGAAGTTGCTGTCGACTAACTTTCCAGAAGTTCTCCATAGTTGTCTGACATTTCCTAGGTAATTGTAGCCTCCTACTTTGATGAATTTGTTACAGATCACGTATTAATGCTTTTTTCTAGCATATCCAAGCTTTCAAAAGATCTGTCAAGGGAACAGGAATCCTATTCTTCCAGGATACCCTGCCAAGTGTCAGAAATTCCCAGTAACAGAACTTGGTAATTCATTTAGGAGATTTCTAAAAGAGGATAACTGTTCAGAGGTCCTGAGGCTGCAGGCCAGGTAGCTGGAACTCCACGGTGTGTACTGCCACAGGCAGCAGAAACCAAGGGAAATCTTAGAGAGGGTGACAGGAGAGTGGGCTTAAGTGAAGAATTAAAAGATTTTTCTTCATTAAAAGCATTAAAGGTCTGTGCCCTAGACCGTACAAGTACTTTTTTTTCATCTGCTCTCCTCTTGTGTCGAGCACCACGGGGAAAGTGGGGCTGCCAGGGAATCAGTTAGGACTTGTTGGTTGTGAGTACTGGCATCTAAGAACAGCCCCTGGGCCGGTCTGTGTCATCTGGCAGCTGGCCTTGGTGGACTGGGTACCAGGTGGGGATAGCCACAGCGTACCGTCCTCCGCATACCTTGCTTCTTGGTCCCTGTCATCTCCCTATCTTTGCATTTACAGCTTTGGACGGGAGCCGTAGGAGTGGCTATTCCAGCTCTCCCACCCACTGACACTTTCCCATGCCAGAGAGAGTCCAGCAAGGGAGCTGCAGCCAGTTTCTGCTCCCTTCGTGCCTTGTGGCTCAGGAAGAGACCGGAATTGCGTAAGTGAGGGTAGCGGGTGAGAGAAATGAGTCTGAACGCTGCTCTGCACTGCCGAGCCCATCTTGGTGGTGGGCAGCTCTCAGGTGCAGAGGTGTAAGGGGGAAGCGTATAGAAAACTAGAGGCGATCTGACAGGTGTGAATTCGCAGGGTGAAACAGCAGCCAGGGCTGTGCCAGTTGAAGTCGTTGTCATCATTTAACGTGAGGCGGGAGGGCCAGCCGCCCTTCTGTCCCTGCTGCTCTTGAACACACCGCTGAGGCCGCAGCCGCTGACAGCAGGAGGCTGGTAGAGGACCAGGCGATGAGTTTTATGAGGAATGTACAACACCTCGTTGTTCGGGTGATGTCTCTAATACCCATTGGCGAACGGGCTCTGCAGCTGGAAGCGGGGAAGGTTTTCCCGTGAGTGGCGCTGCCCCGTGTCCTGTCCCCGGGGTGGCTCCGGCGGGGGCCGCTCGCCGGGGCGGGGCTGAGGCGAAGCACGGCAGTGTCGGAAGGGCACGGGGCCTTACACACGTCATGCTCCTCAAGACCTCGGAGACCTCCGCAGCTCGGGCCTCCCCGCTCCGCCCGCCGCCGGCCACAGCCTGGCCGCTCCGGGGCGGCCCGCGCCCCGGCCGGGGCAGCGCCGCCGTCACCGGGCTTGGAGCGCCACCTAGCGGCGCGCGGCGGGGCGGGGGCGGGGCCGAGCGGCGCCGGGGCGGGGCGGGGGCGGGGGCGGGGCCGGTGGCGGGAACGGGCGCGCCCAGAGACGTGGCGGGCCGTTCTGTTCAAAATTCTCTTTCTTGA
Source organism: Gymnogyps californianus (assembly GCF_018139145.2). Taxonomy (NCBI): domain Eukaryota; kingdom Metazoa; phylum Chordata; class Aves; order Accipitriformes; family Cathartidae; genus Gymnogyps; species Gymnogyps californianus. The sequence continues at coordinate 8,469,062 of NC_059487.1, read as the reverse complement.
GGACGGGCGCGGTGCCGGCCGTACGGCGGAGGTGGATGTCTGCGCAGGCTTCTCAGAACGAGAGAGAGCAATCTGCCCCCGCCGCCCGGTAAGGAAGCCCCCGCCCGCTCTGTCCCCCCCGGTGCCGCCAGGGCCTGGCGGACGGCTCCTGCCCGGGGTGCCTGAGGGCAGCGGGGACCTTTCACAGGAGAGCAGGGAGCCGAATACAAACGGCGCGGCAGGGGCCTGGCTATCTGCTACCCCTACATAAACTGGCCAGGGGTTTAGCTCTCTCAAAGGCCTCCTGATGGTAATGTGGCCTGTCGTGTTCCGATGTGGTCCTTAGCTTCTCCAAACAGCATCAAGATTTTCCTGCAGAATTACTCTCTTAGTACAGACTTCTGTTCAGAGTCTCAGCAGCCTTGTCCTAGCTATGCTGATACCTGTACCAGGTCACCAGTAGGTTGCCTGGTACATCACTTTTAAGGTGGTGTTTCTAAAAGCCATTGCACCCATGCAATGCTAAATCCTCATGGCTCCACCCTTTCTTGGGACGTGGTACTACGGCTGTACCAGCTCTTGGAGTTTCACCAGAGCCTATGAACTAACTTGCTGTTTCTCCCTCCTCCCCCAGATAATGATAAAAAAAGGAACATTCTTCGGATGTGTCTGAAGCGTTGGTTTCTCTCTAGGAAAGGCCCAAACCCTCTCCTCGATGGTCTGCTGTCTTGTCACATTGAGGTGAGATTAGAAGGGGCTTCAAAGCACCTTTTTCCTTTTGCAAGGCCTGTCTTTAGGCAGCTACACTGACGTTGTTACAGAAAGATGTGGCTTTATTCCAGCCGATACCAAGATGAAACTAATAACCATTTTCCAAGAGAATTTGATAACCCATCCAAAGCCAAACCTTGCTAGCGATTTGCTGCTTTTTCTTCATGCTAACAGCCCCTTTGCCTTGACAAAACAAGATGACTAACAGATGATGAAGGTAATTTGGGAAACACTCCCAGGAACCGTACCTTGATTAAAATCGTTTCTATCTTTCCTCTAACTTACACATTCATAATGGGGACATACGGTCACATATTTCAAAACACATTCGAAGGTGCCACATCCTACTGAGTTGACATTAATTCATTCACATTTACACCACTTCCATACCAACATTTTCGAGGTCACTGTGACCCTAAGAGGATCTTAGCAAAACCCCTAGCATCAAGAGCAGCCTGACCTCACAAAACTTTAATGAAAACATCGGCATCCCTTGATGCCAGAACATTCCCATCCCTCAGTCCAAACACAGCCCGGTCCAACAAATTGAGGCACCCCAAGCTAATCCCTTTTAATTGGCTCACTACCCAATTAACAGAAACCCGCCCCCCTCAGATAAATACCTTCTTCTGTGTCAGCAGCAAATCTTTATCATTTATAGTTTCCAGAACTTTTGAGACACAGAGATATATATATAACTCTTGATGAGTCCAGGACTCATTGGCTTCCTGAGCCATTTTTTCATTAAGAACCGCTCATCTGAGCACGTGATTCCAGCTAATTATTAATTAACTTGTGATCCTCCAGACAGCAGGGCAGACCCTGGGAGGCACACAGCATGCCTTTTAGCCTGCTTCAGATAACGCGGTGGTTTCAGAGCCCCGGGAAGTGACAGCGCGGAGCGGTCCTTGACCCTCAAGTTTGGGGAGGTTCCCGGGTGGTTTGGTACCGCTGGCGTTTCTCTCGCGGCCCTGGAGGGGGAGCCCGCAGGGCAGCCCCCGGGTCGCGTCCTGCAGGCACGGGGTCCGCCGTTACCCCCCGGGGAGGGGTGCCCCGCCGGGGTGGGTGCAGCCGCCGGGGTGGGTGCAGCCGCCGGGCGCAGCCGGCGCCGGCCCGGGGTTGTACTTTACAGTTTTGGCCTTGCTGTCAAGGCACGGAGAAGCATTTTATTCACCGTGGCGTATCGTTTCCAAGCCTCTGGATTAAACAGACATCTGGTTTAGTATTTCGCCCTCTGTAAAAGGATCGAATTTTAATGTCTAAGTGAAATCTATTTCATTATTTGAAACACTGCTTATTTTAGTGCTATTTTATTTGATATTCGAATAAATCTGTCGCAGAAATTATTTTTTTGTAGACATGATGTAGTACTTAGATATTGCGAGGGGCTTTTTTTTCTGTCTGTGTTTTTCCGTGCCGGAATGTCTTTATTCGGGAGCAGTGAGGACGTCGGTGAGCGGCTTTAACCGCCTCTCTGACGGAACGCGGGCTGCATTACCAAACAACGGGACCGAAAATGATTTTATTGGCACGATTACGGCCCGGGCGTGTCGCAGTCAACGCAGGGGCTTCCAGAAACCGAATTAACGCCTGGCCGCTGCCGGCAGCACGCGCTGGGACCGGCTCCGCGCCCAGCAGGAGAGCACGGGGCAGCAGCGCCGCCAGGGGGCGCGCGAGGCACCGGCCGAGGGGGGCGGCGCGGGGAGGGGCGGGGGGGGGGGCACTGCCGGGACCTCCCCACCCAGCGCCCGCGGACACCGGCGCGGCCCGGCCCCGGCCGCCGCCAGCGCCTCCGCCCGCTCCCGCCGCCAGCTGCGGCCCGCGGGGCGGGGCGCCTCCAGATGCGCCGCCGATCCTGCTACCACGCCATTGGCTCCTCCGCGCCGGGCGGCGCTGCCCATTGGCCCGGCGGCAGCGCGGCGGCGCCGGCGATAGGTGGGAGGCGGTGCCGGGGCGTGGCTAGCCGCGCCCGCCCGTCCCGTCCCCCCCCTGCTCGCCCGCCGCAGCGCCGCGGCGCGGCCCCATTTCCCGATGCTGCCGCGGGCCGCAGCGCTGGCGCCGGGCCCCTCGCCGGGGCCTGGGCCTGGGCGCAGCTCGCCGCTGCCCGTCGGCCTCGAGGAGGAGGAGGAGGCGCCGCGGGGCCGGGCCATGGCGAGCGGCGGCGCCGAGAGCGTCCCGCGCCGGGCGGAGGCGGCGGGGCCGCAGGCGGAGGCCGCGGAAGAGCCCGAGGGCGGCAGCCGGCGGTGGGGCGCGCAGCACGCCGGGGCCCGCGAGCTGGCCGAGCTCTACTCCCCAGGTGAGGGCGGCGGCGGCGGGCTGCGCCCCGCGGGGGCGTTTGGGGAGGAGGGCGGGCGATTCCCCTCGGGAGCCGGCTCCCCTCAGGGGCCGGGTACCTCGGGGGGGCGGGGGTGGCTGCCCTCAGGGGCCGGGTACCTCGGGGGGGCGGGGGAGGTGGCTCCCCTCAGGCCTGGCTCCCCTTGCCCCCCCCGCCCTAGATGGCCTCTCTGCGGTGAGGCAGCGGTGTCTCCCGGCGCGGCTTCAGGGAGCCCCGGAGGCGCGGGGGGGGGCCGGGCTGGGCCCTGCCGGCGCTGGGCCCTGCCGGGCGAGGCGGCCCGGGGCTGTGGGCGGTGGGATGCCGCATGCTGGCGGCCTCACGTCCGTCTGCTGCCCGCCCTCATCTCGGCCTGGGCAGAGCTGGTGAGCGTGGCTACTTAAAGCAGGTCTAATAAACGGGCTGTGCTGCTGGGGTGGAGGCTTTCAAACTAGAAACTGCCCAGCATGAATGCTCTTCCGTTTAAAAACAAACAAACAAAAAGTTAACCTTTCCATCCAAGAGCAGATGTACAAATTTGGTTGCTAAGCAAGGTAACAACAGAAGCTTTCACTTCAGAATATTTGTTCAGTGAACCACTCTGAGATACCCAGTCCTGTCACCTCAGAAAGGGGCAAGGGTTGTTTGAATTTTTGTTTTGGTCTTGTCTTCCTGAAGGTTGCTGTTTGTCAGAGCTCAATGAAGTGACAGCAGCTATTCGATTATGCTATGGAAATAACTGCAAACTCCTTATAATAAAATATGTCATTTGTTTTTAGCTCACAGTGTGAGCAATGCTAGGTATTCTTGCCATTCCCAGTGAATTCATTTGCAGGTGAAGGATTAGGAAAGGGAAGACATGTTTTCAGCATCTTGCAGTTTCCAGCAGGTCAGCTGAACAGCTTAGCTTTGCACGTTCAAGGCAATTACTGGAAAAGCAGGTGCTCTTACTTGCACAGAGCCAAGTAATGATAAGAAAGCAAAGGCATTCATTAGTTTATCAGTTTTCTAGACTGTTCAGGGCAGGTCTGCCCATTTCAGCTTGTATTGGTCACCTCTTCCTTGCCTTGAGAGAAGGTGGTGTGTGATGTCTTTCAGCTGGTCTAGATGCCCAGTTCTGATCCAGACAGTGACTGATTCCTGTGCTTTACAGAAAAGCAATCACTAACTTTACTATTGCACTGTGCTCTTGCTCATAAGGAAAAGATTTTCCTCCCCAAACAACTTGCTACCCTTATCTATAGCTGTAGATGGAGGTTCCTGGGAAGTCTGTGAAGTAGTATATGTATGGTCATATCTATCAGCAGTGAGCTGTGATAACACTAGATGTGCAATTTTCTTCTGGCATTACATAAATAACTTACATAAACAACGTCAGAATATGTGTTAAGGTGGAAGAACATGATGTTGAACTAATGAATTCTTAAGAAAGGGGATTACATATAGTTGTGCAGAGTGAATATGACTCTGGAGTATTTCCATGACTTCTTTAAGCATATAATTTGTGGCTTTGGCACCTTATTCCTTCATGCAGGACATACTTTTAAATTTGAGTGCTCTTTAAACACAAGTTATTGGTGCTGACTCTGCTACTTTGACTGATTCGCCTTCCTGGTCTGTCCAGAGCTGAGGCTGCGTTTCTGGACTGAGATATCTCCAGACAGTCGTCTTGGGATCCCTGTGTTCAGAGTACAGTGGTGTTTGCATAGACTGAACTCATGGGACCTGCTGGGAAGGAGCCTAGTGTTTCCCCGCAGTCAGCTAATTGTTCCGTGAGGATCTAGCTACTTAGCTCTTCTAATCAGGGGGTGGTTTTCTTATGCAGGAATTGAGCATTAATTAACTCTTTCTTTTATTACTCCAGGGATCTCTTTATAGAATCTCCCACATTGTGACCTGATGCTGTCTTGAAATATACTTGTTCATGTGTCTTAATTCAATTTTACAATTCTCTCCTCTGCTACTGCAGAGGATGTTAATTTATAGACTCATGGTCTTTCTAGAGCAAAACTCTGAACTGTAAAAGTCTTTGTTCATGCATCTTTAAAATACTGCATTGTAGGCACGTTGGATATACTACTGATCCTCCTTTGATGTTCCTAGTTTCCTTTTCATTGCATGGTATAGTTGAGAAGAAGGACTTGATTTAGCATTTAGGAGGAGAAATTTAATCAGGCTGTAGGTCAACATAGGAGTAGTAGGTAAGAAGCTCCTGTCCTGAACACATGCCAGACATGTGAGTATGCCTCTGCTCCTGTGAGAGGATGCGCACCTTGCATGTGGTCCTTATTGATTGTTCCCCTGCACGTTGCTTTGCCTCAGACTTGAGTGGTGCAAAGTGAGTAAGGCTGCGGGAGGGAGTGGCGAACGGACTGTGGGGTTAACTGCTCTGGGAAGCCCTGGGCAAGAGACAGCTGTGCTGACTGGCCCCCTGAAATAGGTGAAGACTGGCCTGTCTGCTCTTGAGCATGTTAAGAGCTAACTACAGCCAGGGCCCTTCTGGGCCAAGGTGGCAGCTCAGATCTCCTTCATGGATTTAGGCATTAGAGGTCTGTTTCTGATGCCTTAATCCGTATGGGTCTCACATTGAGCGTTCCCTTGCTCTCAGCATCAGTGCCTTGTGAGGCTCTAGCAGTGATTGACAGGCAGAAGCTTTCCGCTGCTAATCTGAATACTCAAAGTGTTACCATACTCTGATGTGTCTGTTCTCTTTTTATAGACAATAAATGAGGTTTTTGTAGAGGTACAAAGTAGCACAGCAAGGTACAAGAGAGAATTTGTGCCAGTTCTTTCTCTTTGCTTATTCTGTCTCTTGCCATCTCGGAATGGCTGAGAGGTTGTAGCCTTCTGCCTGGGAGCAGGAAGGCAAAGACAAGACTGCAGGAGTTAGGTAAGCAAGCTTAAGAAGTATACTTGCAATGTTAGGAAAGCAATTCTAGGGCCACCAAAATACAAGGTGGTGCTTTTTCCTGTTAGTACAACAGCTTTATTTACAAGCTCTGAAATTTTAAATATTACAGATCATAAGGTGATTTAACTACAGGGCATCTGAGGCCAGAAGTTTGTTCCCAGATTCAGCCATACCAGCAACACTGAATATTGAGTGAAATGCAAATTTGAAAAAAGATGTGATGCAGAGGAACGTTATGCCAGCAACTGCAGGGAAAAGGAAACTAGAACAATGTGAGATGATGTCTGATTTGTCCCTGTTATTTGGGGAAGGGCAGAGGGAAGGGGTTAGTAGTGGCTTGGGGAAGAGGGATGTCATTTAACAAAATATGCACACCTCCCATGGATAAATAAGTTTCCATTTCAGTTCCCTGTCAGACAAATGGAGTGAGTCATCCAGGGAGTAGAATAGTCTGTCTGTATTATTTCAGACTTCAAAATGTCCTCTCGGATAAAAGTAAAACATGCTTTTTTCCTTTTTTTCCAACAGGAAAGAGACTACAAGAATGGATCTCTGTCATCTTATGCTTCTCTCTGATCTGTTTCAATTTTTACAATCTTCTCTTCTACTTGCGACTGGAACACACGCCCTCTGTTATTGTTGGGATATGTAAGTAGGAGCTGTTCACTGCTGTGAACAAGGCAAGACTGTTGTAATGCTGGAAACAAATGTGTGATCTTCTAGGCTTGACTTCCTACTGGAAAAGGAGAGGGACGTTTGTGCATGTGCAGTTGTAGTGCCTCTGAAACCAAGACCATCTGCAAAAATTGTTACTGCTTTCTGTCTTTCATTTCAGTGGCTTCACAGTATCTCAAAGGTGAAGTTTTTAACATAGCTATTGAAGTTTGGTGTTCTTATGTAGTCATTGCAAGTGTAAGGACTATTGAGAGGGGAAAATAGCTGTCAGGACTGTCAGAGTTGTAAATATTTTTGTCGATCAATGTATTTTTTTTCCAAGAACTTTTCAGAAAGCAAAAGCCCAAGAGAAATCTTATAAAAGGTGTTTCAGGCATCAAACTGGCTTGATTTCAGGGGACTGATAACTAAAACCGAGTATTTTGGAGTATTATGCTTTCATGTCAGGATGTGAAGTTTGGCCTTTATCCTGAATGATGACTTTTTTTCCAGCAATATAAGAAAGTCGCAGCTTTCTTGTGGTAATAAATGTGACTCTTGGTCTCTTATTACTTTGTTTGATTGGAAGCGTAGGCAAGCCAGCTCAGTCTTGTATCTTTGCCTTAGATGTGTAGAGGTGTGTAAGTTGGCCGGATCTCGGCAGTACAGAGCTAGCTGGTCTAGATGCAGTGTGAGTTGGTGATTTTACCTTTTCAGTGAAGAAGAGGAAGAACTAGTAAAGGATTCTAGTTTGATGCTGTACAGCTTTACCGATAGAATCGGGAATTGCGTGGAATTAGCTAAAGGAAAAACTTGTCTTGGAATAAGCTGGCTGTGAAAAGGGACTCCGCAACATTCGTTACACCATTCAAAGCCTAAACCTGTGTACAACTTGAATGTTGCTTAACACTCAGAGCAAAAAGTGTCGGTGTTTACCTGAGCTTTGTGTTATTAGAATAGTATTGAAATGCTGTTGCACAGAAACTTTCTTGAGAACAGGCAGAAGAGAGGGCAGTGGAGCAGGCTGAGCTGAAGCAGGTGGCCATCTGTGGCTGACCCAGTCTCTTGGCATTATCTGGGCAGCAAATGTTACTGGTAGCTGTGTGGCCATGTATCTATGGGAGGGGATGCGGGAAAAGGAAAGAGGGTTAAATTTAGAAATCGGAAGAGTCAGCTCTGCAGTGCATACCTTTCATAACTTTCTGGTAAACTTCTAATATGGGATGAAGGAGGGAAGAGAATAGTAACTAAGCATTTCACCAGTCTTCTACTGTACTTGCGACGCACATTGAATGCAATATTAACTTCTTGTGGAGTGTGTATAAATGTTTATATATTTTTTATAGGAATTGCCTTGTTAACTGAAAGGAGAACAAGTGGTGTCATTCATTAGGACACCATATAAGCTAGCTACAGATGTTCAGCTTCCATGCTTTATAATAAAAGTAACTTTTCTATAAAGTGTGTGAGGTGGTATATGTTTTAGAAGAGAATGGTACCTTTTCATAATCAGTGTTGTATATTGCTAATGATTAAAAAAAGAAAAAAAAAACCAAAACCAAACCACAACAGCAGATTCAAACAGTGATATATGATAGATCCTATGAATTTTTGCCAAAGCTGAGAAGTGGTAATTCGTGATGTTTGTTTAAAGGTTATTGGCTTTGTGTTGGGGCCAAGAGGGAGCAGTGTCCTCCCGCTATGAATCATACCAGCTCACTTGGCCTAACTTAGTCTTGCGTACTCTCAGCTGATGAGGTGGAGGTGTTGGGAGGAATGGAGAAGAACATGGCATGAGAACTGCTCTGTAATGATGAGGACAGATGTAGACAAGAGAATCAGTAATGATAGTTAACCTGTAGTGCAATCTGTTTGCAACTGGCTTTCATCTCAAAGTTGGTATTGATAAAAGCTTGAGTTCTCTGATATCCTGGTTACCAGTTTAACTGATAAAGCAGCCAATTCACTGATAATATTATTTAAGTAGTAGTGAATGATTAAAGTAGCAGAATCTGGATTCTGTGTAAATAAAGGAGTGTGGAAATAACTGATAGTGTGTACAAAAATGAGTGCAATAAAATAATAAGTGCTGCACACTGTCTTGTTTTGCTGTCTTCCTTCAATACATTATTTCTCCAGGTAAAGTGTGAATGATGTCTATAATTCATGGTGATGATTAGGTTTTATTAAGTTTTGTGAAACTCATCTCCATAAATGTCCTGATTCCTAAATACCACATGCAATACAATGGATAAGATAGGGAATATTGAGTCACAGGCATCGTCAGATGTGTTCCCATTGAGAGCTTTCCTGAAGCTTAGATTGGCATATTGACCTTTGAGTTGAGATCACAAAATAAACATTGTGCTAATAAAGACATAGCTGTAGATCAAGTTCGCATCAGGTCTTTGGAAATCTGAAAGTGATCAGTGATCCAGTGGGCTGATCTGATCTACTGCACAGTTCATTAAGATGTGTTCTTGGGACCCCCTGTGTACTCTTATGTAAATATATATTTCCTTTAAGAAATAGGGAGTAGTTTGAACCTTCTGCATCATTTCACCTAGCCTAAACCCTATATGTATAATTAAAGGCTGTGTTCTATCTTTTTTTCATGCCTTTAAAGGCACACATAATTGTAACATGGGTAATACTGTAAATCTTAATCTAGAAGTTCTTGGGACAAAAAAGATCTGATCCTCCTCTTACTGGCAGTCCGAAAGCACTCACTTCCTTGTGTGATGTGAGCAGGCAGTCTGCTAAGAAATGAACTCACATGGCATGCTGTCATTTGCTGTGCTGAATCACCTACAGGTACTCATGCTGTGGAGTGAGGGAAGAACTGTGAGGCAAGAACTTTATAGTGTTGTTTTAGAATAGCTTTTGAACTGGGTTGTTTTCTGCTGACTAAAGATGATCTCGCCGGAAAGGAAGAGGCATGTGAGTCTCTTGTCTTCTGGGCCGGTTTAGCAGAGATCAGACAATTCCCTTCCCTTCCTCACTGTGCAAAAGAAAAAAAAAAAAAAGAAAAGAGAGAGTGGGCAGAGGATGGATTTCTTTTGTTGTTGTTGTTTCTGTGTTAAATCCAGAGATGCCCTATTCTGAATATCTTCAGCTGCTGAGGAGCTATGAAAATTTTCCTCTTCGTGCAAGCTGACAATCATGTAGATTGAATTTGGTATTTTATTTGCACGCACACATGCACACGGTTAACTCCAGGGCAGCCTTGGTTAGGAAGACTGGGTGTGATGGCGGTTTAATACCCCCATTTTTTCAGCTGCAGCTGAACCGTCCCACTGCAGCGGGGCACCATCCTAGCAGTACTGCAGAACCAGAGTAGCCTCTGCCACTGTAATAGAAGCTCACTAGTGCAGGGGACAAGGCTGGCATAGGTATTACTTGTGTGATAAGCAGAAAAGCCTCACCAAAACATGTAAGATTAAGCTTGAAAGCTCTTACACCTTCAGGTGAGTTTGTGGTGTCCAGCATATTATTCAATATACATGAGTTGTGTATATATAGGTGGTATATTAATAGCATCTAGATAAAAAGTTTGGCAAGTTACACCATGGATTCTGGTTTTCATTTTTTCCCTCCCTCCTCATGTCTTTGTATAGGGTTTTAAAGCCTTTTTTCCAAATTGGTTGACTTGTTTCTGACATTTGACTTTTATCTGCAGCCATATTTGTTCTTAACAGATACTGCTTATTGCAGTCTTAAAAAAAAGTAGTTAAGTTTGTGTTGTAACCTGTTTATATTCATAAGAACTGCCCCACGTAGGGCAGATATCTTTAGAAACATCTTGTGACACAACACAAGATACAATTAATCATTGCTGACTTCAGAGATGGGGAACTAATTTTTTTAAAACCGTTTGAGGTACATGTTTCATTATTGCAGATGTGGTGGGTTAGCCAGAGAGAGCATGCAGAAAGAAATTGCTTAGTTCACTTTCAAAATAGAAACTTGTTCTGATCAAAGCCCCAAACCTTTTTGTTTCAAGCTTGAGTAGCTCTGCAGAGCTGCACTTGGTTAGCTGCATTGCAGAGCCAAATGAATGTGTAATACATATGAAAGCTTTGGCACACATTGGAGTAAAAGTGCTCTAGAGACCATCAGTGCTCTATGAAATGGACTGCTCTGCATGTGGATCAGCTGCTTCAAAGTCCTGCTGCCTTACAGTGAGAGACAGAACTGTAACGATGTCACTTCACTTTGGATTTACTTTGTACATTAAAATGAGTTTCCACTTGAAATTTTGATTTAAAAGGTCCTTGAAATTACACCAAGGAAACCTCAGTTAACAAAGGAAAATTATCCTTTACTTCAGTGGTAGTCCAAATAAGCCAAATCTTTGTCACCTGCTGTCTCACCCCACCTGAGGTAACTATCAGTTACTTCAGAGCTGTAGGTAATAGCTGTGTTTTCTGTCCTAAACTGTATCATCTCTTAAAGATGGAGACCTCCCAAGTTGTGATTAAATAGGCAAAACTTTGATTCTACGTTTTGTTGCACTTTGTATTGCACAAATAAAATTGCATTGCACTAACGCAATTTGTATTGTATCTTCTTCTGTTGATCCATTTTGTAGTAGTTGTGTGTGTTAAGAGCTCTAGGCCTTTCCAGTGCCAAAGGATCCTGGAGGCTGTTGGTCTTGGAAGTGGAATTATGGAGTGCAATTGCTGGTTTGCACTCAGGCAGGTGATGCTGACACCAGTTATCTGTTCTTTGTGTGACTTTGATTAGGGGATTAACTTCTCAAGTGTGCTAGCAGCTGTTCTCAGGCAGGGTGGATGAAGGCTATACCCTGATGGGGAGAGGTGAGCCCTTCTCCCTGCCCGAGACTGCTTGCCCTGGTAGTGGAGGGAAGCTGGTGGCACGGCCCCATCTGTGCTTTCCCACTTGTGTGCATAGTGGACGTGCTATTGCTCTTTATGTCAGCAGCGGGGACTGGGACAAAGAACACTCTGTGTGCTTGCCGAGTTGTCAGGGGATCTCTTAAAGTTGCAGGGGACTTTGGCTCGAGGATTTAAGAACTATAGGTCTCAGTGGCCCTGATTCACTCAGAATAGTGCCTCTTGCAGTTCAAAACATGAACACATGTTGGAGTGTTGCCCTGAGGGAGTGGGTTATAGTGAGTGGTGACAGAGTGATCAGCTTCGGTGGAGAGAGTGCAGGCCTTGAACAAAACCAGCATTATGGCTGCTTACGTCCTGCGCTGGGCAAATGTTCAGGTATTAGGTCTCCTCTGGGTGCCAACCTGCATGCACAGAACTGCCCCGTGCTCCCGAGAGCTGAGCTCGCCCTGCTCGATTCCTGGGAGCGTTTTAAATGGATAAAACTGGAGGATTAGTTTGACTAGTCATACTAATGAAAGTATTGGATTTTTTTTTTTTTTAGTGAGGGAAAATTTGCTCTTGGTTTTCATTTACCATCCATTGTTCTCTGTTCTTTTAATCGCTTTCTTCTGGGATGGCTTAATTGCTTTTTCTAGTAATGCATTTTGGGGGGAAAGTACACACAATGGTACTTTTTGTTTAAGAACCTGAGGTCTAGGTAAAGTTGTCAGGAATTTGTAATTTAAATGTGAAGGGTGCTTCACAAGCACTCCATCAGCTGGAGAAATAGGATAGGATATAGGAATAGCTAGTAGGAATAGCTTCCTTTGTGTTAATAGACTAAGATTAAAGACATGAAAATAAAATTTGGCAGTTCATATCGTTAAGTTTATCAAGTAGTGATTCTTAGCCAAGTCATGCTTTTGGTAGATGAATATTTGCTTTAGGATCTGCTGCTGTTCAACTGCAGGGGAGATGGTACCCTGATTCCTTGGGGATCTCCTTTTACTGGTAGCTTCTGGCAGTGTCGCAAGCTGCGTGGTTTCTCCTCCAAGGCTGGTGTTCAGGTCTGTCGCAGTTAGAGGTGTGGCGAGAGGTGTGCCCCATTCTCAGGCGGCATTGCTGGGAGGCAGTGAATTATATGGCTTTCCCATAGTGGGGAGTAACTGGAGTATATGGGGGAAGGAGAAGAGATGTCTGCTATATGAGTAGCCTGCCAATCTTGTAAAATAAGCTTGTGTGACTTAGGATAGACTTTTCCCGTCTCTGGAGTGCATGTGTTACAGACATGGCTTATCTGAAAACCCAATTATAATGTAATAGAACTACTATATATAATAATACATATAATATCCAGGCCCTTCTTTTATTTCATAGTTCAGCTGTGTTCTCTGCTGATTTGCACTGTTAGGTCCAGTTCTGACTGAATGTTTCTCAGCTTTAGCCAAAATTATTAACTCTTCTTTTTTGGTTTTAAGTTGCTACACTTTATACTTGTTGAAATGTTCAGGGATTATTTTCTTAGCCTCATAACTTGCCATAGTATCAAACCCCTGCCTTCACTGTACTGAAAGCCACTAAATACGGAATGCAGATGACTAAGGCATTTTATTTTTATAAGCATATAAGTAACAAACAACTGTTACTTTAGCATATTGATTTTTAGAAAACAAAATTTTTTCTGTTGTGGAATTAGCCACTCCTCCGACTCTTTAGTGCTGTAACATTCAACTAGTTCGTACAGTCACTGACTAAAAATGACTGTACTTCTCAATGATGTTGCACAATAGCATCGAGTTATTTAATAACATCTTATGCTGGTTTTTTTGCCTCCAGAGACTCTAACTGAATTTTTACAGTAAATATGAAACTTTATATACCCTACTGTAAGTCTTCTCGGTTACAATTTGAGAATTAGATCTATGCAAAGCCAGGCTTACACTTGGCTCTGTAAAATTTTGGTGAAGTGCAACTTTTTGTTGCAAACGTGCAAAATAGTTTTATCTCTTGAACACCTTGTACCTCAAATGTCCTGCTCTCATTTGGCTTCCTTCCGATTGTGCCTGGGAGCAGCCAGGTTGCAGGAAGTGGTATGTGACTTTCTCACAAGAGAAGCCCTTTGTTAAGGTTGCAAGTTGTAATCTCTCAATTTGGTACTTAAGCAAGGAAGAGGAGGAGTAGGGGCTTTTCTGTGACACAAACCCCTACATATTATCTGGTTTCTGAACAGAATACAAGCGGGAGCAAAACCATCTTGTGTCAAATATATGTTTGGGCCAGTTGCTCTTCCAGCCCTGCGACCCACCGCCCGGCAGGTGACTTGGCTGTCTCAGTGCCGGTGGTCATGTTCTGGCATGTCCCCTGACTCAGACGAGAGGCACTTGCTTCCTCGGAGGTGTCCCGAGGGTGCTGCTGTGCCTGTAGGCATGCCTGCACCTGCAGGCATGCCTGCACCTGCAAGTACGGGGTGGCTGGAAAAGAACAGCCATTCTAGCAAATGTGTGTGTCAGTCATGTGTTCACTTATTTTAAAACATCTGCTACTGGTTGAAGTTCATTTGTACACCTTTGGTCTCCCTGTCTGCTAGGCCTTTTTCTTTTCTCCTGATTCAGCAGTCTACTTCCAAAACAAAGAAATCCCGGTGTTGGGAGCAAGTTCTGCAGCTTGCTTCTTAACTGCAATGCCTTCTTCCCCTCCTCCTGTGTTTTCTGAATACTCACTTCCTCTTCAGATATAAGCCATAGATGGGCTGATCCTCCATCCCACTGCTCAGCAGACTGGAGTAAAACTAATGAGTACAGAGCAGTATTTCTCTAATGCTTTACTGATCTTGCTTCCAATGAGTGTGTGAATCCACTGTTTGCAGTTCATATATATCTATACTGTGGATATCCTGCTTTTTCTGACTTTATGATTAACTCTTAATTCATATTCAGGGCTGTCAATCTTATCTCGCCCTCCCAACCTTGATGACAGAGCATGAAGATCTTATACCGCCTTAGAGAAGCAGCTGAACACCTGTGCCTTGGCTTTCCCATTTTAAGAAAAGACAGTGCCAGGTATCTGAGAATATTGAGTTCAGCTCATTGCTGTCTGATGTGCCTTCTGAGTCTGGAGATAGAATGCAAACAAAGTGTTACAATGCTAGTCATGTATAACATTTGGTACAGGTTTTGCTCTTTTATTACAACTCATCGTACACAACTGCCGAAGAGTGAGCAAGCCCTTCTGCAATACAGCTGAAATGTGATTTCTGGTAGTTAGGTTTTTTCAGATTGTCTTAGTATAATGCACTGCTTCAGGCACCCTTCATTCTTTCCTCTTAGCTTTCTACCAGCTGACATCGAAGTAACATGAGAAATATCTATTGAACTGTCAGTATTTTGCCTCTATTTTTTTTTTGTTTTTCCTGCTGTTATTTCAAGCTCTAATAATGCAGTGTGCTGCAGGCGATGCGGGTTAATAGGGTGATTACCTCAGCAGGAATGGTATTTTAGTTGTTGCAAAGTGAAGTGTTTTTTGTATATCTTTCCCCTGAATCAAGTGTGTTTGCTCTTTCAGCTGCTAGGTGCAGATCTAAAAGCTATTGTGCTCCACCCTGTCTCACTGTAGCTTACGTGTATGGTCTGAAACAAAAACAAGTGTACAGAATTTACTGCTTATAAAAAAAATAAGCTATCTTTAGTACAATAAGGTGATACATAAAGAATGAAGTGTCGCCTGCTGTATTTAAGAGTTTGGGCCAACTAGATAATGGATTCAGCAGTGGGGATTGATTTATAATATGAAAAGAAAGCCTTTTGGGGTAGTAGGTACCACACTAATCCTGATTTTATTTCTTCTCCCTTTTTGAAAATGCAAGGCGAGGGGAAGGACTGCAGGGGTGAGGGATCGGCTAAGCAAAAGGCAACCACAAGGAGGGGTATATCTGAAATATGCTGTGCTGCAGGCACTGTAGGTAACCTTCACCTGAAGGTGAAGAGCATTTGATCAATAGTAACAGAACAACCTTGTCCTCTTTCATGTTCTAAAAATTACCTGCTCTTTAGCAATCCTGATAATGTTACAAGAACTTAATTAAACTGGACTCTCAAGGCAGCTGACCTAAGTGTCCTGAGTGGAGTAGGAAAATCGGGCAAAGTCCAGATCATGACCAGGGTAAATAAGAGTTGTGTGATTTTATGGGGAACGATGCACATTTGTTGTTTTGTTTCCTGGCATATCTCAGATTGCTTTGAAGTTTCTGTGAGAGAGGGAGGAGTAACAAGATGCCTTGGAGTCAAAACAAGATGAACCAATATAACAACAATTTTAACTTTTGGTTTGGATTACAAGTGAGTTGGAATTGTCTTGCCTAACAGCAGGCAGAGGGGTACTTGCCTATCACAAAAAGCCTCAATACTATAAATGAGAAGCTGTGCTTGAAGAAAGTCTTCAGACACATAGAGAAACAAATGCTGGCTAGTGGAGGAGTAAGCCAGGAATTCTGCTAGCTTCACAGACGTCTGAAGAAGAGTTGGTGAGGCAGGCAGAGCAAAAAAATAAATTTCCTGCATCACCTCTGTTTTTGCAACTCCCTGCTGTTTCTGGTGCAAAGACTATGTTACAATGGGTGACTTCTGTAAACAACCCAATTTTTGTAAACATCAGCAGGAAAAAACTAAAGAACTATGTTCCAGCTGCTCTGACCTGGCTGTGTGACTACTACTCTGGTTTGCATGGACTCACAGGCTTCTCTGAGAACTGCCAGACATGCCAATAGTAAGTGACTGTGCCTTATGCTCTGAGCACCGGATGAGAGTAGGGAGTTGCTAACTGAGCTGCTTTGAACACATAATCTTTGTATTTCTGTTGCTGTGACTCATTTAATAATAGACTGCAAGATCAGTATATAGTGCTTTAATTGGCATGAACTTTGTGTATGATTTTGAGGGATTTGCACTGAGATCAGACGCTGTCAATTCCCAGGTATATCGTATTTGCACAGTACGCAGTAGCTATTTTGAAATCTGGGTCGTGCTTCTGCTGAATTCTTTTAACCAGACCTGCAGGTAAGAAGAGTGTGCTGCCTTCCCCTTTCAGAGCCTGAATGCTGGCTCCACAGAGAATCACCAAGTATGCTTGTATACATATTCACCCGGTGGTTGATCTCAGAAAAAATGAACAGAAAGATCTTTCTGATATTTTTATTAACCTGAAGGGACGACACTGCAGTGAAAAAGGATCCCGATTCTTAGTCTGGTTCGTTCTTCAGCAAATCTAGACTCCATCCAGACCTGGTTAATCTCTCTTGAAACCTGCTCAGAGCAAGATGTGCTGGCTTGAACTGGTACCTTTTGGGGTCTCTGTTCTTTAAGGAGCAGGGTCTGACAGTCCTAAATCCCTCAAGCATAGAGATCCCAAGGCGGTATCTCGCTCTTTGCTGTGTTGCTATAGCCATATTGCTATGCTGTATGCCACATTCCCCCAGCCTCTCTGTTAACAACAAAGGAACTTCTTTGGCAACCTTCTCTGAATTTTCTTCCTCAAAAGCATAAAGAGCCTGTCAGTAGAGCTCATGCAGGAGGGTGTCTCAAACTGTGTTGGAGACTTCATTACTAAAGGGATTGGGAACCTGGGCGTCAGACAACTTCTCCAGGTGAAGAGTGATAGGTGTCTGTTAAACACAGTCTGACAGATCTGTGACTAACTGGAAAATATACAGCTGTTCTGATCAAATAACATCTCTTACATCCTTACTTTTAAATGTCAGGAGTAACCAGAAGCTTGGATAGATAGATTATCCAGAACATGAAGGCAAAAATAGGGCTTTATGTGCAAGAACTGAAAATCACCTTTACTTGACCGCAGTTTTAAAGTTATTGTGGTTGGCAGCTAGAAGAATCTTTACACTTGTTCCAGCAACCTCTGTTTAATGGTATATCTAATGTAGCATGCAAATATCACAAGTGTACAATGTTCCTTACAGAGAATCGTTAGCATGGTTTCTGGGGCCTTGCCTATAGCTTTGCAAATGCCACAGTCTTGAAGTTGTTTGATGTTCCAGTCTTATTTTGTAAATAGTATTGCTGTACCCAGGAGTGGCTTCTTAATTAGTGCTTATCTGTAGTCATCGGAGTTCAGTGCTTCTTCTTTACAGACATAAGGGACCAAGGGAGAAGAGGAAGGGTCTGCAGATAGTATTATCTGTTGGGATAGCTTTAACAGCTATTTTATAGCCAAGTAATCTGTTAAACACTACTGAAGAGGGTAGGCAGATCTAAGTGATTCAGTTCTAACTTACTAGTATTTTCCATACCAGCAATTGTAAAGCTTGTCAAGCTGTTCTGTAGAAGACGGGCTAAACGCAAAAGTTGCTATAGATTTAATGAAGATTGTAACCGTCCAAATGGTGTCTTGTTAACCTCTTTTTCCTAGTTGCCAGACCTTATGTTTATTCAGATAGATCTCATGTGATTGTAAATATCTAAGAGGTAGATAAACAAGTAAACTTGTAAAACAAGTATAAAATGTGAATAAATCAGTAAAAATGCTTGTGTGTATCTAACCGTCTCTCTCCTCATTCAAGTTGCAGGAGTTATTACGGCTGACTTTCTGTCAGGATTATTTCACTGGGGAGCAGATACCTGGGGATCTGTGGAGCTACCCATAGTTGGAAAGGTTTGAGATTCTTATCCTTAAGCTTGAAAAAGTTATGAAATACTTTTCTGAAGCACTTCCAGTATTCCCAGCTGTGTTGGACAGTGTATATAAGCTGTATCGTTCTTGCAGTCTTGCCAATGTAACCAGCTCCCCCACCCCCAGAACCCTCCTCCACTACATGGCACAGTATATTGCTGGTGAAGTGCCGTGTTTACGCTTGGCCTAGGTGACCTGTGCAAGGTGACCCTGTTCCATTTTATCACTTTGTTTGAGGTTTGCAGTTTTGCAATACCGGTGTTCGCAGACCTTCCCAAGGTACTGTGGGAATGGCCTGTGACACCACAGGTGTAGAAACCTGGCTAGACTAGAGTAGATCTTCCAAAAGGCCAATAAACACAGAGATACGGAGAATTGTTCCTGTAGCTAAACTCTCTAAAAGCTGTCTTGTAAAACATGAAGACGCTCCAGTAAGGAATCTTTCCAGTTCTCTGTGCTACTGGCCCCTATTGTAAATGTAGTAGTATTAGAGTGGTGATGACTGAAGGTTTAGATTTGAGATGTATTCTACATCTGCAGCTACAAATGCCAGATGCTTAGTGGAAGGTGCACTGACTTCTATAATAAGCAATAATCTGTTTTTTAAAATAAACTTCTTCATAGCTACCATTAATTACTCCTCACAGTGCAATATTAGAAGGATCTCTATTAAAAAAAAAGTATATGGGATATTCCTTGACATTATGCAGAAATACATGAACTAGAACAGCAGAATTAAGACTATTGGTTTTAGGCTTATTTTTGTTCACCTTCAATAGACTTAACAGTCCTTGAATCCCTGTATCTGTGGACCATAGTTCAAAAAAAAAAAGGCACTGCAGGAGTCTATACACTAAATAAACAAGAGTTCAGACTGATCAGGACACCTTTGCATAGACTGTACATGATGTATGTGTTAAAGGCAAGTAAATATACTTGTTTTGCTGTCGCAGTCCTACCTATCACGTTTGCTCTGTCTCTGCTGGGATTGTGTATTCAGATGTGATTTCTACTCCTAGAGGAGACTGCTGTATAGTCTGTTTGATTTACATTGGTTTGTCTAGTCATTTAACTTGCATTCAGTCTGTTAATGCTGTCATCTGTAGCCCATACAAAATGTTAGGCTGAATTTTCATTTTTCTTAGTGTTTTCTTGGTTTATGCTGCTTAGCAAGTGAATTTGTGAATTTCACAGGCTTATTTTGTCTGTGAAATTAGGATGCTGATGCTTTGGTTTTGAGATCTTGAGACTAAAGGTCCTAAGTGAAAATTAAGAAGAATAAAACTGAAGCAATGAAAAACTGGATTTGAGTCTGGGAACTGAATTGCTTTGCAAATGTAAATCAAATTATTTGAAGTGTTGTCATCACAAAAGTTTGAATCCTGCTTGCATGCTTTGTACTATGGAACTCTCTTAAACTCAGTCATCAGATTAGAATGCATGTGAGGTTTTTTGGGTTTTTTATATTTTTCTTTCTAAGATCATTATTGAGCCATGGTGTCATGTTTATCAATTTGGTTTTTTCAGGCTTTCATCAGACCCTTTAGAGAACATCATATTGACCCCACAGCAATTACCAGACATGATTTTATAGAGACCAATGGAGACAACTGCTTTATGACACTAGTCCCGTTGGCAAACATGGCATACAAATTTGTTTCTTTTTCCCCAGGTAAGCTGTTACTTCTGACTTATGTGGATTTAGCATTTGTGTTGATATTTAAATGAACTTTTGTCTGTGTGAAGCTAGGAGAAATCGATGAATGTGAGATGACAAGTAATAGCTGTTGGAAGCATGATGCTCCTGGGAGGAGGGAGGGAAACTTTTTTCTTGAAGGTGGGGTGACTAGAAGGTGTGGGACAGCTAGATTCTCTAGCTCAACAGAGAATCCGTGGCTGAAGAGTCTTGCAAGGAAGCATTAGAAGTTACAGTAAATATTCTTTTTATAAGAGGGATCAAAATGTGTGCATATAGGGAAACCTCATTGTTCTAAAGTGTATAAAAATGCTTCATCTCTGTGTAGAAGTACTTTATTTGCAAACTCAAGTGCAAGAATTAAAGGATTAATTTAATTTTATAGATGGTAAACTCAGAGTTTAACTTCCTGTTTATGGCAAGTTGACAGACGTCGGCACTTACCGGCTGTCTTGTGACATTCTGGAATTGCTTATGGCTCACTGGCTCTCGTGACACTTCTGCCGAAGCAGCTTCGTTGAGGCCTTTGTTAGTTCCTGCAGCACCAGGCAGCTCTGTCTGGGCAAGACATCATTTTCCTGGTAGAAATTTACCTTTTCATAAATGGTATTTAAAGATACACATCTTGTTTTGCAGAGGCATTATATGAAACATGTCCTTGGGAGTGTTATGTCTTTGCCCTTATCATCTTCATAACCATGACGAACCAGATTCACAAGTGGTCTCACACGTACTTTGGTCTTCCGCGCTGGGTCATATTTCTACAGGACTGGCATGTTATCCTGCCACGGAAGCATCACAGGATCCATCATGTGTCTCCACACGAGACGTACTTCTGCATTACAACTGGTACTGCCATCTGGTTCATACTGCAAGCTCTCTTTAGTAGTCTAGTGCAATTCACCTGGCAAGATGTAATTTAGTGACAGCATGTTAAATACCTAGAAAATGGTGAAGTTAACTGTGCTCTTAGCTGCACAAGCTCTTAGCAAAACAATAGTTGGTTTTGTTGCATAAAAAATGTGGGGGGACGATTTGTGATTGGATAAAAGGTAACTTTCAGCCTGACGGGGTAGTCAGTGGTCCTGAGATCCGATTGCGTGATATCTTGGTAATCTCATGCTAGTAATGGATTTTGTTCATTACAGTCTTAAAGCTGTGGTTCCTTCAAAAGAGCGTGTCATCTGCAAGTGCAACTTACGCTTGAATGCTCATTTCTAAAGCAAGGCTTCTGGATTTTCAGCATTGATTCATTCTGATTTGGGCAGAGGAGTGGACAGGCTTGCAGAAAACTGGCTTTAGGTTCCTCTTATAGGTACATTCCATTTTATGCCCGCTGTACAGGCAGGTATACTCAGTCACCAGCGTTGCATAATCCTGTGTAAGTTACCAAGTTAGACAACGGGAAATAAACCACTCTGGTTCTTCACTCTGTCATTGGCTTTGACAAACAGTTTATGTCAGTTTTGAAATCTCTGCCAAGAAACAAATCTAGTTCCCATGACCAGAATGTCATGTAAAAACACGGTACAATTAAGAAGCCTGACTTGACAGATGATGGCAAAAGTCAACAAGATGATGGCCACCCTAAGAGCTTTTTTTCCATCCTACTACGTCCTGAAAATTTAAGCCTGACCATTATTAGTGGTCTTGGGCTAGTTGCTTTTTTTCCTCATTAAAAAAAAAAAAAAACCCAAAACCGCATGTGCTTCTGTTCACTCCATGCTTTCTGTAGGTGTTCATACCATACTAGCCTGACATAACCCAGCATGATAGATGGTATACTTGGGTTTTCCAGTGGAGCAAAGTGTTTCTGCAGCCCTAATTCTCTTTCTTCTAGGGTAGAAGTGAGGAGGAGGACAGAAATATGCAATCAATGTGCTATTTAAAAGGGGCCTTTACTGAGTAAAATAGGAGTAGTTATTGTAATACACTTGTTAGGGACTTAAGAGTAGATAGCCAAGTCCAAGGAGCATACTTGATTTCAGAGCTGAGCTGTGTACGTGAAGGTCTGCCACTGTATCATTGCCAGGGAAGGTGTCAGATAACAGAGCTTTCTGGCATTCCCAATGTTAAAGCTTTTGGACTGACTGCCATTTTTAGACACCAGGAAGGAGTCATCCATTCCTTGAGGGGTGATGGCTATGTTAATGAGAATTGCATGGGCTGACTTCCTAAAGGGCATCAGTATACAGGGAGTTGAGTGGAGCTGCAGGATCGCAGGTGAGCTAGGAAAGGTCATGTCCAACTACAGAAGGTGGCTGAAAACAGTGCCTGTTCAATAGATCGTTAAAGCTGTAGTTGTGTCTGATTAGGAATGATCTAGCTCTCTAGAAATATGATATTTTTCAGCAGTGAATATCCTGAATGTTCTCTCTCTTTAGTATTTCTGTCCCGTAATAGCAATACACATAGTCTAAGACATCACCAGCAAGAACAATTGTTTTCGTTCTGCTGGCTGTGTCACTCTGTGGGGATGGTACTCGGGTCTGGCAGAGCTGGCTCTGTGGCAGCTCTCGCGTGTTCTAGTCTTTCTCCTGCTATCCTGCGTTTTAGCTCTTTCCTCTAACGTGAACTGCTGCTCCTACCTTACTGTTTCCATTATGGTAACAACTTCTTCGTTCCTGCATCTCCTTTGGTTTTGTTTTCTTATGCTTTTTTTGCTTTTCCAGAAATGTACATGGAGTAAAGTATAACATGGTTACAGAACAGTTCTGTAAGTGTGGGATAACTAATTGTCCTGGTTTTGGCTGGGACAGAGTTAACTCTCTTCTTAGTAGCTGGTACAGTGCTGTGTTTTGGATTTAGTGTGAGAATGATGTTGATAACACTCTGATGTTTTAGTTGTTGCTAAGTAGCCCTTATCTTAAGCCAAGGATTTTTCAGTTTCCCATGCTCTGCCAGCAAGCAGGTGTGCAAGAAGCTGGGAGGGAGCATGGCCAGGGCAGCTGACCCCAACTAGCCAAAGGGGTATTCCATACCATGGAATGTCATGCTCGGTATATAAACTGGGGGGAGTTGGCTGGGAGGGGCGAATCGTGGCTCTGGCATCGGTCAGCAGGTGGTGAGCAATTGCATTGTGCATCACTGGGTTTTTTTCCTCCCCCCCTCCTTTTTTTGTTATATTCCTTTTCATTACTATTATTATTATATTTCATTATTACTATTGCTAGTATTATATTTTATTTTAGTTATTAAACTGTTCTTATCTCAACCCACAAGTTTTACTTTTATTTCCTTTCCTTTTTCCCCTCCCAGTGGGGGGGAGGGGGAAGTGGCTGCATGGTGCTTAGTTGCTGACTGGGATTAAACCACGACACTAATATAACCCTGTGTACATCCATCTCTTCCTTGTTGTAGGAAAACTTCTACAGGGAAATAACATTTCCTGGTGCTGCTTTCTTTTGGTTTTCCTAGTTTTACAATTGTTGTGGTTTAACCCCAGCCGGCAACTAAGCACCACACAGCTGCTCGCTCACTCCCCCTGCCCAGTGGAGGAAAGAAAAGGAAGAAAATAATAATGGTAATAATAATAATTATGATAATAAAAGAATTAGAACATGCAAAACAAGTCATGCACAATGCAGTTGCTCACCACCTGCTGATCGATGCCCAGTCAGTTCCTGAGCAGTGGTCCCTGACCAGCTTTCCCTCCAGTTTATATACTGGGCATGATGTCGTATGGTATGGAATATTCCTCTGGCCAGTTTGGGTCAGCTGTCCTGGCTGTGTCCCCTCCCAGCTCCTTGTGCCCCTCCAGCCTTCTCGCTGGCTGGGCATGAGAAGCTGAAAAATCCTTGACTTAGTATAAGCACTACTTAGCAACAACTGAAAACATTAGGGTGTTATCAACATTATTCTCATATTAAATCCAAACCACAACACTATACCAACTACTAGGAAGAAAATTAACTCTATCCCAGCTGAAACCAGGACAACAATATTTAGTAAGAGGCCTAAAATTACTATATAATACATTGTAATAAATGCCTGTGAAATTGCCTCTTCATACACTCTCCTGTCAGTTATATGTAGTTAGGTTGGCATCAAAATACAGTATCAGAAAATCAAGTCAATGTACTAATTAATATCCTAAAAGTGAGACAAAGCCCTTCTGAATTCAGAGCACAGGCTATTAAGCTTGTGTGAGTTCAGCCTCACAGTCTGTACAGTGCAACGTTTCTACAAAGCATTCAAAATACCCTAAATCTGTAGGCTGGGAAGGATGCATTAAACTCCTGTTGCATGCAGAACATGATGGCAGTTACTGCAATTTTTACATAAAATGGCAAAAGCCTGTCCTGTTACAGCCTTCCTGGTTACTTGGAAGCAGAAGTGCTCTCTTAGCTGAGTTGCACAGCTTTGGGAGCGTGCTGCTAGCGGTGCTGCCCTTTTAATCCAGGAAGTGTCCCATGTCAGCTACTGTTAAATGCAGCGTGGAACTACAATAAGATTTCTCCATCACAGGCTTCATTAGCAACCAGTTAGGCAAACTTTAATTTTGCCCAGGGAGAGCATAATACATTTAAGTACCTTAAAAATGAAAACTGGTGTTGGAACTATCTAAACTTGAGGCTTTATTTAAGAAAAAACTTTTAGTTTGCTGAGCCTTAGTTAGTGGTGTTTATGTCCCAAACAGAAATCGTGATTTTTATTTTTTTAATTATTTCTTTTTTCCTAGAAACTGTGGCAGTGATAATGTATTTGAGACTTCAGAGCTGTGTTGTGTGTATTTACTTTCTTGCTGTACTACCTAATGAGAAACACAGGGAGAAGCCGAGCTGGCTTTGTGAATGGGGAAACTAATCAGGGGAAAATAGTTGAAATTGTTGGGTTGAGGTTTTTGTTTGGTTGCTTAAATTTCAATACTAAATCAAGGTGCTACTAATACAAATGTCTTGCTTCTAGCACAAATCATTCAACTTTATGGTCCCTTTTCCGATA
This sequence comes from Gymnogyps californianus, assembly GCF_018139145.2. Lineage (NCBI taxonomy): Eukaryota > Metazoa > Chordata > Aves > Accipitriformes > Cathartidae > Gymnogyps > Gymnogyps californianus. Next base: position 8,444,280 of record NC_059487.1, on the reverse strand, counting down.
GCTTTGTGATGGCCATAGAGTAGTCCACCTCTGAACTCCCCTTACATTTACCTTGTGTTTAATTTAAAGAATGTTATTAAATAAACATTGCAAGACATTGAACTTTGGATGCTATGACAAACTAATCCATTTTTTTCCTTTGCAATCACTTAGGTTGGCTGAACTATCCATTAGAGAAGATAAGATTCTGGAGGTGTTTGGAGAACATTATCCAAGGAGTTACTGGGGAGAAGCCAAGAGCAGATGACATGAAATGGGCTCAGAAAATTAAATAACTTTTGCCAGCCTTCTGCAATCCTTAACTTGTTGCCAATGTTTTTTTAAAAAAAAAAAAAAAAGCCATCAGCCAAATTCAAGACCTGCAAAGAAATAACAGACTCTAAAGCACAAACTAAAAAGTGCTAACACAGACTGTAATGAAAAGAACTAATTCTTAAAACAATACTTGAAATGAAGATGGTTACTCTTACTGAGCACCTTTTCGTTTAGCCATGTCTGCTTACATCTTAGAAAATACTTCATCACTGTATCTCATAAGGCTATCGGGCAAGCCAGAAGGCAGGACAGTCACTCCATTGGTACATGGTGGCATAGTAAACGTGTTGTATCAACATTATTTAACACTTCAGAAATAGCTTGTTGCCTAAGACCTATAGGGAGAATGGTGACAACAGTTTGTCACTTCATGTTTGAGTCCAAATACACTGCATGAAAACAGTGTGTCAGAGTAATGGAAGCCTATAAAATCATCACTGTTCGATGCACTTAGTGATTGATAAACTTACAGCTCTATCTTCGCTATCGTGTTAAATCTAATTGATGTAACGTGGAACAGACTTCGAGAATCCCACTCCACCAGTGGGCCACGAATCCTCAAGTGTCTTCAGTTTCCCTTAAAATAAAATTGTTCTACTCTCTACATGGAATTGAGCAAACCGTTTCTGCGTAAGCCTTCAACTTAACAAGCCTCTGAGAAGAGGGAGGGCACCCAGTACAACACATGCTCACGTTTGTTCGTGTGGAGTGCTCACTGATGAGTCTTCTATTAAGTGTTTCCTACCCTGACAATAAATGTTTAAAATAGTTCTAGCATTGGGCACATTGCAAATAGCTGTATTCAAGAGCTCAAGGTATCAAACTTGTAATGTTAGAAGGGAAATGTCAATGACTGGTGTTTTGTTCTTTTTTTTTTTAAGGTGCTTGCTTGTTTCTGTAAATAATATAAAGCCTTAATCTCTTCTGGTGTAATGGAATAATATTTTAATGTGATGTTTGAATGTATATAATATATTTATAACAAAGCAGTTGGATAATACTAATCATGTTTGTTAAGTCTTGTTGCTGTTCTTCATTCATGCATTGTCAGCACTTAGTCCAAGAACTTGATCACTGGTTGCAAAATGCTTCGTGCTATTCCAGCCACCTGAAACACTTTGCAGCCTGTTAAGTCCTTGTTTAGGTTGAAGTGATCAATTGTTTGTCAGCATTGCAGGAGCTTGGCACTATATTATGCCAGAGTTCAACACCTTTCAAGAAGTGCAAGTGATTCTGCTTTGAATGCTAAGGAGTAACTCTGCTGGATTGCGGGGGAAGAAGTTCCCCTAAGAACATCCAACAGGCACTTTATCAAGTTAATGTCACTTGGATCTTGTTTAATTCTTTCCTAAATGAAAGCTTACTGATGGTCAAATCTAAGACTGTTTTCCCTTCCCTAGTTGTAAATTGTGTTGAATTCGAACTGTCTTTTCCTGAAGATCATGGTAAGGTGTTTTTGAGTCATAGGTTTAGACTGACCTTGATCTCAACTTCTTCAAATATGATGGACCACAACTTCTGAAAGGTTGGGACCTGGCAACTCTGCCTCAGTGGAAGCTGCTGAATGGAGAAGTGTCTGAGCTGGGTTCTGCAGATTAAAATTGCAGTTAGTACCTTGGTTACAAAATATTTAATGTGTTTAAATGATTCAGACCCTTGGAGAACTTTATACCATTACATGAAACTATTGTCTATTCCAGTTGTCACAGTCAATATCAGGTCTCCGTGTAGCTTTGACACAGTAAAGAATACTTCCACTTTAGTAGGAGTCTCAAAATGCATTTAGTTGAAATTGGAGGAAGAGAGAGGAATACTCCTTTAATGCTGCTATTGTGGAAGACAAGTGTGTGATTTCATACTATCTTTGGTGCAAAGAACAGGTTTTCCCCTTTTTCTCCCACAAACGCCATCAAAAGCCTTGGCAAAGAAGGCCATGTATAAGAACACACCGTGTGTAAGAACACAGAGCACCAGGGGAGCAGCCAGGAGGTTGCAGGCTTGGTTAGGGAAGATTGCAAGCTGGCAGGTTCTTTGTTAATTATTGCCTACTTCTCCCAGATCTGGGTGTTTAAGAGGTGCGATTCTGTACCAAACCTGTTGGCTCAAAGTTGCACCTAGAAGTAGTTTTATCTCTACTTGTTTTAATTTCCAGGCACTGACTGTTTAGCTTTATATTAAAAAATTGAGATGTGAATATAAAGTTGGGTGGGAGGAAAGGTAACTTCCGCTATCGTGGAAGTCAGTGTGGCGATCAGTACTCTGAATCAGTGAAGTTAGATCTGTTAATATTCGCTATTTGTGGCTGAAACATATTTTATATTTCTTTGGCATAACAGGTGTGACAGGTGTTGAACTGAATATATGCTGAATGCTGGTGAGGTGGGGATGCAAACTACCGTGTGTCCAGAGCAAAGAATGCTTCTCCTTCCTCTTCTCCCCTTCCAGTGTCAGTGTCCTGCAGTTTTAGAGGTGTAGGAGTGCTTAGGAAACAACATCTATTGCTGTGAGTACAAAGAACTGCAGTAGTTATTTCTGCCATCTTGACAAAAGTTTAAATTCACGCCTGCTTCTACCTTGAGACTGCTATAATCCATATTCCAACAGATTTGTAGTCCTTGGTTGTCTGTCCCTCCTGCCCTCATCCCTTTCTTCCCCTTTCCCTCACCCTCACCCCAGTTTGAGTTAAGTAAACTAGCGTCAAAGCCCAGGACAGAACTGGGTGGATGCTCAGGACTCCTGTGTAAAACAGCCTTAAGCACTAAGTCCTTTGAGATCTCATCTCTAACTGCAAATTTAAATGCCAAGTGAAGAGCAGTGGTGCAGTGTATATAACAAATAGATTTGAAGTGCATAAATTATTAGAACTCGTACTTCAAGAGTGCTGTTAAAGGCAATTGCTGTTGCCCAAACCGCTCTCAGCCACTTGATCTATAGTCTTATTGGAAACAAATCTGAGCTACTAATACTGGTGGCTGCTGGGACTACCTATCTCTTAATCTTGCTTAATTATGAGAAACTGGGACAGCAGTTAATCTCTGGATGCTGTTTTACATGCTGATGCTGTGCTTGACTCCTGAGGCAGCTCTTGCTCAGAGCGACTCAATGCGTCCGACATGGCTGGCATCTCCCAGGGTCCCGTATTCATGTCACTGCTCATAAGACAGCAGCAAGGGGCATGGCCTGTGAGCAAGTTCTGGTTTTGTAATCCTTGATCTTTCCGTCACTACTGTGAGTTGAGGCGTATCTTGAAGCTTCCTACTCCTTGGAGGAGGGTTAATGAATACCTGTATGAATTGGCTTGTTCTTTGGTCTTCAGTTGGTTTCTGGAAACACTTCCACCTATTTCAAGTAGTGGCTTCCGTAAAACCAATACAGCAATTCTGGAGCAAAAGGCTACGTGGATCCTTCTTAACAGATGTAAATCTGGCTTAAGATAAATTTGTCTTAAGTTGATTAGGAACAGATTAGAGCTAAAGCAGGCACTCCTTTTAAACTCCACAGAGATGGCCTGCATTTCAGTTTAAATGCTTTTAGAAGCTATTTGATTTCAGTCTCTCACCTCCACAGAAAAATGTGGTCAGTCTCCTGCTCCCTGGACCTTCAGGAGAAGGTCTTTCAGGCCTTCAACTTCTGCTAAGTCTGTAGTTGCCCTCGAACAAGCCGGCTACTCGTGGTCATGCGAGGGCCTAGCAGGAGGATGTATTTCTTTATGTGTATATGTGGCGTTGCAGAGGTCCTACAAGCAGAGCTGTTTGGGGACTTGTCTGCAAGGGTGTCCTGGTTTCAGCTGGGATAGAGTTAATTTTCTTCTTAGTAGCTAAGATGGGGGGGCGGATCGCTGCTGGGAACTGACGGCATCAGTCGGCAAGTGGTGAGCAATTGCATTGTTCATCACTTGTTTTGTATAGTCTAATTCTTTTAGTATTGTTATTGTCATTTCATTATTATCATTATCATTATTTTCCTTCCTTTCTGTCCTATTAAACTGTCTTTATCTCAACCCACGAGTGCTTTTTTTGATTCTCTCCCCCATCCCACTGGATGCGGGGAGTGAGCGAGCGGCTGCGTGGTGCTTAGTTGCCGGCTGGGGTTAAACCATGACAAAGGGAAGCATTGCACTGTGGTAAACTGAGGGAAATTACTACAAAGTGCCTTAAAATCCTGCTTGGCCTTTTCTTAAGCCAGTCTTCAGGACAGCCGGATGGGCTGTTGTGGTTTAACCCCAGCCGGCAGCTAAGCACTACGCAGCTGCTCGCTCACTCCTCTCCCCCACAGTGGGCTGGGGAGGAGAATCGGGGGAAAAAAGTAAAACTCGTGGATTGAGATAAGAACAGTTTAATAACTAAAATAAAATATAATTGTAATGAAAAGGAAGATTTAAAAAAGAGAGAAATAAAACCCAAGAAAAGACCAGTGATGCACAATGCAATTGCTCACCACCCACTGACCGATGCCCAGACAGTCCCTGAGCAGTGATCCACCCCTGGCCAACTCCCCCCAGTTTATATACTGGGCATGATGTCATATGGTATGGAATATTCCTCTGGCCAGTTTGGGTCAGATGTCCTGGCTGTGTCCCCTCCCAACTTCTTGTGCCCCTCCAGCCTTCCTGCTGGCTGGGCATGAGAAGCTGAAAAGTCCTTGACTTAGGATAAACACTACTTAGCAACGACTGAAAACATCAAGGTGTTATCAACATTATTCTCATATTAAATCCAAAACACAGCACCATACCAACTGCTAGGAAGAAAATTAACTCTATCCCAGCTGAAACCAGGACGTGTGCTTGGGTTTGGTGTTTGCCTTGAAGTTCCCATGGACGTATTTCAAACTGCTCAGCTTTCTGATGTCTTTTGACTTCTCCAATTTTGTTTCGTTTTGCTGCTGGATCAAGTTATCTGTGTTCTTTCCGCTCGTCTGCAGCCTTGACCTGTCTGCTGCCTCTGTGAAATACTGGGGACAAACAAGGAGAAACCCTGCTCAGAGCTAGCGTTTGCTGGAACAAACGTGAGGCAGTCGCACCGCACAAGGAAAGGGGGAACTCTTTAAGCCAGCCTACAGACCACAAGTGCATTGACAGAAGTGTGTCTTTCTGGCGTGGTTTTGTTCTGTACTATTTAAAAAGAAAAAAAAAAAGCTCAAGAACTGGTTTGGCCCACAGCTGTTTGCACAAGACAGCAGGGTCGGCATCAGCAGACCTGCCTGTATGAGATAGGACCAAACTAGGAGGTTTTGGCTCAGGTGCAGTGTCTGAGTGTCTGTCTGTCAGTAGTCCTCCTGCAACTTGACTAGCAGCAGGCCTAGAAAGTGGAAGGGGAGCTCTGGTTGGTAGGGGGTTCGACTAGTCCCCCACCTTGCCCCCCAAAGCTACCGACTATCCTGCCGGAGCGAGAGGGACTCTGGCTGCTTGCTGTCAAACATCACTAGCCTGGGGAGCTCAGCAAGAGCAGCAGCAGGGACTCTCCCGCGGGCTGGTTCCCCATCTCTCAGCCAGGTTTACGGAGCTGTTATGCCACCTAGCTGCTTTACTGTCGTCTTCATCTATTGCCGCTCTCAGCCATGTCTAAAACGCGGCATTAGAATTAAATGAAATAAAATCCAACCAGTAAGACCAATGTTGCTGTTTTGAAGTAGCTTCAAAGAATAATTGATAGAACCAGTACCTTGGCTCTGTTTGCTGCTAAAAGCTGAGTACATTAAAGTTGACTTAACTGAGTAAATGGCTTAAAATGCAATGGGTCTCTCAAACATTTTGCTTTGTAATTGTTTATGCAAATTTTCATATGATCTCTTGGGGCACAATTTTTGCAATATGTGTTGCAAGACAAAGGAGAATTCATTACCCTCCTTGTTTCTTTTTCTTTCTTATTACTGTATTAACTGGAGAGGGATAAGGGAAGATGTGCTGTTGATTAAAACACAGCATTGTAGATCTTCCTGATGTTCCTTAAGTCTCTTCTAAATTCCTATCAGCTAGTTTAGGCCTGAAAATATTTTTCATTGCAATGTATCAGACAGCAGCAACCTCCTGAAACACAATAAGCAATATGTGGATGTGCTTCATGTCCTACGTTCTGACGAGAGGGTGTCCCAGCCCCTGCCCTCACACCGTGTACCTGTCTGTGTGCTGCTGCGCTCTGGTCCTGGACTGTAATCCCACCAGGCTGAAGCCCCTTACCCCCCGTTTGCATGTTCCCGCACACCAGTGTCGGGCTGTGTGCTGCTGGAGCGGAGGTTACTGTACGTCTGTAAATGTTGGGGGGCGACAAGCAAAAGGCAGCAAATTAAATTACCCTGCTCGGTGCTCCGCTGCGTCCTGGGGCTTCCCCTCGCTCAAACGTCACAGGAAGAGATTGGGGATGCAAATACAGAAGCAGGGTCAGAGTATTACAAGGCGACTATGAATATTTGTAAAGCAGTAGGAGCGCTAATGCTGCTTGTGTTCTGGCCGTAATGAACATAGTTCGCCAATTATTCATATTAATTGCATTTGAATTTTATGGGCTGTTAAATGCTTGAGAGCGTGCTGGTGTTTCAGAGCTCCCCGGGGAGCTCGCTAGGGTTGCTTTCCCCAGAGTTGCCTGCCGGAGCGGGGCAGAGGCAGCCCCGGGGCTGCCCCGGCCGGGGGGCTCGTCGCCTCGCCGGCAGCCCCGGTCCGACCCCCCCCGGGGCTCCGCCCCTCCCGGGCAGCCCGCCCGCGCGACGGCGCTCCGGAGGCGCCCTGCGTGCACCATAGAGCTCTCTGTGCAGCCGCCCCGCCCCGCCGCGGCCTCCCCTTAGCGCGCCCGCCCGCGCCGCGCCTTCGGAGCCGCACTTCCCGCGTTGCGTTGACGTGTGGGAGGGGGCGGGGCTCCAGCGGCAGCGGCGCAAGATGGCGGCCACCACGGGTGCGGGTGAGCGGGCGCCGGAGTCGGCGGGGCCGCGGGCCGGGGGGGGCCGGGCGGGGCCGCTCCTCGCCGCGGGGCAGCCACGGCCCCCGCGGGCGGCGGCGCGGCGGGCGGGCGGCGGCCGGGAGGCCCGGCTGGGTGTGTCGGGGCTGGAGGGGCGGCGGCGGGCGCTAGGCCGGGAGGCGCCCGGCGGAGGGGCGAGGGCGGCGGCGGCGGCCGCGGGGAAGGGAGCGGCGGCAGCGGTGCCGGCCCGAGGGGCGCGGTCCGGAGGGGGGCCCGGTGCCCGGCCAGAGGTGGCGGTGGAGCCGGTCCCCGCTCCTTCGCCGCGGCTCCCGGGCGGGCCCGGCCGGCGCCTCCCCGGGGGCTGCCGAGGCCTCGCGGTGGGAGCGGCCCCAGCGGGGCGAGTCCGGGGCCGGGAGGGGCGAGTGGAGCCAGCCCGGGCCCTGCGGGAAGCCTGCCCCGGCTCTCTGCGAGCTGGCACCGGGAAGCGGCGCTGGCGCTGGCCGGGGCGGCGCGCTGGGCCGGGCTGCCGGGGCTGGGACCCCCTGCCCGGGGCCGGCCGGGCCCGCGGCCCTTGACTCGGTCCTGAGGTACGGAGCTGGGGCGAGGACGTCCCGGCCGCTGACAGCCGCCTGAGCGCACCCCGCGCGGCGGCTTGTGCCTGTCCTCCCAGAGCCGCCGTGCAGGCGTTTTTCTTAACGTGCTCCTCTTCTGGCGAGTGCTGCGTGGTCGGAGCTGACCCTCGGTTCTCTGGTCTTAGTAGTCGCTGAGCCACGACTGGAGTTACATGGGGGAAATTAGCTGCTTTAAAAATCTTTTTCACTAATAATATCTTGCTGTTACATCAGAAGGATGTAACTTCCTTGTCAGGACGTGTATGCTTCAAGAAGTCGGTATGGTTTTTTTCCCCTTTAAAATTGCTCCTCACCTGCTTTGAGTAGTTAAACAAATCCTGTGTTTGCATTTATCATTACACATTAAACAAAAATACTGCAGCTAGATTTTGAATGTTTTTTTTTTTCTGCTGACATCCTCCAATGAACTTCAACAGATCGAATAAATTAGTTTCACTTCTGTTTAACCAGTTTCATTTTCCTGTTTTCATAAGTCCATGTAGGGTTTCAAATGTGCCACTCTAGTACTTGTTTTCAAATTGCTTCCTTTGAAGTTTAAATATGAGATCACCAGAAGACTGCCCTTGAAGACATAACAAAAATATTTTGGAATTCTTTTTGTACGGATAGGTCTCTATCAATGACCACTTTCAACTTTTAAGAATAACCATCACAATGCAGATAATTCATAGTAATGAAGTTTATAAAAACACTTTTAAAATGCAGTGGATGCAGTCCTGAGAATTATGTTTCACAGATCTGTGTTTGAACATACGTGATTGTGAGGTGTTGAAACACTTGATTAAAATACACAAAAAATGTAGTGGAACCTTCTTCCCCTCTTAATGTCACATTATTCTGGCTACCATACTTTCTCAATAATCCTTTCAAGCTGCTGACTTTTCATTTTGTATTTGGCTGGAAGAACAAGGCAAATATTTTTCTTTTTAAGCCAGTGCAGCTTTGTGAATTAATTGTCTGGGTGGTCACGGAGGGGTATGTGTGGAAAGGGACTTGGACTGCGGTGATAAAGTCCAAAGCTAGTCCTACTGCACAGCTTTCCTTTTGCAGCAAACAGGCTTTGTGATAAGCCGTCGTTAACCATCATCTGCTAGCCACATTGTGTCTTTTGGATTGCTTCCTATTATTTCATGGATTTCTGAAAGCTGTCTTGTTTCTTCAGTGCTGGCAGTGTGAAGCAATACGCAGCCAGGTAGATGTGAGTAGGGGCATCAGTTTCTTGTGTCTACAATGTGGGCATTTGACGAGCACTGCACTTCAGCTACTCATGAGATCCTGTGTGTTTAACTGCTTCTGGGGGGAGAAAAAAAAAAGAAGAAAAAAATCAGTGTGTGACTTATACACACATGTTGCAGTAACACTGAACTTTTGCAGTAAACCCTAAATTCAGTGTGGGAGAACCTGCAGATACAGACCAGCAGCTTACATCGATGGGAGCCTCAGAGCTTTGTCCGACTGTAAATCATAGGCTGCCCTACCAGCAGTGGTCTGCGTTTTCTTGTTGTGTTAGTAAAGGATGGAGATTTTCCTCTCCTGATAAAGAGAACAACACAGTGTCCAGTTACTGATAGTGGTGGTGGCACTGCAATGCAGTTTGTGTGGTTCCTTCTTGACACTGCACTGAAGGCATTGCCTAGCCCATACAAATAGAGCCTGGAAGTGACGCCTTCTTGTTCTCCACTACGATTGATTCGCTGTGGGGCTTTGGGCAAGTAGCTTAGTAGTATCTTTACTCATATGTAAAACAGATTTTTCTAATACTTGTTTCATGGAATCTTAATGTATTCATATTTGTTTATAAAACACTTGAATATCTTTGATATCCTGAGTTTATAGTGGTTCAGCAAAGGAGCTTAAACAGACACTGAGGATGAAAAATACTCAGTCTTTCTTTAAAAGCAGCTACTGACCCAGAGGAAGAAATGGTAGCAAATGTCCCTGTAACTTAAAAAAGTCATAGGGCTGGTCTTGGGAATTAGACAGGTAAGCCTTATATTTGTATCTAATAAACAGGTAGAAATAATTAACAGGGAAAAAACCAACCCTCTCCTGGAAGAAATGTTATGATGTGAGGTCCACCAGTATCACTTATATAGAGGAGAATACTGTGTTGCTGATGATGTGGGTTCCCCCACACACAATTAATATATGAATAAAAAGAAAGGGTTGACTTTAATCGTTCTAATAAGGCTCTTCCTAGGAGAGTACACTCAGACTGTAAGCGTATGTCTGTCCATCCTTCAGACTGAAATGTCATGCAGGAACGCTCGGCTGGCTCAGGTACCTAGCCGAGAAGTCAGGGGTTCCTCAGAGGCTCACGTACTCTGTGGCCATGCAGGGAAGTTGGGCTGCGTGGAGTCTGTGTTGCAGTTAGACTATAGGAGCTTGCTCCACGTCGCGGTCCTGCAGACTCTGGTATTATAATGGGTCAAAACCTGACCATATTGCCCTATGGAATCCTGTTTCTCTAACTTTAATCCTGGGAAAAGTTTAACGACCTCATTTAACCCACTTTTCTCTCATGGGTCCATTTAGGGGGTCTGTTGCAGGGCTGTGGTAGACACTGTGTTTATGAGCAGCGTGGAAGAACTGAGTATTAAAATGATTTGCCCAGATTTAAGTTATTCAAAGTCAGAGGAATGTGAAGAACTCCAAAAGGACAATTCATTAGGCGTACGTGTGGCTTAATACTCCTAACAGAGGGAAGAGCACAGATCAGATTTAGTACGGTATATTTAAAGTATATATTTGTAATTGTTGGGGGACCCATAACATCACTGTAAACTCAAAGTTATGCTTGTGAAAAGCAAATGCGACATTACAATGAAGAGGAAACAGTGTATTGAAGGATATAGAAGGTGTACCCTGCCTCTGCAAATGGACCGTGATGTCTCCTTTGGAGTGCACTGCATACAATGTCATTGTTATCTCAAAATAAATATTGCCAGCCACCACGTACTTTTTAAGTCTGTAAGTAAAATACTCAAGGGTAAGGAAAAAGTAATTGAAGAGAAAATGGGAAGATAAATTATGCCTTGTTAAATAAGATGGACTATAAGAGCACATGAAATAGCAGGTGCTAAAGGAGTTGATTGCAGAGCTTCTTTGTGTATTGTAATGGAAGGATGCAGTAGATTAAATAAAAAGGTAAATAGTTCAAAACTCTTACAAGAAGATACTTAGTGGAATCTTTTCACGTATAATGATATAAATTACATAATATATTTGAAAAAATGCCATTATGGCCGAGAACTTAAAATTATCCATTAGGGTATTAAATATGTAAGTAGGTAAGGATCATAGAAGATATAATACTGACAAATTTTGTAAGGTGTATGAAGGTTGGGATTTTCAGGTCGTAAGGGTGTTTTTTAACTATTGCAAGTCCAGATGAAATTACTCTGTTTCCACCTACTGACTAGTTTGTGCACTTTCCTCCCAAGTCTGACCTGGGCCTGGCCCAGAAGCAAAGCCCGGGGCGGCGTGCATCCTGCCTCTCCCGCTCCCTGCCTGTGCTTGTCAGCTCTGGTGTTACAACTGGAGTCCTGTACTGAACAGGTAACTTTGCCTTAGTCTGTCAGTGTGGCATCTTGCTCTTCAAAGCTTATCTTAAAATCGGTGAACCTACTTGTGCATTCACCTTGTGGTGGGTGGTGTGAATTTAAGAAAACCTAGTGATCCTTTGTGGGTAGAAGAGGCAGCTGGTGGAGAGCGCTCAGCCTTCGGTCAGTAACAGCCGTTTCTTTTCACAATGCAAAGAGGAAATGGTGGGTTTTTCTCTGGTGAGGTTTAGTGTAAAGATTTTGTCCAGGATGCTAGTTCAGGGTGACTTATTTTCTAGAGTAACTTCTAGATGAGCTGGTAATGTTTTGCTTTTCAGCTGTGATACAAGCCGCAGAATGCATCTGATTTTAACTCTTCTGCTGCTGGAAAGCTTTATTTGGCTTCAGACCTCAATGATACTGCCAGTCTGCCTCAGACAAATGTTTTAAAGTGATCTCTTTCCTAGTAACGTTCTTGAAGTATTGAAAGACAGAACCAGCGCTCTAGCTTACACAGAACAGAAGACACTTCAGATTGTTTCAAGTGCTCAGGACGTTGTTTTGGATCTGCAAAACATCGCAGTACCTGTCTGCATTATCAGAGTGGAAATCATGACTATAAAGACGATGCAAGAAATCTAAAGTTCCCGTCTCCTGAAAGTTTTTGTGACAGTTGCTGAAAGCCTTTTATTCACTTTAAATATTCCATCACTTCAGAAACGTTATATACCATTGTGAAAAGGAATGATTTACTTATTTTTTTACAATTGCAGTGCTGCAAGGGCAAGCTATCAAATTTTCAATAGTTGCAATCTCTGCAAAGAGATGAGAAATATATTGGAAAAGATGTAATTAAGGCTGAATATCAAATACACAAAAATGAGCAACAGAAGGGGCTTTAACATATTAAGCAACAGAGGTGTTTAAAGCTATTGGATTTCAGTTCACTTGAGTTACTATAAATGAGGAACTAGTACAGAAAGCAGAGTTAAAATTGGCCTGAAAGGCCCATTTGATAAGTTGCCTGTTATCGGTGAAGATGTCAAGAAACCTTCAGGAAAAATACGGTTCCTCTTTTTAGAGCCCCTAACAAGTGAAGCGCATTTTTTGTGTGCCTTGCTGAGATGTTCTGTGTGGTATATTTGTGCTTTAATCCTGAAGAGAAATGCTTGTAATGTGATTTCACTTTAGAAAGGAAAGCGAAATGTATTCTTGAAGTTTTTGTGAGAGGTGTATATTTTGTTCTACTGACATTGATGAAAAAGATTCAAGAAGAGGATCTACTCTCAAAGGCATATTGTCCACCTTGTTTCACTGGTTTCACTGTGCTGTTTTCAGCTTGATAAGGTTTCTGAATTTGGAATTGCTTCCGCTATATAACTGGGGAAAATTAAAAGATTAAAAAGTATAGTCTGTCAGAAAGTGTTGTTTTTAACTTGTTAAAAACATACCATGTACTTCACATGAATGTAGATTTAAGATGAGAAAAATCTCAGACTGGTAAGATCACTGTTAAAACTATCATAAGACACATTCAGTTGTATCTTTGGTAGTGCTGTGATATAAAGTAAATCTGAGAGTGCTTTAAGGTCTTTAAAAGTCCAAGTTGGCATTTAACTGTTCAAGGAATAATTCTGTTCTTTCCTAGTGCAGAACTTTCCTTAGTGAGATTCTGACCAGACACGGTCAAACTCCTTTTGTCCTCATTTCAGCTTGCTGTCTCTCAGTCTTGCAACTCATTGCGTAGAAAACAGCTGGGTTGTGAGGTGCCGTGGTAGCGAAGGCTCCTGAGTACCGGTCTGCCTGGCTGCACTGGTATTAGGTGAAATTTTGGACAAGGAAAACAGAAGGTCCTGATTCTGTTTGAAGGCTGAACAGGATGTCACCAAAAACCTAGCAGCTTCTTAACTGCAGCTTCAGATTCTGTAAGGTACACATGCTGACTTTCTGGAAAACTCTGTGGTTTAGTTTTGTTCTCTAGTTTGCCATAAAAATATTTCATGAACTTTTTGTAACTGCTGAACTAGTGTGTGGGGTTGAGGCTTCACAAATGCATGTTTACTAAAAGGTGAACTTTTAGAAAGACTGTAGAAACCTGTGTCAATGGAAATCTTACCTTGTCAGTACAGTTATAATTTAGCTTTCATAGGTTTGCTGTTGCGATTAATAGTAAATATCTCCTTTTGCTCTGAAATGTTTTTTCAGTTCCGTTTCTGGAAGTATTTCTGTGCGGTCAGGCAAGCTGCAAGTGAGGCAATTGTCTAAATATTATTGTATTTTTGTATCAAATTAAGCTGCTATTTGAGAGTCTTCTTGAACCATAGTGACGGCTAAATTAAAATGCATAACAAAGTACTTTCGACAACCTGATTACTTTTTAATTGCCTCTTACTTTATTTAGGTTTTCTTGTGTTAAATGAAGGACTCTTAGAAAAACAGGTTGGTTTGGTTACTGCCTTGAAAGTCTCCATTGCTACACTGAAAAGATTATGCAAGGTATTTATTGGGAGGTGGGAGGACGACGTGCAGTTGACTCATGGTTGTGTCAGCTGGCGCAGGACATCTCCTAACTCTGAATCTGCCATGGGGTAGCCATGGAAGTTATTTGGC